>NC_141912.1:37682045-38307045 GCF_057802395.1 Ceratotherium simum simum
GGGTCAGTGTGTTCAGTCATTGATGGCCATGGTGTTGTTGGGGGGCAGGGGGTTGCAGAAAGTCCTAGAAAAATCCATAAACAAAGGAACTGCAGTAGATTTGGGAGAACCAAGGCCCCCAAATGAAAGAACTTCAGGTAGAGGAATTTAAATAGATTCTATATTATTTTTATTTACATGTATTACATAATTACATATTACTCTTCATATATTGTATATCCTCATACTCATCAAAAACCTGCAAAGGGCTTACTTAAGAACAATGGTCATAAAACTATTAATATTTTCTATTCCAAGAAAAAAGAAAAAAGCATTACAGAAAGCAGGTGATGGAAGTTTCAGGCCTCTATGGGGGATTTTCCTGAAAACTTTCCCTAACGTGGCTACTTTTCGTGAGGGAATTGTTATAATCTTACATCAGGGGTCAGCATCTGTCCTTCTGCTGATGTCACTGCCCTGGGTCTCAGTCAAATCCAACAACATGATTCTGGTCCTAAACAGGAGAGTTTGGGAATGAAGGAGTTCTTTATTGTTCCTAAACACTCTCGATTACCTCCTGTTGTTATTTCAAAAATGACGAAGTTCCCCTTTCCCGCATCTCACCCGTGTATCCTGTATCTTTACTTTGCGCTGTAGCCCCCCTTGACTCTTCAAATCCAAAAAGCGCTGTGCCTCTGGTTAATGTGAAGGAAACCACCAGCGAGCCTCACGCAACGTAAGTTTCTCCTGAATTTGGAATGTGGTCTGGGGTGGGATGCCCGGCTAAACCATACTTTCCATCTCTGTAGCTGCCCGAGGGACACGGATCCTTTGCTAGTTTGTGTGATCACAGTCCACCCCTTTACAGTTCACACACCACCACCCCCACCCCCCCCCATCTCCCTTCTTCAGAGGAGCGATCCAGGGCAAATGAGCCTGCTCATGCTGACAGTGTCATTCTCTTCAGCCCCCTGCTGTGCCCCCTGGGGAAGGCACCTCCTCTGAGTGCAGTAGGAGAATGCACACCCCCAATATGTTACTCTCTGGTGATGCCCCAGTTCCAGAGAGCCAGCAGGCATGCCACATCCTAGCCTCAGGTAGCCCCTGCACGGTATGAATGAGGGACTCCATCAAAGGCCTCCCTTACTCCAAATTATTTTCTGTCAGCATGATAAGGGGACTAAGATTCTTGTAAAGTGGCCCCAGAAAATAGTTTTTATAATGCACATCGATTGTCTGGATTGTGTAACATGTACTCCGTTATTATCTTTGCAGTCATTATGAGAGGGCCTGGGGACCTGTATTTTTTGAAGTTCCCTGGGGATCACATTACCCAGGCTCCCTTGCTGGCTGGATACCAGCTGGGTTAGCCAGTGGAAGGCCCCAGCAGGAGATCAGAGGCTGGGTCAAGGGTGTCTCCCTGCCACCGACCTCATCTCTCCTGCCTTGGAGCAGCTCTGGCGAGGGCTGGGTTTCTCCACAGCCACAGTTACAGCTATTGGAGAGCAAGGCCTGACGCACTCTCACTTTTGATGTTCCCACTCCATATCATATCAAATACGTTAAATATATACCTGCTTCTCACATTAAGTATAATTTTAATTATAAAACTTTTTGAAAGAGTTTGCATAAATTCAATCATTTTGTGCTTGGGTATTGTGCATTTTGTTCACGTGATTTAAACTTTATCATATTGAATATAACTGTATAAAAGTTTAATTGCATTTCAGTTAACTAGTTGGCATGATGTTACTTAGATAAATATTCATTGATTACAAAATAAAAGTTCCCGCTGGTGAGCTCTGATGCACGGCCAGGGTTGAGAACCACAGCGCTGGTGTGTCTGAATGCCTGCAGAGCTGGACCAGGTCCCTGAGAGTGGAGGACACAGGACAGACCATTAACAAACCACTCACTTCATCTCTTTGCCCAGGGAGAGCCCTGCTGGAGACTCCAAGTGGGTGAACAAGGTATTCAAGAAGAGCAAACAGAGGACAAGCGGCACCAGAAGGGGCTTCCCAAGACATCCACGATCCAAGAAACCTGGCAGCGAAGTGCAGTGAGCACGACTACTGTTTCTTAAACCCCACAGGGAGGAGCAGCTCCAGGAACAGCCTCAGGAGGGTTACAAGGCGTAGAGGGGGTGACAGTAAGGAGGGATTAGGAGCCAGGCTGTGGAGTCGGACACACGCATCATAAAATCCCCGCTCTGCCACAGCCTCCCTCGGCTATCGTGCTTAGGACACGTGGTCTCTCTGAGCCTCTATTTCCTTATCTGTAAAATGGGGATAACACCAGCTCATAAGCTTGTTCTGAGGGTTTAATGAGGTCAACTATGGAAATTGCTTCACTAGTAATTCCATCACTATGGAAGATGTGCGCTAGCACTCAATAATTCATAGATATTATGCTTATATAACTCCCAGAGGTCAACTTGCTACCTCTCAGCCGCTGAATAGAACTGTACTTAAAACCCAGAATAGACAGGCGTGTGCCCACCTGACCCTCAACATGTAGAGCTCCAAGCTGTTGCCAGCCTACAACTAAAAGCCCTAACGATGTAGGCCTGCTTCTTAGAGCTTTTTGACTCTATTATATTGTCGTTGATTTAATCAGTCCACCTTTACTGAGCTCCTGCTAAGTGTCAAGCCCTCTTCTTGGCTCTGAGGACACCAAAGATGAATTAAACTCCATCCCCAACTTTCAGGAGTTTACCCCAAACTGAACTTTAGACCAAAGACAAGAGTAAAATCTGCTAATTTGCCCAACTGTGATCCCCATATAAACCAAGTCAATTTTTTTACTAAACCATAACATTGTTTGTAAAGGCACATGCATATATATATATATACACACACACACACACACACACACACACACACACACATACACACTTGCAAATTTAAAATGCCAGCCTCAGACACCGACCAAGCTGGGTATCATCTACAATTATTTTCCTGGATTGTCAAAGTATTCTCTGAATGGAACAGACTCACACAGCTATTTAAGTTGCTTCAAGCTTTTCTTGGTCAGAAAAATCCCTAAATCATTCTAAGCAACATCCTTCCGGGATACCTCTGTTCCACGCGGGGGTCCCTGGGCAGGCACAGGGATGTGTCAGGTAGATCAGGGTCACCCTGGCAGCCCCAGGCCCACTTCGAAGTCTGGACAAGTAGGTGCTTGGTGGGTGGTGGGGAACAGTGTGGCCGGGAGGAGATTCTCAGAGCTGCTGCAGGAAACGGGGCAGACCCATGTGTCGTTTTCTGGATTAAAGGATGGGCCGGGAGTGTGCAGGACCCAGCGGGCAGTTGGTGGTCCCTGGGGGTCATGGGATCAATGCAGGCTGGGATTAGTCTCACCCTGTTCCTGGGTCTCCAGCCCCAAGACTTCCCTGACCTTTGAGTGTCCGTATCTCTGCTCTAGGAGCTCAGGGTCAAGTTTGGTCATGAGAAGCAGGCAGGTCTGCTGTGGGTGAGGAAGCCTCCCTGGGGCTGGAAGGGCCATCTGGGAGCAGGACCCAAACTCAGGTCCCTTCATTCCAGGGCCGGGCCTCTTCCCGTACATCAGAGCAGTGGGAACTACGCAGTTCAACCAGGGCTACGTTGGTTGATAAACTTCTGGGAATCAAGGTGCTTCATAAAGAAGCAGCATGTGACAAAAACAAGCAAAACGGCGTCCATAAGCTGTGGGAACACTGTTGTCAGTGGGTCACACGTCCTGCCCTAGGCAGGTGGTGTCGGTGGCGCTCCTTTATAGAACAGCTTATGAAACTGCCTGGAGGCAATTTACCAGTTGATGATCTTAAGCAATTCCATGCAAATCTACTGCTTTGAGCTTCAAAGACCAGGGAGGGGGTAGAAAAGAGAAGCTCAAAAATGATAGGCTTAGAGAAGGACGAGTAATCCAGGAAGAGGAGAAATCTGCTCGTTTCCTCCCAAACTGCAATCACAAGAGACACTGTCACCTCCATGGACTAGCCCTGTGTAAATTCCTGGTTCCCATCTGATATCCCTCCCAACAAAGAGAGAAGCTAGAAT
Source organism: Ceratotherium simum simum (assembly GCF_057802395.1). Taxonomy (NCBI): domain Eukaryota; kingdom Metazoa; phylum Chordata; class Mammalia; order Perissodactyla; family Rhinocerotidae; genus Ceratotherium; species Ceratotherium simum. Next base: position 37,686,062 of record NC_141912.1, read on the forward strand.
AAAAGCTACAGGGTGGGTGGTCCATACGTTAATCTGTGTGCGTGTGTTCTAAATCAGATGTTCAAATTCACGCTCTGATGTAGGCTGCATTAGTCAGTTATTGCTGCTCTGATAATGCTACATAACAAACAACACCCCCCCCCCAAGATCTCAGTGGATTACAAAACAGACATTAGTTTTTCTCTCTCATGGGTCTATGAGTTGGCTGGGATAGTTCTGCTTAGTGTACAGATTGGGATCGAGTCTGCTCCCCTTTCATTCCAGGACCAGCAGTAATGCCAGCTGTGCCCTTCTTGGGAGCATAGCCAGATATATATATCAACCTAGCTTTCCTCCGCTGGCCGTGTCTCTCCTCCAGTGAGAGCCCAGTGTCATCTGACTGAGGTTCTATAACTGGCCTCAAAGTGGAAAGACAGATTGAGGAATGGAGAGACTGCCTACAGGCTACAAATGGAGAAAGAGGAGGTCCATCTTGCTAATTGCTACCTAGTCCCTCCTAATAGCCACCAAGCCTGTCAGACTCCCCAAATTTCCCCCATTAGAGAACCCCTTCTTTGAGTTACTGTGGAATCCCCCCTAGTCCAATGTGAATGTGGTAATAATAGCTAAAATTTATATAGTGCCTATTATGTTCCAGGCACCATGACACAGAGAGGTTAAGTAACATGTCCAAAGTCACACAGTGACTGCCACAGTGGTGGCAGAGCCAGGATCTGAATCCAGGTTGTCTGTCACCAGCATCTTGATGTTGACCATAAGTGATACAGCCTCCCAGGATAGACGGAGCCCTGGAGGGAGAGTCGGGAGTCATGGGTCTCATCCTAGTTTCTCCATTTGGGCAGGGAGAGGCCTGGAGGTGCACTCAGAGGTGCACGTGGAGATGTGGCAGGGGCGGTCAGGCCGGCTTGCGTGCCATGCTGACTAGTTGAACTGACTTGGTTGAACTTCGCTGCACTGCTAGGGAGTCATCACAGGGTTTAAACCTCAGAATGACACGGTCAGATTTGAAAATCATGCAAGAATGTGCACGTCCACATCCCAGCATTTCTCTGAGGTGGGCTCTGCAGGTGTCTTCCTGCAGTGTCTCAGAGAGGGCAAGTGACTTGCCCAAGGTCCTACAGCAGCTGGAGGAGGGCTGGGAACTCAGGTCTTCCCATTCCTCCTTTTTGTCTCATTTCTCCTCACATGTGCTTCCTTGGCTTCTCACACCCGGGTCTGCTCCCTGCCCACTCGACTTCTCTCTGCTCTCCACTTCTCAGACGGCTTGGGTCACTACCAGCCTCATTTCAGCCGGATCCAGGACTACAGCTGCCCTGAGGTGTGGAACTCCCCAGGGTGTCCCTGCAGGCTGCGCACTGCCTGCCCTGTCCCGGAATGCTGTGGTGACCTCTGAGCCCCGTCGACCCAGCTTCCTATCTGCCCCCACCTGCCTCTTCCTGGGCACAGTCAAGGCCAACTCTAGACTATGTAGTGCCTTGTGCACTAAGAAAACAGCACCCTTTCCTTGAGAACTTGACTGCCAGCTGCTGGAAGATTGTCATAATATATGATTTTGTTAGGACAGTTGACTGCCAATGGCTAGAAATCTTTATGAGTGGCATATTAAGCTACAAAACTGTATAAATAACATACACTAAACCATACAAATAACGTACCATATAAGTATGTCTATGAAGTGGCTGCCCCTTTGTGTTGGCAGGGTATCTTTGTACAGTGTGCAGTCTGCACAACTGTACTCAGCACTCTTGAGGCCATTTTACCTCTTCCCCCGTCCTGAAAAACCAAATATTACCCAGACTTGTGTAAACTGAATAATGTTTTAAACACTCTTATCAACTCCTGCTCTGCAAGTGGACTTCTCCCATTGCTAAAGACCTTTGTATAACAAAGTGAACCCTCTAACTGGCTTTTGGTATAAATTGAGATTTCCAATTTCCATGCATCAGATTGGCTATAATGGGGCCGGTCTACTTGTTCGGGCTGCCCAAGGCCTATGAAGCTGTGAGGGATGTTCTCGGTGGAAAGAAGGGGAGGGAAGCCCTAGATGAGGGCCTTAGAAATGATGAATCTGTGTCCTTTTTCTAGGAAGCTATGAGCCGAGAGAGAGAAGCTGAGCTGGACCGGGAGAGAACCAGACAACCCCGAGGCGAATCTTTCTCCCCTGTGCTCTCAGATGCCCTCCCCTCACCCTAGGCCTTTCAGGGACCAGGGGGACACCCACTACCTGGGCGAGCCCCTCCTTGTCTAAACATCCCCTCAGCTTTCCTGTGTCCTCCCAGCCCTTCCACTGCCCTGCTCTGGACAGACGGACGGATGGAGGTCAACACGAACTGGACGGCACTAAAGAGCACACGGCACAGCCTCTTCCTGCTGCCTGGGCTCGGGGCCTTCCTCCCAACCCTGGCCTGAGTTTGTCTCTTTGTGGTGGGCCAGATCAATCCTAGCCCCCAAGACCCCATCCACAGGGCAGACTCTTGAGGGTCAGGCAGGACTGAGCCATAGACACATTTCCTCTTTCCTGTGGTGTCAAGAGACCAAGTTCTTCTTCTTTTGTTTTGTTTTGAATTCTCACAGTGTACCAGGCTCGACTTGGAACCACCGGACTCTGCCTCAGCTGCTCACTGGAATTAATGGAGTTGATCTGGCATGAGGCCTTTAAAAGCTCTGAGGGATTATGTGGTGTGGCCGCGTTGAGTGGGCCGCCCTGGACTTCCCCGAGTCCTGGCGTGGTTGTCGAGGAAACGGGAGACCAGCTGTCCCTTCCCCTCCCATGCCCCAGCCCAAATGAGGGCAGACTCTGTCTGCTGTTCATACCTCAGTGAACATGTTCTGTGAGAAAGACACTTTCAGCCTCAATTTTTCCAGCCTGTCCAGAAAAAAATTAGCCCCACTGGTACCCAGAATGTGGATAATCTCCAGCCCCAGCCAGACCCAGGAAGGCAGCTTGGGCTGCCCAAAGGCCTCAGATGCATTTGCTTAACAAATCCTGGAATACGAAACCCAGAGGACTGGGGAAGACAGCCCTGACCTGGCCAGGGAGCCTGAGGAGGATGCAGGCAAATCGAAGCCGTGGGAGGGTAGGGGATGGAGGCTGTGGCAAGGAGGCCAGATGGAGCCTACATCTAACAGGACCATGTCAGGGAACATGAGTCCACACAAGCCCCTCTAGAAGGTTCTGCCTGGAAGAACTTAAAGGGACCTTTGAGAGGCCTGAGAAGGATCAAATCTCAGGAGTTCTTATGCCCTCTGCCTATTCGGATTCTGTGGCCCAGACCAGTCGAGGAAGCGCCCTAGGAGTTATGCGGTGAGAAGAGATGGGTCCTTGGAGTGGCCACCCGGCTGCAGTCTCCCGGCCTTTCCCCCAGGAGTGACATTGCTGTTTGCAGCAGGCTGTGTGCCCAGAGCCCTGCGACACGAGAGCCAGGGAGGGAGGGCTTCAGTCTCGCACAACTCGGGAGTGCTTGTTCCCTGATGTGCAAGGGAAAATGAACATCATAATAGTTGTTGTTTTAACTCAAAGCCTGTATTTACAGCCAGATGCTCTTCTGTTACAAGTTATGCTATAAGTATCAATAAATCCCCTTGAATATTTTCCTTCATTTTGCTTAATTTCCCTTTTCCCCATTTTGGGGTAATTAAGAGAATTGTTCTTGCATTACTTCCAGGCCTGCTAAATAAAAGACAGGACACATTGTTCAATTTGAATTTCAGACAAACAATGAATAATTATTTAGTACAAGTATGTCCCCAGGATTGAAATTATTTGTTGTAGATCTGAAATTCAAATTTAACTGGGCCACCCATATTTTTATTTGCTAAATTTTGCAAACTTAATTAGTTCCTTTGTCTTTTTTATGCCTTTTTTTAAAACCAACAATAATGGACTATTTTTTGATGTGCCAGTCACTGTGCTTTGAAATTGGGAGGTCTCACTGGGGCCAAGGCCAAGGTTGGATCACTCTCTGGTCATCCAAAAATATAGTCCTCCCTGTAACCCAGCTAACCCCCCCTGAGCTGTTCTTGGCTGACCCCATTCTCTCTGACTCACCCGCTTAGCCTCCTGATTTCTCAGGGTAAGAAATTAGGTTAATTATGTCCTGATGTCACTTGCCCACCTTATAAAATCCTTTCAAAGCAGCAAGGTCTCCCACGCACCTCAGTGCTCTTGAGCCTTCATAGTGTGAGTTGAGGGAGACCTACCCTCACACGGTGTCCCACCACCCTATATTCCTATTGGCACAAAATTCCCGTGACCAGTGAGGTCCATGAGCATCCCCAGGGCAGGGACTGTGTCTTTGCGTGTGTGTATCCCATAGAGCCAGCATCAGATGTAGCATATAGTAAGTGCTCAATAAATATTGGTTGAATAAATGAACTAATGGATTAGATAATGGATTAGATCATTAGAACATGAAAACAGAGGTTCTCGGAGCCGGCCTGGTTGTCCTCGGGTCGTGGCCTGGTTCTGTCTGTAGCTGGCTGTGTGACCTTGAACAAGTCACTTCCCCACTCTGAGCCTCAGTTTCCTTGTCTGAGAGATGAGGATAATGATGCTGCCCTCTCCTGCCCTCCTCAGAGCATTACCGAGAGCCTTCCAGGGTTGGGGAGTGGAAGGATGGTTTGAAAAGAAGACAAGCTGTGCGCATAAGAGGGTCACCTTCCCCAGGATGTTGCTGGAAGGACTTGCGTGTTGTCTGAGAGAGGGGAAAGGAGGCTTCAGATGCCTTTCAATGGAGACCACACTTTCTGGACCAAAACCATACACTGTATTCTGTCCATTTTTATTCTGGTTTAGAGTGATAAGAGTTTGGGCACCAGAGTTTAGACTAATAAGACAGATGATGTAGCATCAAGACTGGCCCAGATTTTCATGGATATGCAATTAACTGTCACCTTAAAAGTCACAGAGTTGTAGAATGTCAGGTCTAGAGGGCAAGTATCTTGTCTCCAAGGTCATCAGCCTGTGGGCAGCTGGACTACAGCCCAGGTCCCTTGATGCCTGGCCCAGGGAAATTTTTTACTGCCTCATCAAGTTGGCACCCCGAGGATGGGACACCTGGAGATCATCCAGAGAGGACCCCCAGGCAGGGACAAGGAGGCTGACCCCACAGCCTTGCAGGCACCAGACTGGCTGGGATGTGCCAGGTGGGCCCCCTTCTCGCCTCCGTTGTTAATAATCCAGATCAGACGTTTGTGCAAGTCAGTTTCTTTATTTGCTCAAATAACACAATACAAACACAAGACTCAGATGCCAGCATCGGGAACTCATCAAATACTTATACAGCTTAAAGAACATCGTTCCAAATAAGAAAACACAAACAGAAGGTTCCTGACCCTCATTTCAAAACTGATTCTGATCCTTCACATTTTGGCACTGTGTTCCTGAACACTGCCTAAAATAAATCCACAAATAGCTCACCTCTCCCTCACTGCTTAGAAGCAGCAATAACACTAAATGGCTTTCAGAATGTTCTGAGTTGAACTTCCTAAAACGTTGCCTCAGGTTTGAGGCCAGTCCCATCTGAGTGCCCCAGGCCTCCCCGCCCTTGGCTTCTCCCTCTCCCCTGTCCCATCCTCTGGTGCTCGCCTCAGGTTCAACAGAGCTGTACAGTGTCCACCGATGGTAACAAGATGGAGTTTGCCATCCGGCTTTTAACACCCTCTCCCCTATGGCCGTGTCTTCCAGGAAATATCCAAGGGTTATGTTCACAGCCCTGTCAGGCATGCGTGTAGATAATGAACACATGGCAAACTGTCCACCTGAGCCAAGTGGTTGAAACTGCTCAGCTGTGTAGAAGGCAGAGCCTCTAGCAGCCCACACCTCAGCTTTGTGCTAAAACAAAAAGGAGCCCCTTTCTCAAGACACTTTACTGCCATCAGTTGGAAAATTGTCATCATAAATCTATAAATCCACAACGTCTAGGAAGAGAATAGCACTTCCTGGGGCATGATGCTCTTGAGCAGTGCACGTCCGTGCAACCATCCATGGTGATCCAGCTTGAAGCCCTCCGCCATTTCCTGAAAAGCTCTCAGATTGTAGCTATAATAAAAATAACAACATACACGGACATGGCACTATGTAATTTTTAAACTCTTCACGCTCATTTTCTCACTGACTCTTGGCAAAACCCCATGAGGCAAAAGAGGTACAAGGTACCACCTTCATTTCTTTGGTCATAGAATTATAGGACACAACATTGGAAGGATTCTGAGAGATCAGAGATCCCTAATCCATAGCTCTTCCCCACCTGAGGCCTGCAGAGTTCTTGAAAGGCATCTACAGATCCATATGGGCATTAAACACTGTTGGTCAACTGAATAAATTCTGTGTTGCACACAGATGCGCGTCTGTTTAAATGCATGTGCATGCTGGTGAGAGATTAAGCAAAAATTTATTTTTAAAACTAAGACTCATTTAAAACTAACATCTGAAAAAATGTCAGCAGGCCTTCTACATGATCGTGGGCATAGTTTTAGCCCCTGTGGATCAAGAAAATACACGATGATAAAAAAAAATAAATAAGATAAAGGATTTAGTAACTCTTTTAAATGAATGTAAAAACCAGGAGGACTCACCTGAGGGCACATAAGTCAGCACTGGGGTACCCCCAGATTGCAAGGACCTTGACTCCTGGCTAGTGCCTATTGAGGTAGCTCCCCCATTTCCTCCCTAACCCTCAATTTAGAGACAGAATCACTGGTTGTGCAATTCCTGTTGAGACCAAGGCCTCCCAGGGAATGCCTGGTAGAATTGCCCAAATCTTAGGAGTTCTCTCCCTAATTTATTCATTCAATGAGGACTTAAAGATTGCCTCCAGCTCAGCGGGGCGGGCCTATTTAGTCACAGAGTAAAAGCACTGACTACCTCTCTTCAGAGAGATTTCAGCATGATAGAGCCGGAAGGGATCCGATTGGTCACTAATCCAGTCCAGAATCCAAGCTCCAGAGAGGAGAGGGGACATGCACAGGTTCTAGCAGCAGGTTTGGGGCAGATCAGCAAGTGGAGCCCTGACTCCCAGTCCAGTGCTTATTTCTCCCAACAAGGCCTCTGCCTCCAGCTTCATGGAAGGATGCTCTGTGCATTGGCTTAACAAGCCCACAGCAGTGCATGGGCGCAGAATGGCTGTCCGCTCTTGTCTTCTGTCACGTCTGTGAAGCTCTGGATTAGGACATCATGAAGCATCTTCAGGGTCTCCAGGATAAAGCCACTGATTGTTGGCTAGTTCAAAGGAACTTGAGTGCAAGGCACAGCTTTCAATCTGGACTTTGAATCTCAGGACTTGTGATGTTCTGGGATGAAAAAAGAACATAGGTTTTAGCCATAGCCCAATTATTCGTGGGTCCCACTCTGATAACAGACTGCTCATTAACCCATCAACACACCACACTAGCTCCCACCTCTGGGTCTTTGCTCACATAGTACCTCCCACCTGCAGTGTTCTTCTGGTCCTTTTCCCCCCATCTACGGCCTCTGCATCTTCAAAATCAATGCTTGCCACCTCCTGGAAGCCTCCCAGAAGCAACTTGCTTCATTGACCTCAGTTACCACTAATTTGGCATTTAATTGATATTTCATTTTGTCATAAGGAAACATTCTGTCTTTTCCACTAGCAGAACATTCCACAGGCCCTCACAGCACCTTGCACAGCTAGGCACATAGGAGGCCCTCAACATCTATTGGTTGAATGAATGAGGGAAGTGAATAAATGAATGAATGAATGGTTAGTAAAACTGGAAGATATAGTTAGGGCTACTGAGGATGTCAGAACTGACGTTTCTATAATATCGTTCATAAAGGACTCAGATCACTCCATAAGCTATTACCTAACCATCCTAGAGGGCAAATTATCCGTAATATCCCCATTCTCCGGGAGAAGACAGTGAGGCTGAGAAAAGAGAGGTCTAAGGTCACGATGAGGTCTCACCAGGAAAACAAGCGAATGTAGTGCAGTGAAGTACATTCAAATGACAAGGTATAAGTATGATGAAATAAGACCAGCTTTCTTGAGAAACTCATCACATGGCTTCTAAAACTAATTCCAGGATAAGAAGACAGTGTTTGAGTGACGGTGACATCACTGAAGTAAAGGTCTTGTTTCCCAGGGGACCATTTGGATGTAGAAGTTCTGATCCAGTTTGTCCAACACCAACAAACAGAACATTTCATTCTTTAAAGTCATGCTTTCATTCAATAGCATCTGCCCTATAGATCTGGGTCAAATGTTTGTAAGCAGGTTATCTTAAGTGGATTTGAAAAGGGTGGGGAAAACTATTTATCAGAGTCCACCAGAAAACATGAAAACTCAAATTTTTAAAAAAATCAGTGATAAATATTATCTCTAAAGGAAACAACTCAGAGCCTCAGGGGAGGGGGATTATTAGGAAAAGCATGGGACCAATCAGAAGAGTGAGAGGGATGGTAGGGGGAGGCTGTCCTTAAGGAATCAACCAAGGCAAGCTCGCTGAAGGATGTCTCCTGGAAGCCTTCCAACCAACAGCCCGTGGATCCTTCTCGTCTACCTCAACCATCCCTTATTTGATATGGAACCTTATTCTGCTTTGTTATTTAAATTTTATGACAGCCTAGAATTGGGAAGCCAAGCAGCAGAACCCATGAAATAATAAGAGGGCAAGCTAGGACAGTAGACAGTCCAATATTCCATACTGGTATCAACAGGGTAAAAACGCATGTACAGTTAGAGACCAGAGCCAAATGAAGAAGGTGCTCACTATCCAGTAAAGCCAATGAGGGTTTTGGGAAAGAAAAAGGTCACCGTGGTGTAGAATTGTCTCAGAAGGCCTCAGCAAGGAGGTGGCATTTGAGCTAGACCCCAAAAGTCCTGCACTAAGCAGGGGAGGGGAGAGGACAGCGAATAGGTCCTGTCGTGACCACAAGCCTGTTGTCGCCTGTGCCAGACTGCCCCCTCTCACCTGAGGGGCCTCCCCGTGTGGGAACTGGGGGTAACTGTGTCGGCTGTAGTGTAGGCCCACGAGGCTGAGGACGGCGTGGCTATTGTTGCCAGCAAATTTGTCGGCCAAGCCAAAGGCAAACTGGTAGGATCTCTCGACGAGGTTCCTGTGGGGCTCCGTGGAGTGGGCCTCCCGGCTGCTCAGGGTGGCCACCAGCTTTCTAAGGGAGGAGTCTGAGAGCTTGTAAAAACACCTCTTAAAGTCGGGGTGTCGCCTGATCTGGAAGCAGAAATGAAGGCAGGGCATCAGTGCTGCTGGCAGGCAGCCCCCTCTCCCCAGCTGACCCTCCTCCAACCCCACACAGCCAGGCTGGGTGCCTCACTGTCCCAGGGAGGAGCTCCCCTTGTTAAATTCCTCCACCACCCCCAGGATCTCAGAATCTGTTCTGCAAAGTCCAGCTCCAAGCAGCAGGACAAACTGAAAAAAAAAAAAAGTGCAGGTGGTTGGACTCAGAGAGCTGATGCTTAAATTGCATTTATGAGCTGTGTGACCTCTCTGAGCCTCTGTTGGTCATGCGTAGAATGGGGGTAATAATATCCCTCCCCTCCCCAGTCGTCATTGGGGGAGGGGGATTAAGTGAGGCAGTTTATGTAAAATGCTTCATGCAGAGTAGATGCTCGATGAATTTTGGATCCCAACCTAAGCCTCCTCCTCTTAATACCCAAATGTTTTAGGTTGGGTTTTCCCCAGAGGCAGACCCAGAGACAGGCACTTGCATGCAGCTCATTTATGTGGTAAGTGATCCCAGGAAACACTGATGGGGGAATGGAGACCTGGGACAAGGATGGGAAGGCAGTCCACACAGGCTGGCAGCTGGAGCCACACTCCTCAGAGTTATCCCCTCAAGGGCGAGGGAGCTGGGGTATGTGCATACCAGCTCCCATCAGCCATCGGTGGAGGGCTGCTCCTGGGGAGGTGGAGTGTTAATGCTGGCCTACTATGGGGATGGCAAAGTGGATCTGGGGGCCAGTCCTCAGGCAAAAGGATGCTGGTGTTGGTGTTGGGAGTTGGGCCAGAGAGCAGTGTGGTGGTATGGGAGGCACCAACAGAGTTCCCGACACCGATTACTCATCTATGACCTGTGTTCACACCCGACACCTCTTCACATGTGGTCTGTGTCTGTCTCTCCAAGGTTTTCAAGGGCAGCAGACGTTTTGTTATGGGCTGTCTAGCAGGAGAGGAAAATCTAAAAGCTTGAAAGAATTGGAGACCATAGAAATGCTGAAGTGTGTGCCAGACAGAGAAAAGGAAGACAGCAGAAGATGAGATGAGCGGGACCGGTGGGCCAGACCCAGGCAAGGAGGTTTTCAGGGAGGTGGGAAGTGGGCTGAACTTCAAGGAGGATTCGGACTGGGAGAGGTCCTGGCTGGCAAGGAGGGTCCACGTGAGCTTTATATACATGTCTGGCATTTTCTATATACACACTAAACTTTGTCAAGTAGGTATTTATCCCGCATTTTGCAAAGAGAAGTTAAAGGACACGCCCAAGGTTGTCCAGATGCAAAGATGAGGATTGAACTCGGGTCTCAATTGTGGGTTGATGAGGCCCCCAAGGTTGGCCTTGGGGGAACTAAGCAGTCCTCACCTGCTCCCCCAACTGGCCATCCGCTTCTTGGAGAAGAGCCACCAGCTTCTGGATGATCAGCTCCTCTAAGGAAAATAAAGAAGGATTGAGGGCCTGTTGACAAGTCCTGCACTAACACATCCATCCATTACAGACAGTATTGTGTCTCTGAAACACAGCACACAGATGGTTATGAAGGGCCAAGAAAAATCCTCCCCTGATCTAGGGCTGGAGCATGAGAGCTTCCTTTGGGTTTGCTTTCTAGAAATAAAGGGACTTTGGCCTGCTGAGCCTCACCTGCTAAGCCTCACCTCAGCTCCATTTGACAGATGGGGAAACTGAGACCTTCCAATGCCCCTTATCCAGCTACAGAGTAGTGTGGTCAGGAATGGGAGATGGGACCAGGAGCAGCTAATCAGAATGCGGGGAGGAGAAACGCCAAGGCTACTCATGCTGCCGGAACGCACCCAGAGACCGGGGCTATAAACAGCAGTATGCAGGTAGCCGTTCATACCAAGAGGTAATTGCAAATATTCAGGAAATTTGTGAACCCATTGTTATAAACTGTTGGCAGCTTGAAGTCGGCCATGGTGGCAATATTTATATACCACAGAAATCTGCAAATGCTACAAATCAGAGCTCCCCCGCCAACCCCCCACCACCAGCCTATTTGCCAGTACACCACCAGTTATGAGACCCAGAGCAACCTAAGGACTTTATATGAAACATTCAAGCAAACCAATGCAGAGGGGTGTTCAGAATACAGAATAGACAGGTGTTCTCTACCTGCAGAAGGCTCTCAACCTGCATCTGCTCCAAGCCCCAGCCGAAAGGCCAGCGCTGTCTCCTCCCTGCCCATCTAGAACCTTCTGGAGAATTTGTCAGCCGCCCTCCCAGTTCCCTACTTGGATTCAGCCTGTGAAATCTATGCCAAAGCAAAGCCCCTGGGCAGCCGTCCTCACAGGTGAGAGCAGGGTGGTACTCACTGGATTCACAGGCTCCATCCGGCTGAGGTACCCCTTCTGGCTTGTGGCTTCTGGCCTGGGAGGGTGCTTCTGAGGATCCAACGGGACCCCCTTCTGCAGGCGAGGACTCCTGGAACTCAAGAGCCTCCAAATCTGAGGGCAAACGGGAGTTGGTGTGGGCATGTCTTGCACCTGTCTCCAATCCACAAGCACATCGCGGAATCCAGGTTCTGACTAGAAGCTGTTCAAAGGCACTGGCACCAGAGGGGTACCGGTTTCCCAGGCTCCTGGATAAACCCCCAGGCCCCCTGGGCCCACCTCAGTGGAATTCACAGTGCTCCTTGCCCCTCTAGAAATCTCATTCTTCCTTCTTCCAGCAACACCCTCTGCCTCCTCACAGTCTTCAAGGAAAACCAGGTCCACCAAGTGAGCCCACGTCCCTTCAACTCTGCGAGGCTTTACTGAGTCACACAGCCTGTCTGAACCTCACTTTCTCCATCTGTCAAATGGGAGTGATAAGACTGACCTCACCAGTGTGAGCAGGTCAAGTGAGATACCGTGTGTGAAAGTGGTGGGTAGTAGGCCCTCTGTGAATGTCAGGGGAGTCGTCATACACCCAGGGGTCCTCACACTCCCGAGTAGTAAAAAAGCAGAGGCCCGGGCCATACCCTCCTTCATCAAACCTTGGTCTCTGTTTTTCTATTAGCTTTCCAGGTGATTCTGATGCACTTGTCTGAGGAACAGATGCACTGCTCTAGTACTGCCTTTGTCTATAAGTGTTCACGTGTGTATGTATGGGGGTGAGGGCGTGCGTCGTGAGTGGTTGGTCCTGCGGGCAACGAGCCCCTCTCTCCTCTCCACAGCCCCCCCACACCTCCCCTCTCTGCTCAGAGCAGAGAGTGAAAGTCAAGACTGAATGGGACACCGCACAACTGGCCAACCCCTGTCCTAGAGGAATCCTCGGGGCCAGAGGCAGCCTCTGTCACCATGGCAACACTGCGCCTGCTCACCAAGGCTGCTGGAGATGGGGGGCCGTTGGCCCCCAACACACAGGGGCGGCAAGCTGGGCCTCCTGAGTGGCCGGGACTCCGGGCTGGCAGCACGGGCAGCACCCCCTTTCTTGGCCTCCTTGAAGCCACGTTTCTTAGAAAAGGCTCTGTGTGATCTTCGCAAGTTGGACTTTTTCTCTTGGGATTTCTTTCTGCAGGCTGGGGCCAGGTTTTCTACAGCCACCTCTGGCTCCTGGACTTGAAGTTGCTGTGGGGGAGATAAGACAAGCTGAGTTAGGGCCCCCGACTTTGAGGAGATTGCAAGTGAGCTGGGGAAAGAGACCAGCATCCTCTGAAACAAACGGAGACCCCCTGGGGCTGAGGGTGCAGCCCAGAGAGAGGAGCAGTGGATGCTCAGAGCTGGGGAAACAAGTGTGGCCCCACAGGGGTCAGGGGAGGCTTCTGGAAGATGTGGAATTGGGGCAGAGGCAGGGGAGTTACTATGCCAGGTAGGGGTGGGGGTGTCCACAGTGGGAGTCAGGGGCTACACAGGGAATATCCTCCTCACCTTCTCTCGCTCCTGCTCCTCTGCGTGATGGAGTAGGGCAATGATCTTCTGGGTGAATTCTCCTAAAAAAGATCAAAGTGGTTGCTTACACTTTAGTGCTGAGAAAAGCTTTTCTCTGGTCAGGCTTGGTTTCCTAAGGCCCAGGTGGCTCCCTGAGTGGTTCTCACAAGTACTAATGAGCTTGCACTTGTGGTTGTCCCAGTACAAGGGACCCCCAAGGACCCCTCAGAGGAGGCCTGGTTCCATGGGAACATATTCACTTATCCTTTCACCAACGAGGGCCTAGATGGCTCCATCAGGTGTGAAGAGAACAGACAGGCCCTGCCTCCAGGAGAAAGTGCCTCAAGGCCACCTGGAAAGGCCTCGTGCCCAGAAGTCCCCTCACCCCGCACCTTCCTCCTCTAGGTAGAGCAAGGGCCGTTCTAATTCCCCTTCAAGGCACATTTTTCGTGAAAAGCAAACAAGGCAGAATGGAGGTAGAGGAAGCAGACCTTTAAAAGTATCTTCAGACACTGAACTGGCAGTGATTATATGATTCTAGGCTTGGCTCTGCCAATGATGAAATAACAGTAATAGTGACAGCAGCTACCATTTGTTGGGCTTCTCTCCTATGGCCCCTGCCCCCTTCTCCTGAGGCTCTGTTCTCACTCTAGGCTATGCAGCAAAAACAATATAATAATAATCAATGGCAGCTAACATTTATTTGCTTTATTGGTGTTAATTCATCTAGAGCCTCCAACAACTCTAGGAAATAAGTACTATTATTATCCCCATTTTACAGATGAGGAAACTGAGACCAGAGATGAAGTGACTTGTCCAAGTTCACACAGCTGGAAGATGTCAGAGCCCAAATTCAAATCCACGCCCTAAAGATCACACCCTCTCTGAGCCCTCCCAACACTTCCCTTGCACCGCCTTAGGTCGGCCTCCCCAGGGAGGGCGCCATCACCATCGCGGTTTTACAGCTGGGACTCAAACGAGATGAGTGACACAGTCTGGCCCGGGGCTTGCGCTCGGGACCACACGCTGCCTCCCCAGCCTGCTGCACTCAGCGGGAGGTCAGGACGGGTCACTGCCAATCTCTGGTTCAGTTTCCCTTCTGCAAGCAGAGGGGTCAGGCCGGACGTGTCCCAAGGGGCCTCTGAGGAAAGGAGGGGGTACTGACGGGATTCCGAGGCTCTGTCCAGCTGCAAGTCCTCTTCAGGTGCCCAGCTGCCTGGCGTGGAAAGCTCGAAGGGGCTTGGACCAGCGACATCTGTAGACAAGGCCTCCTGGACTTCAGGTTCTTCCAAGCCTGAGAAGCAAGATGAGATGGCAGGTGTGTTTTATGAGTCTGAGGGTGTCAACAACTGCACAGAAGTTAGCAGAGGCTCCGAAGTGCACTCCGTGGCTAGAGCATGCAGAGGCCCTGCTGGGGTGGAGGTGAGCTCCTGGGCAGGGCAGTGGCTCTGGCTCCCTGGCCCAGACCAAGCTCTGTTATCTCTATGCACTTCCACTTACCTGGCTTCCCTAAGCTCTGCTCCCCCTCCTCCCTCCCCTGCCAACCTCATCCCATCACCATGTTGTCTTGATCCGCCAGTGGGAGAGCAGATGCCCAATGCCATGGCATGAATTAACGCATCACGTCCAGAATCCTCCTGCGTGAAAATATCTCCCCTTGCGGCCTGAAAGGCCACCACTCCTTTTGCCTCCTCCATTTTAAAATGTGAATTCCCCTGGCCAGGATGGCCTGCCAGGCTGCTCCTCACTGACACCCAGGATGACCCCCTCTCCTTCTAGCTCTGGTTCCGTCATTGATGGGCCATGTGACCGTGAACACAGTTTTACCTCCCTAAGCCTCAGTTCCCTCATCTGTAAAATGGGATAATAATCCGTACTTCATAAAATGGCTGTGGGGACTGATTGAGATATAGACATGCAGTAGGGAAGTGTCTTATTTTACAGGCGAGGAGAGTGAGGCACAGAGATGGGGAATGGCATAGAAAGTACAGCGCACAACCCAGGTCTCCTGCCTCCTAGGCTCCAGCTCCTTCCTGCACATGCTACCCCCGGCCGGAGTGTGGGAGCTGAGGCTGCAGAGAGATGAGGATGTAGGGCGATTCCTGAACACGATTTCCATCGGGGGCTTAAAGAGGTTGCCTAGACCTTAGTGAAGTGTGTGTGGAGGTGACCTGCTGGCATCCTTTTCCTCCTCCCCACAGCCCTCCCCACACCGCTCAGGGCCGAGCAATAAGTCAGCTCTTAAAATGGCCAATTCCAGCCTCAGGGAAGGTTCCAGAGCAGGAGGCAGCTACAGTGTTGCTATGGTAACTACGAGCCTGCTCACCAAGGCTGCTGGAGCTGGAGGGCCGCTGGCCCCCAACACACAGGTGCAGAAAGCTGGGCCTCCTGGGCAGCCGGGACTCCGGGCTGGAAACATCTACAGCCCCTGCTCTCTTGGGTTCCTCCGAGACATGTTTCTTAACAGAAAAGCTTCTCTTGAGGCCAGACTTTTTCTCTTGAGATTTCCTCCTGAAGGCCGGCGCTGGATTTTGTGGAGCTACCTTTAGCGGAGGGGCTTGAAGTTGCTGTGGAGAGATGAGGGAAACTGAGTCAGGCCCCTGACCTTGAGGAGAGGAGCCAGCTCCCCAAGAAGCAAATGAAGAGCAACTAAGGGCTTCAGGGCGGCCCAGGCGAGGGAGGCGACAGAGCCCAGAGCAGGGGGAGCACTGGGGCCAGGAAGGACAGGTGGGCTCGAGCAAGGAGGGGGAGGCAGCAAGCCCCTGGGCATCTTTGCAGGCAGTTCGCGCCTCACCTCTTCTTCCCACTGGTCTCCCACTTTTTTGAGAAATTCCACTATCATCTGGATGGTAGCATCCTCTGAAAGAAAGTAAATGCACCCGGTTAATCCTTCTAGATGCACAAAGAACTCTTTCTAATCGCCGTCTTGGACTTCTGAGACCAACTTGGCCCTTCTGTATTGAACGAGGGGCCTCTTAAAATAGCTCCTTAGGCCACAGGAGGGGGGAAAAGCACGACATCCTGGGGCTGCTCCTTTTGAGAGAGAGTTGGAAGATCCACAGGGAAGGGTACGAGCCCAAAGCAGGAAATTTTTATAGGAAATTTCAGGTCAGCCCTTCAAGCATTCAACTTGGGCCCCACTATTTCCTCTGAACTTTGTAGATCTGTAAATATTTGCTTTGGGCTCGGCAAGTTGTGTGATCTTGGGTAAGTTCTTAGCCTCTCTGAGCCTCTTCTCTTCCCTTGTGAAATCCCTGTCCTGCTCCCCTCAGAAGCTGTCAGGCCGTCAAATGAGGGACTGTGCTTGGAAATACTTTGTAACGGTGATGCTCATCTTCTAACCTGCAAAATTCCCGTGGGGGAAATGGTGGAGACCTGGCCTAACTAAAGTGGAGGACAGACGGACTCCAACAGGCGTGACGCAGACAGCCTGCCACGATGACGCCTCCACCACACAGCCGAGTCTTTACAGGGAAGCCACCAACAACAGAAATGGTTTTCTTTGACACCCCAGTCAACCCATCCAAAGACAATGTGCCCAGAGTGGCCTCTGCCAGTTGCCAGCTGAGCAGTTTAGGGGCAAGCAAGCTTCCCTGTTTCCAGGCAGTCTGCAGGTTTTTTTGCCCCTCACTCCCCTCCTTCACTTCTCTCTCATTTTTAAATCCTGTTTGGCTTTTGTTCCTTGACTCAGTCTACCAGCTGATTCCCTCTCAGGTGAGAAAACAATTAGCGTATAAAATAAACACCCTGCAAAATAACCAACTAAATGCCTTTTAGCTATTCTTTGACAAACACATAGCTCCTCCATTGCATATCTTTTATAATATGCCCATTCTTTATAGGGAATTAGATTAATAGAGCATTACCAATTTTATTAGGAGCAATAACAGTGTTGTGGTTGTGTATGACTGTCTTTATTTCTTGGAGATGCATGCTTATTTAGGGATGAAGCATCCTTTTACTTGAAAATGGTTCAGGAACAAAATTATACACACACACACACACACACACACACACAAAGCAAATATGGCCAACTGTGAATAATTGTGAGTATATGAGTATGCCTTGAACTATTCTTTGCACTCTCCTATATATTTAAAAATATAAATATAAATTCTATATTCCTCTATTCTATATTCTTTCTATAAATTTAAAAAGACTTTTAAAAAGTCCCATTCGCATTAACACACAAGGCATCTGCATTTTGAGAGCGACCGTGCCAGGGCTAAGCAGTCGTCCAGAGCAATCCATCTCATTGGTGACGGCCACCCCAGCTGCAGGCAGAGGACACTAAGTGGATTCCGACTCACGGTCAAGCTCTGTGAGCTCCTCTTCCCGCTGGTGACTTGTGACGTGGGCAAACACCTCTGAGACTCCAGCACCCTCACCTTCGATGGGCAAGGCCTGGTGGAGAGCAGAATCGCCCCCGCCTGGAATAAAGAGGAAGGCAAATGTGTGTTGGTGTGGGTGTGTGTCAGTGCTGTTCTCCTGACCTTGTTAATCAACACGATAAAACGGCACAGAAGTCACAGCAGGACAGACGCTGCAGCAGCCAGCTCTAGCCTCCACCAGAACATCAGAGACCCACTGAGATTTCAATTCGAAGAGGCTGCCTCAACCCAGACATCCTTCCCCCAACCCACAAAATATCCTGGATCTTCCTGAGGTCTCTTCTCCCATTAAAAACACAGTGAGTTTTGAGCACTACGGGGCAAATCTCCATCCTTCTCTAGGTGTCTGTAGGGCACCCAACTCCAGGATCCTAGAGTCAGAACAGGAAGGCACCTTGGGGTCAGCTCCCTCATTTTACAAATAAGGAATCAAAGGTTCCAGAGAGGGGAAGCAACTTGCTCTAGGTCACACAGCAGGTTTATTCCTAATGGAGGCAAGTCTAGAACCAAAGTCTAGAACCAACACCCCAGCAGCTGGCTCTTTCTACTTCCCTACATCCACCCCTAGTCCTCACATATGGACTAGTTGGGGGATAGGTAGGGCTTCCCTCCTCTCCTCCCTCCCTGCCTTCTCATTTCTCCCTGGTCCATCATCCCGGAGCTGGAGTACTTAACAATAACAGCTATCATTTATGGAGCACTTTCCATGTGCCTGCTCTGGGCCGGGCCACCCCATGAGACAGCAACCGTTATTATCTCCATGTGATGGATGAAAACAAACTGAGGCTCAGAGAAGGGAGTCACCAGCCCCAGGTCACACAGCTAGTGCATGACGGAACTGGGGTTTGACCTCAAGCTCTCAGCCACAGTGCCATTCCGCGTCAGAGAAATTTCCCAGTGGTGTTGTCCCTGATAGCTGCCCCAGCTTCCCAGTCCCCGCAGTTGAGAGGTTTGAGGAGCTGGCTTAGAGCACCCTAGCCCTTGGGGTGGGGCAGTGGGGTTACCATAGAAACGGGCATGGTCTGCTCACCCCTGCGAGCTGGGCCCAGGTCAGCCTCCTCGGAGCGCGAGGCAGCAGCCGTCCCGGGCAGCCCTGCCTCTTGGCCTGCCACCTCCCCGTCTTGGGCCCTCTTGGTTTCCTCACCACGTTGCTTGTGGCCATGTTTCTTGCGGCTGGCCTTCTTGTCGTGGGCTTTCTTCCTGGAAGCTGGCTCCCCCGGTGCCTCAGGGGCTTCTGCAGGCTGTGAGAGGCCCTCCTTCCCCTTTGCCCTCCTGCTGGCCTTTTCTTTGGGTTCCTCGGGGCCTGTCCTCAGGAAGAAGTTCAGCAGGGTCTTCAGCCACCCCTGCTGGGCCCCTCTCTGGGCCTTGTCTTTCTTGGCGTCCTGCAGTGGCCTCTGCTCAGTGGGGAGAAACTCTTTGGTCTCCTCCGGGCCGAGGGCTGTGGCCGTGGTGCCCTGAGTCTCCGCAGCCTGAGCTGGGCTCTCCGGACGTCCGGGCCCGTCGCTGACCGCCCGGCGAAGTGCCCTCCTGGAGGGGGTGCTGGACAGCGAAAGGCACTGGCAGTCCCACGACTCAGAGTCCTTCCTGGGGTTCTGTGACCTGTCCAGAGACCTGGCTCTCCTCCCTGACTGAGGCCTCCTCAGGCCCCGTGGGCGATCCATTGCACTACAAGCAAAACAAACAGCTCCCTTAGGAGAGGCCGAGCAGAGCCCCCGAGGGGGGCTGCCAACGCTGGCCGGCGCACCCAGCCACCCTACCCACAACCGGCAGTAAAATCCACTCTCCACCCTGTTGTCTCGTTTCAATTCCTCAGCAACCCGGGAGGGTGGGGCATCCTTGTCCCCATTTTCCAGAGGAGGAAACTGGACTACACTACCACAGGAGGTGGTACCCCAGATCTCACAGCCAGTCCGTAGCTCCCCCAAGCCTCCAGAAGGAGCACAGCCCTGCCAACACCTTGATTTTAGTCCTTTGAGACTGATTTTGGACTTCTGACCTCCAGAACTGTAAGATAATGAATTCGTGTTGTTCCAAAGCCACTGAGTTTGAGGTATTTGTTACAGCAGCAACAGGAAGCGAACGCGGCCAGAACCAGAGGCCAAGTCCTGCCCCTCAGGCTTCAGGCGGCTCGTGCCCCTTTTCTGGCCCACATGCCCATCTGAAACATGCCTGAGACCTGCCTCTCTGTCTCACAGGCTGCTAAGAATATTTCACAAGACAGCTCCAAAAACAGCAACTCTCTTCTTCCAATTGCTCAGGCCAAAAACGTGAAGTCATCCCCCACTCCTCTCTTTCTCTCTCTCCCCGCATCTGATCCAGCAGCTGATCCAGACCTCAGCCACATCTCCCACCTCCTCCACCGGGGTCTGGGCCCCAGCTCTGCTCACCTGGACTGTTGAGGTCGCTCCTAACTGGTCTCCCTGCTCTACCCGTGTCCTCCTTCCAGAAACTTCTCCCCTCGGCAGCCCCGGGGGCTTTACAACATGAGTTAGAGCATGTGGCGCTCCTGCCTCCATGGCTTCCTTTTCATTCAGAGTCAAAGTCCTTCCAGTGTCTGGCAAGACCCCACACGACCTGGCCCTATTACCTCCCCAGTCACCTCTCACTCACTCTCTCTACTCTGCTCACACAGCCCTGCTCACTGTCCCTCAGGCCGACTCTGCCTCAGGGCCTTGACACTGGCTGTTCCCTCCTTCTAGAACATTCTTCCCCTAAACAGCCTTATGGTTTGTTGCCTCACTTGCTTCAGGGCTCTGCTCAAATGTCACCTTCCCATAGAGGCCCCACTGTGCACCCCCATTAGCACCCTGTCCTCCCTTACCACCTGAAGTTTAATTGTTTATTGTCTGAGTCTCACTCCCTCCCCTTTCTCTATTTTGCTAGGTCTTGTATCCAGAAAAATACATGGCACATTGCTGGCACTCAGTAACTCCTTATTAAACAGATAAATAAATGTATTACACACACAGTCAACTGTCCAATACAGAAGGTGTCTCTGTAGTGCAGTTAACATATAATAAATGTATTTGGATCAGTCGCACATTACAGCCGAAGGGTCCCTTCCAGTCTCCATTTAGAATGAAGCAGCTGCCCACGGAAAAGACGAAAGAACCACCTCCTCCTGGGCGGCATTTGAAGCAGGCCGGGGTGTGTGCAGTTCATTTGTGTGTCTGTGATCTGAAACTCCTAGGGCTTTCCAATTTTTCTAAAGTGTTCAGAAACCCTTTGCCCTTTGGTGGAAGTTAAAGGAAAAACCAAATATGGTTTTGAATCCCAAACCTGAGCTCCCAGAGATTCCTGTGGAGTTTAGATTCATGGATTGCCTATTCTAATTTGTAATTATAGCCTTCTCAGGCATTTACTAAGTGTTATTGAGTGTATTATGTATTTATGTATGTATTATGTATTTACATCACATCTCCTGCATTTACCAACTCATTCATTTACTTTCAAATGTAGTCTATTACTATGTCCAGCTTAGAGGCAAAAATAAGAATCTGTAATTGCGATTTCAGATGTGGGGGATCATTGTGAACGTGAGGAAGATGCACAAAGAGAGAGAAGAAAAGGCACGAGGAATCACAGAGAGGTTTGAAGGTGACAGTGACATTCAGGATGCCTTCCCTCCTTTGAGCCCTGGTCTGGGGAGGAAGGACAGAGACCATCGATTACCACCGGCACAGCTGGGCATCCACACGTGGACAATCTTCGAGGAAATCACAAAACAGGCCAGGGAAGAGGCAGGCAATTCCGAAGGCTTTATTTGCTATTTAATGTTCCTTGAAAGGAACATCTGGGTTATATGCAAACTTCTAGCAATACACGTCTATATCTTATGTGGAAATTGACTAATGTTCTTGAAAGCTTCAGAGGCTGCCTTGCTGTTGTGCTTCTGAAATACGGTGTGGGGTGGGATAAAGAGAAGAAATCATAGAAGAAAATATTTTTCTTTCTTCTCACTTATTTCTTTCTACAAACACTAATAAGCACCCACTATGTACCAGGAATTATGCTCAGTGCCAGGGATATAATAATAAACAAGATAAAGGGTGTGCCCTCAAAGAGAATGCTCTGGTCTTCAAATGGACAGGAGTGGGGTTGTGAGGAAGTGGTGATGACAGAATGCCCTATTCCCCTCATATCTGCTCTCTCTCCAGTAGCATATGGTCTTAAGAGAAGACAAATTTAGGTGGAAGGTCTATTTGATTTTAAGATCCAAGTAAGCTGAACGAGAAATCTTTACTGAATGGTGTCAGAGTTCTCCGCTTTTTCCGTATGTTCCTGTGGCCAGGGCAAATTGGATGGGGTTGGAAGAGAAGCTGTTCAATAACAAAACCACCAAACCAGCCAAACACACAGGACACCCTCTTTCAGCTCAGCCCCTTTTCTTCACATGCTAAATTGGCTCTAGGGGGCCCGTTGCATAGAGGGCTGGAGCATCCTTCCCAGCTAATGGGAAAAGAGGTGCAATAATCGTTTAGAAACCTGTCATTGCTATGGAAACGGTTTTCGCCATTGCTCATGGTCGCAGTGGCCTCCTACCACGTTCAAGGGACACATTGCTGCTTCTAATCAGAGCATCAATACAATTCTACTGGGCAATATTTTCCTTTTTGATGTTTTTTCAAGAAAACTGCCTTGATTTGGTGACCCCCTCCCTGGAACTACAGTGCCCTGAGCCCAGAGGGAGGTGAGGAAGACTAAAGAGCCACATGCAGCAGCTGCTGCGGCCCAGCAACAGGGAGAGGCAGGATGAGTGATGTGTGGCCTTAGCCATCCAGGAGGTTTCCCCAGTAATCTCCCAAGGCCTCCTAATTTCAAATCCAGTGACCTCTTCCCGTTCCTCATCCTCCCTCAAGGTCCTGTGGCCTTTGATACCATGCCCGCTTCCTTCTTGAAACTCTCTCCTCTCTGGGCAGCTGTGACCCAGCTCAGCCTGGCTCTTCTCCTACTCTCCGACTGCTCCTCCTCTGTAATGTTCCAAAGATTCTGTCTTGCAACACCAGGCCCGGGGGGGTTGAGAGAGTGTGGCTGGCCAAGGAGGGCAAACCCACCCACCCCCGGGGTGATATACTGGAAGATCCTCTCTGTAGCGGATGTGTTCTCAGACTTTTAGTCTCCAAGCTCTGAGAAGATTGTGTTTTAATATTATCTCCCCACACAAACGCTAAATTCTGTGTGCTGAAATTAAATCTTTCCAGACTTGCTGACTGCAAAATTTTGCCTATCCAGAATTCATCAAAGCAAGACTTTCTTTCTCTTTTTTCTTGTTTTGTGCCCCTGCTTTGCCTGGGCATGTTCCGCCTGACTATCGGGGAGTCCGGGACACGCTTCCAGACCAGTCACCCTGAGACTGCAGGAGACCTCCACTGCGTGGAAACCCTCTGCTCTTGTAAACTTGTTTATTGCCTTGGCAGAAAGTGGATTTCAGAGCAAAGTCCAAGTCGGCTCAGAAATACCCAGGTGATCTGCAGATCACAAGACTTCTGGTAAGATGTGACGTACACCAGCAACGTGTTTAAAAACAACAGCAAAGCCCCAGAGGAGGCACCCAGAGCTGACCTTGAGTTACTGTGGAGCAGGAAGTTTGCCAATTTTTCACAAGTGTGCTGCCGTTTTTGGTGGATTTTCTAAAGTATACACCGACCTCATCTATACTATTCTCTCATTTATTCCCAGACGCGTTACTCTATAACTGCTCTGGCGCCGTTTCATAGGGAGATCTTGCCACTCCCTTCTCCACGCCCGTAGCTCACACAATCAATATTTAACCAACAGCTGGCTGCGCCAAGGAGGAGTGTGTGTGGCACACACGTGTGGACCCACAGTCAACAGCCACAGACAGACACTCATTGCTATAGACGGAATGTCTGTGTCCCCCCAAAATTCATGTGTTGAAACCGAGCCCCCAAGGTGATGGTATTAGGAGGTGGGCCTTTGAGAGGTGATCAGGACGTGAGAGCAGAGCCCAGTCTGTGGTAGTTTGTCATAGCAGCCCAAACGGGCTGACACTCATATGTCACCGAAAGACACTCCTGTACACTATAAACCTACGTGCACCAATAACGCCCTGCCCCAGGCGTAAGGGAATAATTATTTGAGTATCTATTTGCCGTCTGCCTTCCCTGTCTAACTCCAAGTTCCAGAGAGAGGACCCGAGCCTGCGTGGTCCCCTGCCATGTCCACACTGCCTGGGAGGCTTTCAGTGTTTGTGGAGTGAATAAACTATACACAGATATGTGCAAACACGACCAGCTCACCAGTGAGCTGCCACATGGCGGTCAGGATGGCCTTTCATCTACATTTTCTCCCTTCGCCTTGGCCACGGCCCTGTGAGTCAGACAGGCTGGCGGTGGGGCACTGAGCCTCTGACCGTCAAGAGACTTGCCCAAGGTCCCTCAGCTGAGAAGTGGAGAGAGTCGGGGCTTGAATCTACCTCTCTGGATTCTAAATTCTTTCTTCTCTCTCCTACAGCAAGTGGCCTCCCGTAAATACAGACACACACACACACACAGGGACTTAGAGGTGAGCAAATCTGCTATTTCACACCGACGGCAATAACCACGTCCACACACATGCCTGCTGGGACCTGGACATGTGGAGTCACACGTCCACGTGTGCCCAGGTATTGCCACCTGTGCCCCAGAGGCAAAGACTGTAAATACAGAGCACGGGGCGCACTGACCCCTTGGCTAGAAGCCCAGCAGTGGGCTGGAGGGTCAAGGGCTGCACCCGGGGCTCACATTTACTTCTCGTCAGAACAGGTGGCCCCGCGGACACTCCCCCGGGGTGAGAGCTGTGCCTGTTGGAGCTCAAAGCCTTCAACCTGGGCTCCTGAGGTGACACGGCTCATACTTCCCCACACGCAGTGTAACGAGGGGGTAGCTGGGGGGACCCCCAACCTCCACTGGCAGGACTCGATTGGGGGACAAGGTGGTCACCTCCCCCATCAGCACTGGACCCATCCTGCTCCCATGCCCGCCTCCCAGGTGTTAGTTGGTAACAAGTCGAGGTATTCCCTCTCCTTTGTGGGGTCCCTAACAGGTCCCTAGAGTTGGAGGGACCTGAGAAGGATCTAGGCCACCTCCCGTAGTACAGGACCCCTTTATACCACACCCCTGACAGGCAGACCTGCAAGCCCTGTGGGGACACTTCCCGAAGTGGGAACTCACCACCCTTCGAGGGAGAACGTTCCACTGCTGGCCAGCCCAGATTTTAAGGAAAGTCCCCCTCAGACTGAGCTGACTTCACCAGCGGCAGGTCTTCAGACCCCTGAGGAGAGGTCCTGTCACCCCTCGAGTCCTCTGTCCCCAATGGCCCAGGTCTCCGTGGTTCCTCAGATCACATTGCTTCTAGACCCATCCCCCCGCCTGGGCACCCTTCCCCGAGTATTCCCCAGCTGGTCCTTGTCCACTTAAAAACATGAGGCCCAGGCCCAGATGCAGGGCTCCAGCCAGGGCCCAACCATGGCCGAACCCAGTGGGATCTTTGCACGAAGCCTCAGATCTCAGAGGCGCTTCAGCAGCCGCACGGCACCATTGGAGGTGTCAGCTCTGCCTTGGCCGACCCACAGCTCGGTGTAAAGGGGTGACTTTGACCATCTGCCTGTTCCTTATTGTCACCACACACACTTATCACCTCGTGCCTATTTTCCAAAAGGTCGAGGATTTGCATCTTTTGAGGATCTTTCAAAACCCAAAAGAATGAACTTCCTAGTGGTGGAACTTCAGGGGCTGTGACACAGCAGTGGGGGAGACGTGGGATGGGGGCAGTGGGGATGTCATTCACAAAGCTGGGGCGCTCCAAAATGACCACTGCTCCCCTCCATCTAGCACCAGAGTTTGTGCTCTGAAGATGCCCACACCCCATCTTATTCTCCATCCAAGACCACAGGCAATGCAACGTTACAAGCCCTCCTCAAATCTTTGCCAGAGCATCAAGC
Organism: Ceratotherium simum simum; assembly: GCF_057802395.1. Taxonomy (NCBI): domain Eukaryota; kingdom Metazoa; phylum Chordata; class Mammalia; order Perissodactyla; family Rhinocerotidae; genus Ceratotherium; species Ceratotherium simum. The sequence goes on from NC_141912.1 coordinate 37,711,451, forward strand.
CACCAGAACTCTAGAACTCTTTTCATAAGATCTTCCTGTCCTTGGACTAACTTCCAAGAACCTTAAAATAATAGAAACTTAAACCAGCCATAGGTAAAAATAAAACCTGTTTATACAGAGTTTCCCTTTGCTTTGTACCTTTGCATAAAGTCTATAACTTGACTTCTACAACATCCAATAGAGGAATGAGCAGGAGAGGTATGTAACGCTGCCCCCATTCTACAGATGAGGAAACTGAGGCCCAAGGAAGTAAAATTCTTTGCTCAGGGTTGCGGGTTAGTAAGCAGCAGGGCTGCGACTTGAGTTCAGAGCTTGTAACTTCAAGTTAGTTCAGAGCTCTTTGCATGACAGCCCACTGGGATCACAGCATTGAATCCTGCTCTGTCTTTCTAGAGATGAAGAAACTGAGGCCCAGGGAGGGCCCAGTTAGAAGCAGAATTGGGAGTAGACCCAGGGTCTGACTCCACGGTCTACCCTCTTTTCAGGACCCCAAGATACCTACCCACTGCTACAGCCCCGTAAGGAAAGAGTATCGTTCAACTAACCTCAGACCACGAAAGTCGCTCCTGTTCCAGGACACTCTCGGCGGGGACCTCCGGACCAGGGAGCTCTGTGTCAGGTACCCCCGCAGTGGCTGGGTACCACTCTCTGTCAGCTGGAAGTTGTGTCTGATGAGGGGTGGTAGGCCCAGGAATCTCAGAGAGAAGATGCTATTGCTGCTGCCAATTCCTGAATGTCTCGGAAGATGCTTTGGTGATAGTATATGTAAGCGATTATCTCCCAGGAGCTGAGCTCACGGGCAGCTGATCCAGGGCCCGCCCACAGCCCCATCCACTCCAATCCAGGGCACTTCCTCCAGCGATAGGAGGCTTATGTCAGCTACCCCGGAAACAAAGAATTTCACTTGACACCTTCCTCATTACACACAGAACCCAATAAGAAACCCACGCTCAGAAAACAACCTTAGATCTGGCTGGAGGAAGGCCAGTCCATGGAATGAAAAATAAGCCTTTATGGGAAAGCAGGTTGGGGAAAAGGAGGAGGGTGTGGTTTATCACCTCCACACCCTCCCTCAGTTCTTTCCAAAGAGGGAGGGATCTAGAAAGAAAGGTCATTGAATGCAACACATATATTTCTTGACCTAGAGACAAAATTCAGGAGGGGGAGTTGATAAGGGCCATGTTTTCCAAATCCTGCTACCCCTGGGTAGAGTCACCATGAATCTTGACAGAACATTGTAAGAAGTCTTTAAAAAGTTACATTTTCACTTTCTATAGTGCCTGAATTTTTTTTTTTTTTTTAGAGAGAATACATACATGTTTATAATCAGAAAATAAAAACTAGTTTTATTTACACAAAAGCAAAAAATGTCCAAAATCTTGTTTTGGTTAGTTGACATGAGGAGGCATTACAAATGACAATTTCCAGGGTGTTAATATTTATTTATAAAACATTTCCAATGTAAATATTAAAAGCACTGAGCTTTGGAGTCGCCCAGACTGGAACCATTTGCCAGCTGTGTGACCTTCAACACGGTACACAACATCTCTGAGCATGTTTCTCACTCAAAAAAGGAGTGGTCACGTCAGAGAGTTGATTGTAGGGTCAAATGTGATAATGCTTATAAAGAAAACGAGAACATTTATTGAGCGCCAGGCACTTTTCTAAGTTCTTTCGGTGTCTTAAGAGTGTCCAGTACCTGGAAAGTGCTCAGCAAAGGGCCAATATTGCATTGTTGGTAGCAGAGTTATTAATGCTTCATTTATTGTGTCAGCAAACAACCATGTGCCAGGCACTGTCTTGACGCTGAATTTAGAGAATGGATTAGCCCAAGATCCAAGCCAGGCTTCAAACAAGGGTTAAATTATATCCCGCATTTTTCATTTATTTAATGAAATTGTGTTTTCTTACCCACCGCCTCAGGCCCTGTGCACATCACACACGCTCCTTCTTACTCGGAGGTGAATTAGCCTAGCCCAGCTCAGCCCTCATGGAGCTCACAGTGCAGTCGGGAAGAGAGACACACACAGAGGAAATCATAGAAGCAGGAGGAAGGGAATGGAGAGTTATTGTTTTGTGGGTACAGAGTATCAGTTTGGGAAGATGAAAAAGTTCTAGAGATGGATGGTGGAGGTGGCTGTACAACAACGTGAATATACTTAGTGCCACTGGGCTGTAGACTTAAAAATGGTTAAAATGGTACATTTTATGTTATGTATATTTGAGCACAATAAAAAAAATTAAAAACAAACACAGATGGAAGAGGCAGAGAGCCATGTGGGGCACCGTGCACGAACATACCCTGTGACCCAGTAATTCCATCTGCAGGTACATACAGTCCCAGGCTCTCACAGAAGGGAGAACCATCCTGGCGCCATTGTGGGCATTTGGCACCTTCTCTAACCAGGCAGAAGGGCAACCCAGCCCTGTCCTCAGTGCCCATCAAAGACCAAGCCTTGGGTGGGGATCTGCAGACAGACACTGGCAGCTGCCTGTGGCCAGGCCCGGCTACGTGATGAGTGAGGCCCAGTGCAAACTGAAAAAGAAGGGCCCCTTGTTCAAAAAGTATTAAGGATGTCAGGACAGAGACAGCAGAGCATGAAACCAATATCGGGATCTTCTGAGTGCGGGCCCTGTGCAACGGTACAGTTCCCACGGCCATGAAGAGGACTCTGATGGGGACAGTTCCCAACTAAGTGCTGTGAGGAAGGATGACAGAAGAGGGAGAAGGAGATTGAGAGAAACTATTTTTTGAAATTTTTATTTCTATAACATATAGAAAACTGCACAAATCTTAAGCATATAGCTTGATGAATAGTCACAAAGGATTACAGCTGCGTAACCAGCACCCAGATTAAGAAACAGAATATTACGAGCACCCCAGAAGACTCCTCATGCTTCTCATGGATCCCTCCATCCTGACTTCCAACAGTGTAAGTTGTTTTGGCCCGTTAGGCGCTGTATACGAGTGGGAATCAGACTGCGTGTTTTCTCTTTTGTCTGGCTTTTTTCACTCTATACTGTGTTGTGAGATTTGGCCACACTGCTGTGTGTAGCTGGAGTTGTAAATTCTCAGACTGACAACGCGAAGTGTCAGAGAGGGTGTGGGCCGACCAGAACTCTCATAGCTGCTGGTGGGAGCAGGAAATGGTACAACTACTTTGGAAACTTGAGTGGCAGTGTCTACTAAAGCTGAGGAGACACCCCCTATGATCCAGAAATTCCACCCCTAGATATACACACAATGGAAATGCAGGCCCATGCTCCCCCAAGCAGTGCCTGTAAGAGTGCTTGTATCAGCACTATTTGTAATAGCCAAAAACTCCCACACTTGAATCTGCTCAAATGCCCAGTAACAGTAAAGTGAATAAATAAACAGTGGTATATTCACAAAATAGAGAGAGAATTTTTTTCCCAAGAATCTGTATGTTTGTTTAGAAAAACCGTTCACCCTCTTGTGTGGCCTCGGTATACCAGACAGGGACACAGAAGATAAACTTGGTCTTGAGCGAGAATGGAGGTATCAAATTAAGAGAGGTGGGTAGAACAGAGTGCCCCGGTCTCAGGAGCCGTGGTGGGGCAGTTCTGAGTGACACAGTTAGGAATTTTCATAAAGGACACTCAAACTTGCCTGACTTTGGAACCCCGATTCCCAGAAGTCTGTCCTCATCCCAGCAAGAAAATTTGCATTATGGAAATGAAGCCTGTGCCTTTGGTGGCTCCCAGGAGCAAGGAGCAAGTGCATGAACTGTCCTCCTTCCCAGCGCCACATCCTCTGCCTCTACTCCACCAATTCAAGGTCCAGCACCTACCCTGGGTTTGGGCCTCCCACCCACCGAGCTTCCTGGAGCCATGTCGTCTTCCCTACCCTCAGTGAGGAGTACCTGAAAGACGGTGACCTCACCCTGTCCCAAGCCATGTCAGGACCCAGGACCAGAGTCCCCTAGCCAAAAGATAGTCTTACAATATTCTTTCGGTTGTTGTGCAAAATGACTGAATTTAGGTTGTGTGTCTAAATTGCTCAATGAATCTCAATTCCCATTCCCTGCCTCAGTGACTTTTCCTGTCTCTCCAGTGGCTCCCAGAATCTCCCCTCTCTCAGTTGTTCCTGGGTGCCCACTGCAAGTGGGCAATTGAGGTGACCATTACAACCGCATGGTTTTGACACTGAATAGAGCCGCACCTCCACCCCAGCTCATCGCCGGTGGGCATATTAGTAATAGTAATAACAATAACAGCCATTTGTGAAATGTTTACTAAATGTCAGGCCCTATACTAACAGCTTTTACATGCATTATTTATTTTTACCCCCGTAATAATGTTTATAAACTAGATATTGCTATTTTACAGATCCAGAAAGTGAGGCTCAAACAGATAAAATAAAATGCTTAAGTGACACTGCTAGTTAACGGCAGATTAAAACCTGTCAGTCCCCAAAGCATATCATTAACCCTGGTGCTCCATTGCTCTTCCGAACCTCAGTTTTCACAGCTGTACAATGGGAATGATACCGACCTTGCAGGATTGCTGGGAAACTTCAAGGAGGCGATTCACGTGAGCCCGGGGCACAGGGCAGGCGCTTGGGCCATGGCAGCGTTTCCTCTAGAGGAGCCCACAGTGAGGTCTCACCTGAGGGACTGGGCCCCATGATGCTCTCCCAGAACTTGCTCCAAGCCTAACAGTGTTGCGTGAGTGAAGCCAGCTGGAATGATTCCCTGCCCGCCTCTTTCCTGAGCCCTACGGTGGACAATGGTCTGCCCACCACACCCCCTCCCCCCGCCCCGGCCCCATGGCTCTGGCCAGGTTCTCACACTTTCTGTATCAGTGAAGAAAACACTTGGTCATCAATGGCTTAATCTGGGGTTACCCATCTTGGCTCTATTGACATTTTGGACCAGATAATTATTTGTTGTGTGAGCTGTCCTGTGTACTGTAGGATGTTCAGCAGCATCCCTGGCGTCTACCCACTAGATGCCAGTAGTAGCCTCCTCTCGGTAGTGAAAACTAAAAATGCCTCCAGACAGTGCCAATGTCCCCTGGAGGGCAAAATCACCGCCAGCCGAGAACCACTGGCTTACACAGTAATGACATGTAACAATCTCATCTAACCAGGAGTCCCTGAAGGTAGGCAGTTCCGGGTTTGGTGCAGCAGCTCGATGATGCCAAGGACCAGTTTTGTCCTGATGCTCATCACCTCATGATCACAAGATGGCTGCCACAGATCCCATTGTGCCACCATCACAATCCTATACAAAGGCAAGCAAGAGAGGCAAAGAGATGGTGTCATTTGTGGCTTCATCTTTAATCTGAAGAGTTTTCCCAGACACTTTTCAGCAGATCTCTCCTGTGTCTTATTGGCCAAAATTGGTTATACGTCCACCCCTAGCTACAGGGGAGCCTGGGAAGATGACTAGGTGGCCAGGGAGAAGGTGATTGGAAAAAGAGTGGGCCCTCCCTGACATGGCAGTATGGGTGCTCCTCATACCTGTGGAAATTATTTTTCTATCTGCTTTTCTCACTAGACCATGAGTGCCTTTAGGACAGAGACCTCCTCACGTTTCCCTCTGTAGCCTCAGAACTTAGCTCGATGCTCAGCTCTAAGAAGGTGTTCAATCAATGCTCGTTGAATGAATGAATGAATGAATAAGTGAATCAATCAATCAATGATGTGACCTTTCCCCTTCCTTGCTTATATCACTAAGATCCCTATATAGGCAATTATTTATTCATGTGCAAACTAAACTTGGCTTAACTACAAATAAGTCTATACTGGAAACGATAATGCAAACAGCTCCCAGTTCATTCAACAAGCCATGATCCCCCTGGCCATTGGACATGCTGTTGTCTTTGCCCAGAACATTCTTCCTGTCACCTCCAACCTCCCCTCACCCATCTTCATGTGGCCAGCTCCTTCTCACTCTCTAGGTCTCTGCTTAGATGTTACTGCCGCTGAGAGGCTTTCCCTGATCTCTCCAGTGTGGCTCAGAGGCCTCTGCTCTATCCCCCTTGAGCCCCTCACACTGCCCCATCCTAGTGCTTGTCACCCTCGGTTGTGACTGTCTCCTTAGCAGGACAGAAAATGCCCACGGGGAGCAGAACAGCACGTCCTTCACTAGTAGACTCCCCATAAACTTTTGTTGATTGAATTATTTACACCAGGAGTTTGCAAAGCTATTATGTAAAGGGACAGATAGTAAATATTTTCAGCTTTGTGGGCCATATGACCTCAGTTGCAACTATTCAACTCTGCCATTGGAGCGAGAAAGCAGCCATGGATAAAATGTAAACAAATGAGCGTGGCCGTGTTCCAATAACTTTATTTACGGGCACTGAAATTTGAATTTCATATAAATTTCACGTCATGAAATATTATTCCTTAAGAAAATTTTTTTCAACCATCTAAAATGAAAAAACTGTTCTCAGAGCCTCTCGGGCCATACAAAAACAGGTGACAAGCCGTAGTTCACTGACCTTGATTGATACTGAGAGTCACACACTTTGGATTTTCCAGGTTGCTCTTGGGGATACAGCAGGATCACCTACAGCAGTAACACAACAGCATTGCTTAATACCAAGCAGTAAATTAAACTTGGAAGTACACTAACTGACTTAGCCATCAATCACATCCAATAGACTGTATTTTAAGAAATCAAAGATGACAAGATTAGAGAGCTGTTACTCTCAGTGAACCACATCAGTTAGGTTTAAACAAAACTGACAATTTCTAGATGCAATCCTGATGGAAATTTTTCAAACTAAGCATTGAAGGATATTTCTTTTTCATGATAAAAACTATTTATCTTAAATAGTATCCAAAATATTGTTTAGATTAATGAAAGTAACTGCTAGAAAAACTCAAGACTGAAATTAACTGAGACCTTTTGTCTCCACGGAGTGGAAGTGAGGGTGAGTTCCCAGCAATGTTAGGTTTTTTTTTTAACAGGGTTTTGTGTATTACTATGATATGTTGAATGTTAGTGAGGCGTGGGGTTACAGGATGTTCCATGCTCTGCCGAGGGTGGAGGGCACGTAGATTGGTACAGCCATTCTGGACAACAATCAGACAGTACCAGTCAAAACTGATGTCCATATTCCCAGGACCTAGCAATTCCACTCCTGGGTGTATGTCCCAAAGAAATTCTCACATAGCTCCTTAAAGGCACCTGTACAAGCATGTCTGCTGCAGTACTATTTGTGGTAGCAGGGAGTTGAAAGAACCTGGGAGATGGACAGATAAAATGTAGTGGATGTACACCCTGGAGAATTATTTAGGCATTAGAGGCATCCAATTGGATGAACACATAGCAATGTAGAAGTATCCCAAAAATGTAGTTTAGTGAAGAAAAGTAAGAAACAGAATGAGACGTACCCAATAACATTATGTAAATTAAAAATACAAACACGCAAAACAACAATGCCAGGTTTGTAAGAACACATACAAAAAGATACACATGAAATACATAAGCAGGATTACTTTGAGAGAAACAGACATGGCATAAATACATATATAACACATATTAGAGGGGGCCTTGCATGGGCCAGTGACGTTGTACCTGAGGTCCAGAAAAACCTAGAAACAAACAAAAAACAAAAAAGAGAGTAAATCTCTTAAATTTGCAAACATACACAATAGTGAAATCTCAGAGGACTTCTAACTGAAAACAAGAATAAAAGATAAAGCCAATTATGTCATAGTTAACATTGTTCTTGGGATTTCTGAGCAATGCAATAAGACATGAGATACAAATAAAAATTATAAATAAAAGGTAGGGAGGTAGGTAGATGAATAGATATAGATATAAAATATAGGAAGGCAATACCATTATCACTTGTAAAAATATAATTACACAGGCAGAAAATTGAGATCAACTGAAAATTTTTAGAATTAATAACACAAAAGAGCCTGTGTGCAAAATAAATACACACAAAAAAAGTCAAGTTTTGTTATTTACTGTTATTTACTGTATTTTCTATTTACTATTTACTTTATTTCTATATACCCAGTTAGATGGTATAATGGCAGGAAATATTCCAGCCACAATAGCAATTTAAAAATACTCTAACTACCCCCAAGAAGAGAAGTGTGATCTCTATAAGCGATATGATAGAAGACGTGAGAAAATATAGAAACATCCATATTCTTGAATGGAAAGCTCGTGAAAAAAATTTCAATTCTCTGCCAGTTAATTCACAGTTCACAACACTTTCCATTAAAATTCTAAAGAATTTGACACAATTAGAATTTAGAAATTGATAAAATTTCCCCAGCTGTATTTCACCTGGAAAATTAACATGTAAGATTACTACAAAATTTTTGGAGAAGATATATAATTGGCATGAAGAAGGGACATTTTCTCTGCCAGATATTAAATGTGTTATAAAGCTAGAAAAGTAAAACAAGGCTGCATCAACAAGAACTAATGGGCAAATCAATGGGGAAAAAATAGATAGCTCTGAATCCATTCCAAATAACATAGGAATTTCGTGTATGAGAAAGAAAGCTCACGAAAAAGAACCAAGAAGTGGGGGATTATGCAGCAAATGGGGTTGGAGAAATTGGTGGGAAGGTAGGGAAGGATCAGTTTAGATCTGCACTTTACACTGTACCTAAAAATACTTTCCAGATGGATTAAAAGCATTACATGTAAAAATAACGCCACTTTAAAAAAACTAAAAAATAGGTAACTAAGTTCAGGTGAAGGAATTTGTACAAATAACAGTTATGAGAGGAGTCACATAAGAAAAGAATAATAGACTGGACTAAGTCAAAACGATAAACCTCTGCATATCAAAAACACCATAAAGGATTAAAAGGCAAACAACCAAACTAGGAAAAATTATTTGCAACAAGTAATACAGGCAAAGGGTTACTCTTTTCATTTTATAAAGAATACAAAAATAAAAAAATGCAAAAGTCAATACAAATGTTAAAGTAACCAATAAACACAATAAATGTTTAACATCATTGTTAATGTGTAACTACACCTCATGTACAGAGTTTATTTCCACGTGTATGTGTTATGACACAACATTAAGCAGAAAAATCAGGATACAAAATTGCATATGCAGAATAATCCAAATGATATTAAAACATACACATGTGTTTTTAAAAATGGAAATACAATCACCTAAATATTTTAAATGACTTTTGTTTGGAGTGGAATAATAGGTGATTTTTATTTATTTTATTTTTTTATTCTTTGCCAAATGTTCCAACTTTTCCATGGTAAATATGTATTGTTTAGATACTCCATTTTTGAAAATTAGTTAACAGTATTTTTTCCCTGGCTTGGTCCCCCACCAAGTGAATTATAGAAATGGATGGCCCCTTTTTGGCAAAGGGGGTTTGAGAGGAGGATTCCTGGAGTGTCTCCCCTAGTGACAACTTCCAGGTCACTGTGCCCCATGGAAAGCTTCCTTGGAGAATGCCAAGTGGTGGCTCCAGCTCTCTGGACACTGAACAAACCCAAATCAAGCCATCTCATCTGGAGGGTTGTGGGAGGTCCCCACCAGCACAAGGCCTGGGAGTGACTACAAGCAGAGGAGAGGAGAGGGGCTTCTAGAAGGCCTTGCTCCTCAGGAGCTGACCACCTTCCCCAAAGTGCCTGTCTATTTCTCCTTCCACTAAACGACCCCGTTTCTTCTGTAAATGGGCCCCATTATGCCCATTTTCCAGCCAAATCTGAGCTAGAAGTATGCAATTTAGGCTCCAGGATTTGAGACCTCTATTAAAAATTTGAGGTTATGCAAATTATTAGGCAAAGAAAGATTTGCAATATGCCATGACAAATTGCAGTAACTTGAAGGGAAGAGAGCAGCGACTATCCCTCTGGGTCCCTCCCTGTAGTGGGTTGAATAATGACCCCCAAAGGATACGTCTGAGTCCTAACCCCCAGAACCTGTGAATGTGACCTTATTTGGAAAAAACCTTTACAGAGGTAATTGAGTTAAGGATCTCAAGATGAGATCATCCTGGATTTAGAGGGGCCCTAAATCCAATGACAGATATCCTTAAAAGACAAAGGCGGTGGGGGATGTGAGACTCACAGAGGCACAGAGAGGGAAGACGGCCACATAAAGATGGAGGCAGAGATTGGAGCAATGCATCTACAGACCAGGGAAGGCCAAGGATGGCCAGCAACCACCAGAATCTAGGAGAAAGGCACAGACTGGGTTCTCCCTCAGAGCCTCCAGAGAAAGCCAACCCTGCTGAAACCTGGACTTGAGACCTCTGGTCTCCTGTGGAAGAATAAATTTCTCTTGTTTTAAGCCCCCAGGTTTGTGGCAATGTGTTACAGGAGGTACAGGAAACCAATACACTATCTTTCACACCCAGTCATTCTCCAGGTCCTGGTGCCCCCTCCCAGCTGGCTCGAATCAAGGCTCACGGCTCAGCTGCCCATTTCCTCTGAGTCAGGAGCCCCCCGGAATATTCCCCTTCCCGTGGAGGAAGCACTCAGGAGCACTGTTCTCTGATCCATCTGATTGTCCAGCAGAAGGGCACAAGCCAGGCAGATGACAGTGCTGTCCTGTCACTTTCAAAGTGTTCCCTTCATGGCCCTAAAAAACAAGCAAATAAAATGAATAAAAGAGAAAATAATTAACCTTGAAATAAAAAATTTAAAACCTGTGTCGAGGAAACTGATGCCAAGATTGATCCCCAGAGCCTGACTCACAGCTTTTTCAGCCCTTAGTCCCTTTCGTGCCTAGTCAGCTCTGACCTGCTCTTTAAGTCCGGGAAGGACCAGGTTTCCCCCTGCAGACGTTGCCCACAAGGTGAAAGTTGAGGGCCAGGCTCTTCTGACCGGCCAGAAATTCCCCAGGGAACGTGATCAGATGGCAGGAGCTTTGGCACTAGGCCCAGGCTGGAAGGAGCTGTGTTTCAGGGAAAAGGCAGGCATTAGCGGGTGACTGTCCTCTGAGTTGTAAGTAAGATTGCTCCAAAGGAGCTGTCCAGGCAGACTCTGAAGGTCTTATCTTATCAAAACAAGAGCCTATTGACAGGCAGGCAAGCTGGTGGGGCCAACTTTGCTGGTAGCTGAGCTGCTACACTGCAATAATGATGTCTGTGTATAACTTAGGACACCAGAGACCCCACAACACCCACACCATGGAGATAGCCATTGGTTTGAATAAGCTCTTCTGGGATCCTTGTCATAGAAAACAGCATAGCATCATATATATATATATATATTTTTTTTTTTTTTCCCCCACAGATGGGAGTATTCAATATATACTGTTTCACAACTCGCTCTTGTTCTTTCTTTTTGGTTTATGTTCCTCTGGGGGTGGTTCCACAATAAGTATGGTCTTAAGAGAGTTTTTGGCCAAAGAGCAGGCGAAGACTCCCTTCTCCCTTCCAAGCTCCAAATAGTTTCTTATTTTAACTTTGTGAGTGAACGAGTTTAGAACTCCAAGAGATAGTCAGTACTCAAGAGAGGTGCTCAGTAATGTCCCTATATTTCCCATGCAAAGTGACATTAAGAAAATTGCATTTTAGGGGCCGGCCCAGTGGCATAGTGGTTAAGTTCACATGCTCCACTTCAGTGGCCCAGGGTTCATGGGTTCGGATCCCAGGCACGGACCTACACACAGCTCGTTAAGCCATACTGTGGCAACGTCCCACATACAAAAAAAAACAAGGAAGATTGGCATAGATGTTAGCTCAGTGACAATCTTCCTCAAGCAAAAAGAAGAGGATTGGTAACAGATGTCAGCTCAGGGTCAATCTGCCTCACAAAAAAAAAAAAAAAGAAGGAAAATTGCATTTTACTGGCTTTGCAGCCTTCTGCTGATGACCTTTCTCCTTGGAACTTTCAAAAGCTTGAGTGGAACTTGCAGTCCCCACTCCCACCTCAACTTAGGCAGGCCGGGATGAGGGGAGGGGGCGAGGAGGTGGACCAAATCCAGCTTGTCCACAGCTGGGTCACTGCCTTACTCCCCAAGGTAACACCCCTCCCTCTTAAACCCAAGGTGGTTGACAGTTAGGACATCCAAGTTCAGCTTTTCCTTTCTCACTTGGGGCACTGAGAGGTAAGGGAAAGTCTCATGACTTAATGGAAGACATGGAGACTAGAAAATACCCCATGCTTTCAGTCTAATTCCTTGATATAATTTATATAAATTACAGAACACAATCCACCTTGCTGTGCCACGTTCTCTGAATCAACGGTTTTACCAACTCCAAGTGTTCACAGACGGAGGGTAGCATTGCCATCTGGCAAACGGCCAAGAGACCCCAGCCCTGCACCTGCAGGAGAATTGACGTGCCCCCTCCACCTCAGTACTCACAGATCTTTTTTGTACTGATATTAGCTGCATAGTACGCCATTGTATTTATTTATCCAAACACCATTCTAGTCATTTGGATTTTTCCCAAGTTTTTATTATCATAACTCGATGCTTCAAATACCTCTCTAAATACATTTTTCTGTGTACATGAGAACATTCCTGAAAGGTGCATGCTCAGCCATAGAATGGCTGGGTCACAAGGGAGACACATTTACATTTTTGGTAGGCCCTGCTGAATTCCCTCCTGAAACTTTGCTCCTCCTTACACCTCCAGTTGTGGTCTCTGAGTGTGACTGCTTCTTCCCACTCACACCACAGTGGACACTGCTGAGCCTGTTCATTGTTTGATCGGATGAGCCACTCTTGTTTGAATTTGCCTTTATTTAATTGCTAGTGCAGTGAAGCATCTTCTCAAACGCCTCTTGGCCTCTGAGTTTGTTCTTGAACAGCTGCTGCTTTATTGAAAAAAATACTCAACTTATCAAGTTATATTGTTTCCTCCAGGAAGTGCTCATTACGCTCAAGAGAATACGTGGAATCTCCAGCTTCCTATAACGCACAGGAGTTTCTCACATCCTGTAGAGAAAGCACTTATTCATTTCAGCATCAGCCAGATGCAAAGCCCTTGGAGTCAGATGTAAGGACTCCTCAAAGAAAATCACTTCTCCAGGTTTCCGGGGCGTGTGTTCACACACGGGGCTTCGGAGGAAAATTTATGGACTTCATAGATGGGAAAAAAGTTATTTCACTCCTTATATTTAATATTTAATTTGGCTCAATACTTACTTGAGCTAAACAACTGATGACCCTTTTTTTGAGTCTGTATAAAATTTATATTTCACCCCCCAAAGAGGGCAGCAGGGCAGAGGCTCTTTCCTAGGCCTGAAAGAGTGGGACGCAGTACAAGGGTATAAATTTTATACAGACTCAAAAAAAGGGTCATCAGTTGTTTAGCTCAAGTAAGTATTGAGCCAAATTAAATATTAAATATAAGGAGGCGGGGCCTGATGGATTGACCCCATTGACAAACTCCATCCCAACCTACTCCAAGGGTCGCTTCTTACACCTCACAGTTTCCACAGAAAAACTGAGAAGTACACTTCCCAGACTCCTTTGCAGCTAGAGTTTCAGATGTGAATCTGGATCTGAGAATAGACGCCCTGGCCCGAGATTTGGGAGGAGCAAGTGAGATGGGGGTATCTTCGTTCGTGTGGATCCAGTTTCTGCAGGGACCAGCAAGGTCAAGAGAAGCTGCGTATTTTTCAGCAGCGTTTGAGCATGCGGGCACCCCTTCATGCAGCAAGGGTGGCCCCTTGCTGTCTGGATTACAGCTATGGTGGGGGTGTTCCAAAACATTTCTGGAGGCCCCACCTGGAACCCACTCCTCCAACCCTTCCAACGACTTTGTCAGCCCTGCTACCTTTTCCACTAAAATTAGCTGGCTAAAAGTTTCTGTTTTTTCCCACTCGACCCAGCCTGATACAACTCACAAATACTTATCTTGGCTGAGCCATTTGAGATACGAGAAAGAAAAGCCTAGACAAAGGGTAATGCTTATTAAGCATGTAAGCAATGAATCATGCTTATTATGATTTTCCTACTAGCCCATTAGTCAGATACCTCGTCCCTGCAGAAAATTTGAAACATACAAAAAGGGCACAAAGAATGAAATAAAAATCATCTGTTACTCCACAAGAATCAAATATTGATGAGAAGAAAACATTCAGCCCCAATGAGATGTTGGTCCTAATCGGCCAGCTGCTGCTGTTCATTTGAATGCAGAATTACTGGCTCAGCCACAGGGACAGGACTGATTTTGTGCTCACATTAATATCCACTGTGAGACTGCAGAGCAGCTCCCAGCCCCCTCCCAAGAGTAAGGGAGAAAAGTTGTGGCAACAGAATGTGATAATAATAATTTACCCAATTTGTCTCCTAGTTCTAACCCACAGACCTGGCAAAACTAGTGGGAGGTTGAATATCTGTATTCTTTCTCCAATCACCCTCCTGGCACCCACGCTGACCACCCTCCATACCTGGAGAGGGTCCTCCGTATCCCTCTAGCCCAAGCTAGAACCTAAAATCTACTTGACTGCTTATTAAGCTGGGCCTCTTCTTCCCACCTTTCATCCAAGGCCAACATTTCCTCCCAGAGACCTCTTTCCTCTGCATCCAAGAGAAAACAATAATAAAAATAGCTATCATTTATTGAATGCGCTAAGCTACTAAGCAGTTAATTCTCATAAGAACCCTATAAAGCAGGAATTATTTTCCTATTTTATAAATGAGAGGCTCAGAGTCAATTTCCCAGCAATCCGCAGCTCTGAAGAGGTGGAAGCAGGATTCCATCCCACAACCATCAGGATCAAAGCCTGGATTTTAACCCTTGTACTGCGTCCCACTCTTTCAGGCCTAGGAAAGAGCCTCTGCCCTGCTGCCCTCTTTGGGGACACTGCCACTCCACACAGAGGCTCTGTTTGCTCATAAACTTTTTTCTTTAATAACACCTTTATTGAGATCTAATTCACATGCCATAAAGTTCACTCTTTTAAAGTGTACAATTCAGTGGTTTTTAGTATATTCACAGAGTTGTGCATCACCACTGTCTAATTCCAGAATGTTTTCATCACTCTGAAAAGAAATCCCATACCCGTTAGCAGTCACTTCCCATTCCCTCCTCCCTCCAGGCCCCAGCAACCACTAATCTACTGTCTGTTTCTATAAATTTTCTTATTCTGGATATTTCATATAAATGGAATGATAAATACGTGGCCTTTTGTGTCTGGCTTCTTTCACTCAGCATAATGTTTTCAAGGTTCATCCATGTTACAGCATGTATGAGAACTTTATTCCTTTTTATGGCCATACAATATTCCATTGTATGGATATACAACATTTTGTTTATCTATTCATCAGTTGATGGACATTTGGGTTGGTTTTACTTTGGGCTATTATGAATAATGCTGCTATGAACATTTGTGTACGAATTTTTGTCTGGAAATATATTTTCAATTCTCTTGGGTATATACTTAGGGATGGGATTGCTGGGTCATATGATAAATCTATTTTAGCTTTTTGAGTAACTGCTAAACTGTTTTTCATAGCAGCTGCACCATTTTACATTCACATCAGCAACGTATGAGGGTTCCAACTTCTCCACATCCTCTCCAACACTTGTTATTACCCATCTTTTTTATTACAGCCATCCTAGTAGGTGTGAAGTAGTATCACATTGTGGTTCGATCTGCATTTCCCTAATGATTAATGATGTTGAACATCTTTTCACGTGCTCATTGGCCATTTGTATATCTTTTTTGGGAAAACATCTATTCAAGTCCTTTGCCCATTTTTAATGAAGTTATTTGTCTTTTTATTGTTGGGTTTTAAGAGTTCTTTATATATGCTGGATTCAAATCCCTTGTCACATATACGGTTTGGAGATATTTTCTCCATTCTATAGGTTATGTTTTCAGTTTCTTGATGGCGTCCTTTGAAGCACAAAAGTTTTTAATTTTGATGAAGTCCAATTTCTCTATTTTTGCTTTTATTGCTTGTGCTTTGGGTGCTCAAGTTTAAGCAACTATTACCTAATCCAAGGACATGAAGATTTTCTCCTATGTTTTCTTCCAAGAGTTTTATATATTTAGCCATTACATTTATATCTTTGATACATTTTGAGTTAATTTTGTATGTGGCGTGAGGTAAGAATTCTTCATTCTTTTGCATGTGGATACCCAGTTGCCAACACTGTTTGTCAAAGAGACTATTCTTTCCCCATTGAATGGTCTTGACACCTTGTTGAAAATCAATTGCCATAAATGTAAGGGCTTTTATCAGGACTCTAAATTCTACTCCACTGATCTATATGTCTATCCTTATGCCAGTACCACACTGTTTTGATTACTATAGCTTTGTAGTAAGTTTTGAAACTGGAAATTGTGGGTTCCCCAACTTTATTTTTCTTTTCCATATTATTTTGGCTATTCAAGAATGCTTGCAATTCCATATGAGTTTTAGGATCTGTTTGTCCATTTCTGTAAAAAAAAAAAAAAGTGGTTGGAATTTTTATAGGGATTGCACTGATTCTGTAGATCAATTTGGATAGTTAAGTCTTCTGATCCATTAACATGGGATGTCTGCCCATCTATTTAGGTCTTCTTTTATTCTTTAATCAATGCTTTTTAGTTTTCAGAGTATATGTCTTGCACTTTAATTTTATTAAGTATTTTTTATGCTGTTGTAAATAGACTTGTATTTTAATTTCATTTTCAGATTGTTCATTTTTTTGTATAGAAATACAATTGACTTTTGTAGATTGATCTTATATCCTTCAACCTTGCTGAACTCATTTATTAGTTCTAATAGATTTTTTTTTTGGATTCCTTAGGATTTATTTATATACATGATCATATCATCTATGAACAGAGATAGTTTTACTTCTTCCTTTCCAATATGGATGCCTTTTATTTTTTTTCTTCCCCAATTTCCCTGGCTAGAACCTCCTGATGTTAGAGGGGAAGCATCTAGTCTTTCACCAGTAAGTATGATGGTAGCAGTGGGTTTTCATAGATGGCCTTTATCAGGTTGAGGAAGTTCTCTTCCACTTTTAGTTTCTTGAGTATTTTTATCATAAAAGCATTTGGATTTTGTCAAATGCTTTTTCTGTATCTATTGAGATGATCATGTGGATTTTGTCTTTCATTTCATTAATAGAGTATATTACATTGATGCTCATAAACTCTTGATCTGTGGGTCTAAGAGAAAACTAGAATCATATTCACATACTAGGTCTCTAATCCCTGGCAGGAGGAGACTGTACACAATGGGATCATGATTATTAGTGAGAATATTTGATCCACCCCATTAAATCTCCTGAGTTCCAATGCAATGATTCCCTCTGAATCATCACAGACAAAGGACATCCCTCTCTGCTTGAAAAGCTCTAGGGATGGGGACCTCACCAACTAGGATAGAGAGAAATGGAAGGCCTGGGAGCTAACTTGAAGAGTGCCAAACAATCTTTTGACTAAAAATTGTACTTCCTCCTCAAAATATAGTCAGAACTTTCTTAATTGCATAAGACAGAAACCCCAATTCATACCAACTTAAGTAAAAGGAGATTTACTCCTTTACTCCCCAATAGAAAGCTATTGGGGTTGACAAAGAATTGAAAGAAGATCCACCAGGATCGGGACAGCTCAGGGATCCTGAGGATTAGAAGTGGAGACCAGACCCTGCTGGGATCCTGCCTTACCTTCCTGCTTCTCTAGTCTTCCCTTGTGGCAGAGGTCATGGCCACCATCAACTTGGGAGTAACTTCCCTGCTAGCTCCAGTTAGAAAAATCCCAGGGAAAGACTCCGAGTGGCCTGTCT
The DNA here is from genome assembly GCF_057802395.1 of Ceratotherium simum simum. Classification (NCBI taxonomy): domain Eukaryota; kingdom Metazoa; phylum Chordata; class Mammalia; order Perissodactyla; family Rhinocerotidae; genus Ceratotherium; species Ceratotherium simum. The sequence goes on from NC_141912.1 coordinate 37,729,115, forward strand.
TGGGTCATGTGACATCTCTGGACCAATCATTGTGCTCAGGGGAATGAGCTTCTCTCAATGGCCCCGCCTGGGTTACAGGGCCCTCCCCCACTGCCAGGAACAGGAGACTGTGATGGAGTAGGAGAGGGGCTGCTCCCAGAGGCAAAATCAATTATTACCAGGAGGACGGCAACAGGGGTGCTGGGCTGATATCTGCATTATCTCATTGCCAGTCTCTTTGGGGGTTAGGCATTGTCCTGTGAAGATTCATGTTTTAAGTATAGATGTGTTATTGAGGGGAATTTGAGGGACTCTGTTACCTCCATTAAAACATCATCACAGGTTAATTTATCAAAGTACTGAGCCATAACACAGAGAAGCCTTAAAGGCCTGGAACCCAGGATGAGACATGTATTAGTTTTCTAGGGCTGCCATAACAAAGTACCACAGACTGGGTGGCTTAAACAACAGAAATTTACTTTCTCACAATTCTAGAAGTTGGAAGATCATGATCAAGGTGCCAGCAGGGTTTTGTTTCTTCTGAGGCCTCTCTCCTTGGCTTGCAGACAGCTGCCTTCTCGCTGTGTCCTCACATAGGTCTTTCCTCTGTGTGCATATGTATCCCTGGTGTCTCTCTGTGTGTCCTAATCTCCTTTGATAAAATACCCACCTTGATGGCCTTGTTTTAACTTAATTACCTCTTTAAAGGCCCCTGTGTCCAAATACAGTCACATTCTGAGGTACTGGGGGTTAGGGCTTCGACATATGAATTTGGGAGGGACACAATTTAATCCATAAGAGGAAGTTAGGAGAAGATATATGGCAGGTGGTGGATTATGGGATTACCTCCTATTTGGAGCCAGAAAGAGAAACCGGCATTTGAGTTCACAAGTAAGGAACCAGGTACCTCAGGGCAACCAAGATACAATTTGCTGCTGGAAGCACTGCTTAATGTCAATTGAATAGAATTCCTGGCCCAGCCACTCATTTTGCAGAAGAGGAAACTGGAGTCCAGAGAAGAGGTGTTGCCCAAGGTCACACAAACCAACAGCCTGTGCAGAAAGGCCAAAAATAACACAGGGCAGCGTGGATGGGGCAGAGACAGCTAGCTGTCCACTAAAGGGTCCCTTCCATCCTGTGGGGAGTGGCTGCCCAGGCTGGGACTCCATTCCTCAGCCCCTCTGCACCTGTGTGCCCGTGTGTAGCAGTCAGGGTCACAACAGGAAACAGGGGGCACACTCATGCTGGGCAGTTGTGGAGGGTTTAATAATGAGACCGTGTACAGGGGTGGGTGAAGGATGTATGGAAAGCACAAATGGTGGTGCGGTCCCCTGCGGCTGGCGACAGGAGAAGTTATCACCACCTCAAGCCTAAAAGGGTGAGTGGAGGAAGGGGCGCCACAGCTTGGAGGGAGTGACTGTGTGGAGAGGGCAGTGACAGAAACCATGGCCCTTAGTAGAGGAAGATAGCCAACCTCTGGGACCCGGCAAGGAGGGGCTGGGGGAAACACACATCTTAGCCACGCTCTCCTCCAATCTCCTGTCAGTGGCTTCCTTGACAAACCCAACTAGAAGCAGAGGACAAGGGAGCCCATTGGTGCAATCCGTACAGGTCAGCCTCCTGGCCGCAGAGCAGGATGAAGAAGGGTGGAAAGCAGTGTGAATAAGGGTGAAAAGTCGCTCAGAAGGAGTAAGGGACATATTTGATATGTCACATGTCTGAGTCTGGCAATGGAATCTGGGCAGAAATGATGGATGCCTCTCCCCTTGGTCTAGCCCATAAAATGCCCTCCCAATCCTCTATGATCTCTCTCACCCCACCTGCTGGCTGGAGGCCCCGAACTTCCCACATGGAAATTACATGAAGAGATAGTAGCGCCTCCATCAGTCTGGGTCCCCAAATGTCTTCATGGAGAGGATCCCCTCCCGGTCCCACCAACCAAACTTTGCATGACAGAGAAACAAATGTCTATCATTGGAAGCCACTGAGAGTTCAGTTTATATGCCACAGCTACGACTAATACCATGGTTACCTTAACTAATACAGTGGAAACAGAATCATCAGGAGTGGCTTCCTTAGAAGAGGAGCTGGATTTTGATCTGGGCACGTCTACCTCACTATAAAGTGGGGTGAGTGAATTTGTATTATCAGAAAGGCACTTCATCTTGCTCAAAATAAAGATGTGGTTGAGCCACCAAGGTTTTGTTTCTGTCATGTCTTTGGGACCTTCTGCTGTTAGCCTAGTTCAGACCTCCTGCTCTGTCAAAGGCCCTTTTCTCTTTTTGTGACTCATCAAGACCCGAGCTGGTGAATTATTCACTGTTCAGCCAGGAGAACATAATGTTCTTTATTGCAAAGTTTGTGGAGGGCTAGAGTTGGCATGGTCTGTTCCAAAGCTTGGGAGGGGCTCTAGATGAAAGCCAGCATCCCAGACCCTTGGGGTTGCCTTTGACATCTCGGATCTTCAGTTTCCCGTCCTTAAAACTGGGTCAGATCATGATGCTCATGTGGGCTGGTGGGGGAAGAAGTGCCTTTGTCAGGAGCCTCAGATTCTCTGGAGATTCGCACACCATGTCCAGCACCCCCCCGCCCCAGGTCATCTGCTCCCTGAGAATCTGATACGCACCCCCTATTCCACGCCACAGCCTGAGAGCCTGAGCATGTCACTGGCTGCAGTGTGTGATCATATGACCAAGGGGAAATCCCTTCCTGATCAATTGCTGGGATTTCAAGAGCCACGTTTAGAACTCTGGGGCTTTCCAGCCAGAGCACTTTCGACAATACACAGTGCTTCCTTGAGCTAGGGTGTTTAGATGGACGTGACCTGGAGCACTGAGGTCTGTTCGGGAGACTTTAGGATCTCACTCGTCTTAGCTTGTGGCTCCCCCACGGGCAAGGGTGGGAGACAGAGAGGGATAGCTCTGGGCCAAGTTGGTATTCCCCTCCCAGCCCTCCTGTCTACATTATTCACACCCATTAAGACTGCCTCTGACTGCACATGACAGACATAACGACAGTGTCTATCTCAGGTGTGACTTTCATGGTGGGACCCACAGGCCAAATAGAAGGAGGACAGACAGACAACAGGGGGAAAATCGATGTAGATGAAGATGACCTACTCCTCTTTTCACATGCTTTTCACATCTCTGCAGCTCAATTTAAAATTGGCCCCTTGCCTTGACTCTATTTCACTCTCCTTCATAGTGCCTATCACTGCCTGACATCGTATGCTGTGTTTACTGCTTACCTATCTGTCTCGGTTACCACTGTATCCCCAGTTTCTAGAACAGTCCCTAGCATACAGTAGGTGCTCAATAAATATTTGTTAAATAAATGAATACATTATTTCACTTGAGGTTTCTCAACAACTTAATGTGGCAAGCAGGGCAAAGGATACTGTTACCCATTTTACAGATGTGGAAACTTAGGCTCAAAAGGTGGACTTCACTAAAGCCACCAGGAACTAGGGGAGACTCAGTCCTTTTCTTTCCTAATCAGGGGCTGCGTGGGGAAGAGGGGTGAGGGTAGAGAGGCTTTTGATACACCCTGGCCTGTGTCCCAGACCTGTGAAAGGTCTCCTCGTGGCCTCAGCTCAGAAATTTGATAAACTACTCAGGGATACAATGATAAGAAAATGAGATAATAAGTTCCTCCCAACAAAGAGACTGGGAAGATAGGAATTTCAGAAACCAGTGGCCTGTGGGTTGGGAGAGGAAGGGTGACATTATCACTGAACAGGTGGCTTCTTGGTGCCATCAGCTGCATCCCCACTCCTGCTACTCCTCGTTCCTGGAGGTGTTCAAGCAGGGTCTGGATGTGTCCTTACAGAGTGTGCCTGAGTTGGAGAGCTGTACTCACATCCTAGTGGGAGAAGGCAGGCTTGCTGCGTCACAGAACAGGCACTGTCCCCAGACAGTGGTCCCTAATACCACTACAAAGGGGCTTTTGCACCACCTGGTGGACATGGTTTTAAACTGCAGGCCTTTCCGTGGAGAGGAGCCCTCAGCCTGAGTGTCCCAGAATCCCGGACAATGAAGCCAGAATAGAGGCTCTCACAGTTTCACCAGGACTCATCAGTTTTCAAGAGCTCAGCGGGGCCCCTGCAGTGGACCAGGCGTCACCAAGCCTCAGAGAGGCCACTGTTACAGGGAGGATTTATTAACGTGACTCGGGGGTTGCTGAGGCATGTCCCTGGGATTGGAGGGGACACAACACCCCAAACTTTACTCCAGATTCCTGGGATGACAAACTGGGAAGCCACCTGGAGTAGGGCAGGAGAAGGCTCATTTATTCTGCTCATCTTCATATTTGGGAGTGACCTTGAATTGTCTTTGCCCAGAGGTAAAACGTCCCAATTCAGGTCAGTCCTGCATGAGCCTCCATGAAACCACCAAAAAAACAAAAACAAAAACCACCACAAAAAAAAACCCTGTAAGTTTTTGCCCCATGGACATCAGATTCCGAAAGATTTTGACTACCAAAGTGATATTTTCATTACATTTATTATACTACTATTTATGTTTATCTTACTGTATCACTTATTATTCACCATAGGGCTTTGCAACTGCTGGTAGAAGCCATGCTAATTACCACGTGGAGTTCACTTAATTTGCGCAAAATCGAAAACATCTGAGGGCTCAGGGGCCGGTGCAGCCCCGCTCGAGGCAAGTGCTGAACTCTGCTCAGCTTCCTGGGACAATGAGACGGGCTCCAGCTCCCGCCCCAGACTTTCTGCTCCAGTGTGACCCGCAGGGCTGAGCTGCCCCCAAGGTGAACATGCTGCCCGCCCCATGCTGAGCCGCCGCCCCAGGCCAGCTGCTCCCCGCACCATTTCTCCTTCCAGTTTCACTACATTTCTGAGAAAAGGGCATAGTTTTAATCAACGGTCCATCCCAAACCTAGACCTGGGCGTCAGAGGCCGGGCTCCTGTGACGTGAGTGAAGCCCCCAGTGCAGCGCCTGGGACCACGCTCTGGGTCAAGTCTGTTGGGTGAACAACTGAAGGCGCCCTGTGGACTGGCTTCAAGCGATGCTTTTCCTCTCAAGCATCAGCTGCCCCGGGAAGTGGGTTATGTGCAGGTGCCGCCCTGGGGAGTTTCCTCTGGCTGCTCCGCATGGGTCAGACAGCCCCTCCCTCTCCCCAAAGCCTCCCTCCTCACCCTCGGGAGGGGCTCGGCCCCTTCCCTGTCTCAGTGAGCCAGGCTGACCCAGGCATGAACCTCAAGACCCCTTTGCCCTCCCTCAGGGACGGGCCTCTGCAGTCAGCCCCGCTCCTGGTTCCCCTGCACCCCGCATTCTCCCTGACCCCTCATGATCAGAAGGCCCACAGCACCCCATTGCCTCCAGACCACACCCTCCAAAAGGGAAGGGGGGAAACAGCAGGAGCCTGTATGATCCTCCTTAGGGACACCTTTCCTGGTGCCTCCCAAGCAGAATTCACCAATGCCACTTTGTCCCCTGCTGACCCCACGGGCGTGCTCTCACTGCACGCCTCCCTGGGGACTGCGACAGCGTCTGCTCACCAGCCACCTCTGCTTCCCACACTGGCGTGTGAACTTCCCGAGGGCGGGGCCCTGCTCTCCTCTGTGTGCCACCCCCACCCCCAGCCCTCCCCATATGAGCGATTATCCTACAAAGATTTGGGAATTTAAAAAATCAAGATCATGACTAAAATATTTTTGAAATATGCACATTCTGATTTCAGAACAACCCACTTTAAACTCCCCACCCAAATCTTGGGGCTGTCCGATTGGCGGCTAAGTTCAGAGGTCCCACCAAGTGGCCAAGCCAGTGCGGAGGAGGGGACCTGACACCAGCCTTCAACAAGCTCCTTCTGAGCCAGCACCACCCTCGCATTTACCACCAGACGCTGGATAGATGGGCGGTATCGAGACCTTGCCCTGTAAATGTGTTTCCTGCACGTCACTATAAAACTGTTGAGAGAACACTTGAGTAGAAAATGTGAATTAACATCATAGGGAGGGACCAGAGGAAGAAGCCAAGAAAGGTTGCCACCACTGGGATCCTGCAAGAGAAGGAGAACGGATCACCAGCATCAGCCCGGGCTGCCTGCAGTAAGAGCCCGAACGTGGCAGGGCCACCAGGATTAAAGAACGTGCCAGACGTCGTACACCTTAAACTTACACAATGTTACATGTCAATCGTGTCTCAATAAAGCTGGGGAGAGGGCTGGATCTGGAGCTTCCTTAGGAGGGAAAAAGATTTTCTCAGCAAGAATCCGTATAATCGAGAAGATGGGGAATATGGGAGCCCATGCTTCTGGGTTAATATTGTCAGCCACTTGACTGGATGGAGACAGTGACTTGGACCATTGATTTAATTAACGAATTTCTTAACATACTCACTTTTTTTCATAAATTATTTATTGTGAGTTTAATATAATCTGGCAAAAAAAGAAAGGCATGGTTGGCTACTTTTTCAAACCATGAGAATACATTTCCTGCTTTTTAAAATTGTGAGGAAGTTCACTTTGACATATGTAGTTGTCAGCGACCTACCACTTTTCAGGAATCTAGTTGTGTAAAGTGGATATAAACCCAGAGCCTCACCTGGTGCCAGGTACACAGCAGGTGCCGATTAATGCGCATGGAAGGAAGGGCTGAGTGAATCCCTTTATTCCTGGCACCCAGGTGTCCAGCCCAGGCCAGGGCCTAATGGGCCTAGGGAGGTGGGGAAAGGTGGAGTTCAGCCCAGGGCCGAGTGGAGAGTCCAAGGATCTGGGATCCGGGGCGGTGGACCCTGCCTGAGCCCACGGCCCATTCCTGGCCCAAAGAGAGGTCTCCTGCTGGGTGAAGACATAGTCCGTGCGATTGACAACTATTAACACAGCAGCAGGCAAATGCCAACATCATAACCTAAAGAAGTGACTTACGACACCATCGTCTTGTTTAAACCTCCACATCTTGGACCCATGAGCAAGATGCGAGACAAGAAACATGGCAGCATTAGAAGCTAGCACGCTGAGTCCGGCTGTGTGACTTTGAGGAAGTCACTCTCCCTCTCTGGCCTCAGTTGCCTTATCTATAAAAGAAAGGGCTGGGCAAGTGGATTTGGGCAGTCCTCCAGTCCAGTTATGTAGTTCTGGGCAGGGGACGATGAGAAAAGCTATGGGGTGTGGGTTCATCCTAGAGCAAAGTTGGGGATGGAATAGTCCCAGGGGAGATGAGCGGAGGCAAGGATTTTCCTATTGACCCTTTTTGCCAAGGCCACCTGGCTGGCCCCTCCTGGGGTGGAACTGCAGAGAACCCCAGGCAGGACTAAGCCAGGAGTTTCCCTGCTCATGAGCGGTCACAGCTTTGAGTCCCAAAGTCCAAGACCCTTATCAGCTTCTCCCGTCAGTGACTCACGGCCAGCTCAGGCTCACCACACGGGGGTTTCCTGACTCGCTGGAGGGGAGAGGCAGAGGTGGTTTCCTCCCTCCAAGAAAGAAGATGCGAATCCAAGAAGTTCTGTTTTCGATTCAGTGATAGCACCCCCTTCCCTCGCTCCCCCCACCTCCCCGGGAGGCTGCAGGGCAGAGGCTCTGGCCCTCAGAGGCCCTGGCCAGCACTGGGGGTTGGGGAGCAGAGAGGAGAAGCTGAACTAACAGGACAGAGGCACGCTCATGCTTTAGAGCAGTTTTTGGTTTGCAGAGTTTTCCTGGCTAACACAGATTAAGTGCTCCTCACAGAGCACCTCACAAACATTGTGTTAGCGAAGTTTTCTGGCAATCCTGTGAGATCAGGTCGGGAGTAGCATCCCCATTTCACAGATGAGAAACCTGAGGCTCCGGAGAGTGTAACAGCTGCCCAAGGTCACGCTGCAGATACGGGTATGCGAGCATAGGGAGCCACGCGGGGGAGGGGCAATCTTCACTGGGTCATGGCCACAGAGTTACCAAAGGACTGAAAACTGAGGACAAGGGGGTTGGGCCAAGGGAAAGGAACTGTTCAGCAAAGACGCTGAGGGCAGAGAGCTGGGGCCGTGGCCTCTGATGAGAAGCGCCTGATACATTCTGAGGCACTGACAGAAAACAGGTGACATCACTGGGTTGTGGAGAGGCGCCCGGCTCTGCAAGCCTCTGCCTCCACTTCCTCATCTTTAAATCTCAGGGGGCTGGTGTGTGAACTGAATGAGAGAAAATCTAGGCAGGACCCTTAGCACCAGGCCAGGCACACAGCCAGCACCTCAACGTCAGGTATCGTTGTTGCTATTAGTACCGAGGTTGACAAAGCAGTCGTTCTTTTTTCCATTTCATGCATCAGCCCCCTGAGGGCGCATTTCCTGAGCATGCCCCTTTTACAGATGAGGAAAGCTGAGGCTCAGCGAGGGACCTCTGCTTGCCTCTTCTGGAAGCTGAAGGAGTTGTGCTGGATCTCTCTCAGCGCCCAGCTGTCTCTCCCAAGCTAGGCAGGTACCGAGGGGCAGGGCAGGGAGAGAGCTCACTCCCTGTGTCCCCACTTACCCCAAGGCTGCGCAAAGAATGATGCCCCCCATAGTGTCCTGGATGTGGGGCCTCCCAGTTCTCAGCCCTCCCAGGTCCCCAGGCAGCTCTGAGGTCCGAGACAACAGCTGTGATCCCGCAAGTACAAAACCCAGCTACCCTGGGAGGAGGGAGGAGGCGCCGCGCGGCCAGCTGCCATCATGGGAGACTCAGTCTCTGCCCCATCGGTGCCTGGTGCCCGGAGTCCACGTGCTCCTCATGGAGAGACTTCCTGAATCTTCTCCTTGAAATCCAGCCTGTCCTGCTCCTGGCTCTCCAGCTCCTCCAGGCGGCTGCCCTTGTCCCGGATGATCTTCCCTGGTGTCTTCAGAAATCTGGAAGCCAGGCCCCAGCTGCAAATCAGCCCCTGCCCCAGCTGCAGGGGGCTTCCAGCCCACCCAACCCCAGCCCCGCTTCCCCTTTGCACCTTGGCCCCTAGGTGGCTCACCTGAACAGGAGTTTCTGCCCCGGTTCCTTCTTAATGATGTTCAGCTTATAGTAGTGGCGCAGGGCACGGGACATCTTCTCGTAGGTCATGTTCACCCGGTTCTGGAAGGCAAAGCAGCCCTGTGTCACCCCCACTCCACCCCGCTCCTTCCAGGCCTCGGTTTCCACACTGGGAAGGGAGCAGGTTGGACTGGATGGTTTTTTAGCCCCTCAGCCCAGGGTGCTATGAGGGTGTAGGAGAGTCCTCTTGAGTGTGGAAGGAGAAAGGCAGGGGAAGGTCGGGGAGAAATAATGGGATGGTTCTCTCACCCACCTGGGTGAGAACCACAGGGCAGGAGTGAATCGCAGGCCACTTTTAAATAGCGAATGTCACAAGTAGTAACAAATAAAGATATATTTAGTCGAAGACACAGCATGGTGGGTGGTACGAGGACCTTGCCACCAGCTGCGTGACTTTGGCCAAGGCATGGTTTCTTCTCTCTGGGGGGTGGGCAGTACAGAGTAGGAGCAAAGAGACTAGGCTTTGGGGTCAATGAAGCCCCAGCTCCTCCATTTGGCAGCTGTGTGACCTCGGATGAGTTTCCTTACCTCTCTGAATCTGTTTCCCCAGCAATAAAATGAGGATAAAAACACCCGTCTCACAGATTTGTTGCGAGGATTAAATTAGTTAATCCATGAGCGCACGCATTAAATGGAATTGCTACTCTCTGGGCCTCAGTTTCCCTCCCTGTACTATACGGGGATTTGACCAGATAAGGATGCCCAAACTTCAGTCATCTGCATCCTTCCAGCCACCAGCACTACTGAGAGGCAACAAAATAGAGCAGAGCACAGAGCTACAGGGGCTGGGTTCAAGTCCCTGCTCTGTCACCTACTCGCTGCAAACTCTTGGAGAGGTTGATAAGCCACTTTGTGCCTCAGTTTCCCCACTTGATAATATCTGCCTCACGAGGTTCTTGTGAGGATTGAATGAGTTAATACACGTAAAACCCTCAGAGTAGTGCTGGGCAATCAAATGCTGTACCAATTTAGGAAATGCTCATACTACAGATTATCATTACTGTCAACAGTTTTCTTTACAAGATTCATTTTTTTAACTTAAGTGAATTTATTTACAGACAAGGACAGTTGCTTTATTTCACCACTGTAAATCATGAGATTAGCATAGCAGTTAAATTTTTTAATCCTAATTCTTACTAAAATAAATACTTAATTATTAGAATTTGGAGTAAAGCACCCAGAACCCCCGGCAGACGCCATTTAGGTATGGGCGTTCCTCACGTTGGGAACCCTGGCCTCCGTCGTCCCCAGGCCCTTCCAGCCCTGACACCCGATGCTCCTGCGGGCACTGAGACCTGGGTTTCTGTCCCAGCTTCCTCCAGGGAACAGCTTCCTCATCTGGCCTAATGGCCCCATAGCATGCAATGCTCAACTCATGTAAACAAGCTCTGAAAGGCTCAAACGCTGAGCAAAGGTGGGATTAAGCAATTAGAAGGCAAGATCCCTGAGTTCAGGGACAGCCTCCATCCTCAAGAAGTAACTGTCTATCCCTCGGGATTTCCCAAAATAAAATGATCCAAACACTTCTGGGGCTGCTGGTGAAGCCCCTGTCAGTTGAGGACTGTCCCCTAGTGCTGAGGGGTCCACTCTGACCCCCTGCTCTGTCCTCTTCTTGATATGTTGAGACCATCCCGCCTGCTGGCTGAGGTTCACCTTGTGGTTTCCCCAAAGTCTGGCGAGCCCATTTGGATCCACAACTCGGAAGATCTTGGCGTCCTTGTCTTCCCACCTGATGTAGGGCTCGTACCTGGTGTCAGAGAGCAGCTGGTACACGTAATCCCACAGCAGCCGGCAGTCTGCAATTGAGCACAGGGGGTGCAGACGGGGTGCTTTCCCGGCGCTGTGAGCACAAGAAAGGGGCGCTGGGGCTCTCGGGGCTGGGGCCCAGGCGTGCGGCAGGATGGTGAAGGTGACGGTATTAACAGGAACAGCTACTCGTGGGGCTCATTATTCAGTGTCTCACTCAATCTCCCTAAGTCTAGGTCATCCCCAGGGAGAGATGAGGAAATGGGTTCAGAGGGGTACAGTCATATCCCAAGGCCCCGAGCTCCTAACTGGCAGGCAGAGCAGGGAGTCTGACTCAGCTCTGCAGTCACCAACGCCCCCCTCACGTGGGGACAGGCAGCGGGGCAGGCGGTGTGGGTGCTGGCCGGTGGCCGGAGCCCTGTCTCCAAGTCCCTCTCTGCCCCTGGCCCAGTCACTCAGCCTCCTGGATCTCTGTTAAACCAGGTCCATGACATCCAGCTTCTCGGGCCCCTAACGGGAGGTTCAGGAAAACCAAATGTGCCACCACAGAAGACAAGCGGCAGAGGAAGCCTGGGAGCAAGACCTAAGTCCCACTCCCGGGGCGGCCTGGCTGGGTCATTTCCAGCCAGTCACCCAACCTCTTCCAACCCAGTTCCGCATATGGGGTGACGTGAGGATTAAGAACACCAGAGACGAAAGCACCCTCAGCATGGTGCCTGGGACAGAGCAAGTGCTCAAGGAATGCTAAGTATTATTATTAAAAAGACCAAATCATTGTGTTTTAGTGATTCCCAGCCATTTCCAACCAAGAAGCCAGGCTTCTGCCTTCTAGTCTTAGAATAAATGCAGTAGCCCCGCCAGACTAGAAAACACCCTTTGGAAAGGCGGGCAGCTTATCTGTCAGTCTGTCTGGTTGCCCGTCTGTTAGTCAATCTTTTAACAACGAATGTGGAGTGGGAGTGTATCACCTGGTTAGAGCTCAGGCTCTGGAGCCGGACCCACCTGGGCTCACATCCTGCCACTTACTGCTGTGTGATCATGGGGAAGTCACTTAACCTCTCTGTGCCTCATTTTTCCCTATCTGTAAAATGGGGCTAATAACAATACCAACCTCAAAGGGCTGTTGTGGGATTAAATAAAGGCCTTAGAACCATGCCGGCATGTAGTAAGCACTCAACTATTTAAAAATAAATAAAGTTTTAAAGAGGGGAAACTTCATACCAATCTGACTGTCTGACTGTTGTGACTGGCTAAACTGTCGCTGTCCTGGGGACAGGGTGGGCTTGGCCACCCAGATTGTGGCCAGTACACAGGACAGTCACCCCACACCCCCACCACCCGGCACAGACCCTCTCACCCCCGAGATGAAAACAACCCTCCTCTTCGTCACCTGTGACCCCTCTGGGACTTGGCCTCAGCACACCTCCCTACAGGTGGGGGGACACAGCCTCCTACTCACCTGCAATCTTGCCGTCGATGGGGGCCTGCGGCACTGGGGGGCAGGGGCAGGCCCCCTCAGCCCTGCAGCCGAACTCCACACAGTGAGGTAGGTTGAGGGACTCCTCCGTGCCGAGGGGCCAGCTGGCCAGGCCAGGGGCATCCAGGTGGTTCAAGGAGCTGGCAAGCCCCAGGTCTGGTGGCTGCTGCAGGAGGTCCCTTCGGGGGGCCACCTGAGAAGGCCCGGTCCCCTCTGCAAGCAGATGAGCAACACTGATTCTGCGGTCCTCAGCCTCCCCCAGTCCAGACCCCCTCATGATGTGCCTGGGAGCCCCGTGCGAGCACTCCTAATGCTCTTCCTCCATCCAGCCCCCGGTCAGAAGGTCAGGGAGGTGGTGGAGGGCAGGAGTGGGGGCCAGACAGCCTGGTGCGAACTCCAGCTCCCCGACAAGTAACTTGATATCTCAAACCTGTTCCCTCATCTGTACAATCTGTTCACAAAGCCAAGGGGTGACAGAGCCAGGCCCAGAACACAGGTGCCCTGATTCTCTGTCCAATGTCCTCTCCATCCACCCAATAAACATTTGCTGAGCAACTTCTACGAGCCAGGCATTGTTCTAAGAATCTTGAGGACACATCACTGAACTCAAAAATGCCCCTGCCTTCATGGAGCTTATATTTGCAGGGGGTGGGGGCGTGGATAGATGATTAAAATTTTTAAAAATAGGGGCCAGCCTGGTGGCATAGCGGTTAAGTTCATGCACTCCACTTTGGTGGCCCGGGGTTCGTGGGTTCGGATCCCGGGCGTGGACCAATGCCCCACTTGTCAAGCCATGCTGTGGTGGCATCCCATATAAAATAGAGGAATATGGGGCACAGATGTTAGCCCAGGGCCAATCTTCCTCAGCAAAAAGAGGAGGATTGGCAACAGATGTTAGCTCAGGGCTAATCTTCCTCACAAAAAAAAAAAATAGAAATAGTATACAATATGCGGGGAACTAAAGCACTATAAGGCAGATAGGGAACCTTGGGAAAGGTGCAGGTGCATGCTGGTCAGGGAAGGCCTCACTGACATGTTAACATTTGAACAGACACTTGAAGGAGGTAGAGGAGTGAGCTCTGTGGGTATTTAGGGAAGGGAATGCCAAGCAAAGGGAATAGGAAGTGCAAAGGCCCTGAGGCAGGAGTGTCTCTGGCTTGTTCAATGAACAAGGAGGCCAGCGTGGCTGAGCAGCATGAGTAAAGGGGAGATGGGTGGGAGAGGACAGCAGAGGGTGGGGAGGTCATTGTTGGGACTGTGGGTTTGACTCTGCGTGAGACGGGAGCCACTGGAAGATTTGGAGCAGAGAAGTGACATGACCTGATTTATGACTCTCTCTGGCTGCTATTGAGAATAGATTGCAGGAGGTCAAGAGTGGAAGTAAGGAGACCAGAGAGGAGCTTCTCCAGAGGTGATGGGGGCTGGACATGGCAGCAGTGGAGGTGTGTGAAGCGGTTAGATTCTGGGTAGATTTTGAAGGTAGAGCCAACAGGATGTGTTGACAGTCGGGATGAGAGTGGGAGGGAAAACGTGAGCAAAGATGACATCCAGTGTTTTGGCCCGAGCAAACTGGAAGGATGGAGCTGTGTTTTGCTGAAGAGGGAAGACTGAGAGGAGCAGGGTTGGCGGAGGGGGGAGCAGGAGTCAAGCATTTGCTTTGGGAGCCGTTAGGGCTGAGATGCCTGTTAGAGACCCGGTGTGGGGCAGGCAGTGAGGGGTGCGCAAGTCTGGAACTCAGAGAGGTCCGGGTCATATGGGAACCATCGGCACTAGGTGGTATTTGACACCCGAGACCCGATGAGATTACCCAGGTCTGAGTGTAGACAGAGAGAGAAGAGGCCCCCTGAGCCCTGGGGCACCCCAATGTTTACAAGTAGGGGTAAGGGGAGAGACCAGGAGACTGAGAAGGAGCGATCGCGGGGTGTCCTGGAAGCCAGGGGAAGAGTCTGGGGGAGGAGGGTGGCCACTGGGTTGAAGGCTGTGAGAGGTCACAGTGAATAAGGACTGAGAGGGGATGTGGACATCCCTATGCTCAGATCCCTGGAGACCCTGACCAGAGGGGTATCCGTGGAAAGATCAGGAGGAGGGGAAATGAGACACCGCACAACAACTCTTTGCGGAGAGGAGAGCAGAGAAACGAGGAGACGAGAGGCAAGTCTTCTCAGCCAGAGGGCCGCAGTACCAAGGGCCACCGGGAGTGTCCCAGAGGGCAGAAGGGAGGTGAGGAGGCAGGGCAGGGAGGAGGGGGGAGCTCGGCCACATCCCGCCTCTCTCGCTGCTTTGCCTGGAGGAAGCCCTGCCTCCCAATGAGGCTCGTTTGGAGGAGGGTCTCAGAGCTCCGCGAAGAGCCGCCTCACCTTCCAGGGGGCAGGGGCAGTGCCGAGGGGGTATCTTCTGCCTGAAGGCCCCTCCGAAAAAGGGCCCACACACCAGGGCTCGCCGCTGGGTCTTGATGTACTGGAGCAGCTCATACAGGACGTCACCTGGGGGTGGGGGCCGGAGGGCAGGCTGCTGAGCAGGCTGGTGGGGAGGGCCAGCGCCTTCCCCTGCAGTCACCTGCCTCTTGGGTGAGGGCGGTCCTGTCCCGTCACAAGCTTACAAGCTTCGTGCTGATGGGCGTGAGAGGCGGTAGCGTGGAAATGGGTGGGGAGACCAGGGCCACAGGGAAGGGGAGGGGAACGTGAGAAAGCAGGACAGGCCCCTGCGACCCTGAAAACAACCCCCAAAGTGGCTCCTTTACTGCAGATTCTAGCTGCGAATTACCAGGCAAACATCATGGAAAGAGGGGCGTCTGCAGTGCTGGGAGGGGAGCATGATGCTCCCACCGACGCCCCCTCCATCTCCCTCCTGGGCCCACCCAGGTGTCCATCAGAACGTTTCAGAGGGAAGCCAGCGAGTCTCCCTGACCTGAACCTGGTGCGCGAAGCCGGAAGTCATCCTTGGTGAGGATGCAGAGGGCGCGGCCGTTCATCTCGAACCCGTGCTCCCCGGTGCGCTGCAGAGCGTACTCCTGCTCGGCCCAGCGCAGCCAGTGCAGCACATCCTCCCTGCTCCAGAGCGCCGGCTGG
The DNA here is from genome assembly GCF_057802395.1 of Ceratotherium simum simum. Lineage (NCBI taxonomy): Eukaryota > Metazoa > Chordata > Mammalia > Perissodactyla > Rhinocerotidae > Ceratotherium > Ceratotherium simum. The sequence continues at coordinate 37,744,373 of NC_141912.1, forward strand.
ATGCCTGCAACACAAGGACTCAGGCTGGGGGGAGGGCACGGGGCAGGGCGGGAGCTCTCCTCCCATCAATCACTCCTCCTCCTCCATCAGGCCCTCACTTGAATGTCACCTCCTCAGAGAAGCCCACCCTGAACACTCCATCTGAGCAGAAGCTCTCCTGTCCTGCTCCTCATGCCCAGTCATTTTCTCTGTCACTGTGTCCTGTTCTTTTCCTTCCTGGTACCTTCCTTTCTTTGTAATTACATTTTACATTTAATAAAATTATGTGTTCGTGTTTATCATTATCTACGCATTAAGTATGTAATCACTTATTTATTTTTGGTACTCCTTCCACTCTCCCCCTGGCCTGTTTTCCAATTATTCACTCAACAAATGATTAATGAGGAACTACTATGTGCCAGGCACTGGGCTGGGTGTGCTGGGCACACAGCTGTATGTATTCAGCACCTAGGACAGTGTCTGGAATAGTAAGTGCTCGATAGACGTGTGTTGAGTAACTGTGTGAATGACTGAACAGTCCTACCAAGAAGGTGTCACTGTTACTGTTTTCCAAATGAGGAAACTGAGGCTCCCAGAGGCGAAGTGACTCACCCGAGGTCACACAGGTAGCATGCGGTACAGCCAGGCCTGGATCCCGGGTGTCTGGCTGCTGTACTCTTTGCTCTGTTGTGCCAACTTAGACGTGGGTTTGCTTGGGGAACAGCCCGGAGGACAACGGAGTCTCTTACACCCATATTCAGATCGTGTGTTCTCGTCTCTGGCAACACTCAGAGGGGTGGCCGTTTTCCTTTATTCCCCTGACGCTTTTACTCTGCCTGGCCTGTTATGCTCCTAACACCAATTCTTTACCTCACCATTGGGGTCGTGTTTAGCAGGGCCTCATTATGACGCACATGGGCCCCTGTGTCTTGCCTTCATGGGCCCCTTCCTCCACTGAAAAAATATTTTAAATTGTATTTTATGGCTGCACTGGTATAAAGAGGAGCATATTGTTATATATTAAAACATTTTCTTCTGCCTAAAAGTTCATTTTTTTCTTCTGATTTTAGAAGAATTGGAACATTTTCATGGGCCCTTCACAGCATTGGGCCCCGGCACTGCGATGGCTCGGCCCGGTGGTTCGCTCTCAGTGGGGCTTCTCCTCCCAAGAGCTTCTCGTCCCTCTCAGAACCCCCAGCCACGAGAGAGTGGGAGGAGCTCAGGGCTCAGGGGGTCCAGTCTGACAGGTAGGGAAACTGAGGCAGAGGGGAGCAGCGACTGTCCAAGGCCACACCTTGGCAGTGACAAAGACTAAACCAACCTCTGACTGCCTTGTACCCAAGACAACACAAGAGACAATACTAGTTTTCATGTCTGAAGAAAAAAAGATGTACTTCACCTACTCATTCATCCATCAGCCAGTATCTAACGAGCACCGGCCATGTGCCAGGCACTGTCCCACTGCTGGGGACACAGCACAGAGCTAGGCTGGCAGGAGGAGGGACCCCAACAACCAATGACTGTCTAAAGATGATCCTGGTAAGCAGCACAAAGGGAAGGTACACTGACTACAGATGCAGAAAGCAGAGCGACGGAGCCCAGCTCAGGAGGAAGGAGGGGCTTCCCTTACTTTACTGTGGGACCTAAGGATGAATAAGCAGGAAGAATAAACGTCTGAAATTGACCAAAAAGTTATTTGAGGGGAAAAAAAATGGAGATGACAACTGGCCTTTATGGTACCACATACCACAAAGCCGTGTAATCAAGATCTGACGGCATTAACCTAAGATCAACAGGTATCATTGGAAAAGAAGAGGGAGGCCAGAATTGTGTGTACGTGAGTGTGTGAGCGTGTGCGCGTGTTCAAAGTTAATACGTGACAGAGGTGGGATTTTAATTCAGTGGGAAACGATAGTTAATTTAAGATACAGTAAAACCACAACTGGCTCTCCCCCTGGAAAAAAATATATTTGGACCCTCACCTCCCACATTCACAAAAATCCATTTCAGATGGATTAAGGCCTAATGAACAGAAAAATAGAAACCTCAATCTAAGAGGAAATAGGAAGCCACATGTCCCAAACAAGGGTAGGGGAGACCTCAACCATGACGGGAAACTCAGAGGCTATAATAAAAAATGAAAGACGCATTTGGCTACCTTAATTTTTGTATGTGTGGCAAAAGGTACCATAAACCAAACTAAAAGAGGACAGATTTGGGGGAAATATTTGGAATGCAGATGACAGATAAAGGGCTAATGCCTGTCATAGGTCAAAGAGCATCTCTAAATTGATTTTTTTTTAAAAGACAAAAATACTTGCCAGCAATTCACAGTGGCGCAGGATTTCTCAGCCTCAGCACTATTGACACTTCAGGCCTGATAATTCCTTGCAGTGGGGCTGTCCTGAGCTTAGCAGAATGGTTAGCAGCATCTCCGGCCTCTACCCACTAGATGTCAGCAGCACATCCCCCCACGAGTTGTGACAACCAAAAATGTCTGCAGACATAGCCACTTGTCCCCAAGGGGCGGGGAGCAAAATCACTGTCCGCTGAGAACCTCTGCAGCAGAGCAGATCCACTAACAACCATGTGGCAAGATGTGACCTCAACAGTCAGGGACAGGCACAGAGAAGGAGATGTCGTTTTCATGATAATACTACACCTGGCAGGAATGCAGGGAAAAGGTGGCCCTGCTGGTGGAGAGAGAAATTTAGAGCGTCCGTGGGAGATCAGTCCCGTGGTACAGAATTGAGATGTAGAAAGCTGAATGGTGTAAAACGTAGAGACCACACGATGATGACGTTAGGTGTCGGGGTGGGCCTGCACTGCCAGCCAGGGCTTGCGGGGCTCCGAGCGCCACTGGCAATTGCTTTATTCGTGGGGTTGCCTATTTCATGATATTTGAGGCTGTCAGCCTGAAGATTCAAACTTACAACTCCTGAGCGAGGGGTACATTTTCCTGTGTTTGGGCAGAGGGTGGGGATGGATTCCACACCCCTGTGGCTTCTCTGCCTCCACGAAAACACTAAAATCAAACAAAGAGTGGAAAACCCTGAACTTTGCAGATATTATCAACCACAGGTGTGGTCCTGCTCCCGGGTCCAGAGAGATGAGCAGGGGACTTCACAAGCTGTCTCTGAGAGACCCTGAGGTCCCACATAGCCCACAGTAGCATCCGGAAACTTGAAGCCTGTCATCTTCCTGGAGTGGAATTTGGTTTTTCTTTCATTACCTCCTGCTCTCTCCTACCCTCACCTTTCAGCCCGTTGCTGCCAGCACCTCCAGTCTAATAAATAAAGAAAGGGGACCTTTTTAAGACATGTTCCTCATGTCTTCAAAGAATACTAAGGCCAAAAGGCTTTTCCAATAGGGCTTGAGCCCCAGGAAAGAACCAAGTTCCAAGCAGTGGGTTAGCCACCAAGGTCTCAATCAAACCCAGCAGCAGGTCAAAGCCCCTCACACCAGTCAAAATGCCACTTACTGGATCAGCCACCTGGCTCTGGGCCAAATCCCCAGGCTCAAGGTCTGGTCCAGCTCAGCCCCTTGCTAGCCAAGTCACCTCATAAGCCACTCACCCTCTCTCAGCCTCAATTTCCCACTCTGTGAAATAGGATAACAACATTGCCCCTCTGGGCTGCTATGCTGTTTGAAGGGCAGTGTGGTGCGGAGGTTAGGAGCCCAGGCTACATGCCACCCAACCCGACATTTCCACTCCTAAGTAAAGACCTAAGAGACATGGTGAACGAATCCACCGAAAGACACGTATTCGAATGTCCACAGTGGCTCTGTTCATAATAGAAAAGAACTGGAAACATCTCAAATAGCCATCAGCCAGAGAATGGACAAATTGTCATGTTTTCATGCAACAGAATGCTGCGTGGCAATAAAACAGAAAGTACAAACGACGGCTACACACAACGCGTGGATAAAGCTCAAAGCTGTTAAGTTGAAAGAAAGTAAGCCAGACATAAAACTACGATCAACAGTTTACTGCTAACAGACAGTGCTAATTTAGGGACAGAAATCAGAATAGGGGTCACCCTTTGGAGGGGAATTGACTGGGAAGAGACACAAGGGAACTTCCTGGGGCATGGAAACAGCTAGATCTTGATCTAGATGCTCTCAGCTACACGCGCCAGTACATACATAAAAATTCATGGACCTGTACACTTAAGATTTGTACACTGGATTGTATGCAAATTACACCTAAAAAAAAGTAAAAGTAATAACATACAACAACAAAAAGTACCGATGATGGTGCCAGGCCAGTTGTAAATGACTCGAACTAAATGACTGTGTCTCAGTTTCCTTATTGTCATGAGGACGATGACAAAAACAGCACTGGCCACACAGGGCTGTCACGAGGATTCTATGAGATAATCAGTTTAAGACCAGTGTCCAGCATGTGGGAAGCGCTTTCCAAGACAAAGACAGCTCCTGCTGTTCAATGAGGTAACACGTGTAAAACGCTTGGCAGGGGGCCCAGCACACCCGAGACCTCAACACACGGTGGCTGGTGAGAGTTACCTAAGGCGCCAACTCCCGGAGAAGTCTCCCTCCCAGTTCTGCTATGAGCCTTGCTGGGACTCCGCTTCCCAATCTAATCCCACCCTTGGGGCGCCACCTGCAGACCAGCCCATGGCTTCTCCCTCTCCCGGCAATGATCCACAATGATCCACTGTATTTTTCAGTTCCTTCACGTCAACCATCTTGGGCTCTCAGGACTCCAGCCTGCTCTCACCTTACTCTCCGTGCCCCAGCGACTTGCTCACTGGGGATTTCCAGCTTGGCCGGCTCCCAGCTTCGGGGACAGATCTGGGCAGAGCCCCTGGCTGGGGGAGCCGGAGGAGCTGCCTGTCCAAGACACAGCTGGAAGGCTCAGGTGTCTCCCTGAAGAGTCAGCACTCTGTCCCCCCACTCCCAGAGCACGGCTGGACGTGGGGGGTCCCCTCCCCGTCCTCGGCTGTATTGCCCTCCACTGCCCTCATAGATACTCCATAAACTCCATAACTCCATAAATTGTCTAAATGAGGGAGCTGAGCAAGCAGTGACGGGCCTGAGAGACTTGTAGGCATCCTGACCAAGCCCCTCTCCAGCCCCAAGCCCCTCCCAGCCAGGTCTCTCTTCCCAGCACCCCTCTCACTCTCTTGCTCAAACCACTAACATGGCTCCCAACTATCAACCCCATCAAGTCAAAACCCCTCTGTCCAGTTTCAAGTCCCCCTCAAGCTGCCCCTCCCCACCTGATCAAAGCTATTCCCACTACTCCTCACCAATCCCCTGCAGCTTACTAGGTCAAGTGGCCTCCAGGAGCAGACTGGCCTCCAGAGCTAGACTAACTTTTAGCAACCAAATCAGAACTAACTAACAGCTGGCTTCTACCTATGGACAGGGTCCCCAGGAGGAACGCAGGAGACATGCAAAGTGCTTGGTTAGTCTCCTAAAACGGGAGTTGTCATCTTCTGATGCTGGAGGCTGCTCTCAGAGCGAGTGGCAGCTGTGGGGTCTGAGGTGCGCGGGTTCTAACACCAGCTTCAGCATTTCACTGGTGAGCGACTATGGACAAGATAATTCACCTCACTCTAAGGCCAGTTTTCACATCTGTAAGGTGGGGATAATAAAAGAATCTACTTTCCAGGCCTGTTTGAGTGTATTTAATCAGACAGTGTACACAGACGCCCAGCACAATGGCTGAGTAAAAACCCAAGAAATGGCCTTTATTGTGATTATCAGCATCTTCACTGGTCGAGCTGCCTGAAAAAAGAGGGACTAGCTTGTTTCTCTGCCATGACGACTGCGGTTTAGCAATTACCATTGTCCTTAGTTGATTGTGTGTCACTGTCCAGAGTCCCCTCAAATCCATCACCCATTGCTTGCCCTGGCTGTCTTGGCCAATATTGCTTCAATCTTGGTAATGACACTCGGCCTTAGGGTCGGCACCTGACTGTGGGGGCAGGGCCAGTGCACACAGTTGTGTTGTGTCTTGCACAAAGGCACCGTCTGGGGGAGGAATAGAAGGGTGGGGGTGTGGCCAAGTCAGGCCCTGGCTGGGTTTGACCTGACTTCTTCCCAAAGAAGGAGTCAGCTTAGGGACAGGGAGGCTCTTTGTCCTCAATTGTTGGTTTGGGGAATCTTTGATCGGTTTGTCGTCTGCCATGTTCACTTTCACAGTCAGGTGAGGACACCACTGCCAATAGTCACAGCTTCGTTTCTAGCCTCCATCCTCCCCGCTCCACTGCCTCTCTCTTTCCACCTGCATCCATCTGACTTCCTGCTTCCAATATGCCAGGATCTAGGGCAGCGTTTCTCAAAACATTCTTTTTTTTGAGGTAACATTGGTTTGTAACATTATATAAATTTTAAGTGTACATCATTATATTTCAATTTCATGTTTGTCTCAAACCATTCTGACTCAACCCACAGTAAAAAATACATTTTATACCATGACCCACACATGCATATAGATATAAATAGCCAAATCAAAGTATTCATGAAATCACAGCTACCTTTATTATTTATGATGTACTTTGATATGTTCTATTTCATTATGATTTTGTGTGTGTGTGTGTATGTGAGGAAGATTAGCCCTGAGCTAACATCCAATACCAACCCTCCTCTTTTTGCAGAGGAAGACTGGCCCTGGGCTAACATCCGTGCCCATCGTCCTCTACTTTATACGGGACGCCGCCACAGCACGGCTTGATAAGCGGTGCATCGGTGCGCGCCCGGGATCTGAACCTGCAGCGGAGCGTGCGCACTTAACCGCTATGCCCCCGGCGCGGCCCCTCTATTTCATTTTTTAACAGTACTTATCTTGACTCCTAAACTGATTCCACCTCCTTAGTGAGTCTTGACCAACACTTTGAAAATCACTATCAGGACTTAGCTGCATAAAATGAGGTCCTTGAACGCACTTCCAGCAGCAGCCGCACGGCACAGGAGTTTATGAGAGATGCGGAATCTCAGGCCCCACTGCAGACCTGCAGCATCAGAGTCTGCATTTCCACAAGGCTCCCAGGAGACTCACGTGCACAGGAAAACTTGAGACGCTCTGGTCTGGGATACCCGGAGGCCACACTTGTGAGAGTTGTATCTAGTACTAAAATAAGTGCCGAGGACTCTCTCATCTGTGAAGGATGTGAACCCGAGCAGGGGCATGAAAGATCTGCTGGTGCTCCCCAAGGGCCCTTTTCTCTTGTTGTACACTGCCAGGGAGCTGCAGAGGGGTGCCACCCCTCTGCCCGTGACATCTGAAAATCAGAGGTGGCACTGGACATCTCCTCCTGTGGCCTAGTCACAGCCAGGAGCTCTGAAAGTCAGTTTCAAAACACCGAGATGTCTCAATCCCCCTACACCCAGCAGTGGGAAGTTCATGGAGCTTTTTTCCAGGAATAAGCTCCTGGAAAATGGAGAGACTTAGGACCTGGGTGTGAGGCCCTGCCTGGCCATTAGCACCACAGATGACTCTTGTTCTCTGTCATCGAATGAGGCTGTGCCTGTGACCATCTCTAAAGTGCCCCCTCTTAAAATCCCCTGAGTTGTCCCTTGAGCATCACCTCCTCCCTGTGACCTCAGGCTGGGTCCTGCAAGTGGTCCTATGGCCTGCACTGCCCTGCCTCACCCCAGCCTGGGCAGACCGTCATGGATGCAGACCCGGGGAGGGGAGGTGCGAATCCTCTTTCCCTGTCCACTTGCACAGAGAGAAGCATGGCTGTGAATCTCCTTTTCTGAGTGGCGGGCACTCTGCTGGAGCCCCCGTGGATCCCACCCCTCCATCCCAGCCCACCATCTGTCACTAGACATTGCAATCGTCCTTAGAGTGGACTTTCCACTGCTTGACTGCACATCTTTGTTATTTCAGGCAAACATGGCAAAGTGAGCTCTGGCGGGAAATGGCTTATGTGCTCCATGTGGCGCCGACTCACAAAGCCAAGCAAGATTGGTTTTGTCTGTTCACCTTCCCGCAGAGGCAAATCAGCCCTGATGACTAGAATGGAAGCTGGAGGTGGAGGAGGGAATGGGGTGGGCGACTGGGAATAAATGTCAGAAAGATGCCCAGCGATGGAAACCCAATTTCCAGAAATGTGAGAAGCAGGCTGACATCATCCCAGCCATCTGAAAGGTCAAACCCTCATTGGGTGTCAGCAGTTTGCTTATTGAGGATGTTGTTTACAGGAAAATGAGTCATTTAATGTGCCCTATCTTTTAAGACTGTTAGATATTTACCAAGGGCAAGAACTGTGTTGTCTGAATTTTTTCAGAAGTAAATATGAGTCATGGAATCTAAGACGAGAAGGACAGAAGACTCTGTTGGCGCCCCGCCCATGGCCCTTGCTCTCACCTCTACCCTCTGAAGGCGGCAAATGCCAAACGCTGGCACCTGACTGCGCTGACTCAGCCAGTGTCCAGGGCGCCTGGGAAAGCTGGGAGTCGACGACCCTGGTGGCAACCCTCATCCCATCGTGCATGGGAAGTGGGTAGATGAAGACCAGCTGCCTTCCCCCGGGCTGGGATAACTCAGGGTATGCTCTCACTGGCCCCCAAGGTCCCCATTGGGACTGAGCTCCAGCTGCCCACAGTGCCACCTGGCCCGAGAGAACACTCTTGGCTTTCCTTCTCTCCTCTGTGGGGGAGTGTTTCAGAGTCTACTTCTGGAAAATTCTAACCCAAGGCAATAGGACTAGTACTTCAGGAGCTCTAAATAGGTCACAATGACCCTGCATCCTGAGCTGAGTAAGCAGGGAACAGGCTGGCTCAAGAGGGGAGGAAATTCCCATCACTGGAAATGTGCGGGAAGACTTGGTGACTATCTCAGAGGGGCCCCACTGATGGGGGATTCAAAAAATTAAAAGGCTTGCATCATTGTCTTTACCAGGGTGGTGACTGAACTTCCTAAATCCCCACTGCTCTTCCCGTACCCTCTCACCCAGTAACCTTGAGCTAGGTTCCCAGGGGGAAGGGACAGGACTGAAGGTTACATGACCTTGGGCAGAACACAACCTCCTGGGCCTCCATCTCCTTATTTGGGATACAAGGGAGTTACCTGACGTGACATCTAGGGTCTCTACCAGGGCAAGCCGATTGTGGGAGTGGTCTTTGAATACGGGGTGGGGGGAGGCAAGAGGGAACAATCCAGAGCGCCCTGCAGAGAAGCCTCTCCCCCTCTGAGGCTCCATGTCCTGAGCTGCCCTGAGGGGACTGATTAGATGACCTGTAAGATCCTTCTCAGCAGCAACATTCAGGGCCTCAGGTCCACCTCAAAGTCCTGTTTTTCCTCATCACCACGGCTTGGGCTGGGAATGGAGCCCAAATCCTACTCTCTGTGTGACTGTTGCCAAACACCTCCTGGAGCAGCCCTGAGCCCCAAGCTACCGGTCAGGGTTGGCATCTGGACGAAACGAGGCAACAGAGATTCCTTACAGAGCTCCCCATCCCCTCCCCAAATCGCACTGCCGCTGGGGATCTCTTGTGTCCGTTGAGTCCCCGCCTTCCTTCTAACAGTGAAAAGACAGGCTCTGTTCCCCGTTAAAAGAATGCCAGGGAGTGGACGGCAGAAGTATTTGGGGGCAACAAGCTCTTCCCAAGGGCTGTGAAGTCATACCCCACAGTCTGCTCAATCCTGTTGATGGCTCAAAAAGCAGGCTGTGGCCAGAAAATCGGAAGGATTTGAAATCAATAAAGCAGTGTTCCAGCCACCGGGCCAGCAGAGCAGGAAGTGGCCTGGATGCTTTACAACCCAGGTAAGATGTGCCTGCCCCAAGATCCCGACCCAGATTAAAGATCCCACCGGCAGTCAGCTAGCCACCTAGCCTATGATTTCCATGGCTTAGGAAGTGCATTTAAACACCTCTTAGAAGATTATCAGCAGGACCAAGGTTTGGCCTTAGCATGGAAAGCCTGTGTGATCTGGAGCGTGTCATTTAGCTTTTCCACCTCTCAGCTTTGCCATTTGAAACAGGCTTAAATACATTAATCTACAACCTGCTCCATGGTGATGAGTTTCCTCGGGCAGGAGCATTACTTAGGGAAATAAAATGAAACAATATGGCCAATACGTTTCCCATGGTTATCTCTGGGTGGATTTGATCGTTCTATATATTCTTCTCATGCTTCTCCGCCATTTCTCAATTTTTGACAATAGGCATATGTTACTTTTATAACAATAAAAGTTAAACATAATTATTTAAAAGAGGGCTCTACGTACACACAATTGTTCACTGTTTAGCCCCGTCCAGCTTCCTCACTGGCAACGTCTCCAATTCTTTGTTTTTAGGCTGGAAGGGACCCAATAGCTCATCCATCTTAACCCTCCTCCAACCAATGAGGAGACTGCCCACCCTCACGCATGGCCGTATCAGCTTTACTCCCCACAGGGAGAATTCACATTTACCGCCTCTGACTTCCTCACCAAGGCAAAGTTAAAGAAAATCTAGCAAAGAAATAGCAAATGGAGGGAAGGCAATTCCTTAGATCAAGAGGTTTATACATCACATTTATGTCCTTTAAAAACATCTGCCTTTCTCCTCCCCTCTACTCACGGAGTCTTCCTGGCAGCTTGCAGATTCCCCCCTCGCCCAGCAGGTTCACTCGAGAGGCACATCTGGCTTGGGCCTGGGTGCCTGGGGACGGTGTGGCTGCCTCGGGGCTCACAGGAGAACTGGCCAGTGCTCCCTCCTAGAGAGAGGAAAAGCCAGGGCAGTCAAAGACGAGCATCTTGGTGAAGGCTCGGCCATCCTTAAATGTATCAAGAGTTTTTTTTCAAAGGGAAAGAGCATCCATCTCTGCATCTACCTTAAAGGTAGGAACCACATATGTCTTCGGCTTGGGACTATCAACATCCTGTACAGAGTGGACACTTGATAAATTACATCTTTCCAATTCAAGCTTTTCATGCATGTGCCTAACCCCACCAGAGGGCTCCCCTGCCATTCTTGACTTGTAGGCTGGAAATCTGAGGGCCTGGGACTCACTGGAACCTTGGTAAGAGGACACAGGGAACCTGAGGGGCCAGGATAAAAAGACCTTCAATCAGAAATAAACAAACAAGTAAACACTATTTTCAAAAGAGAAAAAGAAAAGATAAATTTCTGAATACCAAGATCCCACCAAGGGAAGTCTGTATCTTTACGATTTTAGAAGCAGCCCAGCCCCCAGAGGGGATGTGGCTCATCCATCAGGAGGAGGGGATGAAAAGAGTGACAGGATTTTGTACAAACAGGGGGATCCTTGGGGCTCATGCCCAGCCATAGGCTGTCACATCGTGAAAAGTAAAAGTGAAACCAGTCCCAGCAAGGGGCACTTTCTCACTCTAGGATCTTCAAGAGCATTATGGTCATCTCTTGGTGTCTGAGGAGGGCCATCTGCAGAAAGACTGTGGATCTGGAGCCAGCACAGCAAACTCCAGAAGCCTTGGCCACTGCAGAAGAGGTACTCCCTATCGGGGTAGTTCTCACTGCATTTCTGGCCAGCGCCCGGCTCCCCTGCCCCCTGCCCCCCTGCCTCAGTTGGTGCTGTCTCCCAGGTAACCCAGCATCAGAGGCTGCCACCGGGCAGTGGGGGTTTGCCAAGCTAGAGAAGGGGCTCAAGGCCTAGGACTTGCAGGAAGCTCCCTGTCTGCGCCTCCATCCTCTTCCAAGCATGAGGAACGGGGAATTCCGGGGCTGCCACTGCCTGGAAAACTCCAGCCAGGGAGGTGCTGAGGGTTAGAGCTCTGGGTTTCAGTACGAAGGCCAGGGAGAGGTCTGATAAAATTAGGATGTGAATGTGGATCTTAGAGAGGCGGGAGTGGAGAAAGGCTGGAGGTGGGAAGGGGGCCCAATTCTGGGGGCAGTTCTGAGGCTCCTAGGGGAACATGACAAATCGGGGGGGGGCACTGCTGAGGAGGGGAGGCCTGCGTGGTGGCGTTTGCCAGCTGTGAGGGTCTGGCTTGTGTAGGGGCTTCACATCTGGTTGCTGTAGGGATGAGGAGGGGGTAGGAGGAGCAGTACGTAACACAGAGGGTTTCAAAGAGAGAGGGAAAGACTGGAGGTGAGTGAGGTGGAGGAGCGCGAGGGGCGGTGAAGGATGGATGGTGAGGTTGGGAACGCGTTGGAAAGTAAGATTCCAGCCAGGGAAAAGATCTGATAAAATGGGTATGGAATTTGAGGTGGTGGAGAAGGGATGGGGAGCAGGTGGCTCCGCGTGCGCGCTGCCTGGTTCGGCCATCGGGCTCTTACCTGCATTACAGGTGGAGGCGAGGGAGCCACTCGGCCGTCCGTCGTGAGCGCTCCACTGGCTGCGGCTGCTGGGCCCTAGGCTGGCGCTCTCAGGCGCTCCTTCCCCAAACCCCTAACTTGGCCCCGAACACTGAAAGGTCGCGTGGGAGGAAATTCTTTCGAGAAGCGCGGCGTAGCCTGCGCTTGGGTTCCCGGGGCGAGCAGGCGCGCAGGGCTCTCCGGTAATCGCTATCCTTCCGGGAAACGAAAACGAAAGAGCGGGATCCGCTTCCCCTACGGCCCCGGCGGGCTCGGGGGAGGGCAGGGGCTGGCCCCCGCGGGCGCAGAGCCCCAGGGCTCTGTCCCCTCGCCGACAGGGAGGCGTTAGTCTTGCTAGCATCCTTCCGCCGGTGGACAGCCCCTCGGGGAGCCTGGCCCTGGCTCCCAGGGGGACGGAGGAGGGGTTCTGAGGAAACTGGGGAGCCGAGGGAACCCCTGGTCCTGCGCTCCAGGCAGCGACAGACCAACTTCATGTCACCCTTGTGCATCGCGCAGATGGATGAGAGGGGGCTTCCCATGCTGTCTGCCTGGACCAGGTGCCTCTCCGCTTAGGAGGTGAGTGACCTTCCTAGCCCAACCCGGCCGCTGCCTGCCATTTGGCGTTTGGCCCACCGGAGGCCCCACCGCCCTGGGTCCAGCGCCACCGTCAGAGCGCCTGTGGTGCTCCTCCTGACCTAGACCTGAGTACTCAGTGGCTCCCCACTGGCACCTTTCCCCAGGCCTCTGGCTGTGCCAGGTGTGGCGCCCATCTGCCCACTACCCATGTGCACCTGCCTCAACTCCCCCTGCCTTGAGGGGAAGCCGAGAGAGGTTGTAAGCACTAAAGCAAACCCACCACCTGCCAAAGAAAAGGAGGGAAGAAGCCTTAATAACCTGCCAAAAATCTGAGGGTGTAGATGCTGTTATAAAGAAGGCTTAGCACTGATATTTCATGAGCTCCTAGAAACCAGTAAGAACAAGCCAAAAACCCAATAGAAAAATGAGCAAAGGATATAAATAGACAGTCCACATGAAACAAAAAGCCAAATGGCCCCTGAACATAGAAAAGGATGCTCAGACTCACTCACTATAAAAGATGTGCAAATTAATTATTGATATCACTTTTTACCCATTAATTTGTCAAAAATTCAAAATTTTAATAACATAATCTGCTGGAGAGGCTGCGAAGAACAGGCTTCACTGGATGTATAAAGTGGTACAATCCATGGAGGGCAGTATGGCAGGATCTAGCAAACTAACGGATGACATGCACCCTTCACCCAGCAATCCCATGGAAATTTATTCAACAAATATACCTGTACCTATTCAAAATGTACATGGCTATTTATTTCAGCATGGCTCATAATGCCAAATGATTAGAAACAACCCAGGCATCCATTAAAAGGGGCATGATGAAATAAATTATGGTACATTTGTTTAGCAGAACGCTGTGCAGCATCTGACCATGAGCTCTCTGAGGACCATGGCACGCTCTCCAAGGGGCAGTACAGCATAGCAGTTAGGGACCTGGACTCTGAGGACAGGCAGCCTGGCTGGGAATACCAGCTATGTCACTTACTGGCTGTGTGCCCTTGAGCAAGTTAGTTAACCTCTCTACTGCCCCTCTCTACTAGCTATTATCTCTGTCTCCTTAACCACAAAATAGAGCTAATAACAATACCTGTCTCAAAAGGTTGTTATGAAGAGTAAATGAATTAACATTTATAAGATACCTAGAACAGTGCCTAACCACCATGCTAAGCAAAAAAATCAAGGTACAGAACAGTTTGTATTACATGACACCTTTTGTGTGGAAATATATGTATATATTTTTTTAACTGGTATTTGTAAAGAAATTCTGGAAGGATACATAACAAACTAATAAACATAATTAGGATTCAGGGTAGAAAATAAGAGCAAGGGTTTTCACTGTAAACCTTTTTATATTGTTTTGATTTTTGAACCATATGAATAAATACCTATTCAAAAGAATTAAATAAATAAATAAGAAGGAAGTTTTAGGACCTGTTCCATGCCAGCAAGCCAAAACCTAGGTGATGATGGAAATAAATAGGCATTGCCTGAGACAGAGTAAAAAAACGGGGACATCTCCCTTGGGAAGGACAAAGGGCATGCAACATATGATCAAAGTCTACAAAATGATGAACCCATAAGAGCAGGAATAAACGAAATCCCTCCTTCACAAAAGAAATATGCACGGGTGTTTCATGCTCAATAAAATAACATTTATTTCATTTTTTAAGTTATTAACTTTTTAAATAACACTTTTCCTACAAAGAAACCAGAATGCATATATGAAACATAATTTATAACAACAAACTCTCTTAATACTTGTAATACTTCTAAAAGCCGGGAGACAGGGACTACGAGGTAGACAGAAAGGTGAAGGAGAAGACCAGGCACTGCAGATTTGGACCTGGGCAACAAGAGGGGGCCAACAGGTTACTGGAGAGCCTGGTCCACAGGAAGAGACCTGGGAGCAAGCGCCCATTTCTGTGACCGCCTGTTTGAGGACAAGGTTCAATTTCTCTCATGGAAGGAAATGTTCAAGGTGTCCTCACAAGGAGCGCTGGGACCATCCACAGCGCTGGTGTTTCCTGAGTGGCGAGCCCCCCTGGGTTCCTAAGGACTCCCTGGCCTCTACCATGAGGCACACACAGACATCTCAGAGCTGCTTGGTCTGAACAGACAAATGGCCAGTGAGTCCACAGTTCTCCAACAAACCAGGCAAAAACCAACAGTGATGGATAACAAGAAAGGGGGATGGCGAAGGGTCTTCATCCCATCTGTGCCTGTGGGATTCACATTTTCTCAGAGGGTAGAAGGAAAGCAGAACTTGACGTTTATATTCCTTCTACATCAAATGGTTGTCCCAGAGGAAGTGCAGCAACACGTGAACTCCTCCAAAGAAAACGAAGACAAAACGAGCCAGTGCGTCTCTGCCTTCCTGTTGAAGATCCTGTTTAAAAAGAGAGAGAGGTTCAAAAAAAAAAGCAATAGAATAAGCCAAAGTTAGAAATGCAACATTCATATTAATTCAGTCGATGGCTGCAAACAGGTTTCTGGGGCTGCTGTATGAACTGTATAGAGCGGAAGGAGACTATCTTGTCTGTTCTATAACATCCGTATTCTCCACGCGGCCTTGGGAAGTTTTCCTCTGGACATGTTTTCCCATCCTCACTATCAGCAAATTGGGGCACTCTTTTCAGAGCTGATAACCTCGTCCTCTGGCTTCCCAGAGCACTTTCTTAGTCCTCTCAAAGAAGCAAGGAGATTTGCTTTGGGGTTGGAAGAACGGATAGGACCTAGATGGGTGAAGAGGAGAGTGAATATGAGCAAAGTTGGAAGTGACAGGGAGCCAGCTCGGTGGCATAGTGGTTAAGTTTACACGCTCTGCTTTGCTGGCCCAGGGTTCACAGGTTCGGATCCAGACTCTGACCTAAGCACTGCTTATCAAGCCATGCTGTGGCAGGCGTCCTACATATAAAGCAGAGGGAGATGGGCACGGATGTTAGCCCAAGGCTAATCTTCCTTATACACACAAAAAAGTTGGAGGTGACGAAGAGTACAGCAGGTTTGTGGAGCAGTTAGCAAATATGGGAACATCAGGAGAAGGAGGCCAAGGGTCAGATACAAATGGCTGTCCCCGTCCCTGCCTCTCCTCCTGCCATCTGTTCTCGACACAGCAGCCTTGGTGGACTGTTGAAATGTGGCTCTTCTGCTCAGGGCTCTCGGATGGTTCAGCCTCTATCAGAAGAAAAGTCCTTAGGTGACCTCAAGGCCCTACCTAATCTACCCCCCACCACCTCTCTGACCATATCTTTTACCACTTTCTCCCTTGCTCAACTGCAGCCATACTGGCCTCCTTACTATATTCTTCAAATATGCCAGACACTCTCCTGCCTCAGAGTCTTGGCTATCCACCTGCCTCCACCGCTCCCCCCAGATGTCCACGGCTCCCTCTCCTACCTCAGAGGTCTGCTGCTCTGTGAGGCCTTCCTGTAACTCCTCTACTTAAAATTACAAACCCCTCAATACTCCTCATCCCTTTCCTTGCTTTATTTTTCTCCAAAACATTTATCACTATCTGATAAGCTATATACTTTACTTATTTGTTTACTGTTTGTCTCCCTTCTAGAATATAAACTCCATGAGGTTAGGGAGTTTTGTCTCTTTCGATCATTGCCATATCTCCCGTACTTAAATGGAGCCTGACACGCAGTAGGTACTCAATAAATATTAGTTGAATAAATGAATGAACGAATGAATGATAAACGATCAGCAGCAAGCAGGCTAAGAATTTAGACTTTGTCCTATCGGTAACTGGGAATCATTAAAGGGTTTTTTCCCTTTTATAGTTGGTATCACTTAGGAAAATGAATGCATTTCCTTCCAGTAAGGCAGACAAGCAATTGTCTAGAGCACTGAGTCACATACTCATATATTTAAGTTCCAGTGCTGCCACTTCGTTGCTGAGTGACCTGAGATAGGTTACCTAACCTCTCTGAACCACAACTGCTTCTCTTGAAACACTTATGATAGTAACTCATAGGGTAATGGGGAAAATTAAATGAAACGTAAGAGTATCTCAAAGAGTACCTGGAAGAAATTGTTTAATAAATGTTAGTTTCCCTTCCTTTTTTCTAACAAACTAAGAAATTTCTATGCATTACTGCATCAGTTAGGGCCCCAGAGAAAACAAATGGCACACTCAAATTAGAACGATTCAGGGAGAGTTAAACAGAGAGACAATCTACAAAGACTGGGGAGACCACAGAGGGTGGTGCAAACCAGAGCTGATAACATCAGTGTTGTTACCACTCCCAGGCCTGTAAGGACAGAGGGGGGCAGTTTCTAGAACCCAGAAGGAGAGTCCTGTGGAGAAAAATTTCAAAGACACATTTAAGATCCTAAAAGCGATGGGAAGACTATTTTAAAACACACTTTATATCTAGGAAAATTACATGCTCTAGATTTAAAAAAAAAAAAAAAAACAGACAAGGTCCTTGAATAAAAACCCTTCATAACTAAATAGCACAATAGAAGATGTTATTTTAAGAATCAAGGCCTGTTTGAAAACACAGAACACTTGCTTAAGTGAAAAGAACGAGAAAACAAGCTATGTGGCCGATTAAGAACAATCAGTTCAGCAGACAAAAATATGACTTGGTGAGCTCCTTCTGGGGAGTTCCAAGAGCAAGAACAAAAGTTTTAAAAACATCAAAAGCAGGAAGGCATCTGGAGAATCAATGTGACCACTTAATTAAAGGGTACAAAACGTGAACAGATGATGACTATATGTGAAGAAATACGTGACAGATTTGAAATTTTGTTAAAGTTGCTTGATTTAAGCCTTGCAGCCGCAGGGTAAAGCCTTTAGCATTTCAGAGCCAAACTTAGGAGGAATTTTTAAAATTATTTTTTAAATGTGCTGTGGTCTATTTAAAAGCGTTCTAAAATGCAATTTTGTGGTACAGGACAAGATATTTTTAAAAGTCTAGGTCAAAGCTGGCTTTGTAAAATGCTGCAAGAAAAGCTGGGGCTGGCATTAGGACAGACCTTTAGATCAATGGAATAGAACTGAGAGTCCAGAAACAAACCTTCACATTTACAGGCAATTGATTTTCGACAAAGGTGATAAGACAATTTCAACAGGGAAAGAATAATCTTTTCAACAAAGGGTGCTGGGACAAATGGATCTCCATATGCAAAAGAATGAAGACAGACTTTTAACTCACACCACATACAAAAATTAACTCCAAATGGATCAAAGACCTCAATTTAAGGGCTAAAATTATAAATCTCTTAGAAGGAAACAGAGGCGTAAATCTTTATGACTTTGGATTAGGCAATGGTTTCTTAGATATGACACCAAAAGCACTAGCAACAAAAGAAAAATACAGTCACGCATAACCACATTTTCGTCAACAACGGACTGCGTATACAATTCATTCACAACTTCAAAGGATTTGCCAAGGATGAGGAGGTTGCAAAAATCAACAAGGCTGTGGTTGAGAGGGCAAGCAACTTGAACCTGTGTGTGGATGAGGATGACATTGAGGAGCTCCTAGAGGTGGTTCCTGAGGAATTGACTAATGAGGACTTCTTGGAACTAGAACAGGAACGTATAGCTGAAGAAGGGGCAAGAGAGGAAACTGCGGAGAAGAACCTTCAAGAAAAATTCACAGTCAAGGGTTTAGCGGAAGCTTTTGAAGACCTCAACAAGCTCCTTAAACATTCTGAAAACATGGACTCCAACACTGAAAGGTTTTCATTAATAGAGAGGAATGTTCATGGTGCATTATCTTACAAGTAAATCTTACAAGTAAATCTATGATGAAAAAAAGAAGCAAACTACCATGGACTTATTTCTGAAAAGAATGACACCTCCTCAAGAAGAGCCTCAGGCAGGTCCTTCAGGAGGTATTCCAGAAGAAGGCATTGTTATCCTAGGAGATGACAGTTCCATGCATATTATTGCCCCTGAAGACCTTCCAGTGGGACAAGACGTGGAGGCGGAAGACAGTGATATTGATGATCCTAACTCTATGTAATCCTAGGCTAATGTGCGTGCTTGTGTCTTAGTTTTTAACAAAAAAGTTTAAAAAGTAAAAAAAAAAAAATTAAAATTTTTAAAAATAGAAAAAGCTTATAGAATAAGGACACAAAGAAAAATTTTTTTTCAGTGAGGAAGATTGTCCCTGAGCTAACATCTGTTGCCAATCTTCCTTTTTTTGCTTGAGGAAGATTGTCCCTGAGCTAACATCTGTGCCAGCCTTCCTCTATTTTGTATGTGGAATGCCGCCACAGAATGGCTTGACAAGCGGTGCGTAGGTCCACACCTGGGATCTCAACCCACAAACCCCCGGCCGCTGAAGCGGAGCATGAGAACTTAACCACTGTGCCACAGGGCCAGCCCCAAGAAAATATTTTTGTACAGCTGTACAGTGTATTTGTGTTTTAAGCTAAGTGTTATTATAAGAGTCAAAAAGTTAAAAAAAGAATTCTAAAGTTACAAAGTAAAAAAGTTACAGTAAGCTAAGGTTTATTTATTTATTTTGTGAGGCAGCTTAGCCCTGAGCTAACATCCGTTGCCAATCCTCCTCTTTTTTGCTGAGGAAGATTGGCCCTGGGCTAACATCCATGCCCATCTTCCTCTACTTTACATAGATGCTGCCACAGCATGGCCTGACAAGTGGTGCATCGGTCCACACCCGGGATCCAAACCTGCGAACCCTGGGCCCACCGAAGCAGAGCACGTGAACTTAACCGCTATGCCACAGGGCCGGCCCCCAAGGTTAATTTATTATTGAAGAAAAATATTTTTTATAAATTTAGCATAGCCTAAGTGTAAGGCGTTTGTAAAATCTACAGCAGTGTGCGTAATGTCCCAGCCTTCACACTCTCCACTCACTCACTGACTCACCCAGAGCAGCTTCCAGGCCTGCAAGCTCCATTTACGGTGAGTGCCCTATACAGAGTTTTATCTTTTATACTGTTTTTCTACTGTAGCTTTTCTATGTTTAGATACACAAATACCATTGTGTTACAACTGCCTACAGTATTCAGTACAGTAACCTGCTGCACAGGTTTGTAGCCTAGGAGCAATAGGCTCCTAGGCTCCTAGGCTATATACCATATAGCCTACGTGTGTAGTAGGCTATACCATCTAGGTTTGTGTACGTACGCTCTGTGATGTTCCCACAATGATGAAACCACCTAATGACACATTTCTCAGAACATATCCCCATGGCTAAGCAACACATGCCTGTAGATAAATTGAGCTTCATGGGAATTAAAAACTTTTGTGCCTTAAAGAACACCATCAAGAAAGTGCAACGACAACCTACAGAATGGGACAAAATATTTGCAAATAATATATCTGAAAAGGAACTTACATCTAGAAGACATAAAGAACATCTACAACTCAATAATAAAAAGACAAATACCCCAATTTAAAAATGGGCAAAGGATCTGAATAGACGTTTCTCTGAAGAGATATACAAATAAGCACATGAAAAGATGTACAACACTAGCCATCAGCGATATGCAAATCAAAGCCACAATGAGATACCACTTCACACCCATTAGGCTAGTATAATCAACAAGACAATTAACAACAAATGTTGGCAAGGATGTAGAGAAACCGGAACCCTCATTCACTGCTGGTGGGCCACAATGTAAAGCGGTGCAGCCACTTTAGAAAACAGTCTGGGAGTTCCTCAAAAAGTTAAACATAGAGTTGTCATATGACCTGGCAATTCCACCCCTAGGGATGCACACAAAAGAATTAAAAACATATGTCTACACAAAAACTTCTACACAAATGTTCACAGCATCATTATTCATAATAGTCAAAAAAGGGAAACAACCCAAATGTCCATCAACTAATGAATGCATAAACAAAATGTGATATATACATACAATGGAATATTATTCAGCAATAAAAAGAAATGAGGTACTGATACATGCTACAACATGTGTTACCCAGCCCCAGGCCCCATAAGATATTAACTACAACCCTGCCCGGAGCAAGCCTAAGATGTTACCTTCAGTTTACAGGAAACCACAGTGAGGAGAGCAGATGGCTGAGATATGGTAACACATGGATGAACCTTGAAAAAAAACATTATGCTAAGTGAAAGAAGCCAGACACAAAAGGCCACGTATTATATTAGTCCACTTAGATGAAATGTCCAGAATAGGCAAATCCATAGAGACAGAAAGTAGATTAGTGGGGCTGGGAAGAAATGAGAAGTGACTATTGGGTTTGGGGTGTCTTTCTGGGGTGATGAAAATATTCTACAATTGATTGTGATGATGGTTGTACAACTCTGTGAATATACTAAATACCATTAATTGTACAGTTTAAATGATTGTGAATTTTATTTGTATGGTATGTGAATTTCATTTCTCAATAGTATGTGAATTTTATTTCTCAGTAGTTATTTAAAAAAAAGAAAGAAAGAAAAGCTGGGACAGTTCAGTGTCAATTTATTAAGCTGCAGAGGTAAATTTAAGTAAAAGTAAATTACAACCTAAAAGGTAAGGGAAAGAAAGAAAAAGAGAAAAATGGAAAAGGAGGTTACGTAGAGCAGTGACCTCTTGACTGGGTTGAGGCAGACGTAGAAAATAGGTGGTTATGATTTGTCCTACTCCGTTCTCTCCTCTTCAGAGAAAAAAAATTAGAAGGAACCATGAGTATTCAGAGAATTAGCTGATAGAGAAGCAGGGAAGCTGAACTAAGGACTTTCCTAGAATCCAAGTATAGTCATCAGTAAAAGCTTTCCTATGGAAGAAACTACAGCACAGGAGGAGGGTGACTATCATGAGTATGCTGGAATAAAGGACACAGAGCAAAGAGGTGTTCAACCCCAGATATCGAAAGGGCAAAGACAAAAACTAATCATTTGATTCAGATAACATTTATTGAACATTTTCTGTGGGTCAGGCTCTGTTCTAAGTGATTTACATAGATTCTCTCATTTAATTTTGACAACAGCCTACTCTCTGCACGAAGCCAGTTTCCATTCCAAATGCAAATCAGCTCACAGCACTCTCTTGCTCTCCTTCTCCAGAAGCTTCCCTCCTATTTAGGGTAAAACCCAAACACCTTACCACTGCGTCAAAGGCCAAGGCCAACTCCCAGACCTCACCTCACTCCGCTCCAGCCATTCTGGCCTCTTCGCTCTTCCTTAAGCCTGTTCCTGTCACAAGGGCCTTACACTTGCTGTTCCCTCTGCCTGGAACACTTTCCCCATAGGTGTTCCCGTGGCTTGCTCCCTCACTTCCAGTCTCTGCTCAAATATCACCTCCCCAGAGAGGCCTCCCCTGATCGCCCATCCAAGTCGCTCTCCATCACTCGGTGTCCTCTAATCCCTGTCTGACTAGACTGTTTATTGGTTCATCTGTCTCCTTCCTGGATTATGAGTTCTCTGAGAGCAGGCTCATCTCTGTCCTGCTCTCTGCTCCAGCTACCAAAGCCTGGAACTGAGTCTGGTGTATAGTAGGCACTCAATAAATATTTGTTTGAATGAAATTGCTATATCAAATATTTTACTTGTGTTTATTTCCTGTTTCCTTTTAGTAGCATTGTTATTGGGACCTTCCATTCATGTTTTATCTCAGGGAATGTACTGTTTGAGGGAGAGGCTGTCCACATTTGGACCAGAGTGTGAAAAGGATATGGCACTCCTGAAGCCCACATGGTGGCAGCATCAGTGATGAACAAGAAATCATCACAGGACACGTGAATTTAAGGGCAAGAAGTTAGGCTCTGAGGGGCAGCCACCCTTCCGACCACAGAGCCCCAAGGGATCAGTCTCCCTCTGCTGCCAACTACAGGTTGTTCTGGAGGAAAACTAAGTTGGCTGTGGATTTCATCACCCCTAAGATTTCAAACAGTAATTATTATTTCCCGTTTTCCCTTCTTTTATAATAATCAGGAGAAACTAACAAATTGGTGGGAGTGGGGCTTAGATCACAACTTCTGGGTTGGTTCAGGAGGACAACCACAATCTTAGGCAGAGTTTCTCCTCCCTGACTGAGCATTAGATTCACCTGGGAAGCTTTTAAAATGCCTGATGCGCAGGCCACACCTCATGCCAATTAAATCAGAATCTCTCAAGGTGGGGCCCAGGCATCTGTAGTTCTTACAACTTCACAGGTGATTCTAATATGCATCCTAGTTGAGGGTGTGGAGCAAAGTTTCTCACACTGTAATGTGCACACAAATCCTCTGGGGTGTGTGTAAACAGGCGATACTGATTCCAGCATCGTGGGCTGGGACCTGAAATTTTGCACATCTAACCAGCCGGCAAATGATGCTGATGCTGCTAGTCCATGGACCACGGTTTGAGTAGCAAGTGTGAGATCAAATACTGGCTTTGACTCAGGTTCACAATTTTCAGATCTAATGTTTGGTAATCCGGACATTATTAATCCATGTGTTCTGCTAATTCCTGGGCATCCCAGCCACTTGGCAGCCGTTGCTCTGTTTGCTCTTTCCTCCTACCTGACAGGCCTTTGCTGGGGAAATTGAAGTCTCACCTCTTGAACCATCCTATGATCAATGCTGTCTCCAATGTTTCTCAGTTGCCTGGCCATCTTGCGGATTACTTCCTCCTGGTGATGGTTCTGGCCAATGCTATTCTCCTTGGGCTGAGAAGGTGGATTTTGATCTGCATTGACAGAAAGAGTTCAAAAGTGATAATTCCATTAAGTCTCTGTAAATCACTCACCCCTAGTCACTGAAAACTGTCTCAGACGATGACAGGGTTGAAATCCTATCATCATAATGATTATCAAAAAGCAAAGCCTTGTATTGGAATGGATCAGCTCTGTCCAACAGAAATACAATTCAAGTTGCATATTAATTTTAAATTTTCTAGTAGTAAAATCAGGTAAAATTAATTTTAGCAATATGTTTTAGTTAAGCCAATATATCCAAAATACTATCATTACAACATATAATCAATATGAAATTATTAATGATATGTTTTGCATTCTTTTTATTATACCTACGTCTTTGAAATCCAGTGTTTATTTTATACTTACAGCACATCTCAATTCAGGTACTAACTTTTCATTGGAAACCCTTGATCTGTATTTAGATTCTGTGAAGTTTACAGTTAAAAAAGTAGATTCACATATCTAAGTTGTTCCAAACATACTTAAAATTTTTCCAACAATTATCAGTTTTTAAACTTTAATCAAAATTAAATAAAACTTAAAGTTCATTTCCATAATTTCACCTGCCACATTTCAATAACCAAATGTGGTCAGTAGTTACTGTACTGGGCAACACAGGTCTAAGTTTTTTAAAATAGATTTTTCCATTTAATGTTTTTACCCATGATCCTTGAATGAGTTCCTCCAAACCTTATTTGCTTCCAGCAACTGATGAATGTTTTTAAGCAATACTATGAGTAAACTACTGTGCTGGTGCTTTGGGGAACTTATAAAAAATAAAGACAAGATTTTGGTCCTTAAGTTGCTTACAACCCACTGATTAGAGATGAAACAATTCCCAAGTGCTTTAGGAATACAGAGGACGATGAAATAAATTTGGGCTAAAGTAGATATAAATATGGCTTCACAGACACAGCAAGTTTTGCATTGACCCTGTTTCATTTCAATAAAATTTGAGGACTTTGATTTTTCAGGCTTTATACTGAGAGAATAAGCCCTGTCCTCAAAGAGTCTAGTGGGAGAGAGACACAAACTACAACTCAACATGTTACAGTAAGAGCAAGGTCCGCACGGAGGAGTCAGGGAAGACGTCCCAAAGAAGAGGATATCTGAGTTCAGTCTTGAAAGACGAAGGATGAATAAGAATTAGCCAGAAGAAGAAGAGAGGGATGGGGGTGGGGGCCAAATGGGAGGGAGTGGCAAAGAGAACTTTCCAAGCAGAAGGATCACGTGAGCAAAGGCAGGCGGGTGACAGACAGTGAGGTTTTGTGCATAAACTGTAGGTAGTGCCATTGTTGAAAGGCAGGGAGACAGCTAAGGGAGACAGCTAATAGAGTAAGCAAGAGCAAAATCATGAAGGCACAGTAAGTGGCGTGGGCTTTATCCAGTAGAGCAGGGGACTCACTGAAGGGTTTTAAGCAGGAAATGACATGATCAGATTTGCTTTCTAGCTATTACCATCTGGGATCAGAGTGGAGACTAGTAAGACTTAAGGCAGGGAATGCATGTAGAGGCTACTGCAAAAGTCCTGGGGAGAGATGATAGGCGTTGCCTAACAATAACTAGCATGCTTACCACATGCCAGGCCATACATGCATTATTTTACTGACTACTCCCTCACCATGACCCCCACGAGGTCGTTACCCTATATTACAGATGAGAGAGCTGTGGTTTACAGCAGTGCTTTTCAAACTTGGCTCCACCTTGGTATCCCTTGGGGAGGCTTTTAAAATTCCCAATGCTCAGGCCTCGCTCCATTCCAATGAAATGAGAATCCTGGGAGTTGGACCAAGCATTAGTATTTTTTTTAGAGCTCCCCAGGTGGTCCTCATGTGCAGCCAAGTTTGAGAACTGGTGGTTTAGAGGGGTTGAGTAACTTGCCTGGGGTTCGAAAGCCAATGAATGTGAGAGCCAGGACTTAAACCCAGGTCTGTCTGGCTGCAAAGCCCATGCTCTTAACCTCAGCATACAGAGCCTGAACTGAAGCAGTACTAACAGGGGTGGAGTGGTCAGAACAGATTCTATAAATATTTAGGAAGCAGAATAGGCTGGAATTCGGTAACAGATTAGATCAGAAAAGTGAAAGAAAAGGAAATTCCTACTTTTCTGGCTCAGGAGACTGAAAATGTGATGATACCATCAGCCTGCACAGAGAATGGGGGTCAGGGGAGGACAGGAAGGGCAGGTGGAGGAAGCGGGTAGAAAGAGAAAGAAGAAAATTCAAATTTATTTACAAATTTAAGGTACCTGTAGGACATCTTAGCAGGCATCTGGATAATATCTGAAGCTAGCAGATGTCAGAAATTGAGGTCAAGATTTAAGAGTCATCATTCATTCATTCATTTATTCAATAAAAATGCAGGAGAGTGGATGAGATATTTCAGAGTTTGTATAGCTGATAGACCCTCTGGATAACACTGATGGTTAACAAGGTAGGCAAAGGAACAAAAGCCCACAAAAATGACTGAGAAGGAAGAGTCAGAGAGGGAAAAGGGAAATCACGAAAAATGGTGTTTCAGAACCACCTGTCGGGGCCGGCCCTGTGGCTTGGCGGTTAAGTGCACGCGCTGCGATGCTGGTGGCCCGGGTTCGGATCCCGGGTGCGCATCGAGGCACCACTTCTCCGTTCATCCTGAGGCCGAGTCCCACATACAGCAACTAGAAGGATGTGCAGCTACGACACACAACTATCCACTGGGGCTTTGGGGGGAAAAATAAAATAAATAAAATCTTTAAAAAAAAAAAAAAAAGAACCACCTGTCAACTCTTGTAGAAAATTTCCTTCTGAAATGTACTAGCAGGCATTGTTACCTGGTTAATTATGGTATACAGAATATAACAGTGTGTGTGTGTGTGTGTGTGCACGCGCGCGCACGTACACACTCGTGTGTTGATGATGATGATGATGATGATTCAGAATCCTGAAACATGCCTTAAGGTCCTTGTGTTAAAGATGACAATCATTGTTTGACTTGCCCATACCCCCTTCCAAGAGAATCTGTCCTGTTGCCTAAGCAATCAGGTTCTTGCCTACATGTCCCCACCCCAACCCCAGGCCACAGTTGATTGGATCAGAGATGGACACCTGACCCAAGAACAAATAATCCATTGGCTGGTCAGGTACTCAGAACCTAGTTCCAAAAGAGAACAGGGTCCCTTCCTCTCTGTTCAATGTCAGCTTCTTCTCTGTTCAACGTAGACTCAGGAGACAAAGGAAAAAGTTGGCAGTGGGGCCAGGAATGCCACAGGATTATGTCGGGCCCAGGATAAGCCAAAACCATTTGCAAGTGAAAATTATGAAGGGGAAGGAAACATTTAAAGGGTGGGGGGGGAGCTGGCTGACAGAGAAGAACTGAGCAGACACTCAGAAAGAAACCAAGACAAAAAAAAAAAAAACCAGACTGGCCCCCAGAACTGCCTCAGAACCTGAACCCTCCAAGTTCAGTTTTTTTTCATAAGCATCCTCATCAGAAACCACAGCTTTCTGGAGGTGACCGCAGTAGGTTTCTCTTCCTTGCAACCAAACAAATAATCATAAATATCTACATCAATTACCATTGTCCAGAGATGTCCAATGTAGATAAAACTGTGTAGGAGATTGTGTTGGCTATAAATCAGCTTCAGGACAGACTCTGAAAGTGAAATTTAAAAATTAAGTTCCTGACACTAGTGGCTTGTATTTTTGGTTCTGGTCATTTACCCATTTCTCATAAAAGTTGAAAGCAAAATGGATTGAGAGCTCTGCTGTACTCAATCTATACATGGCATTATTTGCTGGCTAAAGAGAGTTGGTGCACCTGTCCCACAGACACTTATAAAATAAAATAGCTATACTACCATATTATAAGAAATATTATAAGATAAATAACAGGAAAGACATCATTAAATCAAAGCTCTAAAGTCATCATATATTGAAGTGAGAAGTCTTGTGACAAGATCATCAAAATGAATGAAATTAAAAAGTAAAACTCTGTATTATTTTCCAAGTATTGAATTTTTAATATCCAGAGGAAAAAAGTATCTCACTTCACGCTAAAAAGTTGTGTGAATATGTATATATCCACACAGAGTTCAGAAAAGAAAATCATAATCCAAATGACCTAGTGGACAATTTGGAAAAATGTCATGGTTGATCTTTTTGCAAGAATAATTCCTTCATAAAGCAAATAATAAGCCTCAAAGCATTGGAACTTTTAAAAATATTGTTGCATGTTGAGAATCTGGTATGAGAAACTTGACCAGCTGTCACTTCAGTTGCACTTAGAAAAACTTGTAAGCAAACATGCTCTTAAGGTTTTGTAAGTGCTTTTCCACTGCTGGCTATAATGTGAAAATTTTATTTTCTCATATGTTGGTCATCCTTTTATAATCTTGATTGTGTTCACTGAAAATAGAGGTCTAGGGACTTCTGGTTCAAGACTGAGCACAAGCATTGGCCTCTCCATTTCTCCTAATTCCTCCCAAGATCTCACCAAAATGAAAGTAAAAAAAAAAAAGAATAAACCACAAAGGCGAAGAGAATGGGAGGCAAGGTCAACAGCAGATGAGAGATCTCTACATGTTTCTGGAAGGCAGAAAGGAGATGAGACAAGATATGGACAAATGAGCCAGGCAGAGAAAGCACCAAGAACCCACCACAGGGGCCCTGAGGCTTGGAAGCCCATTTACTCCACCAAGACGCCGAGGCTGGGGGAGAGGGACACCATAGACTGGAAGTCTGATGGGGATCAGCTGCACCTCTTGATCCCTTGACACCTCCAGCCCACTGTACCCAGCACAGATTTCAGGCAGAAGAAAAAACAGACCACTCTTCCCTAATGGAAGAGAACAAATCTTGTGGAGAAAGCTAGAGCTTCTTTACGAATTTTGGTGCCTCAGATTAAAGGTCTTCTCATTCTGGCATTTGGGGCACCTGGGGCCAGAAAGCCAGTTCCCTAACTCATCTCCCTAAAGCACCCCCAACTCAGAGCCCACCTATGCCCCATTTGAGTCCCCACTCAGCGGGGAGCCCTGGAGAGGCAGTTAGGCATAATGGCAAAATTCTGAAGCCAGATCACTAGGAGTCAAATGGAAAATCTGCTACAGATTAAACTATGTAACCTGGGGCGAGTTATTTAATCTCTCTATGCCTCAGTTTCTTCAACTGTAAGATGGGAATTGTAATGTATGTATTATTTCATCAATTCTAAGATTTTTTTAATGCCTCCAAAATCAGGATGTGTTTTATAACCTATGGCATGCCATATTTCAACAGCATTGTTTACTTTCTTGGTAGTAAACAAAATAATGGTACATCTTACAATTGATGGAATACTAAACTTAATAAAGGGGCCAGCCCAGTGGCACAGAAGTTAAGTTCCCGCATTCCATTTCGGTGGCCCAGGGTACGCCAGTTCTGATCCTGGGCACGGACATACTCATCCCTTGTCAAGCCATACTGAGGCAGCATCCCACATAGAAGAGCTACAACTCTATAACTGTGATACACAACTATGTACTGGGGCTTTGAGGAGAAAAAAGAAAGAGAGGAAGATTGGCAACAGATGTTAGCACAAGGCCGAGCTTCCTCAAAAATAAATAAATAAATAAACTTAATAAAATGCCATAGTAACTACCTCATAGAGGGGTTGTTGAGACGATTAAATGAGACAATATATTTAACCTGCACAGACCAGTGCCTGGAACATGGATAAACACGATATAAATGTTAGCTACTGCTACCACCTGGGAAAACAGTCCCACTCACATACCAGCAGACAAAACCCATACCAGCTACCCAGGTCACATTTCTTTAAAATAACAAAGGGTCACCACGCAATTGAGAAGAACCACAGAATGAAAGAGATATACCAGATAAACAAGCAAAACAGTAATCCTGAAGAAAACAGATATAATTTCAGGAAACAGAAGAGAATGCTCACAAATTCTAATGTATATGTTTAGAGAGATTTAAGAAAATACTACATTCAGGAAACAAAAGAGAAAGCTATGAAAAAAGAATAATCCTAGAACAAAGTCTTGCAGATTTTAAAAATATGATTGCCAAAATTAAAAATACAATTGATGAAAAAATAAAGTCAAGAAAATCACTCAGAAAAACATCAGAAATTAAAAAATATGAGAGAACAAATAGGCGATATAGAGGGCCAATATGGAAAGACCAGTATCTGATTAATAGGAATCCCAGGAAGAGAGAAATAGAGGGGGGAAATGATCAAAACAAACAGTACAAGACAGCTTCCCAGAGCTGAAAGACAGCAAACTTCAGATTAGAAAAGTCCCACCAAAAAAAAAACACCCACCAAGTTCTCAGACAACAAATGAGGAAATAAAAACCTCACCTCTAGAACATAGTGAAATTCCAAAACACCAAGCATAAGGAGGTGCTAAAAATCTCCAAAGAGAAACATAGATTAGTTTGGCGACTGACTTCCCGTCGACAATGGATCCTGGAATATAATGGAACAATTAATGCCCTCCAAGATTTTATTAAAACCCCTTTCTAACCTAGAATTCTATGCCTCGCTAAACTCAATAATATACAAGAGGTGAATAAAGACATTTGCAGACGTGCAGGGACTCAGGAAGTTTCTCTCCCATACACAATTTCTTAGAAAGCCTCTTGAGGAAGTATTCCAGAGTCAAACGGAGTATGACTAACCAAGAAAGAAGAGGACAGACGATTTAGCAGAAGGTAGATCCAACCCATGTGAAGTCCCAAGACGAATGGCACAATAGGGCCTCAAGAGTAACTACAATGGAGCAGAACAGGTCTAGAGGGAAGTCCCCGGGGAAGGGAGATTTGATAGAAGAGATAATATTTAAAAATTTGGGGAAACTTAAGGATATCATAACTACAAATCATGTAGGGGAGAGGAGGAAAGGCAATGCGAAAGTCCAGAAAACAATAAAAGGTCATACTGGAAGTTTATGGTCCAAATATGAAGCAAATTAAAATGTGGCTTAAGTTTAAATTGCTTTATAGTTCCTTCCAAAAGGCTATTCCTCTGTGTTAAACTTCGCAGTACTTTAGCTGTATGACTAGGCATAATTTTAAGCAATTGCAGATTTAGTCCCTTGTTTCATCCTTAGGAGGTGACTATTCTCAGGGAAAATCAGTCCAGTACTTACAGACTTTATTGCTGGTGCCACCACCCCTAAATCCCAGAGCCTTAAGAGAGTTTGAAGAGAGTGTTTGCACAACATTTTACCTTTGGAATGCTGACACAACAGGTGGACAAAAATGAGGATGAGGGTACTGGAAGTCTCGGCCGCTCCACATGCTGGACCATCTGCTTCCTGACTGGAAAACACACGCCTCCCTTTTCAGAGACAAACCACCTCACCAGAACTCAAGGCTTCACCTCAAACTCAGCGTGACCTCTTCTTTTCGTCGAGGAAAGTGGCTTCGTTTAGGAGGGCATTAAGCCATTAGCTAGTGCTTCAAATTCAATCACTTTGAACACTTAAATCCTTCTATTACAAAATCAACAGTAATTGCCCCATCTCAAAGGACACACCTTCTCATAATCAAGTAAACACTTTATAGTTGAATGTTCAATTGCTGACAATACCTAATCTGAATAATAATTTCAAAATAGTTGGCTTACATTTAGCAGGACTACTAATCAATCTCAGGAAGGCTCAAAGTCTCTGACCAAGGAGAGACTGCTCCTTTAAAAAAGGATTGCTGGTATCACCCAGGATTGAAGTATAGCACAAGAGAATTGGTCACACAGTAAGGATGAAAGGAAGTCTGAACAGTGCGGCGTGAATCTGAGCTACCAGACTGACTTGGCATCAGTAAGTGTAGACTACTCTTCCAAGAGGTGCCCTGATGAAGAAATGAGAGAGAAGGGGCAGCAGCAAGAGGAAGAGGTGTTGAAGGAACTTTGTAAGTTGAAAGTCTTGAGCAGGTTTGTATCGTGAGGAGAGGAATTAGAGCAGGAATAATGGAAAATGGAAGATGGAGTAGCACAAGTTGTTGAGGCCAAGTCCCAAAGGTTTAGGAGCAATGAGGATGAAAACACGGGAAGGATTAGCTTTGAACAAGAGGGGGGTCCCCCCTTCCTTTGAGATAGGACAGAAAGAGATAAGGAGTGGTGCTCACATGAGGAAGCCTGGAGTAAGTGGGAAGGAGATTCAGGTGTTTACCCCTGGTGACGTCAATTTCGTACATGAAGCAGAAGACTAGCCCATCCGCTGGGAAAGAGGGGGATCCTGAAGTGGCTGAAATTAGTCATCAACAGAAATGGAAAAAAGAAAATTGACCAGAGTACAACAGGAGCTGAAGACCACCATCACTCCCCAAGAAAAGAGAAAGAAAAAATATGCAGATGACCTTGATGTGCATTCTCTTTCCAGCTACCAAGGGTCCTAAGCTTGTATCTAAAGAAAATTTTATCCTAATCTCCCATATGGAAGGGCTCAAGTCTTGGCTCAGTTACTTTCTAATTTCCTGTTCTTAGGCAAGTTACTTAGCTTTTCTGTGCCTCAGTTTCCCCATTTGTTAAAAGAGACTTTAAGATTATTATGAATATTAAACAGTGATGTTCACAAAGCACCTGGTATACAATAAGCCCTATATTATATGTCTTAGCTACTACGATTGGACTTGGTGTCAGACACTATTTATTTAGATACAATAATGTAAACTGAGGTTATTGGGTTTTAACTTTTAGAATCAACTGATGGACAAAGCATGGAAGAGTTGGTTGTGGCTGGAGGTCAGGATGTAAATGTTAACAACTCTGGCTATATAAAAATAAAAAAGTATAGGGGACAAATAGCAGGCTGTGGAAGGCTGAGCAAGAAGAGGGCAGGGAAGTTAGTATCTTCATCTTATAAAATAGGGAGTTGTGGTATTGCTGAAAATATATGAAATAAGAAATAGGAGTTTAAATTATTTAAGTTCACAAAGACAACAAATGGAAGTATTAAAATAATAATTTAACCATCAAACATGAGAAGAGAGGGTATAGTTTGAGCTACACCTCATCTGTCATGTCAACGAATCAATGGATGGCATCAATTTGATAAACCAAGAGATAAAGGAATAAATACATTATTTAGAACAGTGGTTCTCAACTCTGGCTGCACATAACTATCAGCTTGTAGACAAAAAAAAAACAATTTTGTTGGTCTGTGAATAAAACTACACATAGGTCTTTTTTTAAAGCTCCCCAGGTGATTCTAACATGCAGCCAGGGTTGAGAATCACTCTAAAAAACTGGAAAACATGGCCAGTTAAAGAGTTTTCCTTCTGGGAATGGGACAGTGTGCGATAGAGGTGAAAGGTAGAGGCTGGCTACCTACTTTGCATTCATTCATTCATTCAACAAATATTGTAGAAGGCCTTCTATGTGCCAGGCACTGCTTCGGCCCTTTTTCACCGTACTCTCCAGTAGCCCTTGATTTGTTTTCATGGACATGAGTGCTTGGATAAAAAGAAAATTTAATGCAACAAAAACACAGCATCGTTACCTGAGTCCACACATTTAAACACATTGGGCAGCTAGCAGGACCCACTTCTGCCTGAGTAGAAAGTGTATTACCTATGCAGGGCGATACAGTTGGAAGAAACAACCTTTCACAAGGGGCAGCCAGGCGCAAGCTGACTAGGAGAAGAGAAAGGGAAGAGGGCCTAAGGGCACTGGAGAACCCCCACCCCACTTCACAGCTCCCCCTCCTATTGCCGGATGCCACTGAGCCAGGGCTGCCCGGCTAGGTTCAAAAGTAAAGAGTTTTGAGGGCAACCATCCCCAGGACCCTACAACCGAGTAAAGAGTGGGAGGGAGAAGATGCGGGGGGGGGCGTTGAGAGGGCCAGGGTCTCAGTGCATTAACTGACCTCAGCCAAGGGCAAGCCCCTAAGTAGGTAGCTTAAATAGAAGGGGAAATACATGGCCCTTTGATCAAAAGTGCATCCCTACTGCCTGTCATTTCAGTTTCTATTCCTGTTTTCAAGAGTATCTTGAAACATACACATATTAATGAGAGCCTCACCTCAGGCCATTCTGAAGTAACATCCTAATGATTAGTTGACACCCAGCAAGGATCATTTGACAATTTCCTGAGGCAAAGTGAGGGTACCAGTGAGCGGCTGAGAGCTCCCCCAGGAGAGAAGGTGCCCAGAGAGAAGAAAGGGCAACCAAATGGGGAGACCCTCCAAACGAATGTCACCTACTTCAAAATGGGATTAGGGCCAGCCCTGCCTGTGCCAATCAAAAGCATAATGATTTGCAACGATTAGTTTAACTGATTAACTAATTGTTACCCAGGAAATACAAAATCTAGTATCTGCATTAGGAAGATGGAATACGAATTGGATAAGTTTGAGTGATGGACGTTGGGAGAAATGAAGGAGCTATAAGGAAGCCAACTAGCCTTGGGTAGCTCAGTTGAATAGGCAAAAGGGCAGAGAATGAAGGACCTGGAGACAGGATGCAACAAAGGATTGAGTGCGCCAAAAGAAAGAGGTGTGTTTTGCATTCTGGAACTCAACGTAATAACTATTTATATTTTGTGCGTATCTGACCACCTAAATGGTGAAACCTTAAGGACATGAATCTATTTCATAACTCTGGGACCCAGCTCCATGTCCTACACATAGAAGGTACTCAACAGATATCGTTAATTATGATTATAAAGATGCAGCTGCCAAAAGGAATGGAGAGAATGGAACAGAAAAGAACGTTAGGGTTGGATGAAAAACGTCAGCAACTCTGTAAGTTTATCTAAGGACAGACCTACCTCTTAGTTTGTTCTGAAGACAGCTCTTCTTTCATTGACAGTTGTAAAATAGCAACCATAATGCACATTCACACATTCTAAACTCTTGGTATAGAACCTTATCAAAAGCCTGGAGATACTCTCGCAGTTAGTGGGAGTGTAAACTGGTACAACTCCTGGGGGGGGCAATGTATCTATTCATCAAGTTTTACAAATGCAAATTTTACAAAAACCTTTGAACATACAAATGTTCAAGGTTATTTGTTGTAGCATTGGTTTCAATATTAAGTGAGTGGAAACAACCCAAATGTACATCAACAGGAAACTATTTAAATAAATTGTGGTGTATCCACACAATGGAAAATTATGCCGCTGTAAACGAGAATGAGGAAGCTTTCTAAGTATTAATGCAGAAAGATCTCCAAATAATATTGTAAATGAGAAAGCAAGTAAGAACAGCATGCTTAATATGCTATCTTTTGTCTAAAAAGGGCGGGGGTATAAAACTCTATATTCACAATTGTTCATATTTGCATAAAGAGCCCCTAGAAGGGTACCCAAGAATCTAAGAACAATGGTTCCCTACGATAAGGAGTGATGAGAGTGGGAACTCAGCTGATGGGGGACAAGAAGGCAGGAAAGACTTTTCACTATATGCCTTGTCATATTCTTCAGTTGTCCAACCATGAAAATGATTTGCGTGTGTGTGTGTGTGTGAGGAAGATTGGCCCTGAGCTAACATCTGTGCTCATCTTCCTCTATTTTGCATGTGGGACGCTGCCACAGCATGGCTTGATGTGCGGTGCGCAGGTCCGAGCGCCAGATTTGAACCTGCAGATCCCGGGCCCTGGAGGCAGAGCACACAAATTTAACCACTACGCCCCTGGGCCGGCCCGAAAATGTACTTTTCTAAGCAAACACTTACATAGCACTTACAATATGTCAGGCACTGTTGCAAGCCATTTAAATTAGTAACTCATTTATCATTATTATTTAGTAATATGAATACTTATTCAAACTTTAATTTAAAGAGTATCTCAGAAGTGTCATAATTGTACTGTGGTTATGCAGAGAAATATCTTTGTTCTTAGGAGACAATATGTGTAATTATTTAGAGATGAAGTTCGCATGTCTGCAACTTTATCTCAAACGGTTTAGCAAAGAAAAACATCTGTGCGTGCATTTGTGAGTGTGTATGTGTGTCTGTGTGTGTGTGTGGAGAGAGAGAGAGAGAGATAAAAAGATAACACAAATGTGGCCAAAAAAAAAAGGTAAATCCACACAAAGGTTATATGTGTACCCATAGGCTTATATGTGCAACTTTTTTGTAGATTTAAAATTTTCCAAGGTAAACATCGGAGGGGAAAAAGTATCTCAAAAACGTCCTTAAAACTTAAATAAGAGGCTGGCCCACTGGCACGAGCGGTTAAGTGCGTGTGCTCTGCTGCGGCGGCCCGGGGTTTGCCGGTTCGGATCCCGGGCGTGCACCAACGCACCACTTGGCAAGCCATGCTGTGGCAGCGTCCCATAGAAAGTGGAGGAAGATGGGCATGGATGTTAGCCCAGGGCCAGTCTTCCTCAGCAAAAAGAGGAGGATTGGCAGATGTTAGCTCAGGGCCAGTCTTCCTCACAAAAAAAAAAAAAAAAACTTAAATAAGAGGCCAACCTAGTGGTGTAGTGGTTAAGTTTGTGCGCTCTGCTTTGGCAGCCCGGGGTTCGAGGGTTTGGATCCCAGGCGCAGATCTACACACCACTCTTCAGGCCACGCTGTGGCAGTGACCCACATACAAAATAGAGGAATATTGGCACAGATATTAGCTCAGGGCCAATCTTCCTCACCAAAAACAAAACAAAACAAAATTAAATAAAACGTTTCTATTTAGTTTCTACAAGCTCTTTGGACTGGATTTCAAGCCCCTTAGAATATATCTCAATTTATCTGTCCAGCCTCCTTACTTTTCTTGAACCCTATGCTCAAACTAAACTGTCTCCATTTGACCAAATCTTACCTATGAAGCATATCTCAAAAATCACTTTCTTTAAGATGCCTTTTTTGAGTCTTCCAAAATAATGTGATCTCTCACCATTTTGAATATCTATAGCACCCTTAGTTCTACTGAGATACATTATATTCTACATTTTGTCATAATCATTGCATGTTTTTATTATGTAAAACAACAGAAATGATAATGCATATTAGATGTGTATAGTAGTATACTTACCTATTGGATATCCACTATCTATAACAATAATTATAGGTTATGAGTTATTCCCTAAGAACTTGGAATTGAAAGAAAAAAGTGTCTTCTGAGAACTAAGAGGCAAGATTAATGTATGTATAGTGGAAAAGGGTGACACGGGCAGTCATTGGAAGGGGACAGGCTACCAGCTCCCCCTTGCACAAGCGGCTCCCTCTGCTGCAACCCTCATTTCCCTTAACCCCTTCAGCTCTCAGTCCAGGGTTACACCTTGAGGGAAGGATTCTCCAAACTCCCTGCTGGTCAAAGCCCCATTACATCATCTGAACCTCCTCTTAGCACTTATCACATTATTATTAACA
Source organism: Ceratotherium simum simum (assembly GCF_057802395.1). Lineage (NCBI taxonomy): Eukaryota > Metazoa > Chordata > Mammalia > Perissodactyla > Rhinocerotidae > Ceratotherium > Ceratotherium simum. The sequence continues at coordinate 37,781,086 of NC_141912.1, forward strand.
TTGGTACGTGTAATTGACCTCTATCTGCCTCCTCTACCAGACTGTACACTCCAGGAAGGAAGGAACTGTTACTGTTTTTGTTCACCATTGTCACCCCAGTACTTAGCACAGTACCTGGAAAATAGTAGGCCCTAGTATTTTTTTGAATGAATAAAAAAAGAAAATGTGTCCATCTAGAGGAGGAGGGAGAAGAGTTGCTGAGCCTAGGAGGCAAAAAAATAAAAAAGAGGCAAAAATGAACATCCATGCACTCTCAAAGGGAGAAAGAAGCTGAATAATTGGACTCTACTGACTTCTACAATTAATAAATCCCATTCACACTACATATACTCATACATATATACATATATATATATGTTTTTAATTCTGCCCTTTCTTATTAATAATTATTACGTTTTTAGAGCTGGGCAGGGCCTCTTGTTTTTACTCATTTTCGTTTTCCCAAGAGTTTCTAATTTCTCTTAAATGACGTATCAGGATGGTTGCTCTGGACTTCCCAAGTTCTTACCCACCCCCTCAACTTTTCTAAGAAAAAGTGGCTTTAAGTTCCCCATACAAAAATTATGGTTTTTTTCCCAAAGAGTTATGTTCATACGTGTAGATTTCCCCCAAGCAACAGAGATAAATTTTGGCTTCAGCGGGTCACGTTCCACCCAATAATGGCTTGTGATTTCCATTTTCAGTCTGTGTTGCAGCCTGGGACAAAACCCACTGAGGGAGCAACGGGACATTCTCAGTAATCAGCTTCCTCAGTAAGAGTTTTACTTTGGGAAGTACTTAGGGCCTTTTTTTTTTAAGGTGCCCGGCGGAAGAGCTTCCCTGGGCCGTCTGAGCGACCTTCCGCACCTCGCCGTGACCCGCGACCCGCCGCGCCGCCCAGGCCCGCTCCCTGGCGGGAAAAGCGCGCGCTCCGCGGGGCGGTTTCGGCGGGCGAGGTCACGTGGCCCGCTGTGGCCAATGGGGAGCGCGTGGGGTGCGCGCGCGGCCGGGGGCGGTCTCCGGCAGGGGCGCGCTTGGCTCGCTTCCAGCCACTGACCCGAGCGGGAGGCGGGGAGTCCTGGTCCCTGGAGTACGCAGCCGGGCGCCTGATTAGCCTGGCTTTGGCCTTCTCGACTCTATAGTAGTAACTCCACGTCCCTCTCACACCGCCCCCTCAGTCTGCACATCCCCCACTTCTTCAGCGATATCGTAAAGTATAAAGGGAGAAAGGCGCTGCTGCCTCCTGGGCCAGGAAAAGCGTGGGGAGGAAAAGGGAGGCTTGTGTCCGCTACCACCTCTAATGGGGGGGGCCCTTGTTTCTGATTGACAGCCGTTGAATGCACATTGGTGGCCCACCCGACTAAAATACCAGTCACAAAGAAGATTTTACATACACAGTAAAGCGAGCGTTCTAGGCTTGAAAAACGTGTAGATTAAGTAGTTGGCTGTTACTTATTATTTATAATCAAAGGTAGTAGCATTATTAATTCTTCACCCTGCTTCTGCTTTTGAAGTGAAACTGTAATTACGAAAGCATTTTGGGTAAATGTGGCAACCGCCCACAGGGCACCTCAGAAGGTACCCATCAGCTTTAGGAGCAATCTGAGGATCAAGTGGTATAGCGAGTGAGAAAACATGTTGGAAAAGGTTTACAATAAAATATAAGTTCTAGAAGACTGGTGACGATTGCACACCTTTGTGAATATACTAAAAACCACTGAATTGTGCACTTTAACAAGTTGAACTTTATGATGTATGAATTACATCTCAAAAAACAAAATATATGTTCTAGAAGGTATGCATAGGTGACAATCTCAGGCTTTGAGACATAACTGTTGACACTTGCACAGATGAAAATTCAAAACTTTAGTCAATTGAGTTCTTTCTAGAAAACGGATACCACATTTGATATGGTGGCAAGAGACGCTCAGGATGCTTGAAATTTCCACTTTCTCAGTGGCATGTAAATCTTTTTAAGTTGGAGAGTAGTTTGAGATTAGTTTTAATAATTCCTTTCAGGTGTTTAGCATATTTTTAATCTAAAAGTCTAAAACTCCATAAATTTAACCCCAACATTTTTTAATGCTCTTCAAAACAAAAGACTTTAATTTTCCAACATTCTAAGACATTTAGGAATCATACATTTTTGCAAAACAAAATTTCAAGTTTATCGTTCCTTCATGTTCTTTCCTATACTGGCAAAATCAAGAAGGAACCTAAACTGAATTTTCCCCACCTTACCAATGCAGACACGGTCAGGTCAAGTGTAAAGACAAATTTTTATTAAAAAATAAATTTGATCTATTTCAGTAGATTTGAGATCATCCTAATTAGTTGTAACATCAATGATTCGGCGTTAACAGAAACTAAGAGATTTAATACCAGGAAGCAAAGTCGGTTTTACATTTTTACCTCCTAAAAACTTTGATGAATAGATTTACCACTCTCTTCTTACAGTTAATGTTTAAATAATCTAATGCCCAATTTTATGTCCTCAATATCAAGAAAAATGTACCCTAAGCAGAAGATTTATCTTAGTTTAATACAAATAATATCTTACCGGCGTTCCTTGACATGGCTGAAACTTGCTGGGAGCTGACAAGTCGGGTCATGTATGCCTTCTGAAAACTGTATTTTACCCAGGGTGATTTGCAACAATTTGTTACTTTGGGAGAGGGATTCAGAAGTTCTTTAGGTTCACAAACAGTGGCATCATATATTTTCTTCATGTTTTTTCCCTGTTGAAAAATACATTTTCAGAGGATTTTCCCCATTTCTCAGTATATATTTGGTATGTTAGGTGAATATTGGTGTTCTAACAATGCAAGCAGCCTTTATTCCATACATAAAAGGGTTATAGATTTGGGTGGAAGATGGAACAGGGGGATCTCTAAGGTCTTTTTCAACTTAGATAAACATCTTTCTGTGTTGCTTGGTCTTTAGATCTGCTACACCACCCACATCCTCATCTCCCCGCAGTTTTTCTTCATCTTTTCAATAGCCACATTCCATCAAGGGAACAGTCTAAATTAGTACACACAGAAAAAGGCGAGACAAATTAGTGTAACCGAAAGAAAAACAGATCAAAAATCCAAAGTGAGGAGGTTTGGAGATGGGATACATTCTTTGTCTTACTCCCTGGTATGTGCGTGTGTGTGTGTGTGTGTGTGTGTTTCCTACCCAGAATGATTCTGGTATTCTCTCTTTAATCCTCCATATACATAAACACACAGTCCACCTCTACAGACACTAATGAAGGCTATTCTCCAGCCCCTTCCGTTTTTTCCTAATATTGTAGCACCAATCCAATAAATTGAAGAATTGAACTAAGACTTTCATTGTCTACCAGGGCACTTAATTCTCTCGCCTTAAAGGTTGGCCACAGAGTTTGACTTTCTATTTTACCTTCTAAATCTAAGCAGTTACTGGAAAGGGAAGAAATGGATAAGAGAGGTCAGACCGTGGATAAGAAATGGATAAGAATGACTAAAGAAGGTAACGGGGGAGGCCTTCAGGGCCTTAGATCAGTGCTATCCAATAAAAACATATGAACCACATATGTAATTTTAAGTTTTCTAGTAGCTGCATTAAAAAAGTAAAAAGAAACAGGTAAAACTAATTTTGACGATATATTTTATTTAACCAAATATATCCCAAAATAAATCCAAATGATGTTATTTCAATAGGCAATCAATATAAAAAATTATTAATGAAATATTTTATATTTTCATTAATATAAGTCTTCAAAATCTGACATGTATTTTACACTTAGAATACATCTCAATTCAGACTAGCCACATTTCAGGTGCTCAGTAGCTACACGTGGCTAGTGGCTACTGCATTGGACAGTAAATACAGTAAAGCTGTATTGCACCTTCAGAGGAAGAAGCAAGAATTGAAAAGAAATGACTGAGAGAAAGGCAATACGCAGCTGTCTCAGCTACATAAAATAAGAGGGGGGAATCACCAAGCAGAATTCTGACTCATCATTTTTCAAATGTACCACATTTTCCTGTGTAGAATGCTACTTCAATATTTTTTTTTAAAGATTTTATTTATTTTATTTTTTCCCCCCAAAGCCCGAGTAGATAGTTGTATGTCATAGCTGCACATCCTTCTAGTTGCTGTATGTGGGACTCGGCCTCAGGATGGACGGAGAAGTGGTGCCTCGATGCGCACCCGGGATCCAAACCCGGGCCACCAGCATTGCAGCGCGCGCACTTAACCACCAAGCCACAGGGCCGACTCTTCAATATTTTGATTATTGTAATTTGGGCCAGATTAGGGGAGAGGGTTGTGGGATGAAGGGGTGTGAGTGCCTGGGCATTCTTGATGTCTTAGGCAGCCTGACATTTTAACTATACTCATCAGGCAACCTTCTGACCTTAAATTTGGTTTCTCAAATAAATTTTCCATTGAGAAAATGACATGCTCTCCGGCTAATGCATCAGAGCCAGATCAGCCCTGGATAAAATTATTAAATTACTAAGTGGGCAAAGTTGATAGTCAAGATGCAGTTATGGGGTGAGATTCTTATCTGAAAGAGCCAACTGACAGCCTTACCCATCAGCCCATTGTGAAACTGTCATTTTGTACTAGTTATTCACATGACATTGCTAGATAACAGAGAATAAAATATCTAACCATGGTCTTTTAAATTAAACGATCAAGAATGTTGGACTTGATTTTCCCCAAATAGGTTTTTATTATAATATAATTTTTCCCAAACAATTCTGCAGGATGTTGAGGTATTTATTGAAAAATAATCAATGCTAATTATATTTTTCATCTAAATTTTATTTTTAAATGTATGTAAAAAAAACACTATGCTCTTTTATATAGTATAATTAGTTAGTATAATTAGATAATTGCCTTTAAGACATGGTGTGCCTACCTGAAAACACCAGGAAACCCCAGGATTTACAAAAGCATATAATGGATTTGCACATGGAAGCCTAGGCAACCATTGAACTCATATATGTTGTCTATCTAATAATCATTGGTTTATGTTAGGTATCTTGTCCTATTATTTCAATATATATTTATGATATTTTTCACTTAATAAAATTATTTTATCTACTTTGCTTGAAGGTTGTTCCGACATAAAGTTTAAAATATATATGAGTGAAGTTTTTATCATTTCTTGCAGCAACTAATTCATCTATGGGTTCACACTGCTGTCTATATCTGGTAGGCTGAACAATGGCCCCTCAAAGATGTCCACATCCTAATCCCCAGAACCCATGAATATTTTACCTTACATGGCAAAAAGGACTTTGTAGGTGTGGTTAAATTAAGGCTGTTGAGAAGTGGAGATTATCCTGGATTATCTGGGCCCAGCCTAATCATATGTGTTCTTATAAGAGGAAGGCAGGAGGGCCAGAGTCAAAGAAGGAGGTGTAACAATGGAAGCAGAGGTCAGAGTGATGTGAGAAAGGGTCTATGAGTCAAGGAACAAAGGAAGCCTCTAGGAGCTAAAAAAGGCAAGGAAACCAATTCTCCCCTAGAGCCTCCAGAAGGAACACCAACCCATTTTAGACTTCTGACCTCCAGCACTATAAGATAATAAATTTGTGTTGTTTTAGGCCACTTAGTCTGTGGTAATTTCTAAGAGCAGGAATAGAAAATTTACACCCTATGTTGATCTGAGTGCATATTATATTAGTGTCAGTATGTTATAATTTTAAAAGTTTTCATTGTAAAATAAACTTGGAGATGGACAAGAGTCCATATTTACAGTATAGTGTTTCCATAACAATAACTAGGATTGTTGAACTCTAAGTGACTACTTATTGATGGTGGCAACTGTAAATTAAGCTATGAATCTTTATAGCAAACAATATATATTGATCAATAGTGAAAAATATATATTAATCCCTAACTGAATGCCAGACATTGTACTAGACACCGGGGATATAGCGGTCAACAGGTCAGAAATGATCCCTTCCCTCATGGGGGTGACAATCTAGCAAGAGAGACAGGCATATACACCTAATTAGAGTCGTGGCATGTGTTATGAAAATATACCATGGGGAGTGGACCTAACCTAGGCTGGGTGGTCAGGAAGGACTCATCTAGGAATGATGTTTAAGCTGGGACCTAAAAGATGACTTGGAATTGGCCAGGAGGGAAGATGAGGAAGGGAAAAGAACATGTTTCAGAGAGCTGGAACACCAAACGCAAAAGCCCAAAGGCAGTAAAGAACTCAAGGCATTGGAAGAACTAAAAATAAAAACATTGAAGACTTTCTAGTTCAAGATAGCTGAGATCTTTTCTGCACCACTTCTCTCAAAAATAACAAGGAGGGGGGAAAAAGACCCCACAAACACAAATTTCATCTTTATTGAACTGGTAGTCATCCCAAACCACAATGCATGAAAATGGAAAATGGATGAAGGATGGCAAAGGACTTAGCAGACCCAAGAGAAGGAGAAACCAAGGAGAAGCAAGGCAGGTCACCCTGAGGAACTCTGGGAAGACTCAGGAAATGGAAGCCAGTCAAGTGCAGAAGGAACTTACAAGAGTGAAGATGGAAGGAGTGTAGTGCTGAAGAGGGAGATTTGTTTGAAAATCTGTTTAATAAGTGGTCAGATCCCCAGGTCCCCACTGCACCTGATAGAATTGGGCTACTACTTTTACCGCTATAGGAAACAGGAAATGTCACCTCTGGAGAAAGTAAACCAAAGAAGTTCTAGATGTGGGGACACCAGGCATAGATCAGAGTGGGAGTGAGACAGCGTCCTGCAAAGAGAGGAATTAAGTCTGAAACTGAGAATGAGACACCCAAGCTTCTCCTCCTGCTCACATACAGAACTTCGCAGCCAAGTTGTACTGTCTAGCAGAAAATAGAGTACTTTTCAGGAAAAAATGAACCATACCAGAAAAAAGAGCCACCAATACTGACATTTGGGCGTCTCCATAGGAAAAGCCTACAGTGAATCCCTTCAATTGACAAGACTCAAATGTGCACTCAGGCCTCCAGTCAGCTTTTAGGACTTCACTCTTAAAATATGAATGGACAAAAATCACTAGATACCAGAGTAAAACCTTCAACATGAAAAAATAAAAAATCTCCAACATGTAAGCATCAGGGGGGAAAAAGGAACCACAAGAAATAGAGACAATGCAGGGAGCATAAAAATAATTCAAAGTATCATCAGAAAAATATTGTATCCATGAAACAAGAACAGGATCCTACAAGAAGAAATAATCTAAAAGCAAGCAAGAACAGTTGGAAATTACAAATACTATAACTAATTAAAATTCAGTAAAAAATTATTTATTGAAAGATAAAGACAAAGAAATATCCAAGGTAGAATGACCTCGAAAATTGTTACACGTCAGAAAAAGTCATGAGGACATTCTACAAGATAACTGGCTAATCTTTTTTAAAAATCAGTATTATAGGGAGATAAAATGGTGGGCAGATGGGGAGTACTGCTCTAGATTAAAAGAGGCTAAAGAGGGGCCGGCCCCGTGGCCTAGCGGTTAAGTGCGTGCACTCCGCTGCTGGCGGCCCGGGTTCGGATCCCAGGCGCGCACCAACATACCGCTTGTCAGGCCATGCTGTGGCAGCGTCCCACATAAAGCGGAAGAAGATCAGCACGGATGTTAGCTCAGGGCCAGTCTTCCTCAGCAAAAAGAGGAGGATTGGCATGGATGTCAGCTCAGGGCTGATCTTCCTCACAGAAAAAAAAAAAAGAGGCTAAAGAGATAAAATAACGAAATGCAATATGTGAATTTTGGATACTGGTTTAAAAAAAACTGCTATAAAAAATGGTATTAAGGAATTATTATTACTTTTCCTAGGTACAATAATGCTATTATAGGCATACAGAGAATGTCCTTATTTTTAGGAGTTGAATCCTAAAGTATTCTGGTGTGAAATATCATGTTGTCTGCCACTTACTTTCAAATAGTTCAGCAAAATTGTTAAATAAATAGATAAAGCAAATATGGGGAAATGTTAACAATTGTTTAATCTTAATAGTGGGTATATTAGTGTTGATCATACTAGTCACTCATTTTTTTTTATGTTTGAAATTATTCATAATAAATAGCGATAAAAATAAAGCAAATATGTCAAAATGTTGATTATCGTCACATCTAAGTAGTGGGTATACTCATGTTGAATATACTATACCCTCAACATTTCTTTATGTTTGAAATTTTTCATAATAAAAACTTGGGGGGACTGGCCCCATGGCCTAGTGGTTAAGTTTGGTGCACTTTGCTTTGGCAGCCTGGGTTCAGTTCCCAGGCACGGATATTTACCACTCGGCAGTGGCCATGCTGTGGCAGCGACCCATATACAAAACAGAGGAAGATTGCCACAGGTGTTAGCTCAGGCGAATATTCCTCAGCAAAAAAAAACACAAAAAACAAAACAAAACAAAAAAACTTGGGGAAAAAAGTCACGAGAGATATCTAAAATTTAATAGACTTTTATGTTAATGTCTGTAAGAACTGTGGCCTATTTTGAAAAGAATTCCAAATAGAATGAGGCAGTGAATACACTGGTTGAATCCTATCAAGTAAGGTAGCTATTACAGGTTCTAATCTGACTGAAAAATTAGTTAATGATATAACTGAAATCCTCCTTAGTCTTGATGGAACAGTTTTGGTGTATAAAGGCTAAGTAAAATCAAACCTACACTTGCAATATCCAAGAGATTGTGGCATCTAAGAGAATTAACAATCACTCATATTTATAAGTTTATGAGACTTACAACAAATGCTTAAGTATTGAAAAGGTTTGTCAGTCAGATAATTAAGGTATATAAAAAATAAATAAAATATTTTAAACACATACAATTTGAAAAGATTTTTATTTAGTTAAGTGGCAAAGGCCCCTTTTCAATCGATTGCTAAAATTTGCTAGACTTTTAACTAAAATAATAAAATGTATTTGCTGAAATATTATAATATTCTCTTTACTCTTCTTTTAACAGCTTAGGGAGATTAATTTCTGAATGCTACTTTTATATGGTTGAAAACCACCCTTTAAGATATTTTATTTTATTTTATTTTTTTTATAATTTTATTTATTCATTTATTTTTTTCCCCCAAAGCCCCAGTAGATAGTTGTATGTCATAGTTGCACATCCTTCTAGTTGCTGTATGTGGGACGCAGCCTCAGCATGGCCGGAGAAGCGGTGTGTCGGTGCACACCCAGGACCCGAACCTGGGCCGCCAGCAGCGGAGCGCGCGCACTTAACCACTAAGCCATGGGGCCAGCCCTAAGATATTTTAAAAACTCACTTGTATGGGGCCAGCCCCATGGCCTAGTGGTTAAGTTTGGCAGGCTCTGCTCTGGTGGCCTGGGTTCAGTTCCTGGGCATGGACCTACACCACTCGTCAGTGGCCATGCTGTGGCAGTGACCTACATACAAAATAGAGGAAGATGGGCACAGATGTTAGCTCAGGGCCAATCTTCCTCAAGCAAAAAGAGGAAGATTGGCAACAGATGTTAGCTCAGGGCCAATCTTCCTCAGCAAAAAAACAAAAAACAACTCACTTGTAGAAGACAAATATATGGATAATAGAAGAAAAAGATAAGATTAGAGGATCTAGGAAGTACAATATCTGAATAATAGGAATTCCAGGGGAAAAAAAGAAAAAACAGCAAAAGCTTTAGAGAAGAAATTATCAAAGAAACAAACATGGGAAAAATTCCTAAAACCTAAGGACATATGTCTTCAGAATGTAAAGGCCCACTGAGTTCCCAGAATGACAAATTAAAAAGACCTACACCAAGGTCCACATATGCATCTTGAAATTTCAAACATCAATGATAAATAGCAGATCCTAAAAACTTCCAGATTGAAAAAAAAAAAATGGATTAGGAACAAACTCCACAGCACTATTGGAAGCTAGAAGACAATAGAACCTTCGAAATCCTGAAAGAAAATGTTTTCTAATCTAGGACTATACATCAACTCAAACTAACAAGTGAGACTAAAATAAGCCCCTTTTTCCCGCAACATCTCAAAAAATTAGCCTCCCATGCATCCTTTCTCAGGAAACTACTGGAGAAGGGGAAGGCTTCACCAAAAGAAAAGGAGTGAACCAACAGCAATGAAAGCAGGGATCCTGGAACAAAAGGCTTTTGTCATAAACCATTTAGCAATGGTTGGCTTTTAAATTATGTGCCTGGATTAGTTTAATAAAAATTAAAATTAATTTTTAAAAAAAGAAGCAAAGCAAAAGAAAGCCAGTGTGATGGAAGAATAGTGGGTAAGTGGCCCAAAATAAGAAAAGATACATAGACAGGAGCCAAATCATTCCAGGTCTTATATGCCCTGCTAAGCATTTCAGATTTTATCCTAAAAGAAGTGAGAAACCATTTAAAGGATTTAAATGGGAGTGACATGATCAGATTTCTGTTTTAAAAGATCTCTCTGGCTCCTGAAGGAAGCAAGAGAGCGTAGTAATTCAGCAATCCACTAGGAGGCTAGCACTGGAGGTGGAGAGAAGTGGATATTGAGAAGACTGAAGAACTAGAATTGATTGATTAGAAAATGGGATGCTAGGGAGAGAATAATCATGGATAATGCCCAGGTCTTTGCTGAGCAAATAAGTAGATTATGGTGGCATTTATTAAACCAGAGAACACCAACATAGAATTAATATTTTGCCTTGTTGTTTGGTAGCAGGTTTTACTTAGGAGAGGGGTGCAGTGGCAGGAAATGATGAGTTGGATATATTCAATGTTCGAGGTATCTGAAAATTATTCAAGTGGAGATGTTAAGTGAGCATTTGCCAAAACAAATTTTGGAGCTCAGAAGAGAGATCAGGGCTGTAAATTTAAATTTGTGAGTCATCATTACAGAGAAGATGAAAATGCTGTATGAGCTAAAAGAACACCCTTTTGTTCATTCACTGAAGAAATATTTATTAAACTCCTACTATGTGCCAGGCGCTGTGCTGGGTGCTAGGTTACAATAGTGAGCAAAAACTTTACAGTACAGGATATCTAAGTGGCCTTCACTGAGGGTGGTACCAGTGTATTTGTATAGTTATATTAACTGGGGGTTATATTCAGATTTAATAGTCAGTATCAGGTAAACTTGACCTACTCCAATGTCTGTCAAGGTCCTACTCCCCCTGCAAAAAAATTGTCCTACATCGTATATAACTTTGTACTCTTCCTCTGTATATTCATGTAGGTAAAAAATCCATCTATAATTATCTGAGTTTAGAACTTAAGTCTGTTTCACATATAAACACAAAGATTTTTTTGCATAGGTTTAATATACACTGGATTTTCTAGGAATTCATCTACAGTCTAAATCAAGAGAAATCAAGACAAAATTATACTTTTATTGTTATTTTATGTTTTTCTAAACTTTACCAAGATTGGTTTATTATATCAGAAAATCAGAGCATTGACTGCAATGCCACACGTGGTAATAGAATTACTAATTTAATTTACCTTATCAGACTGTATTTGTGGCTGTCACATTCACAGTGATTCTATGTATAGGTGCAAGCAAATGACTACTTAATTGAGTCTTCTCGTGTATTATGCCTGAGTATTAACATACTGAAATATATATTATTTTATGGTAACTACTATTGTAAACTACTTTCCTTCTCATTCTTCTCTATGGGAAGGACATTATATAGATTTAAAAATTGGATTTGTATGCAGTTCCTATTAACCATACATGTCATTCCATAAGAGGAGGTGTGACAACATATTTGTTTTAAAAAGTGACTTTCAAAGTGTTCTAAGGTCCTTGCATTGTCCCAGAAGAGGTAAAAGTACAAATTTACATTCATTTTATACTTAGAAAGTTATACTTTTTATATGATATAAAATTAGATATATATGATTATTGGCCCCCCCTGTTTTTTTTTTTTGCTGAGGAAGATTTGCCCTGAGCTAACATCTGTGCCATTCTTCCTCTATTTTATATGTGGGTCGCCACCACAGCATGGCTGCTGACGAGTGGTGTAGGTCTGCACCTGGGAACCAAACCCGAACCCAAGCCGCAGAAGCAGAGCATGCCGATCTTAACCACTAGGCCACGGGACCGGTCCTGGCCCCATTTCTTTACCCCGTATCCACATCTCTGCAATGCCTTCTCGAGACTGGGGCAGTAGTGACAGTGTGCTAGTTCCAAGCCTAGGCCTGGTGTGTTTCTGCTTGCCCTTTTGCACCTCTGCCGTCTCCATGAGAAGAGTGTTCCCTGGGTAGCTGCTGCCCTTCAAACTGAGCACCAGAAAGAACACACACACACAAAGACAGCAAAATATCAATAGGCTAGAATTAGAGACTCCTTTTTTCTTTTTACCCTCTTTCTCCCAGAGAAAGAGAATTAGAGATTCTTTATTCTACTCTCTATTTCCCAAATTTTCTAAATGAACACAAATTACTTTTCATTCTCAGAAAAAAAAAAAAAGCTTGCTAAAGAAATGAAGAAATGAAACCATTAACTCTTCTTGAAGTACAGTAATTTTTTCTCCTAGGACATGAATTCATCAGAGTGCCTTGCACACAGTGGGTGGCCAATAAATATTTGTTGAAGAAAAAAAGGAACTCACTTAACACAGCTCTCCTGCCTTCCACTGCGATCCTCCTCTGTTCTTAGTCTCTCCCTTCTGAGACCAGCTCCTTCCTTTTTTCCCCACTTTCTCTCTCCCTCTCTGATTCCTCCTTCTCCTCCCCTAACGCTTCTTCGTGATTCTCTCTTCTTTTCCTTCTCCCCAACTCTAACTTTTTCTTCCTATATTTTCTCTCCTTATCTTTTTTCTTCCTCCTTTTTTCTCTTTAATTTAGTATTACCTACCCCTTTCTTTCTTTTCTCCTGTCCCCTTCTCCTTCCATGGGATTTTTCCCTCTTAGCTAGCCATAATAAATAATTACTTATTATGTTTATTGAAAGTTTATTATTTACAGAAATTTATCATGTTTTTAGTGTTTAAATAATTTCAAAATGTAAAAATATGTCTATGTTTGTGTTTAATTTTTAAGAACTACTTTAATAATACATTAAGAGCTAAAATTAAGTTGCTTTTTAATTCTGCTTTGATTTTTCAGTGGTTCTGCGTGGAAAAGTTTCACCACCCTTATTTTATACCTTTCCAAAGAAAAGGAATGTCCTCCAGTGACCTTCCACTCTTGGAAATCTGCTTATTTGGACAGACAATATCTACACACATAACCAAGGTCATCTTTAGGACAAATTCCACTTCCTGACCCACCTTCCCACATATATTCCTATCCAGGTAGAATCAGCTTACAATGAGCATTATGAGCAAACCTGAAAGAAAATAAATCACAACCATGGGCTGGTCACCGATCCTCTTTGGACTTTAGATTCCTTCCTAACAAGTGAAAAACCTGGCACTGATGATTTCTAAGGCCCTTTCCACATTTGGCATTTCATGACTGAATCCCAAACAATGACATTTCTAAAAGGGAAATGTGAAGCCCAAAGGGTAGATTTTCTCTCTAAGGAATCTTAGAATGTCAATGCTGAAATGGTTCCCTGGAGTTCACCTAACATGACCTGAAATGATAACTCATCTCTTTGAGCCTTGATTTCTATATCTGTAATATGAGACTAATAAGGCCTTTCTTGCCAGGCCCCAAGGAGAATTAGAGCTAGTACCTGCCTACCGTCAAAAAACAGGACAACGGTCCCAAAATGGAATCACGCTAAGCCCCATGTCACCAAATCATGTCACTTAACTTAATTACAGTTTCGGCTCTCCCAGAAATGGAAACTTAAACCAGTCAATCAAGAATTGCCTGATCAGCACTAGTCAGGTAATCTGCCTGACAGACCCCTGCCATCCCCTAGAGGAAAGTGACTTTGCAATAACCAACCCACTTTTTTGCCAGTATAACTTCCTTATCCCTTCTCCCTTCTGCCTATGAGTCTTTCATTGTATTCAGCTCCTCAGAGCTCCTTTCTATCTGCTAGATTGTATGCTGCCTGGTTCCAATCGATTTTTGCTCAGATAAACTCTTAAAATTCTTAATATGCCCCGGTTTATCTTTCAACGCTACCATACGGAAAGCAGTCAACAAACGGCAGCTATCGTTTGGTCCAAACTTCCTAATTTTTAGATTAAAAAAAAATGAGACAGAGAGGTAATGACTGGCCCAAAGGTGACCAAGCTGGTCCTAGATGCCAGATCTCCCTAATCCCTGTTCAGCCTTCTCTCACCCGACTCCTTCTCAAAGTCAAATTCTAAGTATATGATTTCTACTCCAAGGCTGAACATCTACTAATTTTCAGCATCTTAGTGGCCTACCTTCATGTACGATAAATAAAAAACAAGAGAGAACAACTCAAATTACTAGCTAAACTTAAGTGTTAAGGCTATAGAGATTCAGAGCAAGCAGAGGAACTTTCTGAAATTGCTCTCTTCAACCTGTTCATATGTTGCTATCATGTGGTTTATTAAAAATCAAAGGGCAGCTAATGAAAGACTGGGTTAGTAACTCCTCATGATTCCTTCCAGATCTAGTCAAGGGGTATGTGTATGTGTGTGTGTGTGTGTGTGTGTGTGGCAATCTTTTATGAATAAGAATCTATGAGGGCAAATACTTACTGTATCAAAAAAATGCACTAAAAAGGACACATTTAATAGAGAACCAAATGTCTCGTTAAGAAAAGATGTTAAAGTCTCTTTAAAATAGTAACTCCATTGTTATCAATCATTGTAGATAAAAGGAGAAAATATTTTGTCACTGACATGTTTTTATTTCCATTCAAATTGCATAATAAATGTTAAGGAAACCAGTATATTTTGGTATACAAACCATTTACGGTTGACATTAAAGAGGGCCATTTTATCTCACAAGGAAGTCTTTGGGTGTTTCTTGTAAAGATAATATCGGTTTGGATGGAACGTGTGTATAACATCAATCCTAATACTACCTTAAATTTCTCGAGTGTTTTGAGGTTATAAAATACTTTTGCATACATTTTGATTATGTTTTCTTCCTCATAACAACCTCATGGCAAAGGTAGGTCAGTTACCATCTTACAGATTAGGAAACCGAAGCTTATGGCTGACGTGCTCAGTCAGTAACCGGTGGGATGGCCTCAAACAGAGGTCATCTGGCTATTTTTCCAATGTTTTTTTCACTACATCATACTTCCTTATGAATCTGACATCATTTCATGTTTTTATACTTCCTTTTTCATATACTTTGTATGTTCACAATACTGACTCATCGCCAAGTAGGCATCACAACTCCAAATAAGCAAGGAGAACACTTTGTTTGGGCTTTTGGTTAACAAACAAAAGGAGCCTTTCTGAATTTGCCTAGTTCCTGTTATTTATCTTATTGTTTATCTTGATGTTTTTCATTATAAAGTTTCTCAGAAAGTAGGGGTACGAGGTCAGGACACATGCTTTGGTAAAAAGATTCTGCCTTTTTTCAGTTATTGCAAGTTTGGGGAAAAGAGGAGGTGTGGGGGCCAGCCCAGCGGTGTGGTGGTGAAGTTCGCACACTCCACTTCAGCGGGCCTGGGGTTTGGGGGTTCAGATCCCAGGTGTGGACCTACACACCATTGATCAAGTCATGCTGTGGCCGTGTCCCACATACAAAATAGGGGAAGACTGGCACAGATTTTAGCTCAGGGACAATTTTCCACAAGGAAAAAGAGGATTACTGGCAACAGACGTTAGCTCAGGGACAATCTTCCTCACTAAAAAAAAAAAAAAAAAAAAGAGGAGGTGTGATTTGAACAAGGTAAAAGATTTGAACAAGGTGAAAGAACCTCATGGTTTCTTCTGTGGTGGCTCAGTGGGCGACTAGAGACTATTTTGTAAGCCTAAAGTTCACTGGTTCAAACCCTAGTTTGAAGAATGTATATTTTGGGTCTTGTTTGTTTTCTTTTTAAATGCAGTTTATTTATTTTTTATTTATTTTTTGTGTGTGTGTGAGGAAGATAAGCTCTGAGCTAACATCCGTGCTAATCCTCCTCTTTTTGCTGAGGAAGACCGGCTCTGAGCTGACATCAATTGCCAATCCTCCTCCTTTTTTTTCCCCAAAGCCCCAATGGATAGTTGTATGTCTTAGTTGCACATCCTTCTAGTTGCTGTATGTGGGATGCGGCCTCAGCATGGCCGGAGAAGCGGTGCGTCAGTGCGCACCCGGGATCCCAACCCGGGCGCCCAGTAGCGGAGCACGCGTACTTAACTGATAAGGCATGGGGCCGGCCCCTAAATGCAGTTTATTTCAAACTCATATAAGGTTAAAAAAAAAATCCCACCATTCTCAGTATTGGGTTCAAAATGAGACTTGGGTGTTGACAAACAGGCAATGTGAACTGTCAGAGACGGGACATGGGACTGGGAGGTCAGAGTCTGTTTGTAAACAGGAGTCACAGGAGTAATGACAGATAAACATATTATCAGTTTACACCCAGCCTCTGCTAAAGCCCAAGGTAACATACTTCTACATTTTCTGACTCACCCATGGTGACTCCCCACAGGACTTCTATTTAAAGAGGTTTGATTCTTGAATCTCAAGCTGAGCATTCTACTTACTTTTAAAAAGTCATACAGTTCTGAGATGAATTATCTCAGATCAATGGCATGTGGGTGGGAAAGGCAGGGAGCTCATGCCCTCATCAAAATCCCAGTGGGAAATGTTTATAGATTACCTTCCTGGTCATTATTAGAATTTAACCATTAGGCTTCAAGAAATTGTTCTAGGGCCGGCCCGTGGCTTAGCGGTTAAGTGCGCACGCTCCGCTGCTGGTGGCTCGGGGTCGAACCCCGGGCGCGCACCGACACACCGCTTCTCCGGCCATGCTGAGGCCGCGTCCCACGTACAGCAACTAGAAGGATGTGCAGCTATGACATACAACTATCTACTGGGGCTTGGGGGGGGGGGGAATAAATAAATAAAATCTTTAAAAAAAAAAGAAATTGTTCTAGTCTCCTTATCTATCATTCCATTTTGTCTTTTCTCTAACATTCAAAATACACACTACTACCTACTTGCCCATTACCTTTTGTCTTTTTCCATCATTCCATTTTGTCTTTTCTCTAACACTCAAAATACACACTACTACCTACTTGCCCATTACCTTCTAAAAAAAGACAGACTATCTAAACAAAATTCTAAAATTTTATTGCAACATAGAATATCTTTCAGAGGATTTGGGGTTTTTTTTAAGCATTTATTTTTCTTTTTAAAGTAATTTAACCTTAATATTGTCCCAGGAAACCAAATGGATACATTTGCTAATAGCTCAGTGTGGAGAAAATACATTTCAGCTCTTGGGTAGGACTGGCCTCTCCCGCTTTTATTTTAAAATGTTTTTATCATAAAACACGGAAACAGAAGACTACAAAAGGAAATGTTTATGTTAATGAATTGTTCTAAGGCAAACACCCTTGTAACCACCACCAGATCCAGAAACAGAACTTCGCTACCCACCCTTAGAAGCCCTTTCCATGTGTCCCTTCTCAATCACAACCATTCCCACCTCCCACCCCCGCCTACCACCACCACCTAATACGTAACTATTATCCTAACTCCTATAGAAATCACTTTCACCTCCTTTTCTCTTTAATGGTTTTGCCACCCAAGTGTTTGCCCCTAGTATAGTCTCCCACACACATATACGCACACTTTTTAAAATTTGAAATATCTTTTAAGTCTTTTTTTTTTTTTTTTTAAAGATTTTATTTATTTATTTTTTCCCCCCAAAGCCCCAGTAGATAGTTGTGTGTCATAGCTGCACATCCTTCTAGTTGCTGTATGTGGGACGCGGCCTCAGCATGGCTGGAGAAGCAGCGCGCCGGTGGGAGCCCGGGATCCGAACTCGGGTCGCCAGCAGTGGAGCGCGCTCACTTAACCACCAAGCCACGGGGCCGGCCCAAGTCTTTTTTTTTTTTAACTTTACAATTGATCTCTCAAAGAACATAGGCTTTTTGAGCTGTAACATCTCCCAAAGGCAGGACTTTGCAGATTGCATGATCATGGTGCAGCTCAACATGTTCCTCTGTTCCCCGTGTTTCCTACAAATTGGCAGCTGGATCTCAAGTCTCGATCAGACTTAGGTTGGATCCCTTTAGCAGCATTTTGGGTGGTGGTGTGGTCTTCCCTTGGGAGGCATATAATGTCTAGTTCTCTCTCTTTTTAAGATCTTATGGGCCGGTCTGGTGGCATAGCCGTTAAGTGCACGCGCTTCGCTTTGGCAGCCCAGGGTTTGCACGTTCGGATCCCAGGCACGCACCGACACACCACTTGTCAAGCCATGCTGTGGCCGTGTCCCATATAAAGTAGAGGAAGATGGGCACAGATGTTAGCCCAGGGCCAAGCTTCCTCAGCAAAAAGAGGAGGATTGGCAACAGATGTTAGCCCAGGGCTGATCTTCCTCACACACACACAAAAAAAGATCTTAGGAGCTATTGATACATAATGCCTGTATCTATTAACTCACAGGGGGTTGCAAAATTGGGATATTCTATCATTTCTTTTTTACCTAACAGGGGAATACTTTTATGTAGATTCACTTCCTTTTATCTCCTATTTGGTTACCCAAATAACCTAACAACTTTTTAAAGTTCTTTTAGAGGAGAGATCCTGCAATCATCACCTACATGGTTCTCTTGGGGTCCTACTCCTTTGGACTATGGCTACACGTTTGTTCAATTTGCAGATGAGACATTCCCTATAAATGAGACTAAAAGGCACACTGAAGTTGTATGTAAAGCAGATATATATTAACAAAGATTTCATAGCAAATTCCAGCCACTAGAAACTTAGAATTCTTGATTCTCTGGTTGATTATGTATTCAAAGTCCAGTCTCTGTTTCCTGCTGGTCATAAGCCTTCGTCACTTTCACAAAGAAATTGTTAGCAAAGGTGAACTGATGAAGGTAAAAAGAAGGTAAAAAAAAAAATTCTTGTGAATCTATTTTGGGTCAACATGCAGGGTTCTGGCCCCCCCTGTAGAAAGTAGGAAATTAAGTAATTATTTACAGCTATATTTGAGCATAATTTTGGACTTCCAAATGAAAGTCATTATTCTTTCAAAAAGTCTCATTTGATGTGTCTGCAGTGATCTAGAGATGATATAACCTAAAATATTTAGTTAAAAAACAATTTTTGCAATGTAATTACTTTGAGAGTTCAAAAATCTTGGAATTTTTGGTTTGTTTTTATATTTACTACATATGATATAGTATGTAGAAAGGATAATTAGTTTCTTATATGATAATTAATAATACCTATCACTTTAAAAATATTTTCATTCTAAGACAGAGGCAACCTTAAATTATTTGCAGTTTGGAAGCAGTTCAGTAGGAACCATACGCTCAGTGGATGTTGAGCAAGAACTTTGGAGTCAGATATCTGGGTTCTCAGCCCACCAGCACCACTCAGTAGCTTAATGACCTTAGAGACTTTACTTGTTTATGTCTTGCTTTCGTCATTTGTAAATATGAGTAATAAAATCTGTCTCCCAGGGTTGTTGAGAAGTTTAATTGATATAAAATATTGGGAAAGTGCTTTGTAATATCTACTGGTAGTAGATGCTATATTTAAAGAGACTTAAATAACACAGTAAATCAGATGAACTGTATTTCTTAAATAACACAGTAAATCAGATGAACTGTATTGCCTTTTGAATTTGCCATCATGACAAGTGAAAATTCCAATTTGACATTAAATAGGGTTTCAGCTTCAGAGATAAATACATCTGAGAGATTCAGGTTTTGGAGAGGCATTAAATTCAAAATAAAATGATAAAAATCAGCATACACTTGTGTTTTCTGTGAATATGCATTTCTCATACTCTGTCTCCTTGATGTCTACCTGCAAAAAGTACCAGGTCTGATATGCTATTCATTATATGAAATTATAGATAAAAATGGAACCCATTTAATCTTAACTATTAAAAGACACAACAGCTAGATTCTCCAATCTTTGGGCCAGATTTTTGCATATTACAAACCTGCAGAGAAACCTTTCCAGAAAGGAAGAATTTGTTTCAACAATTGTCTTGCAGGAACATCAGAAAGGTTTTGTTTTTTTTTGTCTTTTGACTCAAAGGGCATAACGTTGTACTTTATAAAAATGGAAATAAAGGCATTAGTTTGAACAATCCTCCGTTACTTTGGTAGTAAAGTTTGGATCCTATAACACTTATTCAAATTGGTTTATACTGATTTTTACTGTTGAACACTGTGGCAGAGACAATGCTAGTGTGTTCAGCAAATCTTTTTCATGTTCTTTTTCCCTGGGCAACCTCCCAGCCTTCTTAAGAGTCACTCAGGTTGGGCCATTGACTAGTTCAGGCCAGTGAAACGTCAGCAGAAGTGAAAGATTCACTTGGGAGGAGGCAAAGAAAAGCACTTGTAGGCTTCTCCAAGCTAGCTCTTCTGCCATCCCTGATGTGGAACCTAGTGTTGGATTGGCAGAGCCAGAGACTGAAGCCCCTGGGAATGCTGAGTCACCCCACCAGTTGAGCTGCCCTGGAGAGTGCAGCATCATAACTAACTCATCCTGATTCAAAAACAGTACTGGATGCTTTTCAATCATTGTGAGTGAAGGGAAAAGCAGAAATGGGGAATGCCCCTCTAGACCTCTCAAATAAAATTATAATGAAAAAATTCATAGCTTCAGTTTTTAAAATTAAAATTGTTGACCCTGATAACGCAATTTTGCTATACAAGTATCTGGCAAGTGTTTGTAACCTATTGGAATGAGAGTCAAACTATTTTCTCATATTCCTTCCATTTCAACTCATCCTAATACTTAGGCCCAAATTAGTTTTTAGAGACTCTTTTGTAATGAAAAAGAGGTTGACTCAGAATTTAAGAAATCATGTTATCATCATATATGGTTTTCAACAATTTTTAGGCGTTTGTGTTATCATTATAACTTTTTATTTAATTAGTATAACTTTTAAAAGTACAAAATCCTCTAGAAATCATGAAGGTAAGGACTGATGCTATTTCTTTCCTTCTACGTTTTCCAGCATTTGTTTTATAGGACATGGACCACACATAGGCGTTTTTTGAGTGTTGAAATATTTTACTCGTAACACAACCAGTTTTCCAATAACTTGCTTCTGGTTGACAAAATGTGTAATTCAACTTTCTTTGCTATAGCACGTAGTTTCATGAAACTCAAGGTTTAAGAAAAAACGTGGTTTTTTCCTCTTTTGGTCACAATGCAGATGCAGGATAGGGGCTTCCGAGCAAAACGCGTTTAAGGAACTCCATTATTCTTACCACTTCCTTCCTCCAAATGTATGGAGAGATCGGAGCTCAACAATTTCCTGTAAGCAGAAGCAGTCCTGGGGCTGTGCGAGCTTATTTGACAATTCAGATAACTACTAACTTTTCCGTTTTATACTTTTAAGAATTGAAAGAGGGCATCCGCACCTCAGAAGTCGAATCTCCCCAGGCTGCGCAGGAGTGAGAGCGTCCTCCTTCGGACGGGCGAGGCGTGTGGTGAAGGAAAGGGGACACCCACCCGCGTGCGGCCCCGGGCGGCTGGCCAGGAGCCCGGCCTTCCCGGCGTGCCCCGCGCGCTGAGGGGACTCTTAACGTGAAGCGCCGGGTGACTCAGCCGCGTGGCCGCGCCGGCCGGCCGGGGGGTGGGGGAGTGGGTGCGCGCGCCGCTGCGGCACTGCCGGTCCCCGCGGCGGCTCCTGGCGGCGCGGAGTGCGCGCGCCCCCCGGACGGATTCGGGCGGAGCGCGAGAGCGCGGCAGGTAAGTGCGGCGCGGGGCCGGTTGGGGCGCCGAGACCCGGCGGGCGAGCGTGGCGGCGGGCATCGCCACGGAACCCGCCTTTGTGTCTGTGGGGGGCGTCTGCGCGGGACGCCGCTGGGCGGACGTCCGCGGGGTCGGACCCCGAGTGAAAGGCTGTCGCGAGGGAAGACGAGGGCACACGGGTTCCGGCGCCTGTTTCGGTGCTGAGGGTGAAGTGCGCTCACCGGGGAGGGGTCACCTTATGTGGCAGTCGTAAACACAGTCGTGGGACAGCTCCAGTACAACTTGCCCGTTTCCTGCAGGCCTCTGGTGTGTTTATCCCGCCAGGAGAGAAAGGGCGAGGACCCTGGAGTGTTTATTGATAAAACATTCGCAGACGCGTTTTTTCTGGCAATTTTGAATTCATAAAAAATTCTGTAGTTGGTCGGACTTCCTACCAAACTGTCTGGAGCGGAGAGTGCGTTGGGCTGCTCTTTTCACCCCTGCCTCAGTCTTCCTTCTCGGCCACCCCAAAATTACTAGCTTTCCTCCGTGGCTCTGTCTGAGCGCAAAAGAGCTGGGGAGAGCCTTAACCCGTAATTTTCTGTTAAATAAAACCTTACTTTTTATAGCAGACAGTGTCTTCAGGTTTACAAGCCTAGTTCTGCACTATCGAAAAACGTCTCCTGTTTTGGAGTTTGTGATTCTTTCTGCAGATTCCTGGGTTGAACCGATTTATTTTTAAACGAGAAACCAGTGAACAAACTAACAGGATAAACAAGGCAGTGGAGGGAGGCACTGTTTAACCGGTTTATGAAAATGCCTTCTCCAGGCCCTGTAATTGTGCCCCCCTTCGCTGTTAACAGTTAGCTGCAGCTGTTAATCTGTGAAATTGAGGGTTTTTTTAATGGTCCCCAAAACAAAGTGTTGTGGTGTTATCAGTCCAATATAATGAATTCGGAGTCAAAGAACCCTCAACTCCCCTCCCGCCAGAAAATTCTGGGGCAGTAATTCTCAAACATAAGTTTATTTCTTAAAAATGCCAGTACCACTCCCAGAAATTTGATTCTAGAGACCTGTGATGGGTCCCTGAGTCTGCATTTTAAGCAAACAGCCCCTCCCTTGGTCTGTTATTGGTGATCCAAGGACCATACTTTGAGAAACACCACCAAAGGGCTGGCCTGAGAATTTTTAGAACTGCCCCACCCCTTTATTCCTTTGTTGATTTACTCTCCCCTGCCCCCTAACCAGTCATAAGCCAAGAAGCTCTGACTTTCAGGAAGGAAACTTCAGAATAGATAGTGCTTTCTTGGACTCTGACACCGGAGTAGGAAATGACTCTCATACATATTCTGATACTGCCTTGGTGGTTCAGAGATAGCCTGTGCCTATT
This sequence comes from Ceratotherium simum simum, assembly GCF_057802395.1. Classification (NCBI taxonomy): domain Eukaryota; kingdom Metazoa; phylum Chordata; class Mammalia; order Perissodactyla; family Rhinocerotidae; genus Ceratotherium; species Ceratotherium simum. Next base: position 37,804,143 of record NC_141912.1, read on the forward strand.
CATCTGTCCTTTTTCCTTCTGGGGGCTGCTTCCTGTATCATCAGAGCTTAAGCAATGCCATTAGGCCAAACCTCCCCCTTCCCAGCTGAGTCTCCTTTCCTTTAGAACCAGGGCAGCCAATGCCATGTAATTCCCATGGCCTTGAGCTCTCGGATTTCCTGGTATGTAGCAGTGGCAGTAGTATTTATGAGGGCTTTCAGTTCAGCTGGACATTAATTCAGTCATCAAATACCCCAAGAATGCCTATTTTGTGCAAAGCACTGTAGTAGGCCATTTTAGCAACGACATTGCAAAGACGGCAGAGTTGCACTGCTCCCTTGAGACAGAAATGAGGGCTGGATAACCTTCTCTGCTGCCAAAAGCATTTTCTATGTCTTAGTCCCTCTTCAAATAGATGTGTAGGGATGAGGTTAGACTTAGGCTGTTTCTGACTTTTTTTCTGTCTTTGGTATCTTTTTGGTGTCTGATTTCTCTTATTAATGGATTTTTTTCTATTGGTCCACAAAACGTCATGTCTTTCCTTCTGTCTCTCTGGACTTCCTGATTATTGTGTTTTCCTCTGCCCCTAAATCTGAACATTCCTGCCCCTCCTTGGCTAATTGGAGTAAAAAGTTGAGGGAAATTGTTGGAATACTGAATGATTTCTAGTTGGAAGACCCAGAGTCATGGAAATGTGAGGCTTAGAGATAGAAGGGAACCTATTATAAATGTATCTAGTGCAGTGCTCTCATCTTTCAGATAAAGAATCTGAGAGATGAGATGGCACAGTGAGGACTCTTGGCTCTTAGCCCAGTGTTCTTCTCACTAAATCATCTCAAGAAAAATGCTTCAAAAATGGCAAAGGTCCACACAAATTGTTATAAGTAGATGAAGAAAATGGAGAGACTTCCACATGACTACAAAGCAGTATTATCTGGAAAAATAGAGATTGAAGGAGAATGTGATTTAACCATATAAAGCATGAAGACTGGGAGTACTAAAATAAGAACTCCAAAGCTTGAAATAAGTAGTAAAAGGACAAATAAGAGCAAACAGATAGTTATCTTGTAATCCCAAGAGATGTTATAGACTCAATGTTAAAAAAAAAAAAAAAGATTCAATAAAGGTTAAGTACATTGGTGAATTTTTATTAAGTGTTAGATGTTTGAGCAGTGTCTAGAATCTTGAAGTTGTCACATAAGTATACTGTTGTTCTTACCAAAGTTATTAGGTATCTCTGGGGGACAGAATATGAGACTGATCTAACTACTAATGTGATTCAGTATATTTCTTTTATTCTTATGAGAAATGAGATTATTGGAATAGTATATGCATTTCTGAAATAACAGGAAGGAAAGTATGGATGAAAGAAGAGAATCTTGTGATATTTTTGCTTGGAGTCCCCAAAGTAGACATTGTTGGATCGTTCTAGTATATTCATGCAAGTAGGATTAGAAATAGTAAGGGCTTAATTAGTAGGCATTATGATGTGCCAGACACTGTACTAAATGCTTTTATATCCATTGTCCCATTTAATTATCTCCATTTTATATCCGAGGAATCTAACACAGAGAGCTTAAGCTTGCCCAAAGTCATCCACCTAGTAAGTGGCAGGCCCAGTGTTCAAGCTTAAATCCACCTGACTCCAGAGCCATTAAGATATATGCGCAAAAGTGCCCTCATTATACTTCACCAGGTAGAGGTTAAGAATGTGGGGTTTGGGGCCGGCTCCGTGGCTTAGCGGTTAAGTGCGCGCGCTCTGATGCTGGCGGCCCGGGTTCGGATCCCGGGCACGCCCCAAGGCACCACTTCTCCGTCCACCCTGAGGCCGAGTCCCACGTACAACAACTAGAAGGATGTGAACCTATGACATACAACTATCTACTGGGGCTTTGGGGGGAAAAAAAATGAATAAATAAAATCTTTAAAAAAAAGATATATGCGCAAAAGTGCCCTCATTATACTTCACCAAGTAGAGGTTAAGAATGTGGGGTTTGGGGCCGGCCCCGTGGCTTAGCGGTTAAGTGCGTGCGCTCCGCTGCCGGCGGCCCGGGTTCGGATCCCGGGTGCGCACCGAGGCACCGCTCCTCCGGCCATGCTGGGGCCGCGTCCCACATACAGCAACTGGAAGGATGTGCAGCTATGACAGACAACTATGTACTGGGGCTTTGGGGGAAAAATAAATAAATAAAATCTTTAAAAAAAAAGAATGTGGGGTTTGGAGCCAGTCTTTCCTAGGTTCAAATCCTAGCTCCTTCATTTACTAGCTTGGATAAAGTACTCCTCAGTTTCTATGTCTCTGAAATAGAGATTGTAATCGTACCTATCTCAGAGCGTTATCAGGATTGAGTTAATTCATGTAAAGTGCTTAGAACTGTGCCTGACACATTGTAAGTTCTCAGGAAATGCTGGCTGTTAATTGTTTTTAAAAATATAATTTAATTTATTTCAAGATACTATTTTCTTTAGATTCAGATTGTCCTTTCCACCACTGTTGAAATATTAAGCCTTTATGATAGGTAAAAAATAAACTTTATCTCTTTTCTTATAAAACAGGAGGAGCCTTACTAAAATTTTGGAAAGCACTGGAGTCTAGTGGAAAGATCTGTGACCCAGGCCAGAGGATTTGGCTTTAGTTGTCTCTCTTACTATAATCCTATTTGTTTCATAGAGAAGGTTGTAAGGATCAGATGAAGTAACAAATATGAGTGAAATTTGAATTGTGTATGCTACACAAATATAAAATAGTTATTAAATTTATAGAAGAAAGTTATATTGTTGAGAAGATTATTAAAAGAAAATTTAAATTTTTTAGAATAAAACAGCTAGTGATTTACACCTCTATATGAAGATCACAGTCTATACCATAAAACCATGTTAAGACTCCTATGTGTTGTCCTAAATCTTTTTTTCGGTGGGAGAGAGTAAAATTTAATTTTCGAAGTTGTATCTGTGTATTAGTTTGCTAGGGCTGCTATTAACAAGTACCACAGACTGTGTGGCTTAAACAGAAATTTCCCCACAATTCTGGAGGCTGGAAGTCTGAGATCAAGGTATCAGCAGGGTTCGTTTCTTCTGAGGCCTCTCTACTTGACTTGAAGATGGCTGCCTTCTCCTCCCTGTGTCTGCACATGGTCTTCCCTCTGTGTCTATCTGTGTTCTCATCTCCTCTTCTTAAAAGGACACCAGGCATATTGGATTAGGGCCCACCCTAATGACTTCATTTAACCTTAATTACCTCTTTAAAGTGCCTATTTCCAAACAGTCCCATTCTGAGGATTTAGAATTAGGACTTCAATTTAAGAATTTTGAGGGGAACACAATTTAGCTCGTAACAGTCTGTTTGGGGAATTATATGCCAGGTAATCTGAATGCTCCGTTGCCTTTATTGTTGAATGCCCTATGCCCTGGGGCTCAAGCAGCCTCCTTTATCCTGTGCCTGCCCACCTAGCCTACTTTCCACCTGTTATTTAGAACAGGTGCTTGCTGTTGAATACCCTAAGAAACACATCGTGCCTGTGCATTAAGTCATTGCATTGGATTTAAAGCTATCAAGGTTATCCTGTCATCCTGTTGAATAATCTGCTTGAGAAACTATTTCATATATTTAACCTAAATTCCTATTCGTCTGGTAAGCATGTTTCTTCCTTAATCTAGATGGGAAAATGTCAACATCTCTTATGTAGTAATAAATCATTTTCTTTTTTTTTTTTTTTTTTTTTTTTTAGATTTTATTTATTCATTTTTTTCCCCCCAAAGCCCCAGTAGATAGTTGTATGTCATAGGTTCACATCCTTCTAGTTGCTGTACGTGGGACTCGGCCTCGGGTTGGACGGAGAAGTGGTGCCTTGGGGCGTGCCCGGGATCCGAACCTGGGCCGCCAGCATCAGAGCGCGCGCACTTAACCGCCAAGCCACGGAGCCGGCCCTCATTTTCTTTTTAAACTTTTAAAATTTTCTCTTAAACTGTTCTAAGCTTTTTAAAAAAAATTCCCACATTTTCTTGAAGAGTTCTCTGTTTTTAGAGATACATTTTCCTTTTTTCTCATTTTAAAAGTAATAACACATTCACTTTAGAGACTATGGAATATTCAGTAAAACACAAAAAAATCATATGATGAATTTACAGTTAAAGGAGAATATTAATATTTCCAGTCTTTTTTCTATGAATATACTTATTGTTTCAAGCTGCCTATTTTAAACCTAATATATCAATACTATTTCACGCTATTTTAGTTATTATTCTAAAACATATTTCTTTTTAGTCTTTTAATGTGGTGAATTATGTTAATTGATTTTATTTTTTTATTTTTTATTTTTTTTTAAAGATTTTATTTATTTATTTTTCCCCCCGAAGCCCCAGTAGATAGTTGCATGTCATAGCTGCACATCCTTCTAGTTGCTGCATGTGGGACACGGCCTCAGCATGGCTGGAGAAGCAGTGCGTCAGTGCGCGCCCGGGATCTGAACCTGGGCCGCCAGCAGCGGAGCGCGCGCACTTAACCGCCAAGCCACAGGGACGGCCCGTGTTAATTGATTTTAGAATGTAAAGCCAACCTTTGTCATAATGTATTATACTTTTTTATGTATCTGGATTTGATTTTTTAATAATTTGTTTAGGATTTTTGTGCTTATGTTCATGAGAGAGAGTGGCATGTAATCCTTTTTGGTAATGTCCTTGTCACGTTTTGGGTCAATGTTATGCTGGCCTCAGAAAATGAATTGGGAAATGTTCCCTCTTTTTGTATTCTCTGGAAGAGTTTGTATAAATTGACATAATTTCTTCCTTAAAGATGTGGAAGAATTTGTTAATAAAGCCATTTGGTTCTGGAGTTTTCTTTACGGAAAAGTTTTAATTATTGATTATGGTTCTGTGTGTGTATATATATATGTCAGAATAATGTAGTATATATCATCTATATATATATACACTCACACACACACATATTAAGATATTATTGCAGGGAGTTGGCTTATACAACTGTAGGGTCTAGACTAGGCTGTCAGGAAGGGCAGGAGTTGAAGTTCCAGTCCACAGTAGAATTTCTTCTTCCTCAGAGAAACCTCAGTTCTGCTCTTAAAGCCTTTCAGTTGATTGGATCAGGCCCCCCTCAGATGATCTAGAATAATCTTCCTTACTTAAAGGAAAGTGATTACAGACTTTAATCATATCTGCCAAATACCTTCATAGTAACACCAGGATTAGTGTTTGACTGAATAACTAGGACTGTAGCTTAGCCAAGTTGACATATAAAATTGACCGTCACACCTTCTCTCCAGGAATTCACCTTGGCTACTTTATTAGTTGTCTGATGCCTTCAGACAGATGTTTTTTCTGTTTGTTTGGATTTTTTTCCCTCCCCAAAGCCCCAGTACATAGTTGTATATTCTAGTTTTAAGTCCTTCTAGTTCTTCTGTGTGAGCCACGGCCACAGCATGGCTACTGACAGACAAGTGGTGTGGTTCCATGCCCAGGAACCACACCTGGGCCCGTGAAGCAGAGCACACTGAACTTTAACCACTAGGCATCAGGGCTGGCTTGATGTTTTTTCTGTTTTACCCAGCTTTTCTGAAGGATGTGTTATTCCAGGGGATAGGACTGAAACTAATGCGTAAAAGTCATGGTGGGTGTGGGGAGGAAGGCAGACTTCAGCTCAATTTGAGAAAAAAAAAATTTTTTCCCCAAAGATTGCTGTCCAACAATACAGTGAGCTAAGCAATAGATTCTCTATTTATGAATATTTTTAGGTAGACTGGACTGAACTAGTAGAAGTGTTTTTGTAGTCCTAGATGGAAGGTGATTGAGATCCCAGATTTTTTGAGATTCATGATTGGTAAAATTGTAGGGGGAAAGTTGGGAGCCTGTCATGAGGCTGGCAGCATTTTAGGACATTTAAAAAAAATATCTGGCCATCATTTTCTGTCACCATTATTTCATAAAAGAAAAGACATTTAATATCAAAAAGGGAGGGCTGGCCCCATGGCTTAGCGGTTAAGTGCACGTGCTCCGCTGCTGGCGGCCCGGGTTTGGATCCCCGGGGGGCGCACCGACGCACCGCTTCTCCGGCCATGCTGAGGCCGCATCCCACATACAGCAACTAGAAGGATATGCAGCTATGACCTACAACTATCTGCTGGGGCTTTGGGGGAAAAAATAAATAAATAAAATTAAAAAAAAATATATCAAAAAGGGAGTTAAAGATATAATTTAGGTACAAAGGACAGTCCTTCCCAAGAAAGCATTACACTACCATGTACCATAATTCGTAAGTTCACATTTTAATATTTATGAAATCAGGATATATCTTAAAGTCAGGTATATATTTAATTATGACAGTGCTTCTTTTTCCTAAAAAGCTATATTAGATTGATGATATCTTAGTCAATGTCAAGTGTCTTAGAACTGGGATGATTTTGTGTGTGTGTGTGTGTGTGTGTATGTGTGTGTGAGACATTGTCTGCATTGTCCTCATTTTTGCTAATAGTCAGTGAAAACTTTTGACACTAATTGGTACTGGTCCTTGAACCATCTTCTGACACAGTGATTTTGGATTGACTCCAGAATTTGACATGGTAGTTCTGTTGCTACCGTACTAAATCCATGGATCTGTCCCCTAAGACCTTCAGATCTTTTTTCGCCATACAAACACTTAGCTCTTTCCTATAAAATGGCCTACTGTATTGACTAATACTTTTTTTTATTTTTTAATTACACTGCCTTGCACTGTCCTTGTAAGACATTATTGCTAATAGTGTATCCCTTGGATACTTCCTGGAAGTTTGCCATTAAGTAATTTTTAACAGCTTGTGTATCTCTTCCTTCAGAGAGTTTTAGGTAATAGCAGTCAGAATTTTAGGTAATAGCAGTCAGAAGAGTGTCCTGCTTGAAGAGGGTCCATCACCCTGGAGATTCTAACATATGTTGACTGACTTTTTCATAGGAGATGAGCTTTGCCTGGTCTATTATGTACCTCGGATTGTTCTTAGTTTAATGGTGTCATTAGAGTGACCGTAAGTAGTTGAATCCAATCAAAAGATAGAAGCACCCTGTGTGAAAATTAATAGAATTTCATCTACCCAATTTTTAGGTAGTAAAGTTGAAAGTTACAGTAGAATTCAGTAAGATCTTAATTTGAATTCCGGGAACTCAGATTGTAAAATTAACCCCCATCTGGAGGTAATTGATTTAGAGGTCCTCTCATAGCAACTTTTAAACAGAAAACTGGTGCTAGGTGTGCCCACTATCAGCACAGAAAGGTCATATGTCGTGGCCCCAGATCTTGGGCTTGGAATCAGGTCCAAACCTGTGAAACTTACATGGAAATCATGAAGTAAATCAGACCTAGAAGGAGAGGTAACAGCATAAAGGTAACATGCACAGATGGTAACAGTATAGACTCTGAAGCCGGAAGTCTGGGTTTGAAGCCTGGCTCCACTATTTATTAGCTGTGTGACTGTGGGAACTTTCCTTAACCTCTTTCTTCCTCAGTAGCCATAAAATGGGGGTAATAATGGCACCTACTTCCTGAGGTTTTTTGAGTATTAAATAACATTTATAAAGTACTTAGAACAATATGTAGTGCATGATATGTATTAAATCAATAGCATTTAAGCCCGTCTGGACTTAAAATGTAATGTTTGTGGTAATTTGACATATTGAAGAATCTCAGCTGATTAATTTGTGATTCTAATGTAAAATGTGTTCTTCAGTAATTGGGTTTAGGTTTGATTATTAGTTTAAGGATGTAAGAAAAGTTTGCTAAGTTTGAAAAGAGTATTGCAATATTTAAGAACTTGAGATATACTAGATTCCTAAGTTTAATTTTTTAGGATTTACTAGAGTTTTTTGAGCACTTAAAGATTTGCTTGGTAGGATTGAAATACTAAAACAAGAAAAGAGAATATATTAAGATTATAAGTGGGCTGGCCACGTGGCTTAGCGGTTAAGTGCGCCCGCTCCGCTGCTGGCGGCCAGGGTTCGGATCCTGGGCGCGCACCGACACACCGCTTCTCCGGCCATGCTGAGGCCGCGTCCCACATACAGCAACTAGAGGGATGTGCAGCTGTGACATACAACTATCTACTGGGGCTTTGGGGGGAAAATAAATTAAAAAAAAAAAAAGATTATAAGTAAAATTTAAAATTTTTGATAGAAGTACCAAACAGGATAGTGGTTATTGGGGATTCAACTATATTGTCATGTTTTATGTTTTAAACTGGGTAGTGAATACAAGAGTTTTTATTATATTGTTCTTTAAATCTTTTTGTTTATAGTATGATAATTTTTTAAAATTAGGTAATTTGATAAAGTTATAAAAGAAAAGTAAACTGTTGAAGGGCCTTTAGGCAGTTATACATTGAACGTAAGGTCTTAAGTCTTAATTTAAATTGAAATAACTGTAATATAGTCTTTTCTGTGCACTAAGACTGTTCTTGAGCATAAGTCTTCTTGACAAAAAGGTACTAAGGGCAGTAAGTTAGGGATATCAAGTAGAGGAGACAGGACAATACATCCAAACAGTTAGAATCTTGTCACTACTGTCATCGTGCGTTTATCTGTCAGGGGTTCCCTGGAGTTGTATGATATGATGGTGACCCTCATTTCTCCCACCCTTTTGCATTAATCATTCACTCTAGCCTTATTGGTCTCCCCCCGACCCCTTTCATTCCTGCCTGTTACATGCCATTCACCCTGTCTAGAGTGCCCTTTCCTCTTTGCTCTACCAGAGTACTACCTAGTAACATCTACAGAATGGAGTATTAAACAGCCATTAAAACAAATGGAGAAGATGTCTAATCACTCCTATGGAGTGATTTCCAGGATATATTGTTAAGTAAAAATAGCCAAGTACAAGACTGGGTACAGTATTCCATCTTTTGTATAAGAACAAAGAGGAATTAAGAATTTATATGTATACACACACATACTATGCTTATTTCTGCAAAGAGAAACATGAAGGATAACCAGAAATTAACAAAACTGGTGTCTGTATGGAATATATGGGCAAAAAATTGGAGGGAGAGGGAGGGGAGACACATTTCTCTGAGCATTCCTTTTTTATAACACTTTGTAAGTGTTTTACATATTCAAAAAATAAATTTAAAAATAATGAAAAATATGCTATAATTGAGTATAAAGAGAAACAAATGAAGCTAACTTACAGGACATACAGAGAAAAAAATAAAAGAACTTGAACATAGCACACTGACTGTACATCCCTAGTGGGATGAACTTTAAGCACAAAAAGAACTGCCCCCCAAAAGACACTTGAACTTAGTAGGTTTATTGTTAGTAATAATATTGATGTTACAATTTTGAAACTAGTTTTTGAACTGAGATTTTCAAAGTGAGGGAAAAGATATACTAATACAAACTACAGCATTGAATTTGAGTTGAAACTCAATTCAACTATCAATATAAACTCATAGTTGCTTAAAAAAAAAAAATCCCCAACTTTGCTGAAATGGCCTAGAAGCAAACGGGCACCCAATAGCTACAAGGACACTTAGTATTCAGATGATGATTTATAAATGCCATTGCCCACTAAAAGGAACAGGGGCTCCAGGGAGAAATGGCTGATTCCAGGTCTGGGGCAGAGATGGTAAAGGGGAGCTTGGAGAAATCTTGTGCCAGGAAGTAGCCTCAAAAGCCAATAGAATTGTGTAAAAATGACACAGATGTTGGTTGGCTTGAAGGGAACCCCACTAGCCATATTTGGGGCAATTTGAACCAAAAATTGGGCACAATTTGAAAAAAAATTGATGGTAATAGATTATTATAGTACACTAGATTAAAACAAATCTTTGAGTTCATGATGATGCTTAAAAAGAAAGATAAGGGGAGAGTGAAGAAATAGTTCTACTACATGGAAGAATGCTAGGCAATAAATATCAAAGGAATGATAGAATTAGAAAGCCATCATTTTGTAGCCCCAAATGTAGTAATTGATTCAGGTAAGAATCAATAGATGCTAAAACCACTGGGTGAAAGGTTATTGGGAGATAGGGTGTTAGATCTCTCTTTACAGTGGGGAGACCTGTAGTCACTGCTTTAACCAAGTGATCAAACTTATCTCCTGTCATGGGGGAACCTGGCATTATGTGCCTCTGATGTGATGGCAGTTGAAGGACACAACTGCCATCTATGTAGTATTCTTTTTTTTTTTTTTTTTTGTGAGGAAGATCAGCCCTGAGCTAACATCGGTGCTAATCCTCCTCTTTTTGCTGAGGAAGGCTGGCTCTGAGCTAACATCTATTGCCAGTCCTCCTCCTTCCCCCCCGCCCCAAAGCCCCAGTAGACAGTTGTGTGTCATAGTTGCACATCCTTCTAGTTGCTGTATGTAGGACGCGGCTTCAGCATGCCTGGAGAAGCCGTGCGTCGGTGCGCGCCCGGGATCCGAACCCAGGCCGCCAGTAGCAGAGCGCGCACACTTAACCGCTAAGCCACGGGGCCGGCCCTATGTAGTATTCTTTTTTTTTTTAAAGATTTTATTTATTTTAATTTTCCCCCCAAAGCCCCAGTGGATAGTTGTGTGTCGTAGCTGCACATCCTTCTAGTTGCTGTATGTGGGACTCGGCCTCAGGATGAACGGAGAAGTGGTGCCTCGATGCGCACCCGGGATCCGAACCCGGGCCACCAGCATCGCAGCGCGCGCACTTAACCACCAAGCCACAGGGCCGGCCCTGTAGTATTCTTGTAAAAAATAAATAAATAAATAAAATTTACTTGTCTGATCACATAGAAACAGTCAGACAAATCCAGAATGTTGGACCTGACCTAGACTGTTTTTAAATGTCAATTTCATGAAAAACAAAACTACCCCAAAAAATGGGGGTGAAAAATATGCAAGATGGAAAACTTCAGAACAATAAATGCAAGGAATGCACCTTGATTGAAAAAAGGCTATAAAAGAAAATAAGAGGCCAATTGAGTAAATTTGATTATGGATTATATATTGATGATATATAATTGTTCCTTTTCTTAGATGTGAAAACAGTACTGTTGTGTTTTGTAGGAGAATGTTCTAATTCTTAGAATATGCGTGCTGAAGTATTAGGGATAAAGTGTTGTGATATCTGTAACTTTCAAGTGATTGGGGAAAATGTGGTGTCGGGGAGAGAGCATGAGCACACACACAAATGAGGCAGGATGACCATTGGTAAACCTGAGGGGAATGTAAGTGTACTGATTGTAATGATTTTTCAGTGTTCCTGTAGATTTGAAAAGTTTCCAAATAAAAAGTTAGGGAGAAATTCTTATATTTACTTGAGAGCACAACTCAGATTTTGTCTCATATGAAGACTTCTTTTTCCCAGCCACACTAGCTAGAGGTGATTTTCTCACATGAGTTTTTATAACTTTTATGTTTATCTTATGATCCCCAAACCTGAGTGCGTGTGAGAGCTGCCTGAGAAATTAACTTTTTTTAAATTACAAATTCCCAGCCCCACTGTAAGCCTATGGAGACGACTCTCCGAGGATAGGCCCGAGAATCTGAAAACACTGGTTAGAACCACATATTGTGAATTTATTGCTTGCATTTACTTATCTTTTTCATATATCCCCACCTAACCAGCATGGGAGCTTAGGACCAACCCTTGAAAGTGTTGCTCAATCCTTTGTGTCCCTCAGTGCTGGCACACAGGCGATGTGCCTCCCACACTAGATGTTTGGTAAATGTATACTGTCTGTATATGTTGACTAATTTGTTGATAATCTGAAGAGATTACCAGAAACTTCCCTACAGTTTTGAGAGATTAAAAAAGAAACCTAGCTGATAAAGATGCTTAGTCAGTACAAAAGATCCATTAGAAAGCTGTATAATTTTTAGGTCTAAAACTACAGGTTTGGTTTACAGAAATAACATGTTTACTAGTAAATGTTTGGAATTAAGAGTTAAACAGTGGCATCATAATTGAGTTTTGTTAACTCTGCAAATTGATATATTCAGAATCCAGTATTTATTCTCTATAAAAATACAGATACCCAGTGATATAAATAGAGGTTTGTTGGTATTGGAGTTGAGATGAGGGATGATGTGATGGCTACGTATTAATGCAAGAAAGGAGAAAAAAAGTATACATTTAAAAAAAATAAGGTTTTTGAATATGATTTTTGTAAGCTTGAAGCTAGTTTAATATAAATAATAACAGCTAACATTTTTTCAATGTTTACCGTATGCCAGAGACTGTGCTTTATCTGAAGTATTTGTAATCCCTAAAACAGTTCTTCAAAATAGTTGCTATTATTTTTAATTTACAAATGAGAAAATTGAGGCTCAGAGAAATTAGCCATGTGCCCAGACTCACACAGCTAGTAAGCGGTGGAATCGAGAACCAAACCCAAGCAGTCTGGTTCCAAAGCACTTGCTGGTAAATATGGGAGGCAGGATAGTTATGATTAAATATAGCTTCCCTTGAAATTTGAGACTTTGTGAGGAAATGGTACGGTAAATGGGGAAATATTTTATAGCATCAGTTCTTTGAAAAGAAAAAGAAACAAAAGAGAAAGTGGTTAGAGAAGAGAATTGAGCTTTACTAGGGATTAATTATACAATTGTTTAGGCTCACAGGGAGAGTATAGAAGAAAGGCATGTGTATAAACGTTGACCAGCATTCAAGAAGTAGAATATCATGAAAAGTTCTTTTTCTGCACAGAAAAACGTCTTCTGGTATAGCTGCAATATTAATCTAGACAACATAATCTATCTTTAAAGTATATAACGTATTTACGTGTATTAAAATAGCTGAAGTAAACTTAAATTTTACTTTTTGAATTAAAAATTTGATTAAACGCTGTCTCAACAATAAACAGCAAAATTGCTCTAGTATTAGTAGTTTCAGTTATCCACATATTTTTGTTAGTATTTCATTGGAATGAATTATGGAAGTAATATTTTTAGGTAAAGCAAATTTTTACTTCTATATAATGAGAGTTAGAACAAATAAAGCTACATTCTGGGTAGTAAACTGGTACAGGGAGTCTCAGTCTGTGCAGCTGCCATCTCCATTAAATTTTCTGTTCTACAAAACTTATCACAGTAATTCTAAACAAATAAAACTGGTGTTACTCATTGCAGAAAAAAATACAAATGAGTAGTCTTATTTTAAAGCTCGGGAGGAAAAATTTCCCTAACACCTTAAAAATACCTACCATTTTAGATAAGTGACATAGAAAAATGATGGCAATATTGTTAAATTAAAATCATATATGACATTTGCACAGAAATAGATGAGTCAGTGAAACAAAGTGTAAAAACCAGACCAAGCATATGTTAGTATTTGATAAAGGTGACATCTCAAATCAGTGTGGAAAAATGGACTCTTCAGAATATATTGTTAAGGCAGTTAATTGGTTAACTATTTGAATTTCGTTAGATCCATACCTCGTGCTATATGACAAATAAATTGTATATGGGTTAAAGATTAAATGTAAAAAAAACAACCTGTGAAATTGGTTGAGTAAAATTTGGTACAACCATTGAAAACGATGTAAGTGTATGATTATTGACATACAACCAAGTTCATGGTATGTTGAGAATACAACATAGTATTTACAGCAGAATCTCAAATTGTAAAAATAAAAGAAATATATTTATGTATGTACGCTTAGGAAAGTGTGGAAGAGGAATTATGGGTGATTTTTGTCTTTCAAGATCTTCTTCAGTACAATGAACGCGTACTACCCAGTGCGGGATTATTGTTTCTCTTTGTTTTTTAAAATTCTACAGGAGTAAAAGAGCTAAAGAAAAGACAGCTTGGTAGGAGAAAGGGAAGATATGGTGTTTTCCTGGAGGAAAAATGGAAAGACACAGAAGGTCAGGTGCAAATGAAAAGTTAGGCAACCGAGGCAAAAAATAATTCAAAGAATTCCAAAAGCAGTACAGTGTGTCATTTCACTGAATCGAAAAGAAAAAGGTAGCTGAAATCAGTAGAATCATACAGTAGTCAGAACATAAGAAGTACATTCAGAAGTGGAAGATGAGCATGCTGAGCTTGAAGAGCCAGATAAAGGCTAACTAAGCAGGTGTATAAGAGAGATTCACACACCCAAATGTATCTCTTGCTTTTGCATGGTGCTTTATGCTTTTTGAGGGCTTTTTCATACATCCTGTTAGAGAAAGGATTATCTAACTTTGGCAGTGGCAGATATCATCCCATTTTCATGGATGAAAACACTGAAACTTAAAGGACATTTTCTTGGTGTCACAACTAGTTAATAACAAAGCCAAAGCCAGAACCTGCTTTGCTTCAGTCTAGTGGATGGTCCTGTCATCATACCTTGTTGTCATCTCACAGACGTCCAGGGAGATTTGAGCAAGTCATGGAAACATTCAGTGATTCTAGTCAAGCCTGACAAACTCGATATTAGTAAGTCACTGCTATTACCTAGTATCCACCCAGCATGGATACCCCATCCACCCAAAACTTTTAAGGCTCTCAAAGGTGAAATTTTGGAAGTGTTGATGAAAATGAATGAGTTTTTAAATGGACTCTCATATTTCACTAATCATGGATTAGCAAAGATGAGGAAGATTGAAACCCTGAATGTGAGCGAGAGTTCTAGAGTGTGGACACTCGACGATGCTGGAAGGAGTGTAAATTGGTATATTTAGAGAGGACAATCTGGCAGTACATATGAGAACTTGAAAATGATTGACCTTTTTCCATAGCCATTTTGCTTCTAGTTTATTCCAAGGATATAACAGAGTAGATGCCCGAAGATATGTGTGCAAAGGTTTCACCACAGCTTTGTTCATTTTTAAAGTATTTATATCTTCCTATATTGACTGAAGTTTTTTTCACTGAGCATATTGCTTTTATAAGCAGTAAAACACTAATAATGCTATTGTTATTTATGGAAAAATATAACCATTTTATCATAGGATTCTCGCATTGCTACCATAACTCCTACTTGATAAGAACTGCAGCAGGAGTGACCGTGGAAACTTCTAGTTTTCTCTTTCATTTCTGACAAACAATAGAAGGAATAACTTCTAATGGAGGAAAGAGAGGTGGTTTGGGAGAAGCAATGTGATGGGATGGAAAGCATACGGGAATCCAAGGACCTACGTTTGGAATCTATCTTTGCCTCTTAGCTAGCGTTTCGACTTGGGGCAAGTTGCTAATCTCTCTAAAGCATGATTGTTTTCTTCCCCGCAGTAAAGTGTGGATAATTAAAGTATCTCTTCTGGACTTGTTTCAGTATCAAATAAGATTCGGCTTGTAAAAGTTCTTTGTAGAGTCTGATTTGGGAATAATAACAATAATCAACATTTATCAAGTGCTCTCTGCTGGGCATTGTACTAAGCACTTTAAATGTATTACCTCATTTAATCCTTATATCACCCTTGTCTGGTGAATGATTACTATCCTCTCTTACAAGTGAGGAAGTTGAGACACACAGAAACCTAGGAACCTGCCCATGGCTGCAGTTATAAAAGGTAGAGCCATAATGGAAGATCATACTTGGGGAGAGATGTAACAAGAGATCTGTAAGTAGTCTTCATGTCTCAGCAGTCTGCCAGCACTCTTTGAGGAAGACAGCAAATAGGTGGGAAGGGAGGACCCAAAGGAATACAACAAGGGTCTCTTTCTTTGCTGATTTAAACAGCTAAGTTATTACAGGTTTAGGGACATAATGTAGGAAAACGAGATCCAGAAATATTAAGGATAGAGTTTATAAGGGCTTAATACTAGAGTAGTTTTACTCAATATTTTTAGAAATAATCTGGAAAAAGGAAAACCAGAGAGCCTTAAATAGTCAGAAGACAAAATTTCTTCTGAGATTGGAACATTCCAGTCGCACATGCAAAGGGAGTGAGTAGAAGCATGACAGAAAAGCTTCAGTGGAGTTGGTTTAAAAAATATATACCCAGGGTACAATTTGGAGATGGGCCTCTTAGCTCTCACTTAATAACATCCTAGAAGGGAGTCTTGTAGACATTCTAGATTGTATCTATCAGTTTACATCATCTCTCCCTCCAGCTTGGCCCCTTTTTAACCTTCTATTCCCAGAAATCCTGGGTATCACCAGAGAGCATATGTGAAGCAGAACAGAAAACCTGTTCCCCTTTAACAGAAAACACAAGCAGAGTTCTCATCACTATGCATTAAGAAAAAAGCATAATGGAACTAGACCAAAGTCAGTGACAGGCAGTTAAATTAGTTAAAGAAGTGGTGTGGTTTTCACATGAGAACAGACTGAAAAGACTGGGATTTGTCAGTCTGGAATGAAGGTTTGGCAAAGATGTAAGTACTTTCTAAATTTAACTGTGGAGTATAGATGAAGGGTAGATTGGTTTATTTACCAAATTCTATGGCATCCTATCATCTTCACCATACAGCTCTTACACAGAGAGGAGACGTGGCCCTGAAGTAAAAAAAGGATACTGTCTTTTAAAAGATCATACCCTTCTACCACTAACAGTCTGAAATCATTATGCTTTTGAGTTACATCCATGTTTGTTGATTGCCCTGTACCCCATTCCAACTAGATTTTAAAAATCTGAATAATTCAATGGCAAGATATTGAACTTAATGGAACAGTGATCCATGTAATTATCTTGTTTTCTTCGGAAATAATTGATTAGAGGAAATTGCAAGTAAGAAGAAAATACATAGACTTGTTATCTAGATGTTATTTTGGATTAATACTCCAGATGATTATGTTCTATGAAGAAACCAGTGTGTCCTTTTTTAGGTGCAAGGAATATGTGGAGATAATTCCACTGTCAAAGATGGTATGTAAATTTTCCAAGATGGGAAGATTATGATGCTAAATGGTTTTGCTATTCCAGGTCAGCAAAATCAAGACTTAACAAAATACGGGTCTTCATGGGAGGCCTGTGAAATAAATAATAAAACGTATATTTGTGTAACTCTTTAGAGTGTATTAAAATGCTTTCACAGAGTGTATGGAAGTGAAGCTTGAGCTGGCTTGCTGGATGTTAAGTGTTTTTTGCTTCACAGCTATACAGTTTGAGTTCCATTATTAATATATTTCTAACTCCTAGTTCTTTTCTGCAGCAGTCTCATCAGTTACTGTTAGGGGTGCCAGGGGTGTCATGATCCTTTGGTTCTTGTAATTGTACACTGCTCTGACTTTTAGAACTACACTGGCCAAAAATAGTTTTGTAGCAATAGAGAACTATATCATTGAAGTGCTTTGCTTATTTCTTCTTTTTTTTTTTCTCCTTAGATCTGTTCTGAGGACCAACATTCATTTGGGGGATGGTTACAGAATTGAAGCATGGTAGGCAATGTAAATATACATTCAAAGTTGAATGAAACACCCATCCTGGAAGGGGAGTAGACCCTTACTCTTATGTTTAAACTGGCTGCTTTGGTGTATGTATGTTGAAGAATTTGGTGTCAGTCAGTTTACTTTTTAGGTTTCATAGGTCAAGAGAGTTTTGTTCTATCATTCTAGGATTATAGAGGAATTAGTTCATAGGGGACTTTGGGAAATGTTGCTTTAGATAATTTCTTACAGTGTGTGCCATTAAGCATTAATGGTGAGATCATTTCTTGAAAAGAGTTCTGAAGCCAAATCTATTTGGGAAAACTCTGCAAACTACGTTCTTTCTTAGAGTTTCATAGTACACTCTGATCTTGTTCATTGAAGCACTGTTTGTAATAGTTAAGTTAGAAACAACCTAAGTATTCATAGATGGGAGAGTGGAGTCATAGAATATTATACAGCAGTTAAAAAAGGAATGAACTAGATCTTAATCTTCCAACATGGATAGATCTCAAGAAAGTTAATTTAGAAAAACATTGCAGAATGAGAATGATGCATATAGTATATAGTTTCTGTGTTTTTTAAAAACTGTATGATTTTACCATTATATACGTATAGTATAAATGCATTTTTATAAAGTCTAAAAGGATTCATACCAAGCAAGTAGTGCTAGTTACTTGGAAAAATGACTGGGATTGGAGATGATGATCAAAGCGTCCTTTTTAAGAAGGGAAATATTCATGTATTATTTGTAATGAAAATTAACTAAATACAAATAAAATACCTGTTAAGTGCTCAGCAAGTTACTTTCTTTTCCTTCATTGGAGATATCTACCCTGCTAAGTTCCAGGTATATCTTTTTGTTTGTTAATTTACTGTATACAAGTTAAACTGAGTTTTGAGCCCTGGTACTATAGACTAGGAAGAACATGTTTTCATTCTGTTCCATTATAATGAAACTATATCCCACGCATTATCAGGAATAAAGGAAGTAACTTAAACAGTCTAGTCTGTGCAACTTTGCAAGAGATAGGCTTATTCAAGCTTATTGTGTTTTGGTCCAAGAGGTCTTTTGGAGAGCAACAAAGAGAAATTTGAACTTGAGCAGCTAGTGAAGAGTTGAGAAGCAGCAGCTATAGGTTGAGTGAAACATTATAGTTCAAAACCAATTGAACTTAAAGAAGCAGACCCCCTTTTGCTCTTTCCAATGTTGATGATAATGCTTTTTCCAGTTCCATGGGTCTTCTTTTTTATCCTGTTCTGTAGACCTCATTTTTGACATCTTCTGAATCAAACTTAAGGGCAGTGGTGGATCTATCTGACTTTACCAATCATCAGGGATCAGTTTTAAGTGGGTACATTTTTTTGTTTTTTCCTTAAGAAAGGGTAATCCTGAAAATGCTGTAGCCAAATATTAAGTTTTCTATCAGAACATTCACTTTATTCCCTCAGTTTGCCTGATGTTGTAAGAGCCATTGTCTGAAAATAAAAGATTTCCTTAACTGAAAGTGTCTCTTTAAAATGACTTGTTTTCAGGCAGATGTATTGACTCATCTTTTCAAAGTTATTTCATATATTTCATATTTCATCCAAGTTAAAACAGGGACTAACTGATCAATCAACTTTATGCTCAGGATTCACAGTTTAATTCACATTGCAAATTATGAAGGGATTCACAATTTAATTCACATTGCAAATGTTTATTGACTACCTCTGCATGCTTGTATGTCAGGAAATTCAGAGAGTTTTGTTTTGTTTTGTTTTGTTTTGTTTTTTTGAGGAAGATTGGCCATGAGCTAACATCTCTTTTGTGTAGGGGACTCCGCCACAGCATGGCTTGATAAGTAGTGCGTAGGTCTGCGCCTGGGATCCGAACTCGACAACCCCGGGCTGCCAAAGCACAGCGTGTGAACTTAACCACTACGCTACCAGGCCAGCCTGGAAATTCAGAGTATTAAAACATGTTACTGCTCTTAGTGACCTAATTTCTTTCTAAAACAGTGTTAGCATGCAATTCATATGCATAAAAATTGCTGGTGATGTAAGATGATTCTTCCACGAGAACACGAAGTGGAAATCAGTACAGGATAAACTGTGAAAGTGCTAAGTAGAGTGATCTTCAGGAATGTTTTCAGTAGTTGGGCAGCCCCCAAGGATGGAAGGGCTACAGGGCACGATTACCTGGAAGAAAGGTGTGAAGTCCCCCACACAGCCCCTCCATTCTGCCTTGCCAAATGCCTTGCACAAGGCAGTCACTCAGTAGGTGTTGTTCACAGTAGGTGTTGTTCATCATGATTGTGCACTGCTTGGGGGAAAGTCAGCCTTATAGCCAGTGACATCTTGGTGTGATTTTGAGGTGGGAGTTGGTGGTTGAGCATAAGGTATGTAAAGTGAAAGAGAGAACTTATAAAGGAGAACTTGAGCACTTACATAAATCAAATTTTGCTTTTTTTAGTGTAGGTTACTTTTAGTTTCAACTCTCATACTAGCATTATGCTTGCAGTTGTATTTCGTTTCCTAGTGCTTAATTGTTGCAGGGGTGTATCTGTCTCAATTTTTAAAAATATATGTGCAGGTTTTCTTTAATTGACCAATTAGACTTCCCTTCCCTCCTTTGTGTCTCTGTGGTATAAACAATACCACCAAATTATTGTACCACCATTTACTATGTAGAATTGATCGTGAATGTGGCCACAGTCAGTGAATTTGATGTCTGTTTATGGATAAAGCTTAAAATTATTCCCTAGTAACAAGTTTATCAACATGCTTGGTGATTTGGTAAAGACACTTTAATTAAGCCCAGTTCTCAATAAAAAAAAAAAACATAGAAATGTTTAAGATGTCATTTCTTCTCAGAACAAGAATGAGAGCTGCCATTTCTCTAGTTTGGCTTTCATGCCATGAAAGTCCTTGGAAACTGTTCTTAGACAGTTCTAAATCATGAGCATTCCTGTCCTCCAGGACTTCTTTCTGATGAAGCAGACAGTTCAGGATACAGAGTCCAAGGATGAACGTTCACCGTGGCAGTGAGAGCGACAGGTTATTGCGGCAGGAGGCCAGCTGCCTGACGGATGAAGCCTCAGCTGCAGCCCAAGAAAAAGAAACAAATAGCCTGGGTTCTTCTGGTCTTCAAACTCTTGCTTATCCTCTAGGTCCCAGGAATGATGGTACTGTGATTAGATGTTGACTTAATTTGGAGGGCTTTCTGACACTGAGCATCCACTCCACCCAGAAGGCATATAAATGTTCTTAATCTAAATAAAATATCTAGTTAATTGGCTTAGCTTACATATCACAATTATATAAAGCTGAGCGTCACAGAAAATCTCCACTTATTTAATCAGTCTAGCACATTTAACTTGGTGATAACAGTGTAAGAAAAATAATCATGGGTTTGGAGTCAGAAGACAGATTCAAAATCTAGCTCTGCTACTTATCAGCTGTAACCTTGGATGAGATCAGGGTTTCTTAATCTAGAAAACAGGGATAATAATATTCTTACCTCACAAGGCTGGAAGATTATTGAGTTAATGGACGTGAAGGCTCTTCATAAACTGTTAGGTTCTTTTTAACTTTTAATGAAAATAGTAGCAACAATAACAATAGCAGTTACCATTTATTGAGCATTCACTGTGCTAGGAACTTTACCTACATTTTTTAGATCAAGGGTGGCAAGCTACAGTCAAATCTGGACTGCCTGTTTTTGTAAATAAAATTTTGAAATACAGCCATGTGCCCATTTGTTTACATATTGGCTATGGCTGCTTTCCTGCCACAAAGGCAGAGACTATGACCCACAAAGCCAAAAATATTTATTTTCTGGCCCTTTACAGAAAGTTTGCCGATCCCTTCTTAGGTTAATCCTCCTTTGACAGATGAGAAAAATGAGGCTTCAAAACCTTGGGTAACTTGCTCAGGTTCACACTGCTAGGAAGTAGAGGACTGGGATTTGAACCTGTGTCTTTCTGAACCAGGCTCTGCTGTTATTTTGTGTATGTCAGCTGACAGAAAAGCAGAGTGTGACTGCCCCCCTAGAGTGCACCATGAGGGAGAATTCATGCAGTGAGTCTCTTCCTGCTCACCCACTTAAGCAGGGTGGAACCTGAGGCATCCTTCAGGAATCAACCCAATTTAATTGCCTCATTGCTGGGGGAAAAAAATCAAGCTTTCTAAAGAACTGAAGTAGTAATTTAGGTACCTACTTTCTTTTTTTTTCTTTTTTTTTTGGTGAGGAAGATTGTCCCTGAGCTAATATCTGTGCCAGTCTTCTTCTATTTTGTGTGTGGGAGGCCGCCACAGCATGGCTCGATGAGCCACTGGTGTGTAGGTCTGTGCCTGGGATCTGAACCTGTGAACCCCAGGCTGTGGAAGCGTAGCATGCGAACTTAACCACTACGCCACCAGGCCAGCCCCCCTACTTGCATTTTTAAGAATAGCATTTCCGAGTGTGAAAGCCTGCCTCAGCGATTACAGTGTGTTTTTGTTACAATTTTGCCCATGGATTGTGTGGAAACTTAGTTCTTGGCATGCAAACACAGGGCCACATTAAAAATTTATCAGAAGCTATAGGATATGAGCCCTAAATAGGTTTTTGGTCTCAATCTTGGTTTCCTTTTTTCTAGAAGCAAACGGGAAAAAATTGAGTGCACTCTAGCTAACAACTTATTTGGTTATCTAAGTGCCAAAAATCAGACTAATTTCCCAGAGGTCATGGGCAGTAATCATGTTCATGAATTATTGTGTACAGATTTGAAGTATATGAGGGGTGGGAATGAGACATTTATTTTCAGCCTTGGGAGGTAAGAAGGATATTACATTTTATTGTAAAGTGTGGACATTACTGCCTTCATTCCCCCTCCCCAACACATGTACAATGGGAAAAAGCTCCGGGGCATCCAATGAGTCGCTCGTTTGTATTTTTTCTTCACTTGCCCTAGGCAAGAGTTTTTGTCTGTGAACACCTAAAAGTTTGGTCTTTTTGTTTGTTTTTCCCCCAAGACTTTTTGCTGTCACGTTATTTTGGTTTGTTTGTTTGATCTTTTAGACCTTTCATTTGACTATGCCTCTCAGCCAGCAAACCTTCAGTTCCCGCACATAATGCCACTTCCTGAAGACATCAAAGGCTCTTGCTGCCAAAGTGGGAATAAACGGAACCATGAACCCTTTATTGCTCCAGAACGATTTGGAAACAGCACTGTGGGCTTTGGCAGTAATATTCATTCCCAGGCACCAGAGAAAGTGACACTTCTTGTAGATGGCACACGTTTTGTTGTGAATCCACAAATTTTCACTGCTCATCCAGACACCATGTTGGGAAGGTAATTGATGATAATTTCCTTCCAAGTTCACTCTGTTCTCTGTGAATAGAAATACCTGCTGTTTATCTTGCATTAGATATCAGAATAAAAAACATTGCACTGCTTATTTCTCTACCTTCATACTTTTGTGAGACCTAGAGGGCAAGCTGGTAAAAGCCTTATATGTGTTAGTGACTTTTTGGGGGGGAATATTTATTTTATTTACAAAACCAGTATACTGAAATGAGCCCCCACAAAAGGGAGTGCAGTCATTTGGAACTATGGAAAATAGTCTGCTGAATCTCATTCCCTATTCCTCTGTAAACTCACTCTAAAACAGAAGTCAGATACTTAATTTCTTTTATCCACAATTTGTATAACCTCACAAAAGGAATGTTTTCTGAGTTCCACAGGTCAAAGACACTGGGATAAGGTGAGCTCTAAGTTGTGTTCTTTTTTTTTTTTTGTCTTTTGTCTTTTAATAAACAGAATTAGACAAATGTTCCACATGACACAAGAACAAAGCCATTTTACTGAAAAGCGTTTTGCCTGCCATCTTTGCCAGTTATGCTTGGCAATAGGTGTTATGCTGTCATTTTCTAATGCCTCCATCACAACTCAAGTTTTCTGAAACTGAATCTTTACATCTGGCTGTTTTGTTTCACGATTGCTCTCTGTTCTTCGTATTCCATTCTCTGTGCTGCTTCATTCTGACTATGGTCTTATCCTCCTCTCACCATCCCCTGCCCGCAGCTTCTTAGGATAGAGTTTAGGAAATGGAAGGCGCCTGCCAAGGAGGAGCACTCTCCGGGAAGTACTCTTGGAGCCTGGGCTGGGAGTTAGGAGACAACCGTAGACCTCAACATGAGGAGGAGCAACTGGGATAAGAGTAAAATAATAATAATTTGGCTTTTGAGGGTTTTTATCTTCTTAGAAGTAGATCTTATTTTATTTGAAGATCTGGCCTCACTCAGGACTTTGAACTAATTTGAACTGAAGTAGAAATCAGAATGGGCCACACTAATTTGCTGAATTTTAAGCTATTATGGAATCCAGCTATTCAAATATGTGTATATTTGAACATATACATACATATTCATGATGAACCATTTTTTACCAGACCCAAACCTATGTATTTCTCAAACATCTGAATTAAGATTAAACTAGAACATTAAAACATTTTCCAAATTGGCCCTATATTTTATCAGACTTGACTTCCTGTCCTCAGTCTTGGTATTACCACCACTATTGCCCCTTCCCACAAAAAAGTGTTCCTCGGGGCAGGCTGGCTGTTTGAGATAGGTTGCCTCTGGTAGTGATCAAGAGAAGAAAGGTAAGGATTTTCTGGGTAATCGATTCTTGAGTGACACACTGGTTCTTTGAATCTAGGAATGGATTGTCTCATGAAAAAGAGACTCTCATTCTTTATCTAGGTGGCTCATCTGCTGAGTCAGGCAAGGTTATGAATTCTGAGAGTTACTTGGGTTTGTTCTGTCCTGTGGCTACTACATACGGTATTCATAAGCCTAGCCAGTGAGCTCACAAATGTAGGCCACTAGTCACAAGGGGGACAAGCTGAGAGACTGAGAATGGATTAATGCAAATCCATGCCACTACTAGATAACTCTGAGCTTAGGTCCTGCTGATGATAGATGGGGGGGATTATATTTATGGCATGTTGTTCACTGTTTTGATTCATAGCTGTCTCAGCTAGGCTTCAACCAGAACGTTCTAGAAAAATGTCAGCATTCTTTGAAGACTACTTTTATCAGGATGGATTTCTTATATGTGGTGTAGTGAGTTGGAAAGCACGTGCTATGGAGTCTTTTTCAGACCTCTGAAAAGCAGCCAATTCAGGGTGGAAGATAAGTTTTGAACAGTTGAACAGCAGGGCTTCCTGGTAGCTTCAGAAAGGAAATGGCAGTGAGTCCTCACTGGAAATTCCAGTCAGGCTGGCTAAAGATACCGACTCCCTGCCCCGTCCCTCGTGCTGGCTTCCCATTCCACGACTCATACACAGAAGTGCAGCGGGAGTAGTAGAAGTCAAGGGGCCAGTTTTATTGAAGAGGATCTGAAAGAAGGGAAGAATGAGTAAGAAAAGCCAGACCTCTTCCCTGTGCCCTCCTGACCTCTGAGTTTTCGCACAGAGCAGGCCTGCCTCTCTGAAATATGTCAAGCTGCTGATAAGCCTAATTCCTACCCTCCTTTTCTACTTGACTTGAAATTCCCATCACCAGAATTGCTCTTTGGATTGAAGAAGAGCATTTTTTCCAGAACTGCACCCTTAAAATGTAGCAGGAAAGGGAAAGTATTAACATATCTGCACCTACTGATACAGATTCATCTATCAGATTAGATGTTGAAAAGCAGAACTCAGAAGCGTTGAGGACTGGTGTACTGGAGAGGTAATTGTTGGAAGAGGAGGGAAAGGAATGAAAGGTCAGGAGCATGGCCACGCTCTTCCTGAGCTGCCAGGCTGTCGGCAGGTTCCTGGGCAGTGGGGAGGGTGTGAGAGGCAACTCGCACACACTCCAGAGGTTTTCCAGGGCAGCTCTGCAGATGCTGTTTTACTTCATTCGCTGGCTCAGCAGCTCACTACAGGTGAACCTTGAGGACTTGCTGCTTCATTCCTCCTTGCACTCAAATGCTGAAAGCAGTCGCTGCCATGTTTCCTGTCTGAAGGGAGTTTCCTAAGGCTTGAGTATGTTTATAGGGGTTGGGTCCCAGTGCCATGTTTTTAACTTATGCTGCGAGGGTGTGGGATGGAGTCTTCCAGAATGAGGTGAAGAAGGGAGAAGCCTCATCTGTGAAGAATCTCGCTGGAGAGGGTAACGTTGTCGCCTGGGTGTCTTTCAGGATGTTTGGACCAGGAAGAGAGTACAACTTCACACGGCCCAATGAGAAGGGCGAGTATGAGATTGCTGAAGGAATCAGTGCAACTGTATTTCGAACAGTGCTGGTGTGTAGTCGCCTTTGCGTTACCCCCTCTTCCCCTGGGGGCATATAGAGTCAGAAGCCTCTGGAGTTCCATCAAACTGTGTTACTGACTTCAGGGTCTCCAGTTTCCAGTGATTGCCTTTCCCTCTTTATTTTCTATTCCTGTAACTTTTAAGTCCTTCTTGCTTATGTGAGCTCAGTCAGGTATCAAGATGTCGTGATTATTAAACATGTCAGGATACCTGGGGCCACTTTGCCATCTAATGAATCAACCAACTTGGTGATAGTTCTAGTAACTCATCACTTGAACAGAACCAGGAATGAATAGGGGGTTGAAGAGGTAACTTTTTATCTTGTTCTCTGCCTACATTTCTTCTTCCTAATCTATTTACAGGATTATTACAAAACTGGTATTATCAACTGTCCTGATGGCATCTCTATCCCAGACCTTAGGGATACGTGCGATTATCTCTGCATTAACTTTGACTTCAACACTATCCGATGTCAGGATCTGAGTAAGTACAGGAGTAGCTGAATTTTGAGTTTCCTTGGAACTGACTGATATTTTTATTACTAAACAGAGTTTCAACTGTGGATTGAAAATCATCTGCAGAGGCAGAGATGTGACACTAACCCATCCCCTCTCTTGCTGCAGAGCACTGTGAGGAAGTGGAGTAAACAAAAGAGAACATGTAGTGTGTTCTAAATCTAGCTTGACCCATGAGTCACCGAGCTAATTGCTTTCCCTCTTGGGACCTTGGCATCTCAACTATTCTCAGATATGAGGGAAGGCTACTAGTAAAGTCAAACAGCACAAATTGGCTGGGTTCTTATTTTTTTTTTTTAAGCTTTGTTTTTTTTGTTTGTTTTTTTTGTGTGTGAGGAAGTCCAGCGTTGAGCTAACATCTATTGCTAATCCTCCTCCTTTTTTGTCCCTTTTTCTCCTCAGAGCCCCAGTAGATAGTTGTATGTCATAGCTGTACATCCTTCTAGTTGCTGTATGTGGGATGCGGCCTCAGCACGGCCGGACAAGTGGTGCGTCGGTGCGTGCCCGGGATCCGAACCCAGGCCTCCAGTAGCGGAGCGCGCGCACTTAACCGCTAAGCCACGGGGCTGGCCTGGGCTGGGTTCTTCTTACAGTTAATTTTATCATTATTATTAACTTAGTGTTTGCCAAGTGCTTTATAGATGTGAACTTGCTTAAATCTTACAACAGTTAACTCTGAAAGATGGTGAAAACCTCATTTAACAAATGAGAAGACTGAGAAATTAGTTTGTTAAAAGCTCTAAGCATTAAAGCTGGGATTAGAACTGATTGTCTGACTACAAACTCCATGCTCTTATCATTACTTAAGCTTCCTGAAATTATTTTAAAAATTATTTTTTGGGGCCGGCCCGGTGGTGCAAGCGGTTAAGTGCGCGCACTCCGCTGCAGCGGCCCGGGGTTCACCGGTTCGGATCCCGGGCACTCACCGACGCACTGCTTGGCAAGCCATGCTGTGGCGGCGTCCCATATAAAGTGGAGGAAGATGGGCACAGATGTTAGCCCAGGGCCAGTCTTCCTCAGCAAAAAAAGAGGAGGGTTGGCAGATGTTAGCACAGGACTGATCTCCTCACAAAATAAATAAATAAATAAAAATTATTTTTTGAATTTCCTGATACATTTCTCTGCACATTCCATGAAGTTCTCTGGACTTGTGGTTTCTCTACCGGGTCTAGTACACACTTACAGCAGGTCTTTCAGTGTTGCCAAACTTGAGGTTATTCCTCTTCTTTGGTACTCTAACACTATGACATTGGGGTCCAGAGTATCTTCAGAAGAGGTATATAAAGAGTCATCCCCAAATGATGGTCTGTCTCTTTCTAGAATCAATGTTCATGGTCTGACACTGTGTGTCCAACAAAACCTCAATTTATCAGAATGCTCAAGGATTATTAAACATGAGGAAATTGAAGAGTGGTAGAATGTGAAACAGATCTAACAAAATCAGCTTAATTGTCACCTTGGAGCTGGAAACAATCTCTGCCTTTAAATGGGCTACTTCCTGGACCTTATCAATGATAACAGCTGTTATCTCATAGTCTTTTTCGCTCCAGTAATACACGCATTGGGCAGAGAGGATGTTCACCTGCACTGTCTCTCCCCAGGTGCTTTGCTGCATGAACTGTCCAACGATGGTGCTCACAAGCAGTTTGATCACTACCTCGAAGAGCTGATCCTGCCCATCATGGTGGACTGTGCCAAGAAAGGCGAGCGGGAGTGCCACATCGTTGTGCTGACCGATGAGGATTCTGTGGACTGGGATGAAGACCACCCCCCACCCATGGGGGAGGAATATTCCCAAAGTAGGAGCCCCCTCATGGTATAGATGTTTTCAGCAAAAACTTGCTGCCCAGAGTACCAGCTAGATCCTAGAACCAACATGAATATCCCTGTTGAGCTGGTGGTGAGCACACTCACCTGGATGATCAATTCAGTCTAGTGATGCAGGTCTAACTTCTCCGCTGGGGCACATAGTTAGACCTCCCACTGCTACTCCTGGTGTCTGGGACTCTGGCAGTACTGAGGCAGCACGTTAAATGGTGCTATCATTCTGCCCTCCATTTGTTTCATTTTTAAGTCCTTTTGCATTGGTAATAATTAAAAATTCAAAAAGTACAAAAGGATATACATTGAAAAGTCTTGTTCCCACCCCTGACTCATCTACCTAGTTTTCCTCCTCAGTTTCTTTTATATCCTTCCAGATGTATTCAATGCACATACATAAGCAATTACATACATGTTTTTTCCAAGTGATACCATATTATACAGACTGTTCTATACTATGTCTTACAGAAAAAGCTTCCACGATCATTTTTATGGCTGTGTAGTATTCCATTGCATGAGAGTGCCATAATTCATTTAACCAGCCCTGTTGATGGACATTTAAGCTATAAATTATAAATGATGCTGTTGTGAATATCCTTTTAAACATAGTATTTTCGGGCCGGCCCCGTGGCTTAGCGGTTAAGTGCGCGCGCTCTGATGCTAGCGGCCTGGGTTCGGATCCCGGGAGCGCCCCGAGGCACCACTTCTCTGTCCAACGCGAGGCCGAGTCCCACGTACAGCAACTAGAAGGATGTGAACCTATGACGTACAACTATCTACTGGGGCTTTGGGGGGAAAAACTGAGTAAATAAAATCTTTAAACATAGTATTTTCACATATGTATATATCTATAGAATAATATTGCTAGAAATGGAATTTCTGTGCCAAAAGCTTTGTGCTTTTGTAATTTTGATGTTGCCAAATTATCCTCCGTAAAGGTTGAGCAGACTTACACTCACAAAACGATGTATGACAGGTTTGTCTCCCATACCCTCAGCAAAACAGTGTTTTACTAAATAAACTTTTATCTTTGCCACTCTGATATGTAAAAAACAGCATCTCATTTGAGTTTTAATTTGCATTTCTCATTTCATGAATGAAACTGAACCTTTTTAATTTTTAAGAGCCATTTTAATTTCCTTTTCTGTTAACTGTATTCATGCCCTTTGCTTATTACAAAATTGGATTGTTAGTCTTTTACTTAGTGATTTGTGAAAGCTATTTGTTACCACTCTATTTATTAAGTAAGTTAACCCTTTGTGATATGAGTTGCAAATATTTTTCCCAGTTGATTGTCTTTTGTGCTTTGTTAATGGTGGTTTTGGCTAAGCAGAGATGTTGTATTTTTATGTAGTCGAGTGTATCAGTTTTTCTTTTATGGCTCCTAGGTTTTATGTCATACCCAGAAAGGCCTTTTCCACCCTGAGACTATAAACATTTCTTGTATGGTTTCTTTATCATGGTTGATTTATTATTTAACATTTAATCTGTGATCCGTCTGGATTCTTTTTGGCATCAGGGCTCAGATATACCTTTCATTAGTCTGATTCTGGTAGGTCATCTCCTTCATCTTATGGAGGTCTTTGCTCCATGACTAATACCAGATTCTTTTTTTTCTAGTTCTTTATAGCTCTAAGCTCTACAGATTCTTCAAGTATATTGAGAATCGGGATGTCGCTAAAACAGTGTTAAAGGAGCGGGGCCTGAAAAACATTCGCATTGGAATTGAAGGTAAAAAATATCCCAGTCCATATTCAGCTTGCATGGCTCATGGAGTAGGGTGGATCTGTGACCACAGTTTATGTCCTTAAAACTCAGCTTCCAGGGGACCTAGAGAATAGGCACACGTGGAAACTACATTCGTACCCAAGTTTGAAGGATTCCGTTGTTCTGTTTGTTTGACCTTACATTTCCTTTTCATTTTACTTCCAGTTGAAAATGCTTTAAAGCAGCTGTAGGAATAAGTTGCAGTTTGTTGCCTCAGGATAAAGAACAGTGAGGGCTAAGGACACTGGTGGGTAACTGTGCAAGGCTCACGGGCTCACCAAGTAGGAGAGCCATTCCACCAACAGTCTGGGTGAGGATCTTCCTGGGATCTGGAAGGGTCCTTCTGAAAACCATAGCTTGGAGACTCAAAATTTAAGTTTATTCCACTATATACCTTTGAGGACCATCTGGATGTATGGCCAGAACTTTAAATGATCTTGAGCAATGGCTCCCAAACTGTGGTTTCCATGGAAGGGTCTTGGAGACTGATTCTTGGAGAGTGCCAAAGCCATCCTGGTCTCCCCTCCGTGCGTCTTTGACTCTTGTGTTTTGCTACTCTTGCTGTCTCAGTCCTGCCCATGGAACCC
Source organism: Ceratotherium simum simum (assembly GCF_057802395.1). NCBI lineage: Eukaryota > Metazoa > Chordata > Mammalia > Perissodactyla > Rhinocerotidae > Ceratotherium > Ceratotherium simum. The sequence continues at coordinate 37,834,319 of NC_141912.1, forward strand.
ATCTGACTTCAGTTGGAATTTAAAGTTGGAAGAGATTTTTGAGATCGTCTATTAAACCTCTCTCTACTTTGTCCCTCCCTTGTCTCTTTGGAAACCCCAGGGACAGGGTGATAGGGATCACTCCATTTCCCAGAGCAGCCCATCCAACTTTTCTACCTTGAGAACATTCTTCCATGAATCTAATAGATAACCACCTCCCTCTTCTGTGTTCCTTCTAGTTCTAGCTCTGAAGTTACTCTGAGTAAGATTTCTCCCATTTCCATGTGACAGGCTTTCTGATGTTTTAGGCTGCATTCCTGTTTTTTCTTTAGGCTAAACTGTCCACATTTCCTTAACTACTTCTCATACAGCATGCCCTCTAAGCACTGGCATTAGAGGACTGGAGTAGCTATGCCCTAGCAAGATTTTTGTTTGATAGTATTGTTTCCAGTGTTTCTAAAGCCTTCTGAAATTTTTTTTTTTAATGACTTGCACTTTAGTGCTCAATCAGTGCTAGAATGGAGGTAATAAGCAGCACACATCTTTTTACAATTTTATTTATTTATTTATTTATTTATTTATTTTTTGTGAGGAAGATCAGCCCTGAGCTAACATCCATGCTAATCCTCCTCTTTTTGCTGAGGAACACTGGGTCTGAGATAACATCCATTGCCAATCCTCCTCCATTTTTTTTTTACCCCCCAAAGCCCCAGTAGATAGTTGTATGTCATAGCTGCACATCCTTCTAGTTGCTGTATGTGGGACGCGGCCTCAGCATGGCCAGAGAAGCGGTGCGTCGGTGCGCGCCCAGGATCCGAACCCGGGCCACCAGTAGCGGAGCGCACGCACTTAACCGCTAAGCCATGGGGCAGGCCTTAAAGCCTTCTGAAATTAATAAGAGGTTTCTCTCCCCCTTCCATTAGAAGGAATAGAATTTTTGTTATTTCCCTTCTAGGGACAAGACCCACTAACCTGAGCAGGAGGGAAGCGAGCGTGTCGGTGGTTGGGGGTGGGAGGGCATGGTCAGAGGCTGGTCACTTTCCCAGTAGTTTTCATGGATAGTCTTTGGATTTGGGAGAAAATTGATGTGGTTAGGAAGGAGAAAGTATGGAAGCCAGAGTGAGAAATTTGCTGGAGTCATGAGAACGGCCTTTTTCCTGTTTCAGGTTACCCTACCTGTAAAGAAAAAATTAAGAGAAGACCTGGTGGCCGATCTGAAGTAATCTATAATTACGTGCAGCGCCCCTTTATCCAGATGTCGTGGGAAAAGGAAGAAGGAAAGAGTCGCCATGTAGATTTCCAGTGTGTTCGAAGCAAATCCCTCACTAATCTGGTAGCTGCTGGAGAAGATGTCTTGGAGGACCAGGAGATACTAATGTACCACCCACCCCAAGTAGATGAACTTGACCGGCTAAATGCCCCACTTTCTCAGATGGCCTCTAACGACTTTCAGGATTAGGGCCAGCTGTGGGTCCACCCCTCTTCAGAGCCTTTCTGTCTGGGATGCTCACAGCCAGTTCTCCCCATGGTTTGTCTCATCCCGAGTAGGAGACATGCTTCTCCCTCATCCTTTTCCCTTTCTCCCATAATCAACGTGTGTCCTTTTCAGTAAATCTGTGCCTCCGGCAGAGGATGACAAAGCACTCACTGGTAATTAAGATACTAGCTTTATAGCAGCCTTGGTAACTTGAAAAATTTGGGTCTGGTGCTGTTCACTGAGTCTTTGCATAACTGCAAAAGCAGGAAAGGAAGTCAAGAAATCCTGTTGCCTCATATTCAGCAAAGCAGTCCTCGTCCCTTACACTCTGTTCTTGGCTTTTGTCTGTTTTGTTTTGTTTTATACCAGGCAAATTACTTAGTAGCAAAGGGACCAAACTTAAAAGACAATCTCCATCTTCCACAAGCAGGCACTAACGGGATGCTCATTAGAGGTTAGGGAAGAGGCCATTCCTGGGGGCCTCTGTGCCCAGGTTGCACCTGGAAAGAACTGGGCCCTCATTCAAAATGTCCAAGAGGAAATTTCTAAGAGCTTAAATTCAGTTCTGTTCTTCATTAATGCAATGAACAATCCAAAACCACACAGAGAGATTCTTTGACAGGAAGGATAATGGCATAACAATGTTTATGAAACCTTTTTAGCTTCAAGGTTTCTGAGCCTAAACAAATTGATTATTCATTTGGAATGAAACTTACAACTCAAGTAGAACCTCTCCAAATCAGGCCACTTGGATTATCTTCTCTTGGAATCTGGTATGAAGCCCATAGGTCGTCACCCTAGGGCAGCATGTTGCTGTGGGTGTGGCTGGGAGACCTTAGATGTGGCTTAAAGGCTTTCAAGATGTGGGCAGAATTTTCTCACAAGTGCTCAGTTTCTCAATAGAAAGACTTATAAGAGCTCCAGGGAGGGGGCATTTGGGCTGAAACTGGGTGGGAAAACATCACCTGCTCAGGCTTTTTCCTGGCGCAGGATTTTTCTTTGTATATTTTTTTCATACTATGGAATGTTTCTGGGTATCAAGATATTTCAGTTTTTGAAATAGCCTATCAACTGCTCACAGTGGGTAAGAAAACCATAGTGTCATCCCCAAAGGAAGGATGAGTTGAAGGGAAATTAGGCCTAGTAATTTTGTTTGATCTGTCAGCTCTGTGTTAACAGTGCATGATGTATGACAACCCAGCTCACTCTCCCCAGTCCCCCCAGTACTGAACCACCTTACCTGATGTCCCCATGGCTATTAACAGCAGAGCAAAATTTAGAGTCTAGAGCCAGATATAAGTATCTTGAGATTATCTCCCATTTTGCTGTAGAGGTTGGCCTTCCAGGCACCTACCCAGAGCATTTACTCATCACAAATTATGAAGAGACACGTAGTTTCCTTCAAGTTCTTTCAGATAAGAACGTGACTGATTTTCTTCAATTCCATTCCCATGAGATACGGTAAGGCAAGCTACTTGATTGCATTTTTATGACTGCCCTAGTCACAGTCCTCCAAAGGTAAAGTTAGATGGGTGTTGAAACCTACTGTTTGCAGGCTTGAAGAACAAGAGTGTTCTTAGGAAGTGGGTTCTCTGTGCATCAGCATCACAGTGGAAATCAGTGCTCTGTTCCTTACTCAGAAATAGTAGTAGTAAGGGGTTAAAACTGAGCCATCTCCCACCTGCAGAGTTCTTCTGATTACCATTGGCATCCATTGGTAAGGCTGATGGCCAGGGTTAAGGTTTAGGGTTATTTTGTAGCCAGAGGGTAGTTTTACTTCTGTGAAACTAATTGGCTCATATTTGAGGTCAGGTTTGGCTTTGACCTCACCAGTACTAAATTCATACATTCAACTAGTAGTTGACTAGCCCTTGTAATTGTTTAATGGTGCTTCCTTTACACTTTTCAGTTGACTTCCGTGCCATCACAAAGGAAATCTGAATTAACTATGTAGTTTCTGACATTAATACAGCTTACATATTGTTAACATTTAAGTATAAACGTGCTCCAGCTAACACTCTAAAACTACTTAGTCCTTGCTTGGGTAAAAAGCCAGGTATGAAAGGATGGCATGTACTTAACACTGTGTTCTATGTAAATGATTAATTTCCTCAGACTTTCAAGAACTAGGTCTTTTTTCCCTCCAAATTGGGTTAATATGCTTTTGGCCCCAACCCATAGGGTTTCAGTGAGCTGGAAATCTGTGGAGGTGAATCTGCCAGTGTCAGCAGGTGCTGGTGACTGAGGGGAAAGCTGGGTCCACAGGCTCCTTATGGTACAAAGGGAGGTTTCACCACCCCGTGCCCTCCCAGCCTGGAGCTCAGCATCACTGTAATTGGGTGGTTCCCTTCAGCCACAGTGGCTCGGTTCCCAGGGCCAGGACATTCCGCAACGGCAGGACCTCTCAGTGCTCACAGGGACGAGGGCTGGATTGTGGCCATTCCCTTCAGTCAGTCACTGGCCAGCTGGGCAAGAGGTGTTGTTTCTACTAAAAAAGGTGGAACTCAGGTTTGATATTTTTTCTAAGTGCCTAAATAAGTAAGCCAGGCTGTTTATACAGAAACATTTTCATAAGAAAATGGTTTTACCCAGACTGTCTTACTCAGAGGTATCTCAGCAGGCCAAGATGAACCTGAATTTGAGGTTTAGAATCTTGAGTTTGTGTCTGCATCCTATCATGTATAGTTGATTAGGAAACATTGCCATTGTAGAGTTGGAGAGTGGGCAAGGAGACAGTGTCAGAATGTGTCTGGTGAGATTACTTAATGGTTTCCCCAATGTGGGGGAGACGTATTGAAAGAATGACAGCAAAAAGGGTAAGGAAACTAGAAAGTAGTTGGATTTACTGCACAATGTGCAATAGCCAATATTATTTTAACTAAATTCCAAGAGAACAGTGTGATATCTAATGTATAGAGGTCTATGAAAATATTGTGGAATAAGCCTGGGAAGGGTGGATATATTTGCAAATAGTGTTCCAACAGGTCTTTCTGTAAGTAAAAACAATCAAAGCACAGGCTTTAACTCAAATTGTCAAAATGTGATATGCAGCCTTTTTTATCAAGTGTCAACAGAAAGTTAAAGAATCAGGGGGTATTAGTCATTTATTCGATGCCACTTCTTGCCATCATTTTGAAATTGTTAAAATGGGCACAGTGAGTTCAGAAAGCAAACCTGACGCCTTCTTGGGAGATGGAGCCACATTTGTGCTCTGGGGGGATCACCTCTGCAGGAGAATAGGACATTTCTCAAAGGCAAAATGCTTGTAGGTTTTGCCTCTTTACTTTGTATTCACTTTTAAAGTTGCACTTGTTCACCTATCAGTGTTTACGAAATCCTATATTCGGGATGCTTTTTCTATAATAATAAAATATTATCATTTGTGTCCATGTTGTTTCTTAGCAGAAAATAAAATTGGCAGATGTGAAAAGGGACTGAAAGGAGTAGCACCCGCAGTGCCCAGAACAGAGCCTCTTCCTTTCCTACGGGGGCCATAGGGCTCGCCTTGAGCCTGTGTGTGCTTTTCCCACCCTGCTGTTTCTTTATAGCTCACAGGTTCCAGAGCCCTAATGGTCTGCTTTCTCAAGTTCCTGGTTAACTTGCATTTAGGACCCCTGGAACCCTCAAATCCAACTACGCAGGACCCCACAAAGCCAAATGTAAATTTGAAGGGTAAGAGGACTGACAGACTTGTGTTCTAGTTTTGGTGTAAAGCAAGTGAGGAACCATGCCAGGAAGGAAAGGCAGGGGAGAAGGTAGGGCAGAGTCCAGGCAGGTCCCTGGAAACACTGCTATAGAGCTGCTTGCTCATCCTTTGGTCTCTGTGACTTGGCCCTGCCCTAGCCAGGTGTCTACTAAGCTCCCTTAGCTCAGTTAGCCTGGGAGCTTATTGGTGATGCTGACAACTGCCAGGGGTGCTAAAGCAAGCCTGCGCCTCCCTGGCAGGCCTACCCTGTATCAGCACAGAGGTTAAGAACATGCTCTGAAGACATGGCCTGTTGAGTTTATTCTGTGCTAAGCATTGCTTAGCCACAGGGATACACGGACTAGGATACAATGCCCCCCTTCAAGGGGCTTTTATAATCACATGGAGAAGAGATCTGTAAACAAACAGGTCACTCAGGAAGACGAAAAGGATGGAGTAGCCTGGTTTACTGTGAGTAGAGTTCACAAGAGGAGTCTAGCAGTGACACGCGAACCAAATTGTGGAGGATGAACACTAGTTGTGGATCTGAATACAAGGAGAGGAAGTATTCCAGGGCAACTCAACTATCCGAGCAAAGATGAAATAATCGCTCCTTGTCATCAGGGAAGAGGATGGGGTGATGCAGAGATGAGGCTGGAGTAAGGAAGGGCTCTTGTACCTCAAAGGTGTTTGGTCTCATCATATACACTATTGGGAGCCCTAAAGGGTTTTATGCAGGAGAATGATATGATCAGATTTGAAATTTAAAAGAATTTCTTTGGCAGCAGGAAGGGTAACACTTGAAAAGGGAAGGACCAGGGACAAAGAGGTCAGCTAAGAGACCACTGCAATGGATTTGGGAAGGAATGATGAAGGCACCAGGAGGATGGATGGGCACGCTCTGGAGCTGTACGTGTTTACTGATGGGAGCCATGCAAGAAGTTTCTGGCTTGGACAGCTGGGTGGACTGAGCTAGAATAATGGCTATGAAGGCAAGAGGAGCTCCTTTTGGACAGCTTTAGCTTGAGCCTGTAGGAGGCCTTCCAGATGGCAATTTCTAGTAGGCACTTGGCTACATGGAAGCACCAGCATTTAAGTGGTGGCAGAGGAACTACTGAGAAGGAAGTCAGGTGGGAGTAGAATTTTTTTCAAAAGTCAACAGTATTGACTTTTGACAGGGTGCAGCAGGTTAATCAAGTAAGATGAGGACTGAAGAGAAACCAATGGATATGGCAATTAGGACACCAGTGATCAGAGAAATGATTATAAAAATTAATAACAGCATGTTTTATACTGGGATAATTACTACTAACATGTTTCACACAAGGGATAGAAACCAGAATGGAGTGGGTTGAAGTCGGAGAGGGAAATGAGGAAGTCAGAAAAATGAGTGCAGAGTGTTCTCATTCACAGCTCCACGCCTGTACCATAGCACAAAACCATACCTAACAGCCTCCAAAATCCTAGCCTGCTCACATTCCCCTCTGCCAAATTACTGCTACTTAAAAACATCTCTGGGAAGCTTCCCAACTCTAGGTTGGCCTAACAGTACTCTGTTACATCAACACTAATACAATAACTTTACAGTTGGTGCTGCATTCTGTTAAGCTACGTGGTAGGGAGGAATGCTCAAACTGATCCGTGGTTCAGAACCAGGGTGGGCTCCCTACTGCAACCCCAGAGTGCCTAGTATTGAGCTCTGCATATCATGGATGCTTAGATGTTCTCTGAAAATATGCCTGAAAAAGCATCATGGAGGCTGTTTTTAAGTCAGTGTTGGCTTTGATAGATCATTCCAGTGAAATGTATGCTACCCAGTAAAGAAAAATACTATTCACTGAATCCTTTTGGGTTCAATAAAAATCATTTGGGTTACACAGAGGCCCAGGAGAGACAAACAGGAGAAGGTGATCCAGGAAATATGCTTTTCAAGGAAACAATTCATAGAAAAAGTATTAGCAATCAATAGCAGAGGATTTCTGTTATGCCATCTAGATGAGTTTTGAAATATGCAACCTGCTGTTCAGAGCCTGAATATTAACCCCGAAGGAATTCATTTGTATCTTACTTTTGAAAGTAATTCTAAAAATAAACAGGTATTGAAGAAAATTTTGATGCACTCCTGAATCAAAGAGACTGAATGACATCAGTATTCAGTTTCGTTTTAGTATGCAGCACAGTTAGATTATTTTCTAACTCCCGCTAAGAGAGTAGGAAACAGAATATCTGTGAACAGGACCAATATTGCACCAATGGTTCCTAACATGTTTCTTGAAACCCATGAGCCTTGGAAGGAATACACATTCTGGCTGCATTTAGCCTCTCTCTGCCTGCAGTTCCTATCCTAAATGGTCTTTGCCCCTTCTTTCCTCTGAGGCTCTTTTCCCTACCCAGAGAAGGGGCTAAGTGGGACCCCATAGGCCTCCTCAAATACACAACATCCAGAGACTGAACCCTGCTCTGGTGGACCCGGCCAAGGGAGTCTGTGAGATTCCTGGTTGACCCCAGGCTGGAAAAAAATGGAGCTGGGGTGTAAACAGTTGTACAAAGGGTCCACCAGTTGGCAGCACTTTTGTCAGCCGGTCTCCCCTCGGCCTTACTGCAAGGAGAGAGGCCACTGCCCTGTAACACTGAACCAGGTGGAAAGAGCACATACATGGGGCCGACAGAAGACAGTTTCTGTATATGGATGTCCATTCAGAAGACTTGTTCTCAGGGAACAAAAAAGCAGGTCTCAGCTTCCCTGAGACAGAAAAGCACTTTGCCTAAGATGGTGATGCAATGTTCCAATGGTTTGCAGACAAAAGGGATAAAAGAAGCCACCAGTACTCTGCCTCTTTGAATCACAAGTCACATTTGCTTTAAAACACATCACAGGGGCCGGTGGCGTAGCGGTTAAGTGCGCACACTCCGCTTTGGCGGCCCGGGGTTCACAGGTTCGGATCCCGGGCGTGCACCGACGCACCACTTGTCAGGCCATGCTGTGGCGGCATCCCATATAAAGTAGAGGAAGATGGGCACGGATGTTAGCCCAGGACCAATCTTTCTCAAGAAAAAAGGGGAGGATTGGCATCGGATGTTAGCTCAGGGCTAGTCCTCCTCCCCAAATAAATAAAAAATAAATAAATAATAAAACACATCACAGATTTACACTAATGTTTTCACACAGTTTATTCAGAAGTTTCAAAGTTAAAATGTGGGCATTTTCCCCTAAAACAAACCATCCCCTGCCACTCCCCAACACACAGACTATCACCACTCTCGTAACTTCTCTTTACCCTTGCTTACCACACACTCTTGCAAAACACGTGGGGGTCAAGACCCCAACTATTGAGTAATAGAAAGAAACTATCAAGTTGCACAAAAGAATCTCATTTACTTCCTTTTCACTAACAGACCATGAATGAAAGATTACGAGGCAAACACATTACCTTCATCCAAAGTTAATAACTCCCTAATATTCTTCTTTTTCTTCCTCTAAGACATTAAAACCCAAAGCAGTTTCATTTACTGCTATAACTTTGATACTCCATTTTTCTTTTCTGTATGGCTAAGCTAGGACATACTTTCCTTTCAAAGCTGATCTTAACCTCAAGACTAGCAGAAAGCAGTCTCCCAGTTATAGCCTGGCCATGACACTCTGCAACAGGCAAAGTTACACACAGGTGCAAATGATGCTTTAAGAGTTATCAAAATTTTTAAAAGTAATAATGCATTAATATGGAGACTCCATATTTTTCTGACACGGCAAAATTCCTCTAAAGGTGGTGGCAGCTGTAAAAGAGAAGGCACTTTGTGCTAAAATTCAGAGGGTCTCTGATGAGAGAAAGCCACAGCAGAGAGGCCTGGGCAGCCCAAGCTGCAGGCGACCCTTTAAGGTATAGAAGAGCATCCCCCAGAAAGGCATCTGCAAAGGAAAAATTTGTAATCATGATTCCAAGGCAAAATGGTTACTTAAAGTTGGGAGAGGAGAAATACCAGGAGAGAAGACAAAACACAGTTGCACCGAAGATTGAGGAGTGAACTTTACAAGCACTTGTAGGCTGGCTCCGCACGTTCTATTGGGCCGGTTCCTTCAGCACTTCCCAGGAGCTTCTAGAGCCCGAGCAGCACCTTAGCCAAGAGGGTGCCAGGCCTCCTGCCTCTGCCTGGGCTCTCCTTGCTGTGTTCCCAGGAATAAACCAAGTTCCTGTTGGCAGCACTCGCAAGTACTGCTGGTCCATGGCAACATCTGTCTTAGGGATTTTCTGAGACAGCCGTGAAGAGAAAGTGAGGGTTTTCCAGGTGATCCGGGACTCCTTGGCAATGCCCAGTGGCTTTTCAGGCCTTCCAAGAGTAATAATGGATCAAGCTGGTATCTCCCCATCAACACTCAGAAAAGCAGCATGAGTGTTTTAGATGGGCGGGACGAGAAAAATCAATGGATTGAGGGTCTTTATCCTAGTACCATAAATAAAGTGCACCATGAATGGAGGCTATAAAAAGCCACTTGCCCAAGGCCGAGGTAAGGGGGGAAACTACCACCATCACCACCCCCTCAGAGGATGGTGGATCATTTCCTTCAGCCAGAATGCTGGCTGCTGAGGCTTTCCTTATTGCTTTATTTCCTGTACTATGGAAATTTTAGCTGTAAAGAAAAAGAAATACTTGGTGGGTTTGGCAGAAAGCATGTCACAAAGTGACAGGAATTGGCTGATATTTGATAAGTATATGTTACAATCTCAATAATGTTAGATGATGGCTGTCTTTTCCCCTTCATTCTGATGAACTTAGGAAAACTCAAGTTTTTTAAAACATCTATCAAATTGGCTCGTGATGCTTCCCAAGAAGCAGGACAGCTGTTTCTGGCCGAGGGAGTGGAAAGAGTTGTCTTTGTTCTGCAGCTTTTCAGATGCACATGGAAGAGAATCCACTTACTATCACATTTCAGGAGAATTTACCGTGACATATTGGTGGGTTCCATAAACTTCTTGGAAGCTCTTTCCAAAGAGTGTGTGAGAGGAAAACCGCGATGTTGTACAAAGAACTCTGCTCCATTTAGGATTCCATTTCAAGGATACTATTTTGCTGCTTTCATGTAGGAAGGTATTGCCCCCCGCGCAGTCAGGCCCTCAAAGCGCTTGTATGTGTAATTGATGAAGACCCAGTCTTTGTTCTTGTAGTCAGTCTCAGGGTGATTACTTGTTGCCACTGGGAAAGAAATAGATGTAAGAGTTGACTCACTGCCTTACCCAGACAGACTACTCAGTACCGAAGGCATGACATTCTCAAGAACATAGTCAGTTTCTATTTGGGAAAAGTTATTTTTCACTCTGTGACTTTCCTACATTTGCTTGCCTATGTTCTTTGAACCTCATATTTTTCACAAATATATTGAAAGTTTTATTTCCCTATTTGTGTCATCAGGTTATCTAACCTTTAATTTAATAACAACAAAAGAACATCTTTGTGATTTACCCATCCAGTTGAGCAGTCTAAACACGGGAGTTTGTATTCATTTCCCACTCGACAAGGCCTCACTGCCACCCAGTATGAGCACTGGAAAAATACTTACAAAGAACTCGAAGAACTGAAGTTCCCTCCATGTTCTCTACCCTAATTTGTAAACGTCATCTGAAACTGGGGGGAAATAATGCACTTATAAGGCAGCAGGAGGCGGTTTGGTGGTATTACCTGTTGGCTTAAGAATATCAGATTCTGGAAACTCATCGAAGTTTGAGGTATCATCAATGCTTTTGATTTCAATAGATATTGCAGCAGGTCTCTCTCTGCCAAGAATAGACATGCCAAAAATTACTATGGTTAGTAATCATACGGATCATAACCAAGTCTTTCTCCAAAACAGACCCCTGGGGTGACATGGGAAGACTATTCACTGGCAGGCAGCATTTATTTTCTCTGCAAAGCTTACGACCACTGACCAACCACGCCAACTACATCTAAACAAAATAAATTATGATGAAAAAATATAAATATTCATAGCTAGGAAGAAAGACAAAAATAATGAGAAATTAAAATCCAAAGTTAATGCACTCCCCCTGACAACCTGCCCTGTCTGCTGAAAAGGGAAACTGAACCTCTTAAGTGTCCCCTCATGTAGGGCTCTGGCCTTCTTCTACCAGAGGTGCCAGTGAGTAGGATGGCTAAAAATGCGGCACAAAGGAGGCAAAGGTAAACATCACCAGGATGCAAATCAGAACACAATTATGAAAGAGATGACAAATTCTTCATCTTCAGCTTAGCAACCAGTGAATGCTGAGGAGGAAGGTCTGGGACAACAGCAGGCAGTGCAGGCTCTTGTCACCACTGACAGCACTCTACAACCCCCACCAGAACAATTTCCACTCTCCGTCACCACTCCCCTCTGTACCACTCCCTACCCCAATCCTTCTTGCACTCCTGTCTTCCTTCTCTCTCTCTCCCACTGACAGCCCCTACCCTGCGGGCAGGGACAGTGCTGCTGGTGGCCCCCAACACTAGAGCGTAGAGAGGTTGGTGTGTGCCAGGTAAAAGCAACAGCAACATGCTTCCTAGATGCTCCCTTCACCATGGAACCCAAGTTCACTTCACTCTGGAAATAACGGCTGGCTTCAACATACCCCATGGCACATGGCCAACAGGAAGCCCCAACTCTCAATCCCCACCATGAATGAAAATCAGGAAAAGATCCTAAATTTCTAAGAAGCTCTCTTCTCTTACTTGGCTTGCCAGTAATGGTGCTTCCAAGATAGTATTAAGCAAACTACAGCCTTTCTGAAATAATCCTGAAAGCTTTTATATGGATATACCTGATATGTTCCCAGTCAACGCCTTCAAAAAAAGAATTATTTTTGATTTCCTCAACTCCAGGGGCTCCAATTCTATGTTCCCATTCACAGCAGAATCTGGAAAAGACAGAGGCCTTTCAGCATACCTCAAGTAGTCTCTTCAGAAAAAGAAAAGGAATAACCTCCCTTTTTTTCAAAGAGAGGAAGGGGAAGAAGGAGGGGGCAGACCCAGGAAATAATGAAAGTTAAAAAAAAATGGATTCACTCTTGTCAAAAAGCCTAAGTAGGGGGCAGGGGAGATGTTTTCCAACTGATACCTCAAAATTAGATCCTTGGCTTTCTCAGAGATAGGAACTTCTGGAGGAAAAGTCAAGGTTTCTTTCCAGTTCATCACCTTCTTATATGTCTCTTGCGGGGTCTCAGAACAGAAAGGTGGGTAGCCTGTAATAAAAAAGGAACTTCGGAGCTTTTACATCCCAGAACTTTGACTCTGACTAAGATTATTCTCCTTAATATGATTCTATGTCTTTAATGATCCTAATGTCCCTCCCTTCATGACATGGGGGAAATGGACAGCATTTCCACTCATATCAGAAAACATCTAAACCAATTTTTCATTTTCCCCCAAACTTCTAAACCAAAAATGAAGTTGTGCTTCTGGTACGACTAGGGAGCCACCCACACCTGAAGCTGGGAAAAGAAAGGAGGACATAAGCAGAGCTGCAGATGTGGAAATCACTGTGCCCAAAGAAGAAATGAAAGGACGAAACAGTATCATTAAGAAACGACTCCAAACAGAAGAAACAACTCCATTCTAGGAATATCCTTATATGGGTCAAGTGCCAAACACGTTGAATAATAAAAAAGCATAGTTTATAAGTGACCACTATGCCTCTTTTTGAGAACTGCAGGCAAGAGGATAAACACTCACACACTGTATTACTCCACCTGCCCTCACAAAGATTACATTGTCTCCACAAGCATCCATCCAATGTTCCCGAAGACAACGCAGCCAGATACCACACCAGTCATCTACACAGACTCCCTCGGTACCACCACAGAGATACTTACTCTCCTGGTGCTTTTGGGCACATGCCCACCCCCAGAGTGTCCCCTAAATACACAGACACACCATCCATACAAGAGGGAGAAAGGCCAGAGGGTTCCATGCTTTGAAGGCTTTGAGAGAAGGGAACAGCAAATAAGAAGTGTGTGTGAGGCAATGCCTAGTTCAAGTTCTCTGCATACAATGGATCTTTAATAAATGCCCATGACTGAAAGAGCTGCCAGATGGAGAGGATGAAAAAGTAGAAGAAAAACATGATAAATGATCAGCAAAGCGACCATAGGATGCCAGTAAGCCAGAGAATATGGTGGGATACATTTGATGGCCAAGAGTTTTCTACCTAGGAAACTTCACTTTGAAAGACAAGGGAAGGAAAGTGCTTAGATCACCCCCAACTGAAACAGTCTACTATCAATGTTAAGAATCTTTCCTGGCTGCACAGAAAAAGCCCTCTGAAAGCATGCAACTTACCGATGAGCATCTCATACATGATCACCCCAAGCGACCACCAATCACAGAGCTTGTTGTACCCGGTCTGCATGAACACCTCGGGAGCAATGTAGTCAGGAGTGCCTACTGTGGAGAAGGCCTGAAACACGTACCACACGTCAGGGAGGCCCAGCAGGCAGGAGGGTGCCCAGAGTTCTGTTCTAGACACCAAAGGCTATAAGCACCACCTAGAGCTACCCACAAACTAAATAAGTGGGACGGCCCAGTAGCTTAATGGCAAATCTGATTTGCCAGAGCGCTTCCAAAATGAACAATAAAGCTTTGTCAGTGAGCAAGAGACTTTCCTAAATACAGCCAAAGCCCACACAGCTCACTAGGTCAACGGTATTTATCATCATAACCAGCACCATAATTTACTGAGCACCCAGTAAGTGCCAGGCTCTGTACTTCTTATGTGTTTATGAGCCCCTTTAGTCCTGACAAAACTCAGCAAAAAGGACCTTAATAGCCCAACTTTGCAGATAAAAAAATCTGATGCCCAAAACGACTTTGCCCAAGACCTCAGAACAAGTTAAGTGGCAGAACCCTGTTTGGAAATTAAATATCTTCCTTCAAATCATCCCTCTTTCCACTATATCCATTCTTTGATTTGAGAAGATCATAAAGGGAAGCTTTATTATCAAAAGCTAAAGTTATAGCCTATCGGTTAAAGACTTATAAATGTCTGTGTACTAAACTTAATCATTTACGTAAATAGTTCTCAGAGGAATATTTTCTAATTTATGTAATCTACTCTCATATACCAGGACTGCAATACTATGGGGAAGTATAGGCAAAGCCTTCCAACGTGTGCAGTGTTGGGGGTTTTAGCACATGGAAGACTTGAATCTAGGTGCTTTCATATAATTTCTAAAATTAAAAATACAGCTGTGTTGTCTTTAAAAATATTTATTAGGAAATACTGCAAATATACAGAAAAAAAGCACAGACAATACAACACACGTGTACCCATTACCCATATTAAAGAGAAGTTAATAATCTGCCATATTTGTCTCAGATCATTTGTCTTTTTAAAAGAAATGAAACTAGAGACAATTAAAGCCAGATAGTACCTCTCTCCCTCCCCACTGAAGTTGCTGTGCTATGCTTGTATAAATATTTGTATAAATGACATAATATTACTTCTTATATATTTCCACTTCTAATAAAAGGCTTCATACTGTACTGCATTATCCTACAATGCTACAACTTGCTTTTTTCACTCAACATCATGCCCTTGAGATTTATTCACATAGCTCGAGTTCACCCATTTCACTGCTGTATACAGTCATTCCATTACACAAGTCACAATGTTTTTTATCCATTCTCCTGTAAATGGACACTTATGTTGCTTCCAATGTTTCACTATGGAAAATAACACTGAATAAACATTCTGTGACACCTCCTGGGCAATCTGCAAGAACTTCTCTAGAAGATATACTAGAAGAAGCATGGCTGAGTCTTGCATTATGAGCATCTTCAACTTAATTAGACATCTTCCAATTGTCCTCCAAAGTGGTTACACCTATTTAAACACCCCCAGTGGGGATGAGCTCCTGGGGTTCCACATCTCACCAACACTTGGCTTTGTCAGACTTTTTAATTTTTACCAATCTGATGAATATGAAATGGGATCTCGCTGTTTTAATTTGCATTTCCTTTATTTCTAGGAAGATTGAGTGTGTTCTCATATGTTAATTAGCCATCCAGGTCTTTTTTCTGTGAATTCCTGTTCAGATCCTTTGCCCATTAGTTTTTTTTGTTGCATTATCTTTTTTCTTATTGATTCATAAGAATTTTTTATGAATCCAGGGCATTAATCCTGATTTAGGACATTAATCCTTTATAGTTTTACATAGTTTAAGTATCTTCTCCCAGTCTGAGGCTTATCATTTTTATTATGACTTTTTAAATGATGTAATATTTGTCACATAACAAAAAACATGTAATTATCAAATTATGAAGCATAATAGCGAAAATGGATACCCATGAGTTCAACTGAAGAACTGAAATATTACCAGTGTCATTAAAGCTAAATATGTACTCTCCCCAACTTAAAAAAGGATTTAATTGTGCCACATGTGGCTCTCTAAATGAGATCTTATTTACCTTTGGTTTTGAGCTTTGTAAGAAGAGTATCATTCTACATGCAGTCTTCTGCTATTTGATTTCTCCTCTCAATGTTTTGTTTCTAAAATTGATCCATGATGTCACATGTAGCTGGAGTTGAATTATTTTCACTGCTCTAAAATATTCTATTCCAGAATGTAACCATTTTCCTTTCAATGGACAATGGGTTATTTCCAGTTTTTTGCTATTATAAAAATGCAATAAACATTGTTATGCATTTCTCTTGATTCCCAGGTGCAAGAATTTCTCCAGGACATGACTAGGGGCAGAATTGCCGGGTGGTAGAGCCTCCACATGAACTGTAAGATAATTCCAAAGTAGTTGGACCATGTGGCTTGTCTTTTCATTTGTTTATGTCTTTCAATATACAGAAGGGTTTTTTCCTCCTTTAAAATAGTAAAATAAATCAAATTTTCCTTTTTGATTTGTACTTCTTGTATCTTATTCAAGAACTCCTTCCTTACTCTGAGGTCATAAAAATATTGCCCTGTATTTTCTTCTAAAATTTTTAGTTTTATTTTCCGTCTACAATTTATTTCTATGCATACTGTAATGTAGGAATCCATTTTTTCCATATAGATAATTGTACATTATTTTCTTTTAAATACATATATTAAATAACATAAATGCCAATTGTTGTTTTTTGTAAAGCTTTAAAGTCTGAAACATGGATTGGGACCTCCCCAAGGAACAGAAGTATTTTCATTCTAATTATAAAGATTAAGAAACTACAAAACCATTCAATTTAGAGACTAGATTTATTCCAGCCAAGCTGAATGTTAAGTAAATCTTACTGATTCAAAGATTTTTATTATAAAACCAGAGATCTCCTACCAAAGGAAAGTAATTCCTCCAAGATTCTAAAATGTTAAAAAACTCTGGGCGTTATAAATTACAGCCAACAGCAGGCTCAAATCTGTGAAATAAGGTAATGTTTTCACTCTGGGAACCAGAGTCCCACCTTAGGAACTCACTCTCATTTTCCTGCACTGGTAGTACCAGGTAGTAGCTATTTCTAATCTAGGGACTGCCCCTGCCCAAACTTTTGTCTGTTTTCCATATCCGTGTGTCTTCTAACTCCAAGCTCCTAACACCTCAAATCTGTATCCTTCTTTTTCCCTTTGTCGTCTGGGTATTTATTGTGTCAGTTAGAGCTGCACTCTAAAAGAGCTTTGTTGGTTGTTAATAGTCATTTCAAACACATGATGTGTCCCAACTTACGATTTCGTTTAGGATTTTAGGGGAAATAAAGCAATTTAATTTCCTACTAAATCATTTCCATAAATCCTACACTAAAAAAAATAAACTGACAAAGATAGATGTACTTCATCTCTTACCTCTGTGGTTTAATAACTTCAAGCTGACTCATACCTATTTCTTAAGCAGTTACTGGGGCCTAAGGTTACCTAGAAGCAAACAGCTCTTTAAAACATTACGATATGATTTAAGCAGCCAAGGAGCGAAGCTAAAGCCTCTACTTTTTTCAGTGATTCTCAATGGACTGAAAAGTAACAAGCTCAGTGAGCAATGACATACGTTAGGCTTAACCTAGAGCAGTAAATTTTTTATTAAGCATTAACTAATATTAACCTTCCACTCGGTACTAGCTGAACGGGATCATTTACGAAAGGTCAAAAGCACAGGACTAATTGACCTTTTGAAGACTGAGAGGTCACTTTATTTTCTTCAAGTTATCAAAAGAGGTAGTATGAGGATGACCTTACTACTTTTCCATTTCTACTGTAGACAGAATAAAAAGGCAAGTACCTTAATCACAGCATGAGAACCTCCGTTTATTCAGATTTTTTTAAAAAACATTTTAAACTATTAAAGGACATTTAACTCCAAATACGGAAACTGTGAAATCTCCTTCCTCTAAGACGTATAAGTGGTTCCCAGTAAATCTGATATGACCCGTTGGTGCATGTCAAAGAGCATAAAGCTTATCTCAGAGTATAAGGATAATTTAAGGTATTTAAGCTTGATTACCTCAAAAATAAATATCAGCACAGTGGCCAAAGGTTAAATCTTGGCTTGCTTTAAAAAAACAAAAGACCACAGAAGATTCCTTACCTTTTGTTAGCTTCCAAAACATAGGTTAACATGAGTTTCTCAATAATGCAAGAGCTATTGTTTAAGAAATAGTCTCTTCGGTCGAAGGTCTCAACCTTCAGTGCACAGTAGAATCACCCAGAGTCCTTTTAAAAATCAGATACCCAGACTATATACCCCAAACTAACTCAATCAGAATCTTTGGGGTTGGGACCCAGGCATCGGCATATTCTGAAGTTCCCTAAGTGATTCCAATGTGCAGCCAAAGTTAAGATCTACTGTCTAGGAAGAGACATAATAGAAACATCTGACCACATTT
Organism: Ceratotherium simum simum; assembly: GCF_057802395.1. Classification (NCBI taxonomy): domain Eukaryota; kingdom Metazoa; phylum Chordata; class Mammalia; order Perissodactyla; family Rhinocerotidae; genus Ceratotherium; species Ceratotherium simum. The sequence continues at coordinate 37,852,283 of NC_141912.1, forward strand.
GTTCCTGACATTCTCTAACCATCAACAAGCTATGTAAACAGTTTTTCAACCACATACAGAATTTAGACATTTAAAGAGTATTAGAGTTCTTAAGGGAAGAAGACTATGAGATGACTATACCAAACTTAAGTAGCCCCAAGTTAATATTAGAAAAAGATATCAAAGATTAATTTCAGTTACTGCATCTCCAAAAGTGTTTGGTTTAAGTTAATGTCTCTCTCAGGGCCCAGGTTTAACGTAAAAATCATAATACTCAAAGCCTGGTCTAAGGCCCACCAATGGGCCTCAAATAATCAAAAAAATGTAAGCCTTTCCTTTGATTCTTTCTTAAACAATCCTACAGGCTTCCATTTTCACAAATGACTGACAGCTATTTACTAGCAATCTATAAATGAGTTATTAAGAATACTACAGAAAACTCTAATTCAGTATTTTACTAAGAGTCTGGCCAAAACACAATATTTAGCAAACCAGCCAAGTTACTTTTGTATACACTGACAAGCAGAAGTGCCACCCTTGGGCCAGCCCGGTGGTGCAAGCGGTTAAGTGCACGTGCTCTGCTGCAGCGGCCCAGGGTTCGCTGGTTTGGATCCCGGGCGCGCACCGACGCACTGCTTGGCAAGCCATGCTATGGCGGCGTCCCATATAAAGTGGAGGAAGATGGGCACGGATGTTAGCCCAGGGCCAGTCTTCCTCAGCAAAAAAAAGAGGACGATCGGCAGATGTTAGCACAGGGCTGATCTCCTCACAAAAAAAAAAAAAAAAAAGTGCCACCCTTTCCAGATAATGCATGTGCATGATCATCATTCCAAGTTAGTCATAGTTTTCCACTGCTGCTATTCTTGCTTTCTAATGACCAAATGTTAGTTCAGCTTTACCATGATCAATTTCATTTGCTATGGGTTTCTAGCAAAGCCTAAGTAGATAGTGATACACATTTTTATTATCTCTGGTCAATAATTTCCCAATAACTAGACACTGGGACATGTACATTGCACTTCAAATATGAACCAATGAATCAGAATAAAAGTTTGCCTAGAAGGCAATATTTCACTGGTGAATTTGTACTATTTAAATAACTTGCAACATACTATCAAGGTAAACGCAATAATGTTACTTATTTTTAAGCTTGTGGGGCATAATTTTATGTGTATATACTCAAATACTTATAAAGTAAATAATAACATTCCCCTTAAATTTTTCTCCAATTTTTATCACCAAGTTCTTTTTTCTACCACAAAGTAGGAAAGGGTGGGGCAGGTAAATTGAGGAGTCTTGACTTCCCTAAGTGAATCAAAATTTTAAAAGTTTGAGAACCACTGCTCTTAAAGCTCTGGGTAGGTATTTGTAATAGTTTCATTTTAAGAAAACTCCAGCTTAGACGTAACATCCTTACAACCCAAAAAATAGGGAAAAGATGGAACAGGAAGAAAGGGGGTTGTCACCAATGTGAAAGGTCAGAATGAGGTCATCCACTGAAAATGTCACAACCAAAACAACCTAACATTATCTGCTCTCCTTCAGAAGATTACTTTTGGTGTTATTGACATATTGACAGTGCTCTATTAAGGTAACCTTAAAAGCAAGGGATAGATATGATGCAAACATTTATCAAATGAAAATTTATGTGCATATTTTTTGAACTTATTCATACTTAGTTTGTAGCATTTAAGAAGCCACAGATATTACTTACTAGCTGACGTCTATTTCTTTTCCAGGTTTCTGCTTTCCTTTTGGAATTCATGTTCTGGAAAGCTAAAAGTAGAGAAACCAAGTTCTAATCAAAGTTCAGACAGGAATGTTTACTACTTTTTTAGGTTCTGGTTCAAGCCACACAAGACCCTAAAAGTCTTGCTTTTCTGCCCATACAGCAATAACTCTAGATGACACATTTCCAGCAAGTCTATAAACCCAAATCAGAGGCTCTAAAGCATTAACTCAAAGCATCACACAATGAGAGTTGTAGGCAGCACTTCCACGTGGATCATGCAGCCAGAGAGGATACAGACAGGCAGGCCTTCCTCAGAATCACTGGGAATTCAGTCTCATCAGAAGCCAAGGTCCCAAAGTGGACCTAAAACATTCACAATCTCTCAAAATTACCATCAAACTTCCAAGAGTAGTAACTGTTACATAATCAGAGGCTTCTGAATTTATAATACATATTTGACACAAGCTTCTCTAGGATGAACTGCAATTTTACTACACAGTTTCAAGGGTTTGACAGTGCTTCAGCGAAAGAACACTCAAAAAGATAAATTTCTTTCTGCCACGACAGAAAGAAGCACCTAGGATAAATCTAATCTGGAGTTGTTCCCAGGACTTCTTCCTCTCCTACTTTTGCTTGCCTGCCCCATATTCATCCCCAGTAACCCTCTCAGCAGAGCTCCAAAGAAAGCTCTTTTTGATATCTGCCTTAACACACTTGGTAACACTCATCTTGCCTCACCATACAATACAGATCGCAAGGAAAGTATTTTTATTCTCTGAAGACTCATGCTGTGAGAATCTCCTAATCTGTCCTGCTTATTTTGGTTACCAGGGGAACAGCTCTTCTCGGCCCAGTTAAGGGATAAAAAGGCTACATCACTGTTAACACTTACTGAAATCACTTGGGAGGCTGTGGTTCAGATTCCTATAAAATTCTGTCCTATGTGCTTTTTTCAGTCCTGTGCAAAGGCCAAAGTCAGAAAGTTTCACATGGCCCTATAGGGAAGAAGAAACAAGGTAACAGAATGGATGAACATTCACTGATACTGAACAGAACATTATCTTCTCCAGCTCCTTGCAGTATCCATTACAGCTCCAAGCCAAAGTATGCTGCCTTTTTTTCTTTTATTACAAGGAAATACATATAACAGCAAATAAATTTTTAAAAGATCACCCCAAATCCTACTATACTAATAAAAGTATTTTCATTTTTGCATTTTATCTGTTTTTGTCCAAATATAAACTTTTAAACATAGTTGAATCCTCCATAGCATGTAAAGCTAATTTTACTACTTTTTTTCCCCTCCCCAAAGCCCCCACACATGGCTGTGTATCCTAGTTGTAAGTCATTCTAGTTCTTCTGTGTGAGGCACCCCCATAGCACAGCAACTGACAGACAGGTGGTGTGGTTCCCTGACTGGGAAATGAACCTGAGCCACCGAAGCAGTGAGAGTGCCGAACTTTAAGCACCAGGCCATCAGGGCTAGCTCTTACTACTTCTTAAACTAACTCAATCAAATATTTCTCTGTGTTTCTATATGGTCTTCAAAATTACCATTTTTAATGTCTACATAAAATTCAAATGACTTAGTACATCATTGTTTATCTAACCATCCCCCTAATACTGGATGCTTACTCCATTTCTGATTCTTCACTCTCATGTAATGTGGATTATGAGCACCCCTGTGACTGAGAGGGCCTGACAGAGAGGAACAAATCTTTGTTCATATAGATAGCTTCTTCTCTTGAATTATTTCATTAGGATAAATTCCAAGCAGTAAATTATTTCAAAGACAAAGGGAATAAACTTAATTGCACAGTTCTTTTTTTTTTTTTTTTAAAGATTTTATTTATTCATTTTTTCCCCCCAAAGCCCCAGTGGATAGTTGTATGTCATAGCTGCACATCCTTCTAGTTGCTGTATGTGGGACGCAGCCTCAGCATGGCCGGAGAAGCAGTGTGTTGGTGTGCGCCCGGGATCCGAACCCAGGCCACCAGTAGCGGAGCGTGCGCACTTAACCGCTAAGCCACGGGGCCAGCCCAACGCAGTTCTTGATAAATGTTGTCAAACTGTATTCCAATCATAAGTCTCTAACTTTATCACTCTCTTGAAGGAAAACTCATACCTCCTATGAGCCAGGCACCATGCTTTAAATATGTTGTTTCACTTCTAACTCTTAAGCCACACTTCACAGGCTCCAAGTCATTAAATGGCTTGCTGGTGAAACAGCAGAACCAAAGCCAGAAATCAATCCATATTCTTTCTCCCCAGACCAGGATTACATCTAACCTCTCCAACACCCTGATCTCATCTGGAAAATGGGGATAATGGTATCTTCCTGGCAGGAATGATGAGAATTAATGCATGTTAAGGCTCCTAACCTGGTGCTTGGCACATAACCAGCCCTAAGGAAGAGGTAGGTGTTTCTGGGGTGGTGAAATTTTAAGTAGATAAGGAAGTAAAACCAAAAATAGAGGAGCGAATCCCGATGATCTATACTGCTCAAGGTCACACAATTAGAAATAGTGTGGCCAAGGTTTGAGTCTCAATGATTTCAACATCTGTGGTCTTTCCATGATCCCATCTTCCTTCAGGACATCCTCAGGGCTTAACATACAAACCTCCCAGGGTACAAGGCTACAGAAGCTCTGCTCAGGTGGGTCAGGTATTATTTTGTTTTGTTTTTAAAGAAATCCCATTAGATTTGCTATGTGTGAGTGTGTGTGTGTGTGTATGTGCGTGTGTGTGTGCATGTGTGTGTGCAACAAGGTAAACTGCCAAAGACAGCTTTGAGCCTACTAACCTGGTATTTTTTTTTCAGATTTGTAAATAACTTGTTCCACAAACTAAGCAACAGAGTTTAATTTACAGTTCTCATAATTACATGTTTTACCTGGATACTTCTAAGAAAGAAGTGTGTCTTAAAAAGCAGTGCCTAGAGCCAATGCTATTCAAGCCTAGATTGTCAGGGAATTCTGTAGCTTTATTCTGAGCGTACAGCAGGAACTCAAAACTTCTACGTTTTCATTTCTGCAATCTATATAGCTGAACACATAAATGAGCTCACTTGTGAGAACATTTTTCTACAAGTCTGGGCTAGCATATGTACAAATCTACACCTAACAGGGTTCCCCACTCCTCAGCTAGATTGAGTCAAGTTCTTGGCCTTCAATATGTTTGCTGGACCTGAACCTAGACTACAGGGTACAACTAAGCCAGCAATGATACACCTGGGGTACATGACCAGGGCATCTGACCACATGAAGCAGAGCCAGTGCTTTATTGAAAATGTATCTGAACTTAATGACTCAATGTCATATACATCAACATTTTAAAAGCAGAATACCAAGCTATTTACTTTTAGGATGTTAACTGTATATAAATTATTGACACAAATAGAAAAGATATTGAAGCTATTATACCAAAACAGTGGTTATCTTTGAAGAATGAGATTATAGGTATTTTTCTTCTTCTTTTTTTGCTGAGGAAGATTGGCCCTGAGCTAAAATCTGTGCCCATCCTCCTTTATTTTGTATGTGGGATGCTGCCACAGCATGGCTTGATGAGTGGTGCATAGGTCCACACCAGGGGTCCACACCAGGGATCCGAACCTGCGAACCCCGGGCCACCAAAGCAAAGTGCGCAAATTTAACCACTACGCCACCAGGTCTCTATTTTTCTTCTTTATAACTCTCTGTATTGTTCAAATTCTCTATTATGTATGTGCATTATTCTTATAATGAAAAAAAAAGCTATTAACCAAAAGAAATTATCTGACAAAGCTCCCAATCTCTTGAAATAGAAAGATAAAGGTTTTCAAAGAAAGTAAATCAAAACTTCAGGTTTTTCAAAATGGCAAGAATGTCATCAAAAGACAGCAACAAAGAAAAATACCCTAGGAATTAAATTTACTTTTCCACTTAAAAGAAAAATTCAGTCAAAACAATCCTGTGTAGAATAGAACATTCTAGAATTTTAGAGCTGGAAGGGACTTTGGAGCCTCTCTGGATCAATACATATATTCACTTTATAGATAAGCAAGGTCCAGATGGTGGAGAGACTTGCCAAGGGGTATCCAGCAGTGTAGCAGCACAAGGATTCTCTTCTAATTTGCTGTGAGCTTAAGAACCAAGGAACTAAGCTCATGTGCATGTCGAAAGAGAAATATAAAGAAGTCATTAAACGGGCCAGCCCCTGGTGTGGTGGTTAAGTGCGAGCGCTCTGCTGCTGGCGGCCCAGGTTCGGATCCCAGGTGCACACCGACGCACCACTTGCCAGGCCATGCTGTGGTGGCGTCTCACATAAAGTGGAGGAAGATGGGCACGGATGTTAGCCCAGGGCCGGTCTTCCTCAGCAAAAAGAGGAGGATTGGCATGGATGTTAGCTCAGGGCTGATCTTCCTCACCAAAAAAAAAAAAAAAAGAAGCCATTAAAGAGGTTGAGCAGGACTCTTCTTTAAGCAGAGGGCATTTGATTTGGAACCTGAACTTTGTGACAGATTGTTGTTGTTTTTCCTCAATTCCTGGTTCTTGGCTAGATTCCTCCTCAACTGATGAGGCTGAGCAATAGAGAGCTTCTCCACAGGTGCTGCATTAGGATAGTCAATTATACGCTAAGAGAAGATGATTATCTTTGGCTTTATTACAAAATAACCTAAATCAATTTTACTCTGAATCATTTTCAAAAATGTCCTTTGTTTTTAAGAGGAACATTCAAATTACAGAATCATAAGCCTTTCAGAGAAAGGAAGTAACAACAAACTTACCTGTAAAAAAAGAGAAAAATATACAAGGTAGTTCACGGCTCCCCTACTGTGATTACCACAAGCAATACAGGTGTTAAAGCAGAGGCTGCTCAGATCCGTAAATACACACTGGTCATGCCACTACCCCCCCCAGTACCTTGCTGTCCAGGAGAAGGTTGTCTGGTTTGATGTCTCTATGGATGAATCCAAGCTGGTGAATGGAGTCTATGGCTAACACTGTTTCTGCTATATAAAACTGAGTCTCTTCTTCCGTCAGGGTGTCTTTTTTCATCAATAGGGTCATCATGTCCCCTGGAAACAAGATACAAACCCACCACACACACATACACACACACACAAAACAACACATGAATAAGTGCCAGTTTTCAAATTTTCAAATATGTCTTCCCTATCTGCCAATATAAGGCAATGCTAAACAGCTCCAGAGAGTGACCCACACTGCCAATATGGGTGGAAACGCTAAGTAGTTTCTAACACTTAAAAGGTAAAATTCACAGTCACGAAGAGCAAAGCACTTTCACCTAACCTAACTGATGCTGACCACTAAGCTGTGATTTCCATTTTACTCTGGAGAGAAAAAGGAAATTTCTCTCACGCTAAAAAAAAAAAAAAAAAGTAAATTTGTTTAGGATAATTTTTTGCTTGTGGAAAAAAGACTATTTTACTTTTCACTTTGTCTGTACAAATATCTGCAAACTAGAACTCTACACCTAGAACCAAAGGGCTGTCACACAGGTCGTACTGCCATTGTAGAGAGAGGCTGACGTGCCAAACAAAAACGTCAACATTTGGGAAGGCTAAAAACAAGCTCTCCGATTTCTACTCACAAAACACTAGAATATAAACAAATAAAAAGGTGGGATTTAGGTAGAAAAGGGTTAGTCAACGAAAGCTACAAAGGAAGTGACAATGCTACATACTGGAATGTGTGATAGCTGCCTCCCAAAAGCGCACACTGGACACCTCCCAAGATCAGTGGGGTTTTTCTCTCCAGTGTTTTGTTACAGGTATTTAAATACACACCAAGATACTTTATGCAACTTTTACAACACAATACCAGTATTTTAGCAGTTAAAAGGTAACCTCCTTAGTTTTCTGCAGAGTCAAAATTTATTATTTCTGCTTAATACCAGCAACATAAAATGGTGAAAAAAATTCTGATCCTAACTCAATGGTTAGACAAAAGCAAAGCAAAGAAAATATGTGTAAGTAGTTTAAAGCTAAGACAAATAGGAAAGATTCAGTTTAGATTTCATATAAAGCCGTTTATGTTAGAAAACAAGGAAAAGAGAAAGAAACCTCTGATTTTAGTAGAGCCTCATGCTTCTTTTTGAATTTCATTTCATTTGTAATTTTGGGGGAATTTTTGTATTCTTAGAGAAAAGTGGATACTTTACCTTCAGGCAAACACTAAACCATTTATTAAAATGCTCTCTGTTTTGACTCAAGACTTGAAAAATATGATTCTATAATCATTCCTGGAAGCCACATATTCAATCTGGAGGCACACCAGAGTCACAGGGGTGGTGCACTCAGGCCGGCTCTAAGGTAGCTGTGTGGTCTTAGCGCTGTGGCCCAGGAGAGCAGCCAATGGCCTCACCTGTGCGAGCTTGCCCAGATGTTCAGAGAGCTCAGGCCAGATGGTATATGGCTCGGCAGGCCAGCTCCACCGAGTGCAAAGGGCAGGGTCCAGGAGACATGAGAAGCTATGGAAGATGGTGCATGTAAGGTTTGAGGAGACACATGTCAAGGGGCTGGTGACTGAGCTGGTTCTAACTCCTAATTAAGAACTAGTATTTAAATGTTAAAAAGTTTCTCCTCATTCTACTAGACAGACTTTTTTCTAACTTCCATCAATTGTTAATAAAAAATTATTGATGACCCTAGATCTAAACTAAAGGTTGTCACAAGATCAAAATATTACGCCACAATTATATTTGCTTTGCTATAGAAACAAAAAAGAAAAAGTTTTCTTTTTTTCCCACCAATGTTTGCTCACGGTTCATCCGCTCACTGGGAAACAGACTGTGTTCCCAGAACAGATGGTATGTTCTGATCTAGGTTTTCTTTGCAGCTGTGCTTAGGAGATGCACATGCTGAGTTACATAAAACTTGAAATCTCAGAAATGAGACACAACTCTGGCTACTAATATAGGTAATGAGAAATCCATTCCTTATTAATATAAGTTATAGAAAAAGAAACAAAAACGTTGAAGCAAAGAACATCATAGCTTCAATTTTGTCACTTGGGTAACTGACTATACATGATTCCCACTGACAGGAGAGCAGGCAGAGTCCCTAGTCTTATTCCTATACATTTAAAAAGAAAAAGAAAAGAAAGAAAGAAATGACCATCTGAAATCATGAGAATGAATGAGAAGGTTACTTTCACAGCACTAAGAATTGTGGAAAGGCACCTCAGCACAAAACAGGTTACTGACCTCCTTTACAGACCTAAAAAAGATACAGAAAGCAACTTTGTGAGCACGATTAAAAGTAGAAAGGAGGGTTAATTGATGTGAAAGAGAAACCACAGAACAAAAAGGAAAAATGACCTTTCATCGTCAAGTAATTACCTCCAGGCAGGAACTCCATGATTAGGTAGAGGTTTAGCTTATCCTGAAAACTATAGAACATTTTCACAACCCACAAACTGTCTGCCTCCACTAGAATGTCACGCTCCGCACGAATGTGGCCAACCTGGAGGTATACGCATTTGATTAATGACAAGCCTTGCTCTGAGACTGAATATTTGTTTAAACAATTTAAATACTGTTTTGAGTAACAAATTGTGGTGATGCAAAAGATCTAATTTATACTTAGACAAACCTGCTAACTCAAAATTGACAACATTTGACTTGAAGGTGTTCAGTGATAAAAACTTCAATGATGAAAGGCTTTAAAAATGGCAAAATGAATGGTCTGAATGCAAACGGCAACTGTAACAGTGCTATAAATTGAACCTCTGATTAGTTAGAATCACCATTCTTTTGCATATCTTTTGTTCTAATAATCTTTTATGATAAAAATAAGTCCTCAAGATGAGACTCTCTCAACAAGTCCTGTTCATGTCTGCAATGATATCTGTGATGATGGTGCCCTGGCTGACAATTCTAGAATGTGTACTCAATCAATTCTTACTGAATTAAAATATAAGAAGACCTAAGAAAAGTTATAGATTCAAATTTATGACATTTCCAGTTTTCTACTTTTACTGAAACATCTAGCTAAGGAGATCAAGTTGCCGAAGGTTTGGGAGAACTGGTAGAATTACTTCATTAAAATGTTTTATTATCAAATTTACCTTATCTACTTTAAATAAATAATAGTCATCAAAACACTGCTGCATATTATCAAATCCTGCCCCCTCTCCTCTTATACAAATGTCACAAGACGCAAAGCCGGGTTGAATGAGGTCTAAATTTATTAAGACCCAGTCCAGTCCTTAACAGAGGTTTTGGTCTTTACACCCACTACAGGGCTTGAGTTCTACAGTATGGGCAGAGGTGAGGATGTAACAAGGTTCACAAATTGGTACTTCTGTTGGCAAACTCAGCCCGTGGTTGTTGTCTTGTTTGATACAATGTTCTGCATGCTTGTTTGTTTTATTGGAATGTCTTTATTGAAAGCCAGGCACTTTCTCTTCCATATGGACACAGAACCCCACCCCTCTCTCCTGTCTTACATCTACACTGCCCCATTCTTGCATGCTAACTCCCATGGGCCTGAAGGCATTTCAGTATACATATTTGAGTTTTCAGTCTCTACTAAAATTTTCCTTTGGTATATTTTTAAATAGCCTCAATGTGGCATAAAACTTACATTTTTACATCTCTACTTACAGTATGAGGGTGGGAAAAATGGAAGCTAAGGGTGATAAGGAATAGTGCTATGAAATCATGAAGAAGCTGAATAATGCATCTGCCTTTACTTGGCTTTAATACAGAAGCAAAGCTTTTGGGAAATACTAATGCCACTTGCTGAACTGCAGCCGTAGCTATGATCCAGTCATTACCAGACACGAAGACTGTACAAGGCAGCCTTCACCTGCCTCTGCTTCCCCTGGCTCCTGTTAAGGCCTCTATCTACCGCAGGGAGCCAGAGAAAAGCACACTACTCTTACCACTTGTCACTCACCTTAGAGGACAGAATGGCGACTGCAACATTCCCTGATTTGTCCAGAGGAAAGCTACAGTCACCGTGAGCACACCTTGCCTTTCTCTCCTGGAGCTGAAACAGCAGCCAGGAACCTCAAGATCTAGGAGTGGAGCCAGGTGCATACAGGGTAAGGGAGGGAAGAGCCAGAGGTGCAGCCCACACCAGAGGTTCCCCTTCCCTGTTCCATAAATATTTAATGGCATGGGGAATTATGTGCTAGTTGCTATCCCGGGCACTAGGAAAGCAGACATAAAGTCAGTCTTCTGCTCCATCCTAAGACTACACTGGCATCACAATTGGAGGTTTTCCTTTTGCACTGGAAGAGATACATGAAGAAAGCAGCTAAATGCTGGTCTCTTATCCTTTAAAATTTATTTTCCAGGTAGCAGAAATTTCCACCCTGTGGGACAGAATAACAACCTGAACTCTCAGTGGGTAGCTTTAATTCCTGCTCAGTTTAGTAAAAGCAAACAAAAAACTTTTCCTCTGGATAAGGCACCTATACCTACAAAAAGTGAGCCTCTGAATCTAAACTTTGTCAGCCCTAGCCAAAAGTGACTGATTTGTACTGGTCTACTTCCACTTGCACCTAGCATGAACCTGCTGCAGGCTTCTTCAAGACGGCTGACCCAGGCAGAGCTCTGTGGCCAGAAACTTTAACTAGACCACACTGAGATCAAACCTAGGGAGTTGAGTCCATCAGCAAGGTAAGCTAACAATGAATTTAATGCATTTAAAATCCTAATTCTAACAGACATTTCCTTTACTTTCGTGTAGAAAAATTTTAGGAATTGATTTTGAAGAAGGAACAATATTTGAGAAAATGTTTTTACACAATATGTTTGGGTCATCCTCTGCTACCATGCTAGGCAAACAGCCCATGCTATGAAGGATGAATAAGTAAAAGTCATGGTGTGTACTTCTCTTTACAATTTTATTCTGAATGCTAATTATTTGATAAAGGTCTTGAGCCTTGGTTAAAAGTATAGGAAAGATGTCTAGTAAAAATAAAACTTATTTGTGAAATACAAAATATACTGTCTAATCAATATGGTTTTACATTTTCCTTTTCAAGATTAACCAAAACTATTTCAGTGCCTACACCAAGACCAGACACTAATTTTTAGATAATACACAAATAGGGCTGTTGTGCATTTTGAATAAGGCTGGTGTTAGCATAAACTATAGTGTCTGAAGGTTTACTGCCAGGGTATTTGATACTGTCAACCGAAATGCCTGGGAATCTAAAGCTTCTGGGTAGTGTATGAAAATTAAGGAGAAAATAAAAATTCCTAATTTTGAGCTGGCACTTAAATGAAGGGCAGAGAAGCCTGAGTGATTATACACCTCCTCTCAAGAGGCAGAGGATTGGGTGCGGGGCCAGTCTCCATCCCCGCTCTTGTGCTCTACATCTGGAGCTCTCCTGGCCACAGGCCTCTCTTTGCCCTCCTCATCTTTCACAGGATATTTGCAGGAGTCATCCACTACAATCTGTTCTTAAGCAACCAGCTAAATTAAACTAGATTTAAAGAAAGTCTGCATTTTGTTTTTAATACACTGTCCAATATTTAAAATCTTACTAATTTTGCATAAAGTACTTACCCATCTTATAAATCTATTTGCAAAGTAGGCTCAGGTTTTAGAAAGTGTTCTTAATCATTAAAGGAGAATTTGCATTGCTCTGCCATTTGCATTATATGTTTTCAAATTCATTCAGAAAGAAGACTGGTCTCTTTTAGGTAGTGATGGACTACTCAGAAGACCCAACTTGAGTTCGAGTGTACAGAATGAAGCATATTAAGATACATTTTAGATTGGAAATTCCAAATGCTAATTCCTAAGCCTCAGTTCCAAGGTCTATATACAATTTCCCTCTCTCAGCATTCAGTAAGGAACACACTACCACAGCAAGTATGACTTCCGGAAAAAGCTCCTCATGACAAGAACACGTTGTGATCAACTGGGAGACACAAACAGCAGATGCTTCTCTAATAGGCTTTCAACTTTGAGAAGACTGCACATAACGTACAGGCATTATTTGAACTTTTAAAATGTATGTAACCGCTTCTTTGTTGGGGAAAGAAAAGTAGCATTATACGTATATTCACATGTGACAGAGCTAAAGAAAACTGTAGTAAGAATACACATTTCAACTAAGCAAAAAGAACAGTTTTAGGAAACAAACAATTCCTAAGCTGACTAAAGTAACTGCTACACCTGCTTTACCTGCTCTTTTTCAAGCATATCTGCTTTGCGGAGTATTTTCATTGCATACACATGCCCTGTATCTTTCTTCTGAACAAGCCGCACCTAAAAGTTATAAAAGAAATGCCAAGTCAAAAGTTCACAAGGCCCAGCTCATGTGTTCATGTGTTATAGGAATATTTAAACTGAAAAAGTATTACAATTTTAATATAAGCAACTAGCAATAACAAAGCAGAAGAAAATGCCTTTCAATATTCCAAAATGGATATATTACACACAATGAAGTCAGTGCTAGAAACATCCTCAAGTGTCTCCACATCTGAACAGCTTTGGCTCTCTAGCTGAACAAACCAATCTAATTTAAAACTCTATCAAGCTTAAGGACTCATTACACCCATGGCACATGTCATCCAGTCAGCTCAGAAAACCTAAGGAAATGATTACAACAATGTTTAAAACAATAGCAAAAGTTCACACATAGGAAAAATGTGTGGAAGGAAAAAAGCCTAAAATATATATTTAGGGAAATGGGAGTTTATGTAGTTTTCCTTTCTCTTTCTTATTTTCCAATGTTTTTAGAGAGAACGATAATTTTACGATGAAAAGAAAATTAATGGTCTACACCTCCAAAGAAAAACTTCTTGGCGATTCCCTGCACATCCTCCTCCCCCTCTCCCGATACGTCTGTCTGCTTCTCCCGGCACCTTTCTTCATGTTTTTCCCAATTGAGTCCCACGCCCCTTCCTCACTGAACAGAAAACTCTTTTAGAGGCACTACTGTACCTTTCCCTCTCTCAAGGGGCCAACAGGGATTCTAAAGACTGAGGGATCAATTTAATATTGCACCAGTGCCTTTGAATACGTACTCACATTTCCCCTAGGTACTGGTTTTTAATAATACGTTGCTCCTTTTATACAAAGATAAGGAAACTATTGCATCAGTAGGTCATCCACTTTGCGTTTTTTCCATTAATGGCGATGACCTTGCATGGGCTCATTCAAACCCTCTCCAACAGGTTCCTCTTGTGACTGAGCAGGGTGTATGTGCAAGACCAGCTGGGACAGAGTTGCAAATGCTTTCAACTCTCTACCACCATCTATATAACTCATTTCTATATATTCTGTCTCCTAATGCCATCTTTTTAGAGCTGTACCAATCTGGTGGGAAGGAATAAAGGGTGGAGATACGTTGTTTGCTCATGGAGACACCGTGTGGTACTAGCAAAAGCAAGCGCTTTCAGATCAAGAAGACCTTGGCCCAACTCCTGTACCACTGCCCAATGGCTGCGTGACACTGGAGCATTATATCTATCCCCTCTGAGTCTCAATTTCATCGTCTATAAAATGAGTTATTGTCATGATTATAGGAGAGAAGCAGTCAGTAAATAATAAATAAAAATTTCCTTCTACCTTTCAACTCTCCCTCTAGATCAATACTTAAAGACTCAACATCATCTCTGGCAAAAAACAGAAGAAGATTCAGAGATCTGGGACAGTGGAGAAGGGAAGAGAGAGAGAAGGAAGGCAGACAGAGCAGTTAAGACACGGGGCTGGCATGCTTGACCCACCCACCCCATATTTCAGCTATATTAACAATCGTGAGCTCACGGTATGTTAGAAGCTTCCAAGTTCTGTGGTATTTTGTATTTGCTAAGTAGCTGTGGCTTTTTACCTCACCAAATGCTCCTCTGCCTATTACTTTTAAGGATTCAAAATCTTCCAATCCAAGTCTTGTTCTCTTCAAACGAAGAAACTCTGTTTCCTTCCGAGCATGTGCTGATCTCCTGAGTCGTTTCTAATGGTTAAATAAAAGCGGAGTAGTGGGAAGGGGAGAAGTTGAAATTCTGAAACTCTGCAAGAAAGTCATATTTGTGATTTGACCCATCTGGAAAGCAGGGCCACACCAGACTAAGCATCATCTTTTCACACACGGAAGCACCACAGAAGGACCATTAAGAGGTCACTTCTCCCTTCCCAGCCTTCAGACGCAATAACCAAATCCCACTGAACAGATGGGTGCCTCATCTGAGGACTCGGACTAACCTACTTCAGCAATGCACTATTCTCACTTTTCTAAGGAAGGATAAACGATCAACAACATTTTCCTTTAACTTTTTTTATATGAAATAAAAGTGTGTTTTCTAAAATTTCCCTCCGGGTTTTTTACACACTGCAGTTCATTTTATGCTCTAACTTTCTATTATTCCTACAAGTCTTAGGTATTTTTCACCATTTTCCTGGGTTCTGTGATTCATTCCTATTTTTGAAAGCATTCCACTGCCATTTAAGTTCCTTGCACAGTTTGTTAACGATAGTTCTCCTACCACATCAGTGGGCATTGGGGGAAAGGGCTGATTTGAGAAATATTTTACTTTGATGATTTCAGAAATCTGCCCCACTTCTATGGAGCCTTTTCAGATAATTCTGTAAGTATACTATACTTTGCTTTTTTAAATTTTAATTTGATTTCATCTCTTCCTTTTCTGGAATTCTAAATCTAATTAATTTATTATAACTATGCCTAGGAAAGTCTTCCTCTCCCGGGTACTTAATAATTAACTTCTCCCTCTGCACGAATACCTAAATCCAGAAGTGCACCAGCCCTCATAAGTTCCTCTGTCACTGAGCCAAAACCCTTCCTCTGTGCACCAAGGCTAACAACTTGCTGGACAAGATGTGATCTGCCATGCTGGGCTTCAAGGAAAAATTTTCCAATATTAATTACCTCTTCATCTTTTAAGCCTTCTTCTTCCATCACTTTTTCTAACTTCTTTTGTCTAAAAATAAATAAATAAAGATGTGAAATAACATTTGAATAATAACTTTCTGAAAAGTCCATACAAACATAATTATTTTTTTAAATAATAAAAAGAAGTAAATCTCAAAATGCCTCATTAAAACAACAAATTACAGTTACCAAGACGAGTGAAAAGATTCCCACCCTTTGTTAGTTCTACATTTTGAAAAAGATTGTATAAGATGTTAATGTAACAGAGAATCTTATTTCGAAATGAAAAGTTCTCTCTCTCTTTTTTTTTTTTTTGGTAGTATTTCCTCCTTAACAAACCACAAAACAGCTGGTGTTTGATAACCTCTTATATCAGGGTGTTTCTCTCCTTCTCCCTGAGACCTACTTCCTTTATTTTCACATCTTCCTCCTCCTCCCTGCCACAAGCAAAGAGTAATAAACAACAAAGGTAAACACAGAATTTGGAGATTCAAGGGGAGAAAATGATCGAAAAGGTGACTAGCACTGCTATTAAGACTCCAAATCCTTGGAGTACTGAACTTTGGAAACTGCATCCAAGAATACTTTTGATCTACAGTCTCACACTGATTTGATAAAACTAAAAGAAACAAGCAAAACTTCCTTACAACCGATTCCACACAATCTTTATCTATTCAGTATAATAAATGAAAGCACATGGGCTAGACTCTCTCCTGTATCACTTATCAGCATTCCAGATAACAGGCAATGTGAGCAGCGCAGGGAAGAATAAAAGTACGGGGCCCATGAAGCATCGGCATATAGTCCAGCGCAGCTGAGGCACACAGCACTTCAAATGCCACACTAAGAAGGCTGGCTCTTAGTCTGCAGAAGCTGACAGGCTTGCGAGCAAAGGAGTGGTGTGAGGAGGTTTCTATTTTGGAATGGCAGCCAGCAGGAAGGAGCTGATGGACTGGCAGGGAAAGCAACTGACAGAGACTGAGGCAAATTGAAAGCAATCATAATGATTCAGATGTGCGGTAAAGATCTGGAACTGGGGCTGGAAACCTAGAATGAAGTGAACAGAGCTACTGCAAAGATGACCAACTGGTAGCAGGCATCAGGGGAAAAGTCTCGGAATTTCTGGTGTGATAGGATAACGATGCCACTAACCAAGACAGGAAACACAGAGAGAGGAACATGGGAAGATAATGGGTTTTAATTTGGTGAACGAATATTTATTGCAATAAAAGCATTTAGTTACAGTGAATATACTGTTAGAAATCAATATTACAAATCCACAGGATCAGACAATAAATAAAGAATTTGTGTCTAAACTCTCAGGAAGTGAAAGATCTACTCTGACCCTGATGGAAAGAAGAAAGCATCTACATGGCTCCCAGTCTGCCCACTCTTCTTCTCCTAGTTCCCAGAATATGTTGGGATATGCACACATATTGGGTGCACAATGTATTGGAGGGAGAAGGCTGTATTGTTGGTAGTTTCAGGAGTGTAAATTGATTCCATTTCAGTGGTTAAATAGTTGAAGTAGGGAAGAGTAAGAAGAATCAAAGCATAACAGCACGGCAAAAACTATAAGAACTCAACTATGATTGGCTCTTTTTGTGTCTCGAGTATCAAACACCATCATACCTTCTGACTATATATATATATATTTTTTTTTTTTTTGAGGAAGATCAGCCCTGAGCTAACACCTGTTGCCAATCCTCCTCTTTTTTGCTGAGGACGATTGGCCCTGGGCTAACATCCGTGCCCATCTTCCTCCACTTTATACTGGTACGCTGCCATAGCATGGCTTTGACAAGCAGTGCATAGGTCCACGCCCAGGGTTCCAAATCTGCAAACCCCTGGCTGCCAAAGCGGAGCATGTGAACTTAACTGCTACACCACAGGGCCGGCCCATGTATATATATTTTTTTGAATAACCACACCAGACTGGGCTAGAAGTCCAATATGCTATTATACTGTGTGTCACAGAGACAGCTCCTTCTGACTATATTTTAAATCAAAATTCAAACTGAGAAGTTTTCCACAGCTTTATCACAAGTGTAATTAAACTGGTTTCAGTGGAATACCTGCCTGAGATACCTGCCTGAGAGTAAAGTTACCAGTATCAACTCCTTGAACACACTCAGATTCTTCCGTTAAAGAAAGTATCCAGAAAAAGCCTATCATGCAGAATTACCCACGGTAATGATTTATTGGAACCAAGTCAACAAAAACCTTGAAGATGGGGCTCGCCCAGCGGTGTAGTGGTTAAGTTCACGCACTCCACTTCGGTGGCCCAGGGTTCGCAAGTTTGAATTACGGGCGCGGACCAACACACCGCGCGTCAAGCCATGCTGTGGTGGCATCCCACATACAAAATAGAGGAAGATGGGCACAGATGTTAGCTCAGAGCCAATCTTCCTCAGCAAAAAAGAGGAAGACTGGCAACAGATGTGTTAGCTCAGGGCCAATCTTCCTCACCAAAAAAAAAAAAAAAACCGTGAAGACACCAAAAACGGCAAGCACTGCCGAAAATGAGTCTTCCAAGTGACATCCTCTGTGAGATGATACCAAGGAACTACTGTTAACTTTGTTAGATTCATGGTGGCATTGTGGTTATACAAGAAAATGGCCATATTTTTGGAGATGCATACTGAAGTACATAGGATTAAAATGACAGTTTGAAATTTGCTTTAAAACACAATAGCAAGAAAATATAAAATGGTATGAAAAAAATTTAGCAAAGTCTTGATAATTAGTGAATCTGAGGGATGAACATATGGGTGTTCACTGTATCCGTCTTTCTATCTATGTGTGTGTTTAAAAGTGCTCATAATGTAAAAGAAAAGCAGGACCCTCCACTGGCATGTCTCTGGTCACCGCACCAAGTGAGCTAACACTCCAGCCTTTGGTGAAGCCCCTCTTCCACTCAACTCCAATGTTCCAGACCAGAACCCTGGGAGAGGGACAGGCCACATTCACACTTAGAGGCCATACCCAACCTACCCCAGCAAAGCCTTCTATGAGCTCCATTTCTTGGCGTGTGAGCCCACGTCCCATATGAGATGGTAAGTTCTTCTGAAGGCAGGAACCACATCTGAATCCTACTTCTCCACTACGAATAGTGCTTTGTACACAGCAACTTTTTAAAATGTATGTTGCTAAATTTTTTTTAAAAAGGTGAGAATGGGACCAACCCGGTGGCATAGTGGTTAAGTTCTCTCATTCCACTTCGGCAGCCCGGGGGTCGCCAGTTCGGATCCTGGGCGCAGACCTACTTACCGCTCATCAAGCCATGCTGAGGCAGCATCCCACAGAGAAGAACCAAAAGGACCTATAACTAGGATATACAACTATGTATTGGGGCTTTGGGGAGAAAAAAGAAAAAGAGGAAGATTGGCAACAGATGCTAGCTCAGGGCCAATCTTCCTCAAAAAAAAATAAATAATATAAAAAAGGTGAGAATGTGTAACAATGTGCAGACACATTCATGACTACTACTTGTAATTAATCCCCTTTTCTAAGCCTAATTTAGGCTCGCCTCCCAGCACAGCTTGATTCAGATGTAGCAGGGATGGGAGGAAAGGGCTATTCCACTCTACAAGAGAGCTGAGGAGACAATATTTCTAATTTCCATTGATGAGACACTTAAAACCAGGAAAAACAGGATAGCAATAAACAGTGGTTGTTATCTCCATGATCAAAATTGAGAAAATTCTCAAGAAATATCCTAAAAATGAATGTTACACAGAATTTTTTTAAAATCTCAACAAATTACTTTGGTTTCACTGTTATCTAGTGAGTGAATACCATCAGAAGGTCCAGACTTACCCATCCCTGGGGCATAAATAAAACTGACACTTGCTCACTAATAATAATCACACATTGCAATTCCTTATCAGATTAGACTAAATGCAGACACAGTTAGGAAAATGTGGTAAGAATATCCAAGAGGAGGAGCACAACATGCTGGTTCTCAGAAGGTAAAATGTAGGAAAGTTCTTATTTGATTTGGGAACAGAGGAGCAGGAGAAGCATATCATTATTACCTATTAAATTAGGTTTTTGTGGCTTTAATTAATCCGCCAAAATAGTATTCATGAAGAACAGAAACAACACAGAATATTTTATAAGAGGAAGTGCCAGTTTCCTGAGTTTTGATTTCAGACTGCTATAAATTATCCAAAACATTAATTTTTTGAGAATAACTAGGCAATTATCAACACCTACTGGGTACCTAGATCACAGAGGAGAGAGAACAGAAGAATTTCTGTTCCTAGAGAAGCTTACCAAAGAGGCCACTAACAAAGGCAAAACACAGATTAAATAAAGAAGATGAACTTGCACTATCAAATGCAGTCGGTTTATAATCTACCAGTAGCATTAACAGGAGACCATCAAACAGGCATTCTGCAACAACATGTGATGCGCACTAGACTCAGGGGGGTTAACTGTTTTTAAACCAATCTGTAGAACTTGCTGTAGTGTTTCTGTGAGACTGCCCAATTTTCTCATATTCTACTTTTATACGAGAAACAATTCCAAAATGATTTTCATTCTTTCTTCTACCTCTAGGCTTTGGTCTCATCTCCCCCTGCAGAAACAAAGTCCTTTGTTTCAAATATAACCTAGTGCTGTTCTATAAATGGAACAGTGCAAAAGTTGCATGTAAGTGGGAGACGTACTAGAGATTTAAAAGGCATTCAGATGAGGCACATATAAAATGAAAACTTGTATTACAGCCTGATTTCAAAATTTACTAGCCCAATACTTATTATTATTTCAAACCACTCATCATATATTAGCCATATACTCATAATAAAATGTTTCTTGATCATCGATTGTCTCATACCATTAAAACTCTGCTTATTCATCAAGGTTCTATGACATCTCCCCCCATAACATCAAAAAGCTTGAAAATCCATTTCTGATAGTTCTAATTTTAGTTTAGTTACTAGTGCAGTAACTCCTGCCAATCACTGTTTTTCTTTTCTAATTTTTTAATTTTCTAGGAATAATAAAACCTAACAGTCTTAACAAATTGTAACAAACCCCAAACCAAATACCAACACATGTCCAAAAAAAGAGGGCACTAAACAAAAAAGACTAACAAGGAAATACTGATTCTGAAAAGATCCAAGTATCTACTGCTTTTTTTAAATGAAAAATAATGATTTGATAACAACAAAAATTACCAAAAACAAACATTCTAACCCCTTAAAGTCTAACATTCTCTTCTTAGTATCTGTCTTTTGATTAATTTGGTCTTTAAGAAAAGCAAAACCACCAAAGCTTTTGGAAAGTCTTTACATCTTAAGAATTCAAAACAAAAAACAGCACTGATTTCAACCCATTTTTGGGTGCAATCTTAAGTGTAAATCACAATGTAACATTTATTAATAATGTAAATAAAACCATACATCATCTTGTTCCTGGAGAACGTAATATATATCAATGATGATCCACCGGGCTGAGTCAGAAGGATTAAAAACCAACTGACTATTACCAAATAAACCAAGTAACTTAATCAGAACTCATAAGTATTTGCTTTATAACTACAACACCAGAAGCTCTGATTTCAAGAGAGTGGCTGCGTTTGAAAATAATTATCTCCAACAGGTTTCACATGCCTAGAGATATACTGGGCAAATTTATCTTTGGATTTCCTATGATCCTAACAAAGAGCACTGTGCAGGCACTTATCTGTTCCACTGAAGAGCAGCTAGCCACCACTAGCTATAAAATAATTTACTATTCCTCACACAGATCTGCATATTTAAGGTCAAATCATATATCCCATGTAAATTATGATTTATATCCTCATGAAGAATATAGTTGCAAAAATCCTTACCAAAATATTAGCATATTGAATTCAGCAACTTAGAAAGAATAATACATTATGACCAAGACGGTTTTACCCCAGGAATGCAAGGTTATTTTAACATTCAAAAATCAGTCCATGTAATTCACCATATTAAAAGAATAAAAGAGAAAAACAATATGATCATTTCAAAGATGCAGAAAAAGCATTTGATAAAACTCAACACCCACTCATGATAAAAACTCTCAGCCAAATAAGAACATAAGGAAACTTCCCCAACCTATAAAGGGCATCTTTGAAAAAACCTACAGCTAACATCATAACTAACAGTGAAATCGTGAGTGCTTTCTCCCTTAAATCAGGAACAAAACAAAGATGCCTAGTTCCACCACTTATATTCAACATTGTACCCGAAATCCCAGCCAATGCAATAAGGCAAGGAAAAGAAAGAAAGGGTGTATAGATTGGAAAGGAAGAAGTAAAATTCTCTATTTAAATAATGACATGACTGTTTACATAGAAAATCCTAAGGAATCTACAAAAAAGCTACTAGAATACATAAATTAGCAAGTCGCAGGATATAAGGTCAATATACAAAATTCAGTTACATTTCTATATGCTAGCAGCAAACAACTGGAAAATGAAAAATTCTAAATACCTATTTACAATAGCATCAAAAAAACCCCAAAATATTAGGAACAGATGAACAAAAGACATGTAGGACCTCCACACTAAAAACTACAAAACACTGCTGAGAAAAATTAAAGACGACCTAACAAAATGGAGAGATATACCAGGTTCATGTATTAGAAGGTTCAATATTGTTAAGATGTCAATTCTCTGGGGCCGGCCTGGTGGCTTAGCGGTTAAGTGCACACGCTCCGCTGCTGGCGGCCCAGGTTCGGATCCCAGGCGTGCACCGACGCACCGCTTCTCCGGCCATGCTGAGGCCGCATCCCACATACAGCAACTAGAAGGATGTGCAACTATGACATACAACTATCTACCGGGGCTTTGGGGGAAAAAAAGAGGAGGATCGGCAATAGATGTTAGCTCAGAGCCAGTCTTCCTCAGCAAAAAGAGGAGGATTAGCGTGGATGTTAGCTCAGGGCTGATCTTCCTCACAAAAAAAAAAAACAAAAGATGTCAATTCTCTCCTAAACTGATCTACAGATTCAATACAATTACAATCATAATTCTATCAGGCTTTTCTATAGAAATTGACAAGCTAATTCTAAAATTTATATGGAAATGCAAAGAACGTAGAATATCCAAAGCAATCTTAAAAAAAAAGAAACAACAAAGCTGAGGATTTACACTACCTGACTTCAAAACTTACCACAAAGCTACAGTAATCAAGACAGTGTGATACTGGCATAGGGACAGACAAATAGATCAATGAAACAGAACAGAGCACCCAAACACAGATACACACTTACATGGTATTTGATTTTTGACAAAATTGCCAAAGCAATATAAAGGGGAAAAGAAAATCTTTGCAACAAATGATGCTAAAATAACTGGACATCCATAAGAAAAAAAATAAAATCTCAACCCCCCACCTCAGGGCACACACATTTATTAATTTGAGATAGATCACAGAACTAAAGGCAAAAACTAAACCTATACAACTTCCAGAAGAAAACGTAGGAAAATATCTTTATATCTTGGGTTTCTTAGAAGTCACAGAATGCAATAACTATAAAAGAAAAAAACGCCAAATTAGATTTCATCAAAATTTAAAACTTCTGCTCATCTAAGGACACTGTTAAAAAAAATGAAGAGGAAAGACACAGACTGGGAAAAACTCTTTGCAAAACATATATGTGACAAAGGACCAGTATCTAGGATACACAAAGAACTCCCACAACTCAATGGGCAAAAAATTTGAACAAACACTTCACAAACGAAAATATACAAAAGGACAAAAAGCACATAAAAAAATGCTCACTATAACTAATCATCAGGGAAATGCAAATTAAAACAACAGTAGATACTATTCAGCATCCACAAAAATAGCTCAAGTTAAAAGACTAAACACAAATGGTAGCAAAAATGTAAAGCAACTGGAACTCTCATACACTGTTGGTAATATTTTGGAAAAAGGTCTAGCAGTTTCTTATAAAACTAAACATATACCTATGTAGGTTTATGATCCAGCAATTTCACTCCTAAATGTTCACCGGAGAACTGAAAACAAATGTTCACAAAGATCTGCACACAAATGTTCATAGAAATTTATTCAAAATAGCCAAAAACTGAAAAAAAGCCCAGATGTTTATCAACAGAAGAATGTATAAACAAACTGAGGTATAGTCAGAAAATAGAACAGTACTCAGCTAAATAAAGGAACAAACTATTGATACAATAGCAACATGGATGAACCTTGAAAACATGAGGCTGAGTGAAAGATGCCTTACACAAGTGAGTACTTACTATATAAATCCACTTACATGTTCCATTTTATGGAATAAGCAAGACTAATCTCTGGTAGAAACAAAATCACAACAGTGGTTGCCTGGGATTGAAGGAGCATCTCCAGGAATGAAAGAACTTTCTGGGATGCTGGTAATGCTCCATGTCTTAAGAGAGGTGTAAGCTATACAGGGGTATGCATTTATCGATACTCATCGAATGTTACCCTTAAGATTGTGCATTTCATTATATGCAATTTTACACTCCCTTTAAAAAAAATATATACAGTCATGCGCCACATAATGACATTTTGGTCAACAACAGACCGCGTATATGACGGTGGTCCCATAAGATTAGTACCATATAGCCTAGGTGTATATTAGGTTATACCAACTAGGTTTGCATCTTCTAACAATGCGTTTCTCAGCACATATCCCTGTTGTTAAATGACACATGACTTTCTAAATACTGAACTCTAGTTTGTCACACAAGCAAAAATATTCAGAAGTAAAATATACTGATGTCTATAACACATACTTTGAAATACAGCAAATGGATAGTGGGACAGATGGATTTGTGAAAAAACAACAAATGATAATTGTAGAATCTAAATGATGTACATATTCACTGTATAATTCTTTCAACTTTTCTGCACTTTTGAAATTTTCATAATAAAATGTTGGAAAAAATATTTTAATTATGAGTTACTACATGGATAGTATACATGAGATCAATAACAATAGCTGCTACTACCACCATTAACTAAGTGGTTAACATAGTAATCTATGTGTGAAGCACCATGGTGGGTACTCACACACATCCTGCAAGGCAAGCAGCATTGTTCTCATTTTCCAGATGGGAAAGTTGATACACAGAAAGACTAAGGAACTTGTTCCAGACCCATACAGCTACTAAATAGTAATAAGGCAGGATTTTAAACCCAGGTCTGACTCCATAAGGCCTGCTTTTTCCATTACATCACATTGCCTTCACAATGAACTCCAAGGATCTGGCCCAATTAATTTTTTTATACTACCATGGAATTTTGTGTTATTGACTAGTAGTAGAAATAAGTGAGTTAATAGCAAGGGCTTTGGAAATCAATGACACTGTCATTTCACTGTAATGTGATAGGCTATAACATGACTGCTGCTGCTATCCTTGTCCCCTTTCATTGATATTATGAATGTGTTTTACAATACTAGACATGAATGCCAAAACCATGAAACAATTTTCTAAAACAAATTGGTCAAATCTTTACCTCATTTCTCGTTCTTCATGTTGAGCGATAAGGTTACTATAAAAATTCTCCAGTGTCACTTTGGTCATTGTCACCCTTTCCTTTGTGTGATTACTCATGGACGAGCAAGGTGTTGAGCCTGTCATTGCCATGGCTGCTAGAAACAAAGAAAAGAAGATGCATTAGCTTTGGAGTTAGAATCCACCAATTATGCATTCTCCTACCCTATTGGTAGGAATGTAAATTGGTACAAGTTTTCTGGAGGACAAACAAGTACAGTCATGCACCACATAACGACAATTCAGTCAACGACAGACCACATAAGATGGTGGTCCCATAAGCTTAGTTCCATATAGCCTAAGTGTATAGTAGACTATATTACCTAGGTTTATTTAAGTACACTCCATGATGTTCACACAATGATGAAATCCCCTAACAACACATTTTTCAGAATGTATCCCCATCATTAAGCAACACATGACTGTAATACGTAAAAAAAAAAGCCAGACAAACAGAATGCTCGGTGAAAATAAGTATACATTAATGTCTTATGACCCAGAAATACCATCCATAGGTATAAGACCTAGAGAAATTGTCACACAGGCTCTTAAGTGGACAGGTACAAGGATGTGTATTACAGAGATGTTCATTATGCCATCATTTGTGTTTTGGGAAGTTGGAGGCAATTCAATAAGGAAATAAATTATTTTTATTTTATTTTATTCTATGGACACATATGAAGAAATACCATGCAGGAGTCAGAAGCAACTCTACCTGTACCTAAAAGCAACGTGAACATATCTTTAAAATATACTGTTGTATTTTTAAAAAGGAAGAGAACAAGATCACAATACCATATGCATAAATTAGGAATATATAATATACACACAGTTCAATTCTTTGCCATCTAGGAATTTACCTTGAAGAAATCAAAGACCCATAAGGATTCATACACAAGGGGGTTCAATGCAGCATTGTAATGACAAAGGAAAACTAAAAATAACTTGAATATCCAACAACAAAACTAATTAATTATGAAAAACTCCTATAATGAAATAATATGCAAACAACTAAAACATGTTCAAATGTTTAATGTCAGGGGAAATGTTTCCAATCTATGTGAAAAGACTAGGTTACAAAACAGAATGTATACCATGATCTCAATTTTGTATATGTGTTTACAGTATGTGCACAGAATTATTAGAAAGATATATATCAAAATGTTATTAGTGGCTTAACACTAGGGAGTGAGAATACAATAAATCATTTTTTTATTCTTTTTCATGCTTTTCCACATCTTCTATATTTTCTTCAATGAGCATGTACTATTACCATCAAGGTATTAATAACTTTTAAGTGTACAGTTTCTACAGTTAAAAAAAAAAATCCATGACTCTATAATGCTCATCTAGGCCAACCCCATGGTGCAGTGGTTAAGTTCAGCACACTCTGCTTCAGTGGCCCAGGTTCGGACCCCCACTGTGGACCTATACCACTCGTCAGCCATGCTGAGGCCTCATCCCACATATAAAATAGAGGAGGACTGGCACAGATGACAGCTCAGGGCTAATCTACCTCAAGTAAAAAGAAGAGGAAGACTGGCAACAGATGTTAGCTCAGGGTGACTCTTCCTCACCAAAAAAAAAAAAAAAAAAAATTTAATTAAATTTAAAAAATAAATAAAAGTAAAAAAATAAAATACTCATATAAGTATCTATGTACTCTGACACGGCTTATGGTATTTGATAAATGTTTGCTATTTGAATTTACAAGTTAAAACAAAGACCTATGACAGAAACAATATTACAAAGAAAAAACCTGAATCATAATTTTAGTGATGGAAGATACATTAAAAACAAGGGACCCTAACCTCCCAGTTTTACATATGATAAAACCAATACCAACAAGGTTTAGATAGCTCATAGAATTTTTTCCCCCCTAAATTTATTTTTTTTTTTAAAGATTTTATTTATTTATTTTTCCCCCCAAAGCCCCAGTAGATAGTTGTATGTCATAGCTGAACACCCTTCTAGTTGCTGTATGTGGGACTCGGCCTCAGGATGGCCAGAGAAGCGGTGCCTCAGTGCGCGCCCTGGATCCGAACCTGGGCCACCAGCAGCGGAGTGCACACACTTAACCGCCAAGCCATGGGGCCGGCCCTCCCCCCTAAATTTAAATCGCATTTTCCCCCAGGTATTTTTATCAACCTATACTGTCACACTTGGCCAGATTGTTCACCAACCTTGACCTGCTCCAGCATTAGCAATAATGCTCGATATTTTACCCTTATCACGCCTTCCTCCCACATGACCTGTCTTTATGTCTTTCTTTTCATCTGAATATAAAGCTGAGTAAAAATTAGAAGGGGCAAAGGGCCATTTTCAAAGATAGTGCATTTTATGAAAAGTTTTCTTAAGATTCTCTCCTTAATACTTAGCAGTTTTCTAAATTGTTTTGTAGATTAAACTAAAGCTTTTAAGGAATGTGCAAACTTCTTATTATTAAGAAAAAAGACTTAACATTAAGCGATTTTATAAAAAGATACTCAAGGGAAAAATCACATAAAGAATAATCCCTTCAGAGCAGAGATTCAAAATCAAGGCTTTACTTCAGAGTCAAACATTTTGTTTTATGATGTGCCAAAATGATCAGTAATCACAAATTCGAGACATTGTATCCAGCTCTACATAACTATGAAATGTTATTTATTATGGGGAAGTTTCTAATACAAAGCAAACAAATGTTTTCAGGATATCAGTAGAAGAATTTTTTTAAAAACCTCTGTTTGGTTTATAAAGTTTGGGTGTGGTTCCTTATTTGTCAGCCTGTACCCACTCCACCCACAATGAAAACCACATGCACTCTAAGTTTGGTGAAGAAATTTTAAAACCAGATTTAAAAACAAGTCTGAAGCAAGTGAGCGCTTTGTACTCCTCCCTTGTCTGAAAATTTCTGGAGACCCTTTATATATATATATATGCAGTTACATTTTAACAACTGAAATTATTTCAACATAAAAATACAACAACTAGAGAGTGTTTAAGCCTAAGACAAACAGGGCCTTCCATATAATAGGTGGTTAATAAATGTAAGTTGAGCAAGTTAATGATTTTTCAGTTGTCAACAAAGCTAAAGAACAAAACTACATTTATATTGATGGGTATATAAAAACTTGAGGGTAAAAGTTTTGACCCATTTAAGTCACTGGCATGACTTCCTAAACTTTTAAAAAGATCAACAGGAGATTAAGTGCACCCAAAGATGCTCATATAGTAGGCCAACAAATTTTCCAGCAGAATGGTTTTCAATCTTCACATAGTCTCTAACGTAATGGCAAAGGTTGCACTGTCCTTCCCTTTAACTTTTCTTCAAAACCTCCTCCTCCTCCACTCATAAAAGGGTTAGCCTAATTCTAATAACCTTTCATCAAAAGATACAATTACTGTTGCCCTATAGCAATTTATAGGCTTTCTGGGTCAACCAAGTACTTTTTTGTGTGTGTGTGAGGAAGATCAGCCCTGAGCTAACATCCATGCTAATCCTCCTCTTTTTGCTGAGGAAGACCGGCTCTGAGCTAACATCTATTGCCAATCCTCCTCCTTTTTTTCCCCCAAAGCCCCAGTAGATAGTTGTATGTCATAGTTGCACATCCTTCTAGTTGCTGTATGTGGGACGCGGCCTCAGCATGGCCGGAGAAGCGGTGCATCGGCGCACGCCTGGGATGCGAACCCGGGCCGCCAGTAGCGGAGCGCGCGCACTTAACCACTAAGCCACGGGGCTGGCCCTCAACCAAGTACTTTTAATAAGACAAGGCTTTCCCTCCTGCTTTTGCTAATTCAAGCCTTCACGCCCTGACCTACAGGCCACTGCAGGCCCTTCACCTATTTGTTTCATTCTCCAACTCTGCAGAATTAGGGAATAACAGGTAGGTGAGAAATTCTTAAAAGTTTAAAAATGTAACAAAAAGAATATGATCCTTATAAGTCGGGGTAGGTACTGCAAACATAAAAGGAGATCAAATGAAAACCACTGTTTTATTCAATACAGATAGTTATGCCTGGTTGACCGGATTTACAATGGTACTCTGTTATCTCCATAAACACCCTCTTCTCTCACCAAATCTTTACTTCTTTGTGACCGACAATCCAATACCTTTCATTTGGACAATGATGAATCCAATTCAACATTGGAGCTAAGACTATTCCTTAAGAGTCACATATTTAACTTTTCCTACTGAACCGTAAGCCACTGGAAAGCAAGCACCCTGTCTTAAACTTCTTTTTAATATCCTTCCCCCATCTTACACACAATGCTATGTACTTTTTTTTTTTTTTTAAAGATTTTATTTATTTATTTTTTCCCCCAAAGCCCCAGTAGATAGTTGTGTGTCATAGCTGCACATCCTTCTAGTTGCTGCATGTGGGACGCGGCCTCAGCATGGCCGGAGAAGCAGCGTGCTGGTGGGAGCCCGGGATCCGAACTCGGGTCGCCAGCAGTGGAGCGCGCTCACTTAACCACCAAGCCACGGGGCCGGCCCTACAATGCTATGTACTTTTAAGTAAGCACCTTATAAAAGATTTACTAGGAAAACACTCGTTTTTTACGTCCATGACTAGGAGTTGAGAACATGTATGTGTGATGGAGATAGGGCTGGGACATGGAATGGTTTTCTATACAGAGTTGGAGGACAAAGTTCCCATCCTCTAATGAGGAAGCTGATACCTAATGTCTGGAGTGGAGAGTGGAGCCTTGTTACTGTGGTGGCGGTGGTTTTATGTTTAGGGAAACCACATCTACTGCCTGGTTAATTCTAATTCAGAACCAAGGTGAGCTGAAAGCGAGAGAAAGCACAGAGTCTACTTTACTCCAACCTTCCTCTGTACATTTCAAAAGTTTCTCTTCGTGTCTTGCAGTCAATTCAAAGTGCAACTGGGAAATTTGTTCTACTAGCCGTTCTGTACACTTTCTGACACGGACTTTCCTCTAAGTCCTTACCGACTTTCCTTTCC
The DNA here is from genome assembly GCF_057802395.1 of Ceratotherium simum simum. NCBI lineage: Eukaryota > Metazoa > Chordata > Mammalia > Perissodactyla > Rhinocerotidae > Ceratotherium > Ceratotherium simum. Next base: position 37,882,323 of record NC_141912.1, read on the forward strand.
CACTCTCTTCTTAAAAGACGAGTCCTCACCAAATTCTCCTGTGATTTTTAAGATGATCTGAAGCCCCGTACCCTAAGACTAACCATGGGGAAAAGGGCAGACTCAAAAGCACCACACCTCGTTGTCGACATCTCTGCCTCACACAACAGCTCTCAGGTTCTCAGACCCCAAAAAAAGAACAGGAGATGGAAATTGGTAGTGACCGAGATCCCGGAGGGGACCGAGCGGTGGCAGCGAACAGACAAAGCTGACAACATGTACAGGAGAAAAGAGCCTGGCTCCCCGCCCCAGCTGCACACGAAGAAAGGGAAAGGCCAGGGTGGGGAGCCTGGGACGGGGGAAATGGGCAGAGACCCGACAAGGAGCCTCTGGAAACCGGGACGAGGGGGACTGTCAGGAGGGCAAGAGAGCGGCCGAGGGACCGAGAGGGTGGGGAAAGAGGAAAGAGGGCGCCGGCGGGAGGGGAGAGCCCCAAAAAGAGTCGGGGGAAAAGGAGATGAAGGAAAAAACCGGGGATGGACAGAAGACAGCGGCAGCAAGACACTCACCAGAGCCCCGGGGGAGGCAGGGCTGGGGGCCGCGGACAGCCTCAGACGCCGGCCCGGCCAGCGGTCGCGAAGCGGGGACAGGCGAAGCCCCGGCGGCAGCAGTCAGCCCTCCAGAAAATGCGCGGGGACCCGTGAAGGGCTTTGAGGTAGGGCCAAGGAGCCGTTGCGGGCGAGGACAACAGGAAGCGCCCCAACTGCCGGAAAAGACGGCAGCGCGCAGGGGCCAAGGCAGCCGAGTCCCCCGCCGCTGAGAGGGGCTGGCGCGGGGCCGGGGGCCGAGACTGCGCAAGCGTGGCTTCCCGGCGACGCGGCAGAGGTTTCAGGACTGCGCGTGCGCAGCCCCGCCCCACCACACCCCTCCCCGCCCTACCCCAACAGGAGAGGCCTCGCCGAGGGCAGAAGTGTGAGGTGCGCCGCGGGCTCCGGGTAGGGAGGGGTCAGCGGAGGTTCCCTTACGGTTTTGTTGTTGTTGTTCACTTTTTATTTCGAAATAGTTATAGATTCACAAAAAGTTGTAAAATTAGCATAAAGAGGTCCCATATACCCATCACCCACCCAGCTTCCCTCAACATCTTACATAACTATACTACATCATCAAAACCAGGAAATTGACCCCGGCACAAGACGACTAACTCATCCAATACAATTACCTGAATTACAAACCTTACTCAGGTCAACCAGTTTGGCATGCATGCATTTGTGCGTGTCTCTGCGTGCTCGCGCTCATCTGTAGTTCTATGAAATTTTATCACCTATATAGTCCTCATCGCCCACCTTCCCTTGATTTTCGACCGTCGTAGTAACAGGTCTGCAGGAGCCCTTGGCCCCACGTACTATTCCTTGAGTCAGGATTAACACGCTTTACGCTGGGATCGGGCGAGCTCTCATAGGTTTGGACGTGGGCTACCAGGAGGGGGTCCCAGTGTGCCCCGAGGAACCTGCTTTTCAATGCTACCCAACCGCTTAGCCTGTACCACCTCTTGGGGTCAAGAGAATGGAGCAGAGTGCTCTTGACCAGAAATTGTCACGCTCCTGGAAACAAAGCTGAGTAAGGCATGGTCCCCGCCTGACTTCAAAGAGGCCATCCAGGGTGCGAAAGAAGCATGTGTGCAAGTCATTCATTAGGGTGTTTTGTGATATTACCCTGCCTCACTCTCTTGTGTAACTGTTTGTAAGACCATAGGGCTTAGTTTGATCCTTCAAGCTTGGGGTCCCAGGCTTTGTTTCCTTAATGATCTTAAAAGTATAGGTCTTCCTTGACTGCTTTCATCTTTTTAGACTTCAAAGCCCAGTTTCCTTTTGTCTGGCCTCTTGCGAAAACCACTTCACCTTTCATTCTCTCTGCCTAGAGGCCGTTCTCCCCCAATGCCTTTTGTGTCCAACTCCTTCCCATCCTTAATGACTTAATAACAGTACTAGATGTTTGCATAGTGCTTTTCCGTTTATAAACTGCGTTCACTCATTTAATCTCAGTTGATCCTCACAACTCTTTGGCAGGTTGCATAGGATGACATTTTACACATAAAGTAACTAATACTGAGAGAAGCAAACGGACTTGCCTGAATTCTCACAGCTATTAAGCCAAGTAGGGAAGTAGGGTACCCCATTTTCTGACTGCGAATTCAGTGTTCTTTCTGCTTTCCCCCTTTCCTTCCTCTAAAGCCCAGATCAAACCTTATGTTTTCCTTGGAACCTTCCCAGTTTCAGAAGAGGGATTTCATTCTCTGCTGTCCATAGTCCTATATTAATTTATCTGCACCCTAAGTTTAATAAATACTAAAGTTTTCCTCAAAATAACCCAGCCAGAATATGCTGCTCTCCCTACATGGATCCAGGTGATGACATTTTACCATGACTCCAAAAAGTGTAGTGGATATTTGTCATTCTTTTTGACCACCCAGCTCCTGAATCCTTTTCATGCGTTTCCCACTTCTCACTATCAAAACTGCTGATTCCAGATATCCTCTCTCCTAGACTCCTTTGCACCTAGGGTGTGGGCACAAAACCTAAGTGCCACTTATACCCACCCCAGACTGTGAGTTGGAAACTAGGGTGATCTGACCCTGTACTTGCAGCACTCAGCCTCATTTGCCTCACTCTAATACTGGTGTTGTCAGATGCGGCCTTTATTTTAAATGTTGCTATTTTGTTCATCATGGATTTTTTTGCATTAATTTTTATTTTTTAACATATTATCTTGATTACTGAGTTTTTCCCCGCCCTCATAAATCTTGTACCAAGGCGAGTGTCTTGCTCACCTCACCCTACTCCAGGCCCTGAAAAGATCACTCTGAATCTGTTCCAAAGAGTGGTGGCTGCTTCATACAGTTTCTAGAGACCTACACAGAGGGCTCATTGGCCAGAATTGTATCACGTGGCTACCCTTCTTGGGAAAGCAAGTACTCAGCTTTTTTATGCTCTGTAATGGAAGCAGGCAAAGAAGAAAGGGGTTGGGAATGGATATTGTGTTAATCCAGTTAATAATGTCTGCCATAGTAGTATATATTACTTTGCTGTTCTCTTCTAATCTGATTTACTAATCTAAATGGAGAACTGACATATAGCAGAACCCTTATTAATTGACTTCTGATTAATGGGAACACTGAACAGAGTCAATCCCTTTATATTTTCTATTGTATATTATTTCTGCCCTCATGTAATTATAATTACAATATAATTCACCCAATCCAAGCTTCTCAGTTTTATAACAGATTTCTCTAAAAGCTCTTGGAAAAAACAACCTTATAGTGTACCAAGTTATTCTTTATCCCCCTGGGACTTGAGTTACTTGGTTTAAATATTAGCACTTTTTTGTCTGCTCTTTTCCCCAGTTTCGGACCCACTAGCCTTTCCCTTCTCTTTAAATCCAGGCTGCCCAAGCAGAGCCTGCCCAACTTAACCCCTAGGCCACTGGCGCTGGCCCCCAAATTGTTCTTTGTCCCAAGGGAACCACCTGCTGCTTCTCCATCAGGCTGACCTGCAGTTGCTTCACCAGCTGAAGCTCAGCCTCTCAGCAAAGACCACAGTCCTCTAAAGGACAGGCATCTTACCCCCGGCAGTGTGTGCCCCACCCATTGGACGTGATGAGATCAGTTGCCTCTGAATATTCCTCCCAGAAGAGGATAGGAACTGTGCTTGGTGCCTGCTAGCCCAGTGCTTCTCAAATTTTAGCGTGCACACACATCCCCTGGGATTCAGTTAAACTACAGATTCTGATTGAGAAGGTCTGAGCAGAGCTGAGATTCTGCATGTCCAACAAGCTCCCAGGTGATGCTAATGCCGCTGGTGCACGTACCAGACTTGGAGTAGCAAGCAACTTGAACATATATCTAAGGGAAGAATAAGAAGGGGAAAGTGCCCATGATCCAGCAGCCCAAGGTCCCTACCAGGGCCAGACTCGGGTGAGGTAAGTGAGGCACCTAGGGCACAGCATTGAAGGAGGCTCTTAAGCTCAGGTGCAGCCCCTGCACTTGCATGACCCTGAGAGTAAGCACCTCCTCACCTTGTGTGTCCAGGGCACCTTACTGCCCACCCTAGTCCCAGCCCTGGTCACTACCAACTGACATTTTGGTGAGTATCCCTCCAGACTACTTTCTAACACACATATAAACACATATGGGATCATACTGTATATGATTATACTGTATATAATTATACCTACAATGTTACCCATATAGTTAATTATACTGTTAGTATTTGTTCATTTATATCTAAGTTGTGATATTTTTAAATCCTCAAGCTCTGACAATTTAATCTCAACAAATTTATTTAATAATTCTGTTCCTCTAAAATGTGCATACTTGCTTTCTCGGAGTGGAAGAATTATGAATAATTATTATTTTCTTCCTTATACTTTTCTGTACTTTCCAAATTTTCCACATTGGACCCACATAACTTTTAATTTAGTTTTTATTTTTATCAAAGTAATACACGTATGGACTTGAAAGAGACCAGACGATCTACGAGACTTATAACGATAAACAGCAATTCCCTGCCCCACCCACTCCCACTGGACTCACTCAGCAGAAGCAGCTGCTTTCAGCACTTTTAGTTGTTTCTTCTGCTATTTACCTCCTTGTTCTAAGTATTGTTGCTATTTCTTAAGTTTTAGATTTTTTTTTTTTTAAAGATTTTGTTTATTTTATTTTTTCCCCCCAAAGCCCCAGTGGATAGTTGTGTGTCGTAGCTGCACATCCTTCTAGCTGCTGCATGTGGGACTCGGCCCCAGGATGAACAGAGAAGCGGTGCCTCGATGCGCACCCGGGATCCAAACCTGGGCCACCAGCATCGCAGCACGCGCACTTAACCACCAAGCCACAGGGCCGGCCCAGATATTTTTTAATTTCCTCAATGAAGATGAGATTTTAACTCACACCACAACTTCCCCATAACTTCTTCTACCACTGCCATTCTTCTTAAATCAGTATTCGGTGTTTACAACTGAGCCAAGCAGGGCAGAATAATTACCCTATCTCCTTGTACCATTTTTTGTTTTCCCTGGAGTTAACAATCGCCTCAATATTTCCCTTCCCTTTAAAATATCTATCACTGGGCCGGCTCCGTGGCTTGGCGGTTGGGTGCGCGCGCTCTGATGCTGGCGGCCCGGGTTCGGATCCCGGGAGCGCCCCGAGGCACCACTTCTCCGTCCAACGCGAGGCCGAGTCCCACGTACAGCAACTAGAAGGATGTGAACCTATGACATACAACTATCTACTGGGGCTTTGGGGGGAAAAAACTGAATAAATAAAATCTTTAAAATATCTATCACTAATTTGTCTGCAAGCTCTCTGCCAAAACTGGACAACTTTTCTAAGATTATGGTCAAACTCACAGTCTGTCAGCTCCATTTTTTTCTCTAGGATCTTCCTTCCTGGAGCCCTCTGTATTAGTGAGGGTTCTCCAGAGAAACAGTAGCAATAGGAGAGAGAGAAAAAGAGACGGATTTGTTTTAAGGAACTGGCTCACATGATTGTGGGAACTAGCAAGTCCCAAATCTGTAGGGCAGGCTAGCAGGCTGGAAACTCAGGGTTTCTATGTTGTCATCTTGAGGTAGAATTCCTTCTTCCTTGGGACACTTCAGACTTTGCTCTTAAGGCCTTCAACCGACTGGATGAGGCCCACCCACATCATGGAGGGTCATTTGCTTAACCTAAAGTCAAGTGACTATAAATGGGTTTTTCTTGCATTTTGTTTTTTTGTTTTTTTGGGGTTTTTTGGTGAGCAAGATTGGCCCTGAGCTAGCATCTGTGGCAGTCTTCCTCTATTTTGTATGTGGGATGCTGCCACAGCATGGCTTGATGAGCAGTGTGTAGGTCTGCCCCACACCGGACCCTGGGCCGCCTAAGTGGAGCACACGAACTTAACCACTATGCCACTGGGCTGGCCCCTATAAATGTTAACCTTATCTAATATATACCTTCACAACAACATCTAGAGTAGTGTTTGACCACACTGGGCACCATAGCCTAGCTAAGTTGACACATAAAATTAAACATTACACCCTCCATCCTCCCAAGTAATCTTTCTCCCACCATGTTTTTTTTTCTCTTTAGTGTCCCCCTCCCACGTAATCTGTAAATATCAACCATAGTTTTCGGTAAATACTTCCCAAGTGAATTAAGACAACCCATCATGGAACTGTGCGAGGGTAGATAAAGTGAATGGGAGAGTCAGTGGGCACCTCCTCTACCCCATCCAGCTGCCTTCTCATCTCCGTTTCTTTCCCACTGTCCTAGGAGAGCAGGAGGTACAGTGCTGAGCTCAGACAGCATATGCTCTGTGGTAACTGCAAATAACCAAGCCTGGCCAGGAGAAAGAGAATTTATTTGCAGCTCCAGTCCTTCGGGGAAGCATTTGTGTAATTAGCCAGGCCTGCAACAGCTGTCTGACTGGTCATTTTTACCCTAGTGCTTAGGCTACAGACCTGAAAACCTCGAAGTAAAGTAAGCACTAAATGCAAAAGTAGCGTTTCATATTATTTCTTGGTTTCAGACTTACAGACATGCCAACACATAATACAATGATAGCTTTGATCATATGATTTTGCTTTCTTAGAGATTTTTATTTTCTTTAAACTGAATGCTTAATGATGGGGCCAAAATAATTGAGAAGTCTTAAGAAATACAGATTTTAAATTAATTGTTTCCAAATGACTGTATGTGTGTGTGTGTGTGCGTGTGTCATGATGAGTCAGAGTTTCTTTAGGAGTTGAGGGTGAAAATTCTCAAAAACTAATGAAGGATGTGAGCGTGGCAGGTCCAGGACCCAAACAATGCATAAACTTTTCCCATTTACCTGTTTGGGAGGGAAGAGATTCTACAAACCTTATGGAGCAAGGAGAGAAACAGAACTATAATTTCTGAGCAAAAAGAGTGACAAAAACAAGTTCTCCAAAGCAAAAATAAATCTGAAAGCCAGAAGTGAAAGGGATAAGATATCCACTGACCTCATCGTGCTTAGATGGGAAACTTTCTGTAAAACAAGGGAGTTTCTGAGGCTCCCACTGTTGAAAGGTTTTGTTTCAACTGGTGGGGTGGAGAGCTGCGTGAATCACAAGACTCTCAGACTCCCTTAGGAATGTGCTAAATCTTCCCATATTTGCAGAGGCCCAAGAACTGTCCCAACTGCCGACTGGTAGCTGATCTCATAAGTTCCCTAAAAATGGAGGCGTGGGAATCCCATTTGTTCTAAATAGAGGTAATAGGACACACCAAATTATTCCATATCCATAAGTTTGGAAAAAGCCAGGTTAAGTAAAATTATGAGTTTCTTTATTGCAGGATTTCTCAGCACCTTTAATAGCATTGAGACTCTTCATCAGGAGCGTTTGTTATACAGGATTCTCCAAATGTATCTGAGATATTTCATGGAGCACTGATTAACATTTCCCTAAACTAGATGGTCACATCGGGGGGCTGTGTGTGGTCATAGGAGAAAGGGGCACAGAAGATCACTTGCTAGTTCTTGTGTAGCTTCAAGTCAAGGAAGCAAAAGCAGACCCAAAAGCAGCCCGTTACCATCTCTTGGCTTTGAAAAATGATCTCATAAATTCCTCTTTTGTTCCAAATTGCTAACAACTGTTTCAGAATCCAATAATATCAGAGCTAAAAAGGAACCTAGAGATCGCTTCATCTAATCTTTCCATTTTACAGATGTGAAAACTGACCTAAGGAGAGGAATTGTTTGCCCGAAGTTACAGGTGAATTAAATTGCAAAGCTGGGTTAGAACCAGGTTTCCTGACTCCCTGTCCACTGATCTCTCTCCTGCCACATCGTGCCTCTCCATATGACTGGATCCACAGACTGGTGATGGACTGTTACTGCACCATTTTGATAAATCTGCCTATAATCATAAATGAGATCTAAGCCCAGCTGATGGCCCATGTTATCTCAAACAAATCTCAATGTGGTAAAATAATTCAGACAGGCATTTCAGTGTTTCAAACGTACTGCTTCAAAAGTGCTAACGTGTGGTTTCAACACCGGATTCTTCATTTATCTCTGAGCCTACAGCCTCATGATGTCTTCCTTGAAAGCTGAATTGTAAGTCGTGCAGATGTCATGGTCCATCTCTAAAAGTGTTTAAATAGGTTTGTATTGCTCAAAAACAGATCAAGGATTATAAAATGTTCCAAGTGAAAATCTCATTCCTACCTCTGTCTCCCACCCTCCCAGTTCTCACCTTCCCTCTCCACATAGTTAACTGTTCGTAATAGTGTTTTGCGTATTTCCAGAGTTCTTTTTTTTTTTTTGTGAGGAAGATCGGCCCTGAGCTAACATCTGCCAAACCTCCTCTTTTTGCTGAGGAAGACTGGCCCTGGGCTAACATCCATGCCCATCTTCCTCTACTTTATATGGGACGCCGCCACAGCATGGCGTGCCAAGCGGTGCGTCGGTGCGCACCCAGGATCCAAACCAGCGAACCCCGGGCCGCCGCAGCAGAGCGCGCACACTTAACTGCTTGCGCCACAGGGCCGGCCCCTTTCCAGTGATCTTTATGCAAATATGGATATAGAAACTTATTTTTCTCCCTTATTTACGCAAAATGGCGTGATCTCTTTATTAGGCAAGTCTCTTCCCTTTAGCCGTTAGTTTCCTCATTTATAAAGAAAGGAGCAGGGAGGGCTAAAAGGGTAAAGGGGTACCCTTTTAGGGTAAAGTGTGTATGGTGACAGATGGCAACTAGACTTTTGCCAGTAAACATGATGCAGTCTATTAGAAGTTGAAATATAATACTGTACACTTGAAATGTATATGTTATAAACTGATATGACCTCATTAAAAAAATAAAATAAAAATAAATTTAAAAATTAAATTAAATTAAAAATTTTTAAAAAAGAAAGGAGATTGTAGGGGCTGGCCCCGTGGCCTAGTGGTTAAGTTCGGCACATTCTGCTTCTGCGGCCCAGGTTTATGAGTTCAGATCCCAGGCATGGCCCTACACCACTCGTCAGCCATGCTGTGGCGGTGACCCACATACAAAGTAGAAGAAGATTGGTGCAGATATTAGCTCAGGACTAATCTTCCTCAAGCAAAAAGAGAGGAAGACTGGCAACAGATGTTAGCTCAGGGTGAATCTTCCTCAGCAAAAAAAAGAAAGATTGTCCAACTCTCTCCATGGTCCCTTCTCTCTGACATTCTCAGATGCTGGGAGTGCATCAAGCCCCCTGCCACTCACTCTGTCTCTCTTGACAATGTTTGGCCGTTTGGAAAGTCACACTTGCATAGCTGGTTTTGTCAGTGACCTCGAATTTAGAGCACTCAGGGTGTGGTTAGGACTCCGGTATTTCATGCTTTAAGAGAATCCAGTACACAAATAGCAACATTTCCAAAGCAAAATAGGGAGTGGCTGTTTGTATTACAAATGAACCATGGAAAATGATTCACCAAAGGCATCTTTTGTGTATTTACATATATTTATTTCTTAAACAAATAATACTTATACTCAGTACAAAATTCAAAAGAGTATATGATGAAAATGTTCCACCTTGATCCCTGGTCACCGAGCTCCCCTCCCCATGGGCTACTTTTGTCATCAGTTTCTCGTGTATCCTTCCGTATTCTTTGCATATGCAAACATATCCATAATATCCTTTTCTGAAAATAGTACTCCAAACGCACTTTTTTGCACCTTGTACTTTTCACTTAAAAACAGATCTTGGAGGGCTGGCCCCATGGCTTAGCGGTTAAGTGCACGCGCTCTGCTGCTGGCGGCCCTGGGTTCGGATCCCGGGCGTGCACCGACGCACCACTTCCCTGGCCATGCTGAGGCCGCGTCCCACATACAGCAACTAGAAGGATGTGCAGCTATGACATACAGCTATCTACTGGGGCTTTGGGGAAAAATAAATAAATAAAATTTTTAAAAAAAATCAGATCTTGGAAATCCTTCCATATCAGGACAAATAGAACTGCTTCTTTTTTTTAAGGGTTGTGTAATTTTCCAATGATGGATATATCAAAATGAATTAATTTAAAAGGAGTTCTTTTTAATAGTGAACTCCATTATTCCATTGACAATCTGCTTTGATCCCTGAAGTCCTGTTTCGGTTGCACTCTATTGTAGGAAACAAGATTCTCTCAAGGTGCTTCCGCCTGTGTACCGTGCACAATCAGAACGGACATCAGTGCCCACGGACGAACTTATGCCAGAAATTCATAAGTGTTTTCACCTCCTAAATCTTAAGGTTGAATCTCAGACTGCTTCAAGATCCTCAAGGCTTAATCTTCCTAATTTTTAGAATAGGTTTTCCCCTCTTCTTAATTTTTAGAATAAACTTTTCTCCCTCTCTCTCTCTCTCTGCACTCTCTTCCCACCCCCTCCTCATTACTGAAAACTGAACAATCTAATGTGGCTTTTTTTTTTAAGCTTTTGAAAGCTGCCTCATTCTCCAAGGCTCTGACTAACCCCCTAATGACCACTAGCAGCTCTTACCCTGGGTGGTCCCCAGCTCTGCCCTCATAACAATAAAACTCCTCTATAGTTGTTCTCACTATAGGAGCAGAAAGAATCTGTGTCAGAGGCAGGGGATGATGAGATATTGATCTCCAAGCCCTCAGTGTAGCCAAGGGGGCCACGCAGCCTTGAAGAGCCTCGTCATCCATTTACCTCAGGGGATGCACAAATATTATCGTTTTTTTATGTGTGACAATGAGAAAGCTTGAGAAGCCCTGCTGAGCACCATGAGAAGAAACATCGTCTCCAGCACAGTTTAGCACATGGTGTGTTCTCAGTTAATATGTGGTTGATTGATTGGTTGGTTGAGTGATATGATCAAGCACTGTGTACTCAATAAAGAGTAGGTATGATTATATTATGGTTATATCTTCTCACTGTTTTTTGTGCCCCAACCAAAGAAAGAAGACATGACACCCACGCATATTTTATCATCCTAACCCTAGTTGATCTCTTATTTCACTTACTTAAAATATTCACTTCCCTTAGTTCTGTAATGTGAGACTCTCCTGCTTTTGTTTCTTCCTTGAGTCTCCTTGCTGATTTTCCTTTCTCTACTAGGCCTTTAAATGTTGGAGTTTTTCCAGGTTTGGCTCTGTGTCCTCCTCTCTCCCTGAGCCATGTCAATGTCTCCTGGGACGCCAGAGACAAACTGTGTTCTGATGACCCCCAAATGATGTTTTCAGCCCATTTCCCTTCTCTGAGCTCCAGACCCATGAATCCGGCTGCCTCCTTGTCATCTCCTCTTGAATTGACTGAGATGAAGCATCGGCCACCTAGAGGAATGAGAGCTCAAAATAGAAATAAAGGTACGAAATATAAGGTTTTTCTTGCACATCTGGAATTTGTACCCACTCTACTAGCTATTGTAAATCTTTTCTGCTTGCTTCAATTCTTTGATTTTGCTAATCCTTTCTACCCCAATTAGCAGATCCTATCACCTCCCCCTTCACAGAGACCCTTAGACAGCTCCCTCCCCTTCTGCCACCAAATCTATAGACATCTTCACTTTCCTCCTTTTTAGGCCAATTTCCTAGTTCCTCAGGGGTCCTTTGCTACTGAGTGTCCACCCTCTCCGTCCTCTCTCTTTTACTGGTTCTCTCTACTTGCTGCTTCCTATCAACGTTTATACATATTCAGAGTCTCCCCAATGTAAAACCCTCTGCCTTGACCCCATGTCCAGCTCCCACTACTGCCCCTTACCATTCCCTTTAGAGCCATATTTCATGAAAGAGTTTTCTCTGTTTACCATCTTTATTTCTACATCTCCCAAATGTCTCAGCCTCCATCAATTTTTTTTTTTTGTGAGGAAGATCACAACCAAACTGAGCTAACATCCATGCCGATTCTCCTCTTTTTGCTGAGGAAGACTGGCCCTGAGCTAACATCCGTGCCCATCTTCCTCCACTTTATGTGGGATGCCGCCACAGCATGGCCTGACAAGCGGTGCGTTGGTGTGCGCCCAGGAACCGAACCTGGGCCGCCAGCAGCTGAGCGCGAGCACTTAACCGCTACGCCACGGGGCCGGCCCCCCAGCCCCCTGCAATTTTGCTTTCTCTCCACAGTCTGCTGAAACTATTCTTGACAAAGTCAACACCAATGTCTTCCGTCTTCTTTAATCCAATGGTCTTCATTTGCTTTGGCCTCTCTGCAGCATTTGCCACTATTGACCAGTCCCTGCTCCTTGTTTCCTTGCTGTTTCCCTCATGACAGTATTTTGTAAATGGTTCTGGGTGGCTCACTGGGTAACTGCCAGCCCAGGGACTGTATTTTCTTTCTACCTTCACAAACACCTAGTTATCTCTAACTCACCCTTCAGGTCTCAGCTCAGGGCGCCCTTCCCTGTCACCCTAGACCAGTCCACATGGCTTCCTGTGCTTTGCCTGAGGAGCAATTAACACAGATTGCAATTAGATGTGTTAGAGTCATTCTACACCCCCAACTTTTCCCCTGAGTTGTGTCTAATGTCCAGGGACTTCTGTGGCACCAAGACACAGGAGAGGGTGGCTTTCTGCTGCTGAATATCATGTGCTATGCTGGCCCAGCTGAAATGTACTTGGAGCTCACAGTCCTCATGAAGGCTAGTTTAAAGGGATCTGAGTGCTCTCCTTCATTCTCCTCACACATTTTAATTTTTTCCCTATGCTTTTCCAGACTTCCTCCAAAGTGATCATTGGAAATGATTAAAGCAGTGGTCCCTGAGAGTGGCCCGATAGTGGCCACACAGCCTCTTCATGTGAAATTCCACCTAACAACCACTGAAGACACCAAAACCGTTATCAGGGCATCATTTTCCTCCCTGTTCCTAACTCCCACCCCAGAAGGCCTGGTCCAGTGATGGGGGCACAGCACAGGGCCTGGAATGCACACGCTTCTGAGTTCTGAGTTCTCCTCAGGCCGGGCCCCTGATCTCATCTGGAGGTGGAGTGGACTCTTGCAGCCCTGAGCGTTGTTTTTGCACATGAGTCTTTTCTGTTTCTCCCAGGGTCCTGGCTCCAAGCCAGGAAAAGTCTCCTTCTTTCTGCTGGGTCCACCCTTCCCTGAATTAACAAAGGTTTAGTTCACTGAATGGGGGGAAAGGCCATGGAGAAAAGAAAATCCTGGGGACAAAGGCCACCGGTTAATATTCCACAGTAGCCTTCTGACACAGTACTGTGGATACTGAGAATCTAGGGAATGTGGGTTTGGAGACAGCAGATGAACCAGAACTTCCTGATGTCCTTAGTAAATAAATAGATATAGCAGATGGAAAAAAGTCATTTTGCCAGAGAGTAGAAAAAGAAGTGTTGTTTCATCTTCAACATTACACAGAGGAATTTCTGGGGGAAAATGTGAAGATTTTGTGACTGCTGAAGAGCAAAGAGTATGAGTCATTTGTAAATATTAAGAAAAATAAAACATGTATTTGTGCCTAAATGTAGCTAGCAAGAAAGTTAATAATCACCCACATATCTCCCCTTAATTACCTAATTAATCTAATTACCTCCTACCATTTTTTGACCTTTTTCTTCCCACATATCCTCATTTATTATTTATTACCTAAATGAAATAACACAGTTGCCCCAAACAAAAAGCCCACAGATAACCAAGAGAAGCTACATGTTTGAGAAAGACTCTCATCACATTTTCTTGTAAATCTGTATTATTAACATACCTCCTTTTTTTCAGAATCTCAAGCCCTGGGAGGAGAATGTAAGATGCAAGTGGAAGGCAAAGTGACCTCATGCTTTTCTGCAAATACTACTGGTTCTCCAGGAGCAGGAAGCCGACTCCAAAGGCCTCTTGCTTTTTGATAATCCCTCAGGACACAGCAGAACAACAAGCGCAAAGTGCCTGCCTGCCCGAAACTAAAACTTGACACTGCTGGGATGGAGTCTGTCTAGCTGCCTTCTCTCTCAGCACCAAAATGCGCCTTGAAATCTGCCTTCCTTTGGCTGATTGAGAAAGACTTAAAATGGTGAAATATCTTTTCTTCTTCTTGACATACGCACAGTGGAAACATGGCCTTTGGAGGTCCCTGCAGACCACTTTCTCCCATGATACTCTATCTGCCTTTGTTTTTGGAAGCTCTGCTTTCTTATCCTCACTTAGACATCTCCTTGGAGAGAGAGCTTTGGAGAAACCAAAATAATTGGACTCCAGGGAGAGCTGAGTTGCAAAGCTGAGGCTTAAATAAACTGACAAAATAATTTTTCTCCATATCCTGTTTTTATTTCAAAACGCTACTTAGAAACTGGCTTCTAATTGAAGTATTCAATTTTTTTTTTTTTTTTTTGGCTGATGAAGGTTCACCCTGAGCTAACATCCACTGCCAATCTTCCTCTTTTGTATGTGAGCCGCCACCACAGCCTGGCCGCTGACAGATGAGTGGTGTAGGTCCATGCCCAGGAACTGAACCCAGGCCACCAAAGTGGAGCACACCGAACTTAACCACTAGGCCACCGGGACTGGCCCTCTATTTTTTAAATCATCATCATCATTATTAATATTAACAATCATTTTTGAGTACATACTCAATGAACATTGTACTAGGCCCTTCAGCTAGGTTCTTCCAGTTGCCCTTCTGGCATCCATGAGAAACAGGAACTGTTACTCCCGTTTCAGAGATTAAAAAGCTGAGTGTCAGAAGTGAAGAGCTGGGGCCGGCCCCATGGCGTAGTGGTTAAGTGTGTGCGCTCCGCTGCTGGCGGCCCAGGTTCAGATCCCGGGCGCGTACTGACGCACCGCTTGTCAGGCCATGCTGTGGTGGCGTCCCACATAAAGTGGAGGAAGATGGGCACGGATGTTAGCTCAGGGCCAGTCTTCCTCACAAGAAAAAAAAAAAAAGAAGTGAAGAGCTAATGAAGAGCAGACCGAGTCTAAGACCAGACTAAGCAGGAAGCTGCTGAAGCCCAAGCCACAGGCCCCTGTCTTACATGAGCCCCTTTCAAGGCCCTGCACCCAGCTCTGTATCCACAAGCTTTCTTCTCCTCCTTAAGAGGAGTTTTCAAAGTTGTATAAGCTTCATTCCCCACAAAATCTGGATCTGTCACCGGTATGGAGCCAATATTTGAACCCAGAATTATGTGACTTTGAAATCTTTGCTCGTCACGTAAAACCATTGTTAATCATGAATTACAAGAGTCGGAAAATATGACTTCCACTCCCTAAATCTGCTGTAACCTTGAAAACTCCAATAACCTTAACAGAGTGCCCTGTTCAAATACTACTTGCATCACTCCTTTGGAGAATCAGAAACATATATCATTAGATACTCATTTATTGCCATGTGTCTGGGGGGATGAGAGAGGCCCTGTGAGAGAGAGCAGGCTTTGGAGCTGGCTCCCTGGGTTGGAATCCCAGTTCTCCCACATCATCGTTAGCTGTGTGTGCTTAGACAAGTTATTTACCATCTCTGTGCTAGAATTTCCTCTTCTGAAAAATGGGTACAATGATAGTTCCTGCTTCATAGGAGTTTGTGCGTGTCTGTGTGTAAGTGTATTAAATGAGTTAAAAGGGTTTCTCAAACTGCAGGTCAAGACCCATTAGTGGGGGACCGGCCTGTTGGCGTAGTGGTTAAGTTCGTGCGCTCCACTTCAGCAGCCCAGGGTTTGTCGGTTTGGATCCCAGGCGCCGCCTACACACCTCTCATCAAGCCATGCTGTGGTGGCATCCTGCATACAAAATAGAGGAAGATTGGCACAGATGTTAGCTCAGGGCCAATCTTCCTCACCAAAATAAAAAGAAAAAAGACCCATTAGTGGGTCATGAAATCAATTTAATGGATTAACAGCATTTTTTAAAAAAATGAAATAGAATCAGAATACAATCTAACAGAAGATATCAGAATGCATTGCACACATTCAGGGGAGGTAATTGTTTTCTGAAAGCTTTTGTTTCCATTGTGTACAGTGTGAAAGTGTGTATGTATGAGAGTGCTGCATTGCTCTGTGAAATGTATTTCTTATTGTAAGTCACCATCCAGAAGGTTTGAAAACCTCTGAATGAATACAGGCAAAGCAATTAGAGATATGCCAGGCACCTTGTGAGCCCTCAGTAGATGTTAGTTATTATCACAGAGCTAGACCCTGTGGAGTAGCCACAGGTATGGATAATGTAGTCCAAATGCTTTATTTCTATTATCTGATGTCTCATGTGCTCCTAATATTCTTTTTAGAAATAATGCTTTATTATTATAAAATCACACATAAGCAGGGTATCAAGTTAGAAAGTCCAAGTAAGCAAGAATAAGAAAATATCATCCTCCCCTTACCCAGAGATCACCACTGTTAACATCTTAGTGAATAACTTTCAGGATCTTTTCTATACATATACGTTTTAACTCAAATAAAATCATATGCTTCATATTATTTTATAATCCTTTTTTCAGTCACCAACCTCTTCCTTTTCACTTTTATAAACTTTCATTTTATTTAATATCCAGAACATATTAAAATTTCCCCCCAAAATGTCCTTTATAGCAAATTTGTTGAAACCAGTATTGGTGCAGGACTGCTCATTGATCTGGTTGATATGGCCTTTAGTATCTCCTAATCCTTTTGTCATGACATTGACTTTCTGAGGGACCAGGCCAGCTGTCCTACAGAATGTTCCACTTTCTGATTTGTCTGTCTACTTCCTCATGCCAGTGTTTATCTTGCACCCTGCATTTACTGTAAATTAAAAGTTACATCTAAAGGTGTGAGAGACTCAATTTAAGCATTTTGGCTAGACTACAGTTTAAGTAGTGTTGTGTATTCATATTACATCATCAGAAGACACCTAATGTCTAGACCCATTACTGATGCCAAGATTGAACCAATCTTAGGGGAATGACAGTCTGATTCTCCTGATTATCCAGTTACATCTACCCCACCCCCAATTTGAGACTAAAAGCAAACCAATATAGTACTAATTGGCACTATTTGTGTGTCCAATTCTCTATCAACCATTTGTTTAATTTTTAACAGCTTTATTTAGGTATAATTGGCATACAAGCACATTTGTAAATGGTACTGTATTGATCGTCTATTGCTGCTGTAACAAATTATCACAAATTTAGTGGCTTAAAACAACACAACATTTATTATCTTACAGTGCTGTAGGTTAGAAATTCAACATGGCCCTCACCACCTTAAATCAAGGTGTCAGCAGGGCTGTGTTCCTATGTGGAAGCTTCAGGGCAGCATCCATTTCCTTGCCTTTTCCAGCTCCTAGAGGCTGTCCACATTCCTTGGCTCATGGTCCCCTTTGTCTATCCTAAAAGCCCACAATGTTGCGTCTCTCTGACCATTCTTCGTAGTCATCTCTCCCTCTGACTCTCTCTTCCACCTTTAAGAACCCTTGGGATTATATAGGGCCTACCCAGATAATCCAGGATAATCTCCCCATTTTAAGGTCATTTGGTTAGCAACCTTAATTCTATCTGCTACCTTAATTCCATTTTGTCATGTAACATACATATTCATAGGTTCCTGGGATTAGGATGTGGACATCTTTGAGGGACCATTATTTTGCCTACCACAATCTGCTCTGTGATGCCCACAGATTTATGTCCATCTGATATGCCACGTATATTCACCACATTCCAAGGCCCAAAAACGTCTCAACCCCTTATAGCATCAACTCAAAGTCCAAAATCTCATCTAAATTTCATCGCTGAAATCATCCAAATTAGATATGGGTCAGACTCTGGATATAATCCAAGCTGGGGCAAAATTCCTCTCCATCTGTGGACCTGTGAAACTAGAAAATAAGTTTTCTGTTCCCCAAAGAAATGGCAGGACTGGCATAGGATAACAGTTACTGACATTTCCATTCAAAAAGTAAAAAAGTAAAAGGAAAAAAAGAATCACTGGTCCCAAGAAATTTCAAAATCCAGCCAGGTAAACTTCATTAGGTTTTAAGGGCTGGGAATAATACCCTATGGCTCTCAGCTCTGTTCTCTGGGTCCAAGGCTCTGTCCTCTGAGTCATCCTTCCTTTCTCATGAAAGGTGCACATGTTTACAGCTAAGTAGTTTTATCAGTCTGCTTCCTGTCTGTAGAATTTTGGGGGCCCAACAGACTTCTTTCATTTTATCTTCTCTCTGTCCCCCCAGTCCAAGCTGTCAGTGTTTCTGCTGGTACAAAATTCTCAAGAGCCTTGTGGGTCTCCTGTGCATGTCATGGGGATTCACTCCAGTAGACAAGAGGCTGCTCCAGTTATCTTTCCCAGATAATCTCATCTCTATTTTTTCTTTTGTTGAGATGCATGAGGGGATTTATGAGTCACACCCTTAATCTCTTCAAAGAGCCTTTTTGGGCTATTACAAAGAAAGCTGCTATGAACATTTATTTATAAATCTTTGTATGGATATATGCTTTCAATTCTCTTGGGTAAATATCTAGGAGTAAAATGGCTGAGTCGTATGGTGGTTACATGTTTAACTTTTTAAGAAATTACCAAACTGTTTTCCACAGTGGTTGTATGTTTTACATTCCCAACAGCATTGTATGAGAGTTTCAATTCCTCTGCATCCTCACCAACATTTAGTATGTTCAGGCTTTTTAATTTTAGCCATTCTAATAGGTGGATTTTAACACTAGCTGATAATCCTTGAGTCAATTTCATTAGAGCTTGCAAAATGCTGATTTTAAATTTCCAACATTAGGGGCTGGACCGGTGGAGTAGTGGTTAAGTTCACGCATTCTGCTTCAGCGGCCCAGGGTTCGCAGGTTCGAATCCCAGGCGTGGACCTACGCACTGCTCATCAAGCCATGTGTGGTGGTGTCCCATATACAAAATAGAGGAGGATGGGCACAGATGTTAGCTCAGGGCTAATTTTCCTTAGCAAAAAGAGGAGGATTGGCAACAGATGTTAGCTCAGAGCCAATCTTCTTCACACACACACACAAAAATTCCAACATTATTTCTACATTGATTAGCTGGCATTCTTCAGTAAAATAGAGCTTTCTCTCACCAACTGAAATTGTGTAGTTATCCTAAATATGTCCTAAATATAGTTCCCACTAGAAGGGAGGTTAAATGTTTAATTCTTTCCCTTTAATTGCCAATTTTCAAAACAAAGAGTTGTTTTAATCCTCATGCACCTTTTTGATTCAGGTAAATCATTCTTGTTTTCCCATTTTGCAATATGAAAGATATAACAGTGAGACTCAAAAGAGCTTGAGGAAGTTGCTCAAGGTCTCAATCTTAGCCAACAATCAAGAATCCTGATAAGAGTTTGCTTCTAAAATAAAAGGTTTCCGTTGCCAAGGTACTTTGAAGACTTGTCACAGTATGCCTGTACGGGGCACCTGCTACCTAGTAACATGGTGGGAGTCTATTTAGAAATGCTTCATCTCCCTGTCATTAACTCCTTCATTCACAGCAAGGTCATTACCGAGTGTCTCACAGGCTGTTGTGCTGCCCTTCCCAGCACCTGCTGGAATGAGGCAGAAGCTGAACACTGTGGCCCAACAGGCCTCGAATATATTCCTTTGCCATGAAAGCCCCCTTCGTTGACTTCCATCTGAGCAGACTGCTTTCCTTTCAGAAATTAGAATTAATTAGGGGTGACCTCCTGGGCTCTTTTCCAAGCAAGGATGGGGCAGAAAGCAGAAAGTGGCAGAAAAGCCAGGAATCCAAAAGGGGGATTAGATGGTGAAGTCAGTAAGGGACATGGAAGCTAAGGGGTAGACAGAGCTGATGTTCAGCTGGAAGGTTCTGGAACAGGGGTAGCAGTTGTTAAAATATTCAAATACTTCTATGTTTGTTGGTAGATGACTGCTGCTTAAGAACTGCCCCCAACT
This sequence comes from Ceratotherium simum simum, assembly GCF_057802395.1. Taxonomy (NCBI): domain Eukaryota; kingdom Metazoa; phylum Chordata; class Mammalia; order Perissodactyla; family Rhinocerotidae; genus Ceratotherium; species Ceratotherium simum. The sequence goes on from NC_141912.1 coordinate 37,902,097, forward strand.
CTCGTGCCTATTTTCCACGCACCCCCAGCACCCAGTCTCTTCTCTTGCCACCCTCCCATGACCGTTTTGATTAGCTAGGATCTAGGCTGAACTATGGTTAAATATTTTGAATAACTCACCTGGGTGTGGACACAAACTAGATTGGAATTCTAACTGGTGTGACCTAGCAGCTATATTCTAACTTGAACATGAACATGGTGTCAACCACTGTTGAGACAGCCTAGACACTGCATACCTTTGAGTCATGAACTTGTGGGTACTAGGTTGTGATGTCACGTGTATTTCTTTTCTTTTTTTTTTTTTTGTGAGGAAGACCGGCCCTGAGCTAACATCTGCCAATCCTCCTCTTTTTGCTGAGGAAGACTGGCCCTGGGCTAACATCCGTGCCCATCCTCCTCCACTTTATATGGGACGCCACCACAGCATGGCTTGCCAAGTGGTGCGTCGGTGCACGCCTGGGATCCGAACCTGGGAACCCTGGGCCGCCACAGCGGAGCGCACGCACTTAACCGCTTGCACCACCAGGCCGGCCCCTCACATCTATTTCTTATTGTTGGAATCAAAAGTTGGTAAAACCTAGGCTAGGGCATTCTAGGCAAAGGGGACACAATGCAGAGGTACACAGCTTTTTTCTGGAAAGGAAAGATGAGATAACTAGAGGGTAGGCAGGGGTCAGGTATGACAGCCATGAGGCTCATGGCCTGGAGGCAGTGAGACTCTGATGTGGGGCACAGGATGGAAAGATAGTGAATCGGGATCTGAAGTACATTGGGGACATAAGGAAGAAGCATGTGTAGTTGGATGCATGGTTCAGAAGTGGAGGAATAGGCGCCCCACCAAAGACAAAGCAAAGAACTTAGGTCCTGAAATTAGATGAGGTCCCTCCTGGAGGGACACACACAGGGAGTCAGGCAGAAACCAAGAGGGAACTCTGAGGCTCCCTGCATTAGTGGGCAGTGGAAGAAGTACAGTGAAAGGCACTGAGAACGAGGAGCCAGAGTTGGGAACTTGCAAAACTGGGCGAGCGAGGACAGAGACGCAAGAGGAAGAGAACCAGTAGGCTGAAATTTGACAGGTCAAGTAGGACAAGGATTCCAGACACCTGGGGCCTCAGAAGCAGTCTGGGCCTGTGGTTAGTATCCTGACTGCAGGGGTCAAAACTGGCTCCGTGATTCTGAGCTCTGGGACCTTGGGCAAGTGACTTAACCTCTTGTGCTCAGTTTTTTACAGCCATAAAATGGAGGTAATAAGACTACCTACCTTAGAGAGTTTCAAGGATTAAATAAGAGAGAGAGTGTGTGTGTGCAGAGAGAGAGAAAGGGGCCCGCCCAGGGCGTAGTGGTTAAGCTCGACACGCTCTGCTTCTACGGCCTGAGTTCATGGGTTCAGATCCCGGGCGCAGACCTACACCACTCGTCAGCCATGCTGAGGCGGTGACCCACATACAAGATAGAGAAGATTGGCACAGATGTTAGCTCAGGGAGACTCTTCCTCAAGCAAAAAAAAAAAAAGAGAGAGAGAGCATAAGAGAGAGAAAGAGGGACTCTCTGAACTGGGTTTAAAAGGTTGTAAGGGCTCCGCATAAGCATATGCTAAATGATGACAGCTATGGCACCAGCTACCTAAAATTTTATTATACTTTCTGGGTCTGAGTTTCCTCAGATTGGTGTGTAAACTCTAGAAACTCAGGAAAGAAAGCAAGCTAGCCATGGGGGAGGTGAATGAAGACAGATCTCTTTCAAAAAACAGCAGTAAGCACACACTAAAAATTGTGACATCCTGACACCTCCGCTCTGCCCTCTTCAGCTGCTGCTTCTAGTTGCTTTTGAGGCCAAACTTGTTTTTCTGTATTTGTGATTTCCAGAGCGTGAGCCAGGGTCACTGAAATAAAGATTTCTCATTCCCTAGCTGCACAAGCAATCCTTTTATTCTGGCTTGGATCCTTTTCCAGACCTCTTTGTGGGTCTGAGAACCAAATAAGGTAATATATTGAGGCAGGCATTGAAGTTCAGGCGCCACCGAGGGGGGAAGCGGGTGGAGCTGAAATCAGCAAAGGAGGCTCAGGAACTGAGCTGCCGCTGGGGGCTGGGCACAGCGAGGAAAGACATCTGCTCACGTAAAATGTTGTTTCTTGGGGCTCCCAGAGGAATGTGGGGAGCCGAAAAAACAAACACACACACTCAGAGACTCCAAAAGCAGCCTTCTCAAATGGCCACAATTTCTGAGCATTACTGCATTCCACTCCTCAAGTTATCACCAGGCCTCAGAGCCAGACTGGGGGTTTGAATCCCATCTCCATCCTGTACAAGCTGTGTGACTTTGGGCAAGTTACTTAACCTCTCTGTATCCCAATTCCCACTTGTTTCAACTGCTATACTTACATTTTATAAATCAGGTAAATTCCAGAGAAAACCACAGTGAAACTTATTGTGTGTGTTGGGGGAAGGGAGGAGTTGTTGCATGTGGAGAAAGGTATTTGGTAGGAGTAGTGTCAGGGAAATAGAATTACTCAAATGCTCTCAGAGGTCTCACAAACTTCAGTGGTCATGTGACACCCCCAGACTAGGAGAAATCAGATAATTAACTGAGGATTATCGGAAACTAACTGTGGACCAATTTAAAATAAAAGTTGTAAAGCCGAACTATATTTTAGGTATTTTGGCTCTTCAATAAAAAGAACTTTTATTACTCTCTATTAAAATATAATGATAGAAAATTGACCATACAGAGAAACAAATAGCTAAAAAAAAATCCTCAACATGTCACCACCTAGAGGTAAATACTATCATTTTGAAATATAACATTTCCTACTTTTTTCTCTGTCTATATATATGTGTGTATATAAGTTTATGTGTATACATGTGCATATACACACATACACACACACATCATACTTATATATTTGAAAAATGGATCATGCCTGCATTGTTCTGTAACACGTGGGGGGTTTTTTTTTGGTGGAGGGGTGGTTAAGAATAGTTGTGAATCCTCTTAAAACCCACTAAATGGCCGCCAGTCTTGCCAATTTCCTTATATACATAATTCCTCTTTGCTGTTTCAGTGTTTCTCAACGTTTTTGATTCTGTGACACACTTTGAGTGGACTAAACTTTCCCAGGACACAACACTGCGAATGAGAGGAAGTATAACCTGAATAGAACCATGAACTATAACCTGAAACGAACAGCCCTCATTTGCTGGCCCTGCCTCTTAAACTTTAAGACAAAAACAAACAACAAAAACTCACGAAGCAAGTTATAGGTTTTTGTCTGGAGAATAAAGCTTTATCTGGGTACATTTGTCACTTAATTCTGAAATATGTGGCAAGCAATCAGAAGCAATCAAGACAAGCTTGGGTAGGCTGGAAAGAGACTAGGAGCAAGGCATGCAATTGCCAGGGGTCCCTACCTCACAGTCTCTCTTTTCTTTAAGACCGAAGCTGAGAAGATTGCTGCAGAGCCTCTGGGCAAGTGTGGGGAGGGCTGAGAATGGGAGCCTTCATACTCACTTTCGATGAATATTTATTGTCTTCTGTGTGTCAGGCTGGCCTCGGTCTTGAGGCAGGCAGGGATCTGGTGGCTGGCAGGGAAGAGGTTGGGGAAGAAGCTGTGAGCTAGCCTGTCTCTTCTGAGTTACTGAATGTAAATGTCCCGTAATCTTTAAAATGCTACACTGTTATGACATCAGCAGCAGCATAATTATTCTTTTTCTCCTTCTTTTCCTGCTCTCCTCTTGTGGCTTTTCTCCTTTTCTTTTCCTCTTTTTTTTTTTTTTTTTACTTTTTAATTATGGAAAATTTTAAACATATAACAAAAGTAGACAGAAGAGTATACTGAACCCCATGTACCCATTACCCAGCTTCAACAACTCTCAGCTCATAGTCAATCTCATTTTATCTATACCCCTAATCCACTTCCCCCACCCCCATATTATTTTGAAGCAAATCCAGAACATCATATCATTTCATGTGTATTTCAGCATGTACCTCTAAAAGACAGGGACTTAAAAAATCATAAGTTGGGGCTGGCCCCCTGGCCTAGTGGTTAAGTTCGGCGCACTCCGCTTCAGTGGCACAGGTTTGGTTTCTGGGCGTGGACCTACACCACTCATCAGTGGCCATACTGTGGCGGCGACCCACATACCAAATAGAGGAAGATTGGCATAGATGTTAGCTCAGGGTGAATCTTCCTCAGCAAAATAATAATAATAATAATAATAATAATAAAGTATAGTATCATGATAATTGTTTAAAAATTAATAATTCCTTAATGTCATCAAATATTTAGTCAGTGTTCAGATCCTATATCCTGGTCCAGAATTGAAACTCGGACATCATATCTATAGATTTGATTTATTAGATGTCTTAGTTTAGGTTGCTATAACAAACTACCATAGACGGGGTGGCTTATAAACAACATAAATGTGTTTCTCACAGTTCTGGAGGCTAGAAGTCTGACATCAGGGTGCCATCGTGGTTGGGTTCTGGTGAGAGCTCTCCTCTGGGTTGCAGACTGCCAACTTCTCCATGTACGTCACATGGCCGAAAGAGGGCTAGAGGGTTCTGGCCTCTTATAAGGCCACTAATCCCATTAATGAGGGCTCCATCCTCTTGGCCTAATGACCTCCCAAAGGCCACACCTCAAAATACCATCACATTGGAATTCGAGTCTCAACATATGAATTTGTGGGGACACAAACATCCAGTCCATTACATTAGATTTATAAAAGTTGCTTAGAGGCTTAGAACACTTTTGCTTGTTATAATTTTCTTTCTTTTTTTAAATTGAGGTGAAATTCACATAACATAAAATTTATCATTTTAAGGTGAACAATTCAGCAGCATTTAGTGCATTCACAATGTGGTACAACCACCACCTCTACCTAGTTCCAAAATATTTTCATGACCCCAAAAGGAAACCTGGTGCCCATTAAGAAGCTGCTTCCCACCACCCCCCTCTTCCCTGACAACCACCAATCTGCATTCTATTCCTGTGAATTTATCCATCCTGGATATTTCATATAAATGGGGTCATATAATACGTGACCTTTTGTGACTGGCTTCTTTCACTTAGCATAATGTTTTCGAGGTTCATCTATGTCGTAGCATGGAGCGTACGTCATTCCTTCTTAGAGCTGAATCATATTCCATTGTATCTATACATTATAATTTGTTTATCCATTAATGGACATTTGAGCCGTTCCTACCTTTTGGCAATTGTGAATAGTGCTGCTGTGAACATGCATGTACATGTACTTGTTCGAATAGCAGTTTTCAATTCTTTTAGGTATATATCTAGAAGTGGAATTACTAGGTCATAAGATAATTCTATGTTTAACATTATGAGGAACTGCAAAACTTCCACAACAGCTGCACTATTTTAAATTCCCACCAGCTACACATGAGGATTCTAATTTCTCTACATCCTCACCAACATTTGTTATTTTTCTTTTTTTTTTTTCCACTGAGGATGATTCACCCTGAGCTAACATCCGTTGCCGGTCTTCCTCTTTTTTCTTTTTTTTTTTTTTCATGTGAGCTGCTGCCACAGCATGGCCGCTAACAGATAAGTTCCACGCTCAGGAACTGAACCCGAGCCACTGAAGCAGAGCACACCGAACTTAACCACTAGGCCGTCGGGGCTGGCCCTGTTATTTTCCTTTTTAAAAAAATTATTATTATAGCCATCCTAATGGGTGTGAAGTTGTACCTCATTGTGGTTTTGATTTGCATTTTCCTGATGACTAATGATGTTGAGCATATTTCATGTGGTTGTTGGCCAGTTGTATATCTTCTTTGGAGGAGTGTCTATTCAAGTAGTTTGCTCATTTTTTAATTGGGTTGTTTGTCTTTTTGTTGTTGAGTTGTAAGAGTGCTTTATACTAGTTCTAGTTACTGGACCCTTATCAGATTTATGATTTGCACATATTTCCTCCCATTCCGTAGGTTGTTATTACATTTCAACCCCAACTGTTGCAATACCAACTGGTGTACTGCAATCCAATTCTGACAGTTGCCACCCAGAGTTAGCATCAGGCACTATAGGTTTAAGGGCATGGTTCCTGACAAGACTATCTCCATTTCAGAAGCCAGCCTCAATTTCTTGGGGCCTCCAGGCCACCTGCACTTCTGAACATGTGGCTACAAAGGTGGGGGCACCCAGGACCCCCTCAGGTTTGATAATTCACAAGAATGAGTCACAGAACTCAAGAAACCACTATACTCGCCATTCCACTTTTATTATAAAGGATACAGATCAGCAACAGGCAAATAGAGAAATGCATAGGGCAAGGTGTGGGAGGGTCCCCAACACAGAGCTTCTGTGCCCTCTCCTCATAGAATCAGGGTGCATCACCCTTCCAGCACATTAATGTGTTCACCAACCAGGAAGCTCCACTAACCTGCAGTCCAGTGTTTTTAATGGGAGTTTCATTACGTACACTTGATTGATTAAATTGTTGGCTACATGATTGAACTCAATCTCCAGCCACCTCTCCTCTCCCCCGAGGTAGAGCTGGCTCAAAGTCCCAACCCTCTAATCATGTGGTTGCTCAGGAAATTCCAAGGGTTTTAGAAGTTCAATGCCAGGAACCTGGAACAAAGGTTTGTCCCAGACAAATTCTTTATTACACAAAAGTTGCCTTTTCACTTTCTTAGTAATGCCCTTTAATGCACAAACATTTTTAATTTTGATGAAGTTCAGTTTAACTATTTTTTCTTTAGTCGCTTGTGCTTTTGGTATCATATCTAGAAATCCATCACCAAATCCAAGGTCATGAAGATTTTCCCCTATGTTTTCTTATAAGAGTTTTATGGTTTTAAATCTAATACTTAGGTTGTTGACCCATTGGCAGTTAATTTTTGTATATGGTATTAGTTAGGGGTTCAACTTCATTTTTTTGCATGTGGATATCCAGTTGTCTCAATACCATTTGTTGAAGAGACTTTTTTTTCCCCATTGAATAGTCTTGGCCCTTGTCAAAAATTAGTTGGCTATAGATGAATGGGTTTATTTCTGGACTCCCAATTCTGTTCTATTGGTCTATATGTTTATCCTTATACTAATACTACAATGTATTGGTTACTATAGCTTTGTAGTAAGTTTTGAAATTGGGAAATGCGAGTCCTCGAAATTTGTTCTTATTTTTCAATATTATTTTGGCTGTTTGGGGCCCCTTGCAATTCTATATGAATTTGAGGATTGGCTTTTCTATTTCCCTAAAAAAGGTCTTTAGAATTTTGATAGAGATTGCATTGAATATGTAGATTGCTTTGGGTAGTATTGCCATCTTAACTATATTGAGTCTTCTAATCCATGAACATCGGATGTCTTGCCTGTTAGAATTTTAAGTTAGACCTTTGAAATGTTTCAGAAAATTAAATGTATTAAATGTACAAATGTTGGTTGATATATTTAAAAGAATTAAATCAGTCAAGTGTGTAAATAAGGTTAATTATTTGGGAAAATTCTGCTTAACTTCTGATTCAATTAAAGATTTATCTAAGGACAGTGGGAATTATTGATCTTAAAAGTATTAGATTTTTAGAAAGTAAAGTAACAATGATTGGAAATTTTGCTTAACCATACAAAAAGAACTGGATTTAAGAATTTGAAACTTTGGAGAGCCAGTCCTGATGGCCTAGTGGTTAAAGTTTGGCGTGTTCTGCTTCAGTGGCCAGGGTCTGGTTCCTGGACATGGAGCCACACCACTCGTCTGTCAGCAGCCATGCTGTGGCGGCAGCTCACATAGAAGAACCAGAAGGACTTACAACTAGCATATACAAGTATATACTGCAGCGAGAAAAAAAAAGGAGAATTTGAAACTTTGATAAATTTAATAGTAAGCAAAACACCAGAATCAATTGTTATTCCTTTCCAGGCACAAGAGCTCCCCCTCAGACAATAAAAAGTCCAGTTGTCACCTGGAATCTTCTAAGTGGGTGAGGGGGGAGAGTCTCCTGGGTGCACATACATCTAATATACATTATAGCAGCTCTCTGAGCCTTCTAGAGAGAAACATAGTAAGTGCTCAGTTAATGTTTATTGACTGACTGACTGAATTGATTCATCTTTGCTTCTTGAAAGCAGTTAGGCAGTTGGTAAGTACTTGTTGATATATGAATAAATGCATGTATAAAATGAGTATTTTACATATTATTATTATTATTTTTTTGTGAGAAAGATCAGCCCTGAGCTAACATCTGTGCTAATCCTCCTCTTTTTGCTGAGGAAGACAGGCTCTGAGCTAACATCTATTGCCAATCCTCCTCCTTTTTTTTTCCCCCCCAAAGCACCAGTAGATAGTTGTATGTCATAGTTGCACATCCTTCTAGTTGCTGTATGTGGGACGCAGCCTCAGCATGGCTGGACAAGTGGTGCATCGGTGCACCCCCTGGGATCAGAACCCAGGCCGCCAGTAGCGGAGCGCGAGCACTTAACCGCTAAGCCACGGGGCCGGCCCCATACATATTATTAATAAAATTTCAAATCTATCCTTCACTCTGTACTTCAGCCACACAGGCTTTTTTTTTAAATCCTCTACTTCCTATAGGAACATTACACATTCTGTACCCTCTTCTAGGAACATTTTCTCACTCCTCCCACAAACCTTGCCTGATACCGCCTGTTTTTGCTCAATCCTCACTTCCTCCGGAAGCCTTCCTTGGTCTACCTAATCAGGCCAATCTCTCCTATGATATGTTTTTAAGGCACCATTTCCCTCTCCAGACCATTTTGCGTATAAATAATTTCACAACTACTTGTGTGATTCTTTCTCTATCCCCCTCTATATGGGAACTTAGCCCCATGATGGCAGCCTGAGGTTCTGTTTTAGCTTACTACTTTTTCCTCCAAATCCATCTCAGTGTTTGGAAAATAGGAGGTACCTAATAAATACCTCTTGAATGAATGAATGATGGTTAAATTTGTAATATGATCCAAAAAACATTTCAGGGAATCATATAAAAACACATAGAAGGCTGATAAAGTATCAAAGCAATTTTTAAAAAGCTTACAACTACGTAATTTGCAGAAACACTGTTTTCACACAATTGTTCAGGATATTAAAGTAAAACGAGTTTTTAAGTGATTATTTGCTGCAATTGTGTGTGGTGTTTATTTTCCATTTGTCCCTGTAGACTGACAAGAGATTTTCACATATTGAGGTATGTGGGGTAACTATTCAGGTTCAAAACTGATTCGGCTTGAACTAAAAAGCCTGACTTAACGGCCTATCAAACATACATTGTACATCTGCTTAACCATTAAAGTAAAGCATGCACTCTCTTAAGATAAGAATGCACACTTCCCCTCCTATTCTCTATTGGTAACGCTTGGATTAGTCCCTTTCCCGACATCAGGGTCGTGTTGACCTGCTAATTTGCAGCTAAATACCCTTTGAAACTTTGATGAAAATGTATCCTGGGCATGTTTAATGTATGTTCTTTGTTCTAAAAAGATATAAAACTGTACTGAAAACCATGCTTCTCTGGAACGCTTTCTAAGGCCTTCCTGGGTTATAATCCTCATTCTGGCTCAAGTAAAACTCACCTTATTTCTCTTATTTATAAAATGGTTATTGGTTATTGTGCATTGACAAGATCAACACTGTCCAATAGAAATGTAACATAAGCCACATATGTAACTTGAACTGTTTTAGTAGCCACAGTTAAAAAGTATAAAGAGGGGCTGGCCGGGTGGCGTACCAGTTAAGTTCCTATGCGCCGCTTTGGTAGCCTGGGTTTCGCAGGTTCAGATCCCGGGCGCCGACCTACGCACTGCTTGTCAAGCCACGCTGTGGCGGCGTCCCACATATAAAGTAGAGGAAGATGGGTACAGATGTTAGCCCAGGGCCAATCTTCCTCAGCAAAAAGAGGAGGATTAGCAACAGATGTTAGCTCAGGGTAATCATCCTCACACACACACAAAAAGTATAGAGAAACAGATAAGTTAATTTTAATAATATAGTTTATTTAACCCAATACCTCAAAAATATTATCATTTCAATAGGTAATAAAAATAAAGAATTAGTGAGATATTTTACTTTTTTTTTCATACTAAGTGTTTGAAATCTAGCACGTATTTTACATTTACAGCACATCTCAATTCAGACTCAAATAACCACATATGCCTGGTGGCTGTCATATTGGACAGCACAGCCCTAGATCAGTTTTCCAGTCTTCACTGCCCTGCTCTGTGCCCTGGGAGGCTGATCTCTAGGCTTACATCACTCACCTCTCTTGCCCTCAGGTTTCCAGATGGTTTTGGGCAATAGAAGGCATCATCAAAAGATGGGACTAAGGGAAGAGAGAGTGGTCCAGTTATTCTGATACTGAACCTCTGAATCTCAAATTCATGTGCCTGATGGGCAATAAGCCAAACACTGAGACATCGGTGCTTGGAGATGGAGAAAGGCCCCATTGGAGTTGGCCAAGACGAGAAGTGGGAACATGGGTTCACTCAAATCTGCCTCGTCTAAAAGCAGAAAGCAGGGGGTTTGTACAGAGCTAAAGGGCTTGGCAGGAGGAGCTTTGGAGAAACAAAGGGGTCACTCCCGATAAGCCCCTGGGCAATCTGACTTCTGGGCCATCAACGGCTGCTGAGGGCGGGCCATGGCCATCTGGTGATCCATGACCTCCCCAAAGGCATTCTCTGTCTTCTGCAAAACAAGCTCACAAATCTTTGAGACCCCTGAGTCACCCCTCAAACTAAAAAGGAAAACAGGAAATTGGTTTAATATCTACGGTAACCCTCAGGTACCAGCTTCAATTCCACCTCAGATCCACCCAAAACTGGGCTGCTGCAGTTTCTCTCCCCAAGGCCATAGTAACCTCTCTTCTGTAGAGAACTTGGCTGGTTCTGGTAACCCTGCTCCTTTTCGTGCTCCATTGGGCCTAAGAGCTGCCTCTGGGGGGTGGGGGTCCCATCTCCCCTGGTAGGTTTCCTTAATGCTGCCCACAACTCTGTAAATTACCTCTGCAGTTAACTCCTTGTTGATCGGGCCATCTGCTTCCCACCAGGACCTTGACTGAAGCAAGTAGTTAATGAACTACTTAACGAACTCACAACATTTAAAGCATTGATTCTTATACGTAGGTATTAATGGTGGGCCATCAGTACTTTCTTAAATTTAATTTAATTTTATTTTATTTATTTATTTATTTTTTTAAAGATTTTATTTATTTATTTTTTCCCCCCAAAGCCCCAGTAGATAGTTGTGTGTCATGGCTGCACATCCTTCTAGTTGCTGTATGTGGGACGCGGCCTCAGCATGGCCGGAGAAGCAGTGCGCCGGTGGGAGCCCGGGATCCGAACTCGGGTCGCCAGCAGTGGAGCGCACTCACTTAACCACCAAGCCACGGGGCCGGCCTTAAATTTAATTTTAAAAAAAGTACTTAGTGACTTGGTAATGAGTGAATCTTAGAATTGGAAGTCAATTTTAGTGCCATGGTTTTCACTTGAGGTAGTGAGAAGCTGTGTCAGAGTAATTTCTGTATCTGGGATCTTTCTGTAAGTGACAAGAAAAAAACCAACTCAAAGTGGCTTAAGTAAATTGGAGGAAGAGGTGGGGCACTTGTATATTCAAATAACTGGGAATTCCAAAAGTGGAACTGGGTTTAGGACTTCTTAAACAAGAGTTCCAAGGCTCCTCATTCCCTACCTCCCAGCTCTCCCTCCCTTTAGGTTGTGTCCACTGCAGACAGCTTCTTCCCTCCTGGAAACAGGATGGCTGCCCTGGTTCAGGACCCCATTAGTCAGAGGAAATGAGCACATCTGTCTCTGGTTGGCCTAGCAGCAGTGCTGGAATTAATCTAATCTAGTCTGATTAGATTACTCTTTCATTCCTGAACTAATGGGGCAGGGAGGGGCTCAGAAATGGAACGATTTAATTAACCAGGGGTGGTCATGTCCCTACCCCTGAAAAAGTGGGGTGTAGGGCCCAACCACACCCTAATCAATAACATAGTCTACTGTGAGAAAGCTCCCCAAAGAAAATCAAGAGATGCTCACTACAACATATGATCCTCATTCCCTGTCCCTACCAAGAAATTCTGATACGTCCTCTTGAAGCTTCATGTGGTTCTGGGGTCTAGACAAGAGTGACTGGTGGTAGAATAAATTTAAAGGAACATTAAACATTCCATAATTTAAATGGATAATTCACTTGGCTGAAGTTACCAGAAGATGGAAGGTGTGTGTGGATAGCCAGAGGCAGTTCAAAATGTATTCCAGAATACAGTTGGAGGGACTAAGAGGGCTCCATTGAAAGATGCATTCTAGGGCTGGCCCTGTGGCTTGGTGGTTAAGTGCACGCGCTGTGATGCTGGTGGCCCGGGTTCGGATCCCGGGTGCGCATCAAGGCACCACTTCTCCGTTCATCCTGAGGCCGAGTCCCACATACAGCAACTAGAAGGATGTGCAGCTACGACATACAACTATCCACTGGGGCTTTGGGGGGAAAAATAAAATAAATAAAATCTTTAAAAAAAAAAAAGAAAGATGCATTCTAGACTAGCATCACACACAAACAAAAAAGCAGGAAAAAGGGTGGCAAAGGATACTGAGATGTGAAAACAACATTTAAAAAGAGTATTTTTTGAGCAGAGATTGTGCCAGGAGATTTACATACATCACTTCTTTTAATTAATTAAATAATTAAACAAATACGTAGTGATCGCCTGCTGCATACCAAGCTTGTCTGTGGGGACTTGGGGATGCAAGAGTGACCACAATAGACAAAAGCTGAAGTTCCTGTGCGAGGAAACTTCACATAACAACCCTGCAGGGCTGGTATTATTAGCCCACTTGACAGAGAGGAAACCAATCCTGAGAGAGGTTAAGGAATTCTTCTGGACACTTCAGCAGTTAAGTAGCAGCAGGACTGTAGACTGACGTCAAAGCCTTTGCTTTGATAGAAGGAAATAAAATTTTAAAAAGGAGAAAAGCTTACACAGAGGAGAGGAGCAAATCAAGGCAAATATAAGTGAGCCAGAAGAGAAAAACATTTAGAGAAGGAAAGAAAAGTAAGACGACAAAGGGTTTGCTAGAATCCCCCCTCACCTGGGAAACGCCCCAGAGAAGGCCAGCACAGGCCTGGCTCAACAACTGTATTTTTCACACCTCCTCTTCCCTTGCAGTATGAAATCCCTTTTACAGGTGAGGAGACTAAGGCTCAGAAAGATTAAATCTTTGCATTTTTTAAATTCTACTATGGGTAAACCTTTCAGAGCCACAATAAGAGATAAGGCTTCAAAAGAAAATACCTGGGAGAGATAAAATATAAGTAAATAATTGGCATATCTCTCAGCCAGTGACTGAATATACAGGTGATTATTGTGGGTTTTTTTCTTTTTTTTTCTGGAGAGATTTAAAAAATTTTAGCATTAAGTCAGACTCCAGGACGCCAGATAGACTTTCTAGCTGAACTCACTATACCGGAGAGGAGAGGGAGATCTTGCTGATTTTTCTTACACAATCGCGGTATTTCTCTCCCGACAGTTAATTATTCTTGTGGCTCTGTCTTCCAGGGGAAGAGGAAAACAGAGGAAGGTGTGAGTGGCCCGCGGACCCCACCCCCACCCCCGGTCAATAATACAGCTGCCTTTTCCAGGAGAAAGGCCAGAGCTGCCCTTCCCGGCATTTATTTGGGGGCCCAGAATTTACATTCAATCCTTTTGAGGAACTTCCTTTTACTATTATTTGCTAAAGGTCGTAGTTTCCAGGTGGCCCTGACCAGTCTCATTTGCCTTTGAGTTTTTATTAAACATTTTAAGAATCCAAGACGATGACGCCACTCGTCTCTGCCAAATCCTGCCCTTTGGGTGAGAGGCGGGAAACCAGCCAGATGTGGGCACTTTCCAGGATCGGGCTGTTCCATATGTGTGGGACCTGGGCGGGAACAATCTGGTGGCACTCGGTCACAAACAGCTCAGTGACCTTGGAGATACTCTGAAGCACGTTTGTAAACGCGATGGTCTTAGTTCCAGCCTAACCGCTCACGGGGATGAAGTAATTAACCAATTCGTGCAGTACCTGCATCTTATTAGGAGCAATGGTTCTATCAGGATTTGGGAGTGACGGCGGAGGTGTTATTAAACTCCAGCCTATCTGGAGATGGGGCAGAGGGGACTGAGGGTAACTGAGAGGTCGGCGATGGGGGAACAACACCCGAGGGAGCAGCAGGCCTGAGGCAACGAGAGCGCGGCAGCACACGTCTCCACGGAACAGGCGGCGCAGCCGAAGTACCGTCCCGGCAACCGCGCTTCTGGTTGCGTTTGTAGCCGCTACGTCACGGCCTCTTCCGCCTCTCATTGGGCGAGCCCCTCCAATCATGTGACTCCAGGATGGCCTATAAATACGGGCGAGGAGAAGGCGGTGGTCCGCCATTTCGTGGACGCCGGATTCGCGGGAGCAGCTGCGGGATCCGGGAGGGAGGGGAGCGGGAAGACCCGTCCGAGGGTGTGTGGATTTGAGCCTCCGCATTTGTAACCGAAGATCTCGGTAAGAGACCAGCGAGTAAAGGAGTGAAGTGGGAAATGGAACTTAACGCTCGCGAGGTGGGACCAGGCCCAATGGCGGCTCCGGATGGAGACAAAGAGACGCCGCCGCCATTTTGTGACGTTCAGCGCGGCGCGGTGGCGGGGGCTCTTGGCCCATCGGAGAATGTACCCCGGCCTTGAAGTGGAGGTGTTTATAACCCTCGCTGGGGGTGAACCGGGGTGTGGGATTACCCGAGGGCTGAGGCGAAGGTCGGGGGAGCCGGCAACCGAATTGTACTCCGGGCTGCGGCCTTTCAATTTATGGCGCCTTTTTTTTTTTTTTTTGGCCCCACGTTTTTTTAGGAAGCTTCTGAGGATTTTTTCTCCAGTTATTAATCAAGAGTGGACCTTGCGATCCATATTAAGTGATTTCTGTACTCAGCTCTATTTTCATACTTTGTTAATTTGATTTCACTTTTTACAGCTCGAACCCACTTTTCTTAAAACCGATCTTCCTTGAGCTGCGTTGTTTTTGCAGCTCTTTCCCGTTATACTTAGGCTTGAAGCGGGTTCACGGCAGAGTTTTTTAAAACAATTCCCAGCAATGGTTTGGTCTCAGAAGTTCTGGGCACAGGGTGGGGTCACGCCAATAGGATGTGTCTGGACTGGTTTTTTTAATTGGAGAAGCTCAGGGTGAGAGGAACGTGGAGTTGAGGAAAAGCACTTCAGCTGAGTTACTGGGTAGACTTCTCTTTTATGCAGTTCAGCCTGGCTTGTCGGTTGATGTGATTTTACTGCTGAGGCGATTTTAAGTATTGAAAGTTTATCAAACATAAGCCCCCAAAATGCAGTCAATTCTTGCGTAACAGATACCTGGTTTTTTCCCTCCTGAAGTGAAATTAACCTAAGGTTCATTTTAAAAGTGTGCAGTTCAGGGGTGTTTAGTACATGCACAGTGTTGTGCAACCATCACATTTCTCTAGTTGCAAAACATTTTTATTACCCCCTAAGGAGATGTGTACCCATTAAGCAGCCACTTGCCGTTTCCCTTGCCACTCTCCTCCCCCAATCCCTGGTAACCACTAATCTGCCGTCTCTGGCTTTACCTATTTTGGGTCTCGTTCATATACATGGCATCGTAATATGTGCACTTTAGTGTCTGGCTTTTATAACTTAGCGTGTTTTCGCGGTTCACCCGCGTTTGTAGCATTTATCACTACTTCATTCCCGAATAATCCATTGTATGGATAATATATTTTGCTTATCCATTGATGGACGTTGAGGTTAACACCTTTAGGCTGTCGAGAATAGTGCTGCTATGAGGTATATTTTAAAAAACTAATGCTGTTTTGCTGCGTGAAGAATGAAGCTGGTTAAGTTTTGCCTTATGAGGGCTCGTTAGTATCACTTTTCTGATTTAGCCTTAACTACTGTTTTTATGTTTAGCATTGTTTTCATGTCTCCAGGATTTGCTTCTGAGTAGGTTATCCTACTTTTCTAAGTGCTTTCTTTTTGAGAACGATTGAAAGGACAGGGTAAGGCTAATGCAGTGCCCAGATTGTAGTAAATGTTCTTCCAGTGTTTTCTTCCCCTCACTTCTCAGGGAGGCATTTTTTCTTAGCAGTTTGTCCTGGCTTCCTGGTGGTTATCAGTAACTATGAGGGTGAAATGACTGTTTCAAGGGTAGTACTTTTACTTGATTGATTTTTAGTATTTTGGAAGTCTTGCCTAAGGATCTGTTTTGCATTGTGTCTATTTGGGTAAATGATTAACATTTTGGGTATTTTTTTTATTACAGAAATGCATCGTGATTCCTGTCCATTGGACTGTAAGGTTTATGTAGGTAATCTTGGAAACAATGGTAACAAGACTGAATTGGAACGAGCTTTTGGTTATTATGGACCACTCCGAAGTGTGTGGGTTGCTAGAAACCCTCCCGGCTTTGCTTTTGTTGAATTTGAAGATCCCCGAGATGCAGCCGATGCTGTCCGAGAGCTAGATGGGAGGTAATTTAACGATCAATTTATGCTAATAGTAAATATGTTGCTAGTGTTTTTAGTATTTAAAATCTCTAGGATACATGGCTTTGAGATGGCTTCTTGGCTATCTGAAATTGATGTTACTGGAGATATATATACATAAACATTTTGTGCAATCAAAAAAGGACTTAAACAGTTTTAGTGGAAATACGCAGGAAAAGTTTCTTTTTATTCACTTGGCTGTTCAAGAAAATAGTTAAGTTTAATAGTCTATTTGCAGTGGGTGGATAGCTGCATCCAAAATATGGTTGAAACATTTTAATCTAAATCCCCCACAAAGCATTGTCAGCTTTGGAATTGTTTCTAAAACAATTGTGGAATAAAATATCCTCTTTTAAGTAAGAATGGCCACCAACTGATAATTGTAGCTGGAGGATGGTTACATGGCGGTTTATTGTACCATTATATTGGATGTGTTTTGAAATATTTCATCTAGGAAGTGTGGATCATATGGTTATTTCCCTTTGTATTTACAGGGTCCTATTAGCTAGCTGGTTAGTAACACCTGAGTCTTAGAGCAAACATGTGTTGGCCTTCTCCCCCTCCTTCCTTGCATTTGAAAACCATTGGATTTCATGAAACCAAAAAATTAAAAGACCTGAGGGTTGGCTGTAAAGCTGCGTGAAAGGTCATTTATCCAAGCAGATTCGGGAAACAAATTTTTCCGGGGCACTACCTCTTCCCAGTCACTGTCCAAATATAGTGGCTTGTCTAAACTTAATGGTTGTGGACCACTGAAGAGGTGGGCGATAAATAACTGTCTTTTTCTCCTCCTCTCAGCTGCAATTTCATGTTTATCACCTATTGTTGATGATTGAGGGGAGAGGGTGATGTCAAATGCCAAAATGCTTCTTCCCTGTTTCCTGCTCTGTTTACTTGGAGAGGGATGGGGGGAGGAGGGAGACCAGTGTAGTAACATGAGTAAACGATTGCTGGGATCTCTACTGAAGAAGTCACAACAGGATGTACAGATGAATTAGTTCTGTGAGGATGATTGCAGGGCTTTTCAGACTTAAATTGCACCTGTTAACACCGAGCCCCATGATCAGACTGACTCGAGCAGTGCAATAAAATGTAAGGAAGTTGGTTTCCTTTACTGGAAAAAATAAGGGAATTAAAGCTTGTTTTGGTGTTAAGGATTCTACAGGCATTCAGATGTGTTCTTTGCAAAGAAGCTAATTAAGAATGGCTCTTTTTTTGCTTTAAGACATGTCTCTTAGAAAATCAGTTGGGGTGCTTTAAATTTAATAATTTCTCTCCCACCCAGAACACTGTGTGGCTGCCGGGTAAGAGTGGAACTGTCGAATGGTGAAAAGAGAAGTAGAAATCGTGGCCCACCTCCCTCTTGGGGTCGCCGCCCTCGAGATGATTATCGGAGAAGGAGTCCTCCACCTCGACGCAGGTACTTAAGAGAGAGCGTGTTTAGAGGTATTGGTGTAATGGAGTAGCTAATAGGAGCAGGTATTTCTCTTAAAGTTTGTTGGTGGGTTTTAAACGTAATTGTGAAGAATCGGAGGTTTATTATGCAACATTGGCTGGGTGTAGTTTGGGGTATGTGAGTTGTGCTGAGTGTTGGCTTTTGTCTTTAGGTCATTGTTCATGTTGGTAGTCAGTAACTTCTATCTTGGATCTGTCTTCTAGTTCATCTTCTAGTTGCATCTTTCCAAGTCTTCCTTTATACTTCAGTTTAGGCCTTTTTCCATTTCTTGACTCCATAATGACAAACATTACATTCAACTCTAGCTCTTCACAAAAATGTGTTTTTTTAGTGTTAGCTCGATTGTAATATTTATCAAACAGGCAGCTGTTTTAATGTTACAACTGGTAAAGTAGAAATTCTGAAACTAACTTAAGTCACTGACCAATAAAGGGGGCTAAAAAAGTAATCCCAGTCATCTGTTCTTCAAACCCAAGTAGGAGAGAATTCAGTTTTTTTATAATTGACAATGGCATCATTCTTGGACCAGGCAGTATTGTCTGGATGCTAACTCCACATCTCCTCAAACCTCCAAAATAGTTTCTATAGGACTGAATTTACCTCTTACAGGTGAGTGAAGTCCTTCTAGGAGATAGGAGTTCAAAATCTTGCCCCTTTTGCTATTTTGAAAAACAAACACACTGTTGCCCACATAATAAAGAGTATTTGTTAGCTAATAGATGGTTGTACTGATGGCTTGTTTTTCATTTTTTTTTGTGCTTTTTGGTCCATCTATTAATAAAAATGAACCCCGTTACAGAGTCACCATCATGTCTCTTCTCACCACCCTCTGAGTCTGCATTAGCCAGTCAACTAGCCCTTTCAGCGTCATGTGACCAGCGCGCCCCATTCAGCTTGGCTGGTGTCGTTTCACATGACCCAGGCATGGCCAGTCGTCAGGTTGCACCGCCCTTTGGTTCCCGAGCATGCTGTTTTCTCTCAGCCTTCTCTCCAACCTTAACCAAATCGGCAGCAGCCACCTCGACCGCCCACACATTCCTGGCCAATCAGCTCAGCTGTTTATTTACCAAATGTCTTCACAACAACTACAGCAGCAGCCTTCGGCTAACAAAAAAGCAGGAAAAATCCACAACACCCCCTTCGCCAACCAACTAAATCCAACGCAACATCTGGCAAAACCTTTTCAGCAAATTCTTCCTGGCCGTCAGTCCGGCAGCCTCACCTCACCATTTCTAGCTTGTTGAAACCCAAAACTAGTAAGTTTTTCCTGCTTATACAGTTTACTGCTGGTTAAAATAAGGAGTAAGCGGCTTAAAGTAATTCTTTTTTCTGGATCAAAGGCTGGCTGTGCATAATTGAATGGTAACGTACATATATATTGCTTGAATAAAACTTTTAAGGGTGATAGGGAACTGATAATGTAACTAGACCTTCACGTGAAACTTATTTGCATGTGTGAGATGCCAAACTAAAAATTTTAATAACTCTAACAGATTTAGCTTTCCTTTCTAGCAAAAATTTGTTGAATCCTATCACCTTTAAATGGTTTTACTAACAGTTTTCAAAAATTTAAAATTTTGGGGGTGAAGTGGGCCAAGCTAAGGTAATTTTGATAAGCCTAAACACACTCTTAAATGTGACGATCACAAATGCAGTTCTAATGTAGCACTTAATGGCATCAGTATTTACACCTATCGCGTTTTCACAAAATTACACTATCCACCTGGTACCTAAGTCTTGTCATGGACTTATAGGTTTGCATGGGTTCCAAATACTGGTTTATGGTACTGTTTTTGGAACTACTTGTGGGACTACATTTTGGTGTGGTGTTTGGGTAGTGAAGTTAGTTTGACATGAAGTTTTGCATTGGACAGATCTGCTGTGAAGCATTCTTTATTAAAGTGAATCCATGGTTGGAATACCTGCTTTTCACTTGAGCTTTTGGTTCCTTAATCCTTCTGTGCCTTTTTTTTTCTTTTCTTTTTTTTTTTTTTTTTTTTTTTTTTTTGGACGATGGGTGCCAGTTCTTCGGCACATTCACTGGGCCCAACAGTGAGATTGAAAAGTTGGGAAATGCCTCACGCCATAAATGCTAATTGACGATTAGCCTGATTTTCCTGTTTCTGCTTTTAGATCTCCAAGACGGAGAAGCTTCTCCCGCAGCCGGAGCAGGTAAAAAACTCTTGTGGCCATGTTCTCAGAAGTGGCAGTGTTTCTACTATTCCTAAGCTATTTTCCAAATGACTTAGTCAATAGTTAATAGACCTTGATTTTAGTAATGAATCAAGTTGTATATAGAGCCAGTGTTAAGTTGTAAGAATGAGTCAGCTTTTAGTTTTCAAAGACTTGTTAGTGATATTTGTTGTGTATAATCCTGGATGGCCCTCTTCTTTTCCTTCTGATTTTAGGTCCCTTTCGAGAGATAGGAGGAGAGAGAGATCACTGTCCCGGGAGAGAAATCATAAGCCGTCCCGATCCTTCTCTAGGTCCCGTAGGTAAGATCTTTGATGACTTGAGCCATTTAAGACCTTGCATGCATAATATAATAAAAACAGAAATAGGTCTTCTCCTATGCCATTTTGGTATAATTTTTTACCATAAAAATCTTTGAATGTTTTGTCGCTGAGTGTCACCAAGTTACATAACTTTTGTTTTTCTGTTTTTTAGCCGATCTAGGTCAAATGAAAGGAAATAGAAGACCAGTTTGCAAGAGGAGGGGTGTACAGGAAATAACTTCATTTGACAGGAGTATGTACAGAAAATTCAAGTTTTGTTTGAGACTTCATAAGCTTGGTGCATTTTTAAGATGTTTTAGCTGTTCATTTTTTGTCTTTTGGAACAGTGACACATACATGTGTAATTCTCTATGGTTTGAAATGGAACATATGAGGCATGTAATACTAATTGTTACTTTACAATGTTCCCTTAAGCAAGATTGAATTTGCTTTGAACTTTATTTAGTCTTGCATAGACTGATAATAAACCTCTAATGCCGGCCCAGCTAAAGTGTGATGTTGAATATGATGGAAACAAAACTGGCAAAAATTGAACTAAGACTGACTTTTTCTGTAGCTGGGATATAGTATGCAGCTGTAGTTGAAAAAGCAGTCTTTAAAAGCTGCTGTGAACACAAGCCAGCAGGTAAAAATTAAAGCTGCACCAGTAAACTAAATTGGAGGGTTTTTTTTTTCTGTTTTTTTTTTTTTTTTTAAAGAATCCAACTAGTCTTCACACTGGGCAGAGGTTGTCTAGTTGGTGTAGAATCTAAGAAGTTTCAAGAAAGTTAGTTTACCTTTGCTTTAAGTCATAAGTTCCTTATGTGATTGCTGTATATGAATACATAGCTCTTTGTGACATTGTTTATTTGGAAATTTGAGACTATTCAAGATACCAGTGTCCTGCCAGTTTAAGGGTACATTGTAGAGCTGAACTTTGAGTTAACTGTGCAAGAATTCTTTTCATGCTGTCATTTGTAATATGTTTTGTGAGAATCCTTGGGATTAAAGTTTTGGTTACAAATTGTTGTTTAACCTGAAAGCCTGTTTTTCCTTGCAAAACTAAAATCTATGAGCTTGGTAACAAGTCCAGGTATAACATTCCTATTGGAAGCCATACTTATATTTTCTTGTAAAGTGCTTTTGAATTAATAAAATATTGGCATAATTGTGTAATAGTCGAACCCACTATTAACATAGTTCTTGTCCCATGGAAAGTAGTTGGTTATACATATGTTATTTTATAAGAAACATAATTGAGGCTTTTAAAGTGAAGGGAATTTTTGGTTGTCACCTTAAGTGATTGTTAGTACTTACCATTTTTTAGGAATAGAAGCCAGTTCAAAGTCCATGATACTCAGTGACCAACATTTTAAAGTATAGCAGCCTGGTACATTATAACCCAAAGTTGCCCATAAAAAAGGACTTTTAATCATTAGCATGAGAACTTTCCACAAAGCTTTAAAAGTTGCTTCCATTTTATGTAATTTGAGGTGTTGCATGGGAATTCTAAATTGATCCGTCATGATGTAAAATTCACTCTGGTTCAAATGTAACAGTGCAGCATTGAATATGGAGGCATGCATAATCTTCCTCTTAGAAATTCAGAGGAGTTGTAATTTCAAATTTTTGTGCAATTAGATTAAATCATAATGCAACAGTCTTGTGGCTTAGTTTCCTTAAATGTGCTATTTCAAGATAGTTTTGGATTATGCTGTACTGACTTTCTTTAATATTAAAGATAAGTCATTGCATTAAGAGTTCAACCTATAAGGATATTTTATAAGATGTAGGTCCTAAACAGAATATTTCCAGTGGTCCTTCTTAACCTTTCATGTGAATATCAATGAGGGAGGAGAGTCCTTGGTGTCACAAGGGAGAATGGTTCAGTATGAGCCATATTGCAGAATACACTTAAGACTGGCTGTTGATGTAATGGGAGCTCTAGCTTTGGGCCTTTTGGCATTTCCTCATATCCTAAAAACAAGGCAAAATAACTAAAGTTACGGAAGTGTAATACAATATGGCACATCAATAATTAAAACACTTTCCTTATAACTGGACATTTATATAGGCATTTTTGGCAGTACACAACTTGCAGAATCTTAAATTGGAAGGGTTTCTGTAAAAAGGATAATAGATTATGAGTAGTATAATGTGGCTAATACAGAATCTGACATGTAGTTGACCTTAAGGAGTTCGCCTGACTTAGGGTCCAGTTTTTGCCATCACTTTAACCAGAAGCTCTAGCACAATTTTATGGCTTTTAAAAAATATGGAAGATAGAAATTATTAAAACCTTAGATTGCACAGATTGTGGCTGTTGAAAGTTGTGAAGTTATTGTAATTTCTAAAATTGCAAGTCCCATTAGCCGGTTTTGCCATGACTTCTCTGAGTTGAAGGTGATACTGAAAGCAGTCACAAAAACTTTTGACTTGCAGTGTAATGACTACAGGTGCTCACTAGAGGTCACTATTAATAATACTTGGTGATAATTTAAGGAAACATCTAAGGATTATGATTAGTTTTTATGTTTTCAGGAATATTTGATGAGCTGTGGTTCTCAGTTCATTGTGGGTTACTTTTGACCTCCATATCTTAAGCAGAAAGGTGAAGACAGATTAGCCAGAGAAATATTAATTTCATGAGATGTAAATAGTTTTTATCTACTGTTGATATACTTTTTTACAGTTCTTTCAAAGATCATTTTATTAGAGATGGCCTGTCTACCCGTTTAGTTGGGCTCACCTGTACCTGCATGGAAGTTCCTCATTTTTATCAGGAATGGTGTTGATCATAGAAGTTTTTGAAAATATCACAGCCTGATTCCAGGCCCATTGACTCAGTTTTTTAGGGTGATGTAGCCGTGTGTTATTTGGAAGAATTCTCCCAGGTGATAAACATCCCTGGTTATATAAGAACCACTGGTTTAGTACTTCTTCTTAATGTGCTTTTATTTTCAGAATTCTGAACATGATTTAGTTATCAGATCTAGTTGGTGATAATGTCTTCCAGTTGTATATTTTTGTACTAGACTGTTGCCTTCTGGTTTCCATTTTTTTGAGAACATGAAAGAGTTTTATAATTAAAGTAGCTGAAGAAAAACTGGGTTGGAGTATATTTTTATCAAAACAATCTGATAGTGTTGAATTCGATTTTATATGTCCACACAAATTATCTTCATCCTATTAAAGACTCATTGGATACTTCAGAAGAATTCAGCTGTAGCACACTGATAAGGTTCTGAGAAGAGAGCACTGAAAATTTGTCTTTTGATAAGCATAGTATAATTGCCTAATTTTGTTCGTGCAACTTTTCCCTTATTGGGATTGCAGAAATTCATATGGTATTTAGACTTGTCATTTAGTATCCCAGTTCTTTCTATTTAATTATCTGGAACATGTGACAACAGCTGAAATGTTTCCCAGATTAATACGTGAAATACATGTGTAGAACATTACTCTTCTCATCTTTAGTTTTTCCTCAGTTCTGACATACATAAAACATTGTATTAAAGTCCTAGAATCTGGCCATATAGTGTCTTTACTATAAGTACATGTGTGTACTTAATCTTGAGGAAGTGAAAATAAATCTCTGGGAACATTGATACTTCACTTCCTTGCTAGTCATCATTTGGAGAGGTCTTGAGATGGAGAATATTTCACTTTTATTTCCAGAGCAAAATAGGCCTTCTTAGAAAAATAGTCTGTGGGTGACTTTCCCTCTCTTTAAAGTTCTGTTTACTTGTGAATGTGCACCTTTGTTTCGGTCGAGACCTCGTTCAGATTTCGATTTGAGGCAAGTTAGCATCCTTTGGTGGTTGGTTTTTGCTTGTTGGCAAGCCCCCAAACTGCAAATCAGAGCCAAGAGGGGAAGTTGCTGAATGCTTCTATAATGCTGCCCTTTTGAGGAGGGCAGGTTGCTATTTGTCTGGATCATCTGGAAAAGTAAATGATCAGTATAAAAAACACTTCTAAGTTTTGAGAGCTAAAAGTTTTTTTGAAAGAATAACTCCCTCAGGAAACAATTTGTAAATATTTTTAAGCTTAGGCAGCTGGCTTAAAACTTCGTTTTGAACACATTCCAGCTGGCTTTCTGTCACCAGAATTTCTCTATGATGAGGAAATTTATTTTTAGTTTAGATAAAACCATTTTTTTTCAAAAAGTGCTTTACAAAATTAATACAAATTAGGACGTTGATTTATCATTTAATTGTTTTTTGTGTAACACCTTACCCACATGGCAGTCCATGACACGAGCCTTAGTGGGGAATAGGGTCCAGCAATAAGGTACAACACTAGTGTCTGGAAGGAAAATATGTAATATTTGTGTTTCGCCTCAGTTCAACTTTAGGATGTAGAGACCTTGGACTAAGCAATTTATGTTCACCTCTCTTGCAGATTAGGATAATTTAAGAGGTGTTGGTTGTAGGGCTTTAGATCCCTTGGGAAAAAGGCTTTTGGACCTGGAGTGAGGTGGCAAGTAATCTTCAGTTGAGGGCTTTTTGAAAAGCCCCTTAGCAGAGGAAAACTAGGGGATTGAGTCAGATGGCAAGGTGCTGGGGGCGCTAAAGGCAGAGCTCTCAAATAAGGAGAGGCTATGTCAAGAATCTGAGGTGGTGGTGAAATGAGTGAGTGCCATAAAGAAGTTTAGAGGACAGGAGCAATTGAGGGCACAGATGTGTTAGGGTTTGAAAGTAAAACTAAAAGGGTTCTAAAACCATAAATTTGAAGTGGTTCCAGTATGATGATTTTAATTGTCTTCAGCCTTACTGCCGGATAAGCAGGTGTGGAATAGCTTGTCCAACTTTAGTACTGGCAGGAAGGCCAAGAAGTTGGGAGGGTTGGGCTGCCCTAAGGAAGTGCCTGGCTCATGTACCCCAGCTGTCTGGGATTTAACTGTGACAAGAAGTTTACTGAATTGGCAGTCTCTGGGACTTAAGTTGGCAATGTATAGCAGTCCATTTGATGTGAAATTGGCTTCCAGGAGTGAGATTGGGAGGTCACCCACTTTAACAAGTTGTAGGTGAACACACTGATAAATTTGGAGAAGGCTAAGAACTGAATTTTTGAAAGTAGCCACTTTGGGGTGCTGGAAGCTTCAGTGAAGACAGTTGGAGTGGTCAGGAAAGGAAGAGTTTTTTTTGTTTTCTATTTCTTTTTCTTGCTTCTCCCTTGCCGCCCATGTCCACTCTTGGGCCACAGGCCAGCTATGGCCTCCAGGAATGGACATTTTCTCTGAGTACCACGCTGCCAAACATTGTGCAGGGCCTTTTATGTGATGTGTAAGCACTTGAGAGGTGAGTATCACTGTTAAAAAAAAAAGTTCCTCAAACATTTCATTACTCATCCTACTAGACAAGTAGTATATTTAGAACCCAGGCGAGCCTTGACCCCAAAGCCCTTATTTTCTGTTCCATGACATTTTTACTTTCTCAACCCAATTGTAACATGCCATTTTATTGCCATTCAGTGATTGTCAGGAGTTAGGACGTGTCTTTAATTGTAAAACATGCTCATGGTAAAAAATGTAAATTGTACGTACATTGGAAAAGACCTTCTCCAGTCTTTCTAGAGGTAACTGGTTAAAATTTTTGTTTTTTTGTGGAAAGGCATATGTGGTAAGTATTTATACAGCTAGAAATGCTACCCATGTGACCTTCAGCTTTTTCCTTTTTACACATCTGAAGCATGCACATGTGAGGTGTATATACTATATAAATCTACAATATATGCTGTCACTTGGGCAGGTACCACAATTGCTAAGCAGTTAAGGTATTTGGTAGAGGCCTACCTGTCTTTGTTCTGATGCTTAGTGATGCTCAGTATGACTAAAATGTTGTCACTGTCAAGGATAAAGCTGTGCTAAAGGGGATGGATTGGCATTGATTCCGTCTGTCCATGTTCAGTATTAACCTTGTCATGGGCATGCTTCAAACCTATGACCAGTTGCCACGGCTGACACCACCCCTGTGGTGTTAACCCTTTGAGGAATGTGAGCAACGTTGGTGAGTATTGCATTTTAGGTGAGGACTGGGAAACAGCAAACTTGGGGGGCTTTTTAATGAGCTTTTTCAACTTTATAAAGTGTACAATTATCTTCCTCACCTTTTTTTTTAATGGAATCTCATGGGGAACACAGCAGAATTCCATGGCTAGGTAAGGCTGTTGCCAAGATCCATGAGAGCACTTTCTCTGGTTTCAAAACCGGGTGGCACAAGTTATCTATTGTGTGGCATTTCTTAGTTGCCAGTAAAGAAAATACTGATGTGGTTTAAGCAGGCACATTTGAGTGATCACTTAAAATTTGACGGCGGACTTGGTGATTAAAGCTGTTCAATTGTCCACGAGCAGTTGCAGCCTATTGACCTGGAAGAATGTTCCATTCCTTTCCTCAAATGATTTTGATTAATTCTCAAAGGTGGATGGAAGGAGAGGTTTTTTAAGTACTTACCATGTGCATCATCCAAGACTGGTTCTTGAACCAGGGCCAATTTTTGGACTTGACAGCAGTTGACAGGAAGAAAATGATCCAAAAGGGTGTTAGTAATAAGGCAGATGTGGGGCTGGCCCTGTGGGAATAGCGGTTAAGTGCATGCACTCTGCTTAGGCAGCCTGGGGTTCGCAGGTTCGGATCCTGGGCACGGACTGATGCACCGCTTGTCAAGCCATGTTGTGGCGGCGTCCCATGTAGAGTAGAGGAAGATGGGCACAGATCTTAGCCCAGGGCCAATCTTGCTCAGCAAAAAAAAAAAAAAAAAAAAAATGCAGGTGGTGTTATTCTACTTTACTGAGGAAGAGATTTAAGTACAGAGGAAGCCTGACAAGTTGTCCAAGGTCGCAGCCCAGCAGTGACTGGGCTGCAGTGGTGTAATCCAGGTTACTGGAAGGAGCCTTAGAGTCCATAGTCCCAGTCTTATGTATACAGATGAGAAGGTGGATTTCAGCAAGGTCACGCAGGGACACAAGGACTGCCCCAACAGCTTATCCAGTGCTAGTTCCAGGGAGCAGTATCATGTTAAGGCCTTCAGGTTTTGAAGCCAGTAGCCAGGGTTTGAATCCGGGCTTCCTCGCTTAGAGCTCAATGACTTTGGACCAGCTACATAATCTCTGGAGTTTCATTTTTTTCAGTTGTAAAATGGGGATAACAATAGGAAACTAGCTCATTCTGTTAATATCTTGGGAATGTAGTGATGTGACACATATACGGCACTTGGCACGACACTGATCAGTAAACAATAGCTTATGTAGCAGGCTCACACTGACTGGTATGCAGTAAGCACTCAAGGAATGGCTTTGAAGCAAAATGGACTCCTTTTGATGCTGGGCAGGCAAGAGTGCCCCCAATACAATTTTGCATTCCCCAGTGCATACTGGGAGTGTGTTTCTACTGACCCTGTCCTTACCCACTTTTGAGTCTTCAGTTTGAGGGGACATCAATTTGAGGGGTCCAGGGTCAAAGGGACATTTGTGATTAAACGAGTCTGGGCAGATTTCAAGAAAGGGCTTCTCAAGCCACAGGGGTAGGCAGGTGGGAAAGGTAGGATGAAGGATTAGAACAGTATTAGGTGGCTCTTTAAAAATGAGTTTTCAGGGCCGGCCCTGTGGCTTGGTGGTTAAGTGCGCGCTCTGCAATGCTGGTGGCCCGGGTTCGGATCCCGGGTGCGCATCAAGGCACCACTTCTCCGTCCATCCTGAGGCCGAGTCCCACATGCAGCGACTGGAAGGATGTGCAGCTATGACATACAACTATCTACTGGGGCTTTGGGAAAAAAATAAATAAATAAAATCTTTAAAAAAAAAAATGAGTTTTCAAATTAGGCCAGCCTGGAATCAGATATCCAGCTTTTGGCTGTGAGCTTGGGGCAAGTCACTTATTTTCCTTAATTTCTTATTTATTTGTAAAGTTGGGGATAACAAAAACGTACTTATAGGGTATTTGCCCATCCCTGTTCTTGCCTTTTAACCTCACTGGGAGAGGCAGCCCTGGTTCTGTGTCTGTAGAGACTGTGGAGCTGGATTGAAAACTCCCAGCATCCCTTGGGTGCCTGCCTTGGTGTCACTTAGCAGCTGGATGAGATTGTTGTCATCAGAAAATGCTGCTTTCTTTGCTCCTTCATTGAGCACGTTCACTGTGCTGGTGTTGAGGATACCCCTTGAGCAAGGTGTGGGAGACCAAAGGTAGACAAGCAGATGGGAGGGGAACTAAAACTGAATTACCGTATGTTGAGCACACGTATGGTGCTTTTTCTCATTATCAACTGTGATGTTGGGGTTATTATCTCCCATTTACTCAAGAAGCTCAGACGGAGAGTGGTCTCAACCCTTGGACCCCCTTTTTGTAAAAAAAGTGTTTTGTAATGACTTCTGACTATTCTGAAGTGAAATCCATTTTCTACATTCGTTATTTTTTAAAAAATGAAGCCTTAACTAAAATATAAAACATAAAAGGAAAGCAGTTTATGAAATAGTATGTATTTCTGTATGTAAGTGTTAGGTATGACTGTACCTAAGTCAGATGCTTGAGCCCACCTGAAGCCATTCCATACCTGCCCTACAGGAAAATGAAGAGGGAAGACACACAGAGACACCAGAATAAGAGCTAGAGCCAGGAAGTCATGATAGACCAGACTTATTTGAATATGATGAGAGAGGGGGAAATAAGCTTAATTGAAGTAAAGATAACACGCCAAGACAAATAACAGACTGCTGAATTGGAGAAATGAGGAAGTGCAATATTCTCACAAATGGGCTGGGCATTAACACTGGAATGTCAAAAATAACTCATGGGACAGAGGGAAGTAAATGATGAAGTACCTATCCCATGGAGTTATGAGAGTTTAAGTGAATTAAGACATGAAATGTGCTCAAAACGGTTCCTGGAACTTAAATACTGTGTAAGTATTAAATAGTATATATCCTTTGATAGAAGGGGAGTAACTGGATTAGGAAAAATTGAGTAGTCTGAATGCACAGGGTAATTATTCAGTATTTCTAGACAATGTCTTTTTTCCATTTATTCACTCTATAACGGCTTTTTGCAAGCACTTATAATAATATTATATACCTGTAGTTGGTTCAGTCCCGTGGGCATGGGCAGTTCTTTGTGTGCCAGACATTTAATATTTCCAACTCCTTCCCCTAAAGCTAGTTATGCTCCCTGGCCAGTGTGACAACCATAAAAAAAAAAAAAAAATCAGATTACCAACAACCCACTAGGAGGCAGTACTGTCCCATTGAGAATATTGGGCCAAATTCTTTGCCTGAGGTCACACCTTTATCTGTTTAGTAGAATTGAGTCCCCGTTGACTCCAAAGCCTTTTCCACTTTGACAGTAACAAAGACAGTAGTAATAATTAGCATTCCTTAAACTCCTGTGCCAGCATTTTGCTGTGTTTTAGTGCATATACATACTACCAGCTCACTTAACATCTCACCAATTGAGGGAGGTTCTGTTACCTCATTTTGCAGGTGAAGAAACTGAGGCTTAGGTCCAAGCCTCTTGTGAAGTGTTTTGTGTGGAAGAGATTGTATGTGAGCTAAGTGTTGTAGAATGGAATTTGGATAGAAAGCTGGCTGTATAAAGGCAAGCAATGTGGGTAAAAGCAAAGGCAGGAGACTTCAAGGTTTTATGTGGACTGACAAGTTTAAGACCCTTTGAATTTGTTCAGGATTTAGAATTGAAGATTAGAAAGTGAGAGCTAGAGGAGAACTTAGAGGTCATTGGGGATGTTGATTTTCAAACTTGAAAACAAGCCAAACCTTTTTTTTGGAATGAAATTTATAAAATATGTAAAACAATTTAAATGGTATTATTATAAAAAGTACACGTTCTAGTAGATAATATTGGGTTATAAAGACAGGGAAAATAATGTTGTTTTGATGAATGCAGTCTTAGATAGACCTCAGAAACCAATTTTTCCTGTATTTTGGTTGTACAGAGAAGTAAATGCAAATGGTAACATTTTTCAGCACCTCATTTGGCAGTCCCAGAAGTGACAGGATAGGAAAGTCTAGCCCAAAACAACCTAAAGCACAGCTTCACTTCAACATGTTAATATGCATATGGTTGAATAGGTTTTACGTTTAAAAAAATACTTAAAAAAATCGTTAGACATACGTGTTCATATTTTAAACCCAGTCACATGTCTGTGAGCCTCCTGCATCGCAGTATGAGAATTCCTCATGCCACCCGCACCTCCCCTGCAGATGGAGAGCCCGAGGTGAAGGAACGGCGAGTGAGGCGCTCAGACTCATGGAGCCCAGCTGGGGCCATCTCCTGGTGTTCAGCCTCCTGACTCGTGGCCCCGTGCTCTGAGTGACCAGTCATGACATCTGGTGTGGCAGCATGCCGCAGCCGGGCTGTTCAACCCCTCACCTGAGAAGGCCTTGGCCGCTTGCCCATCTCCCTGGCAGATAAAGCCTCAGACAGAGGGCAAACAGTACGAGGTTCCAGGAGTCAGGGCAGGTCTGATTCACCCGGTGGTTTGTGCCTGTGCCAGCCCCCAAGGCTGCCCCCGATCCTCTGCTTTTTTTAATCACTTCCCTTGCTGTGGCCAGATTGGGACTCTTGAGCAACAGGAGACACCTGTGAGCATGAGACTGCTGCTGGCTCTTTTAAGGAGAGTTTTCCAAGCTGCAGAGGGACTTTTCTGCCCCATTCCTCTGGGCGGCTCAGAGCCTTGCCCCGTCAGCCTCGGTTTCTATCAGGGCAGGGCAGCGTCGTCGGGTGGGGTGCTGTGTTACCAGGGTGCAGACACGTTGGCGACAGGTGGTGGCTCTGGAACATGGGAGAACAGGTGGGCAACCTACTCCTAGGATTTCAGAAATACCATTTATCAGCCTTGGCCTTTTCAAAGAAGCAATCTGCTTACAAATGGCAGGATGTTTAGAAATTTAACTTGCTCTTTGTTTTCTTTTTTCAGAAAGCGTTCATATTGAAACATTTTTAGGAGATGTTTATCACATAATTAGCATTTTTGTTTAGAGAATGCCTTGTGTTGCTGCTGAAGAGGAGAATACCACGTGCAAGCAATTTTTCTATACAGGAGCAAATGTTTTAAAAGTAAGTTCATACACTGAAACCTTTGGCTGGACACAAGGCTGTTATTTAATCATAAATTAACCTGATCTTGACCCAGAGCAGGTCTCCCAGAAGCGGTTTCCTGGAGTATCGCTCTGATGGGGAAGGGTTTTCTCAGAGGCTCTGTGGTCATGTTGCAGGAGACGGAGAAGGTTCTGCTTTCCCCAGGGCTGACCTTGATAATACCGCCCTGCATTTGTATACCCGCTCCTGGCACGTCACCGTGGCCTCTCATAATATTGAAGCTTTGACTTCTCTGGGAACTCGGTCTCTGCAGCAGCCGAGAAGTGGGAGCCACACTGCTTCCCTTTCCAGGCTTGTTGGGACAAAAACCTGAGGGAAGGCATGTAATGCGTCAACAACTGTGCCTGGCACAGGAGAGGCCCCAGAAGCTGCCGAGCTCAGCATTTTCCTTCACATCTTCTCTACTCCATCCTCTTTAATTACCCGTGTTTAATTCAAAGGTAATCCATGACTATGGTAGAAAAATTGGGAAACACATATAAACAAAAAAGGAAAAAGATGACCCAATAGCTGCTGGTTTTCATAAGTAGTTTTTTCCATCCTGTTCTCTTCATTCTTGTGCTTGGAGTGGGAAGTTTCTTCATTGGTGTTTAGAGGGTGTTAGAGAGGTGATATCATGGCCCCACTTTGCAAATGAGGAAACTGAATTGCACAAAGAGGAAGTACCTTTCCCAAGGTCACGCAGATAGTAGGAAGGTTAAGCCAGGTTTCAAACCCACAGCTTCTGAGTCCAAGCCCAGCACTCATGTCAGGACCAGGAGGGGCATCAGAGGTGCCCTGCATTGAGGTGCCCACAGGTGGATCTCAAGACACCTGTCCCTAACTCCCGTGTGTGCCAGGAGCCTGTGCCCATACCGTATTTCTCTCATGACAACTTGAGGTCCTTACCATTCCCCACTGAAGAAAAACTCCTATTTCATGACCAGTCCAGTCCTGGAGTCCTGGGAGTGGGTGGGTTGTGAATAAACAACCCATTTAGGTGGAGGTTTTTGGCCCCTCAGTTTTGCTTTCCTGGGGATACTGGGTTAGCACATAAGTGCTGTCCTTCTGGGCTTTTCCCTCATTTTAAAGGGTGCTCTTTTTTTTCTTTTGGTGAGGAAGATTGGCCCTGAGCTAACATCTGTGCCTGTCTTTCTCTATTTTATATGTGGGACGCCGCCACAGCATGGCTTGATAAGCAGTGCATAGGTCTGCGCCCGGGATCTGAACTGCGAACCCTGGGCTGCTGAAGTGGAGCGTGCAAACTTAACTACTATGCCACCGGGCCAGCCCCTTAAAGGGTCCTTTTTACTCTATGTTTGCTTTCTTCTGGCCTTTCCTGTTTTCTAACTGACTGTCTTGGCAAATATTTCCATTGTTTTCTAAAGGAAACAAGCATGCACTGTTTTAGTGCCTAAAGTAACAAATATGCACTGTTTCAATGGTTAAAATTATGCACCGAAGTGGAGGTCAAGTGGATTGTGGGCAAATTGTTCCCTGAAATCTACCATTAGTATAAGTCTAAAGAATGCCAAAAAGATAAAGACATCGGCCTATGAACCCTAATTGTGTGATGATTGTAAGTAATCACGTGTGACATAGTCCCTGCCCTATGCTGGTCCAGGTGGCCCACAAATCTATCTGCTGTGTCAACACGGCAGTAGATCTGGTAGCCCTGAGGGTCAGGTGAAGGAAGAGGAGGGATCTTCACTGAGTCAGTTTGCCCATCTGGAGGAGGGGGCAGTTGGGCTAGAGGTGGCACGTGGCTGCGCCCTCTCCACACTGCACCCTGGAGCACATGGACCACAGTGTCGTTGCAGCCTAGCTCTGACTGCTTCAGGTAAAGGCGGCCCTTGACAGGAGACAAGGCTGCCACACTGGGACCAGATGCCTGCAAGATCCTGTCCAGCACTGACATTCTAGGATTTGGCAACTCCAGAGAAAGCATAAGGTTGTTTCTTTGTGAGGATGGCAGATCCAGATGGTCATCTTCCTGGAGGGGAAAGGAAAAATGTTAAATGCATACAGTGGGTGATAATTTTGTTCTGCAGGGGTCAGGCAAGTGTTAGTATTTGATCAAGATTGGAATAGTCTCTTAAAACTTCATTCTCACACCGCTCTGTTAAGAGTTACTGCCCCCACTGTACAGTTGTGGGAACTGAAGCTTAGAGAAGGAAGATAACTTACCCGGAGGGAGGAAATGCCACAGCCGGGACTACAACCAAGGCCTGCCGCCTCAGGCCCTGCTCTTCCACACGGCACGGCTGTGTGTATATGCTAGCAAGGGCCTGGCGCTGGGATTCACAGTGCTTCAGAGGCTGCTCGGTGAACACGGATAGCCAGGAAAGCCCTGAAAGAAGCAGGTTCCTTCTCAGAAAGCCCAGTGGGTGAAGGATGCTCACGAGGACTGAAGACCGCTAGGGCTAGGAGTTGTCTGCACAATGGCCCCTGGGTTACTTCTTGTCACTCAGATCAGCATCAAGAGGTTTTGCACAACATCTCCAGGTTGTACATTGGGATTGAGGTCCTATGGCTGTCTCTGGTGGGAAGAGCACAGCATTCAGAGTCTGGAGACCTGGCTTGGCTCCTGGTAAAACTATTATGCAAGCCTGGGCAAGTTACTTTGCGCCTTGAGCCTTCGTCTTGTCATCTGTAAAATGGAACTAATTATACTACTTCATAGGGCTATTATAAGGTTTAAATGAGAAAAGCAATCACCTTTACCAAATGCTTGGTAGGTGCCAGGCACTGTTCACCTGTATTAAGTCCTTTAATCTTCAGAGCATCCTCAGAGAGTTGGTGTTACTACTGTCTCCATTTTAGGAAACAGAGGCACAGAAAGGTTAAGTAAGTTGCTCAGTGTCACATAAGCAGCAAGTGAGGAAGCTGGGATTGGAACCTAGACAGTCTGGCTTTGGGGTAGGTGTTCAGTAAGAATCTGGTTGATGAATAAATGAATTCGACAGCTGGTGAATCCTAGACACCAGCTTTCTGGATGTCAAAGACTATTCAAAGTAGACCTTAGAAGAGCCTTAGTTTAACCTGCCGTTTAATGGCTGAGGACCCAGGGGCCAGAGGGTGAAAGACCTGCTGGAGGCCTTGGTGAATCTGTGGCAGAGCTGAGGGGAGGACCCCGGCCTCCGGACAGCCGTGCCCATTCGCACACCCCTGGTCCACTATCGTGAGGTTGTGTTCTAGGAAACAACTCAGTGAGAAAGTGCAGTCACTTCCATAATCATTAATGCAGAGTCTCAGTGAACTTTTAAGGCACTACCACTCCCCGACGTGTATCCATTAACTCTGCCCCCAAACACGTGAAATAACACTGGTACAAAAATGGTAATGAAAGAATAAGGCACTGTGCAGTGCTATGTGGCAATACATGCCTATAAAACCCTGCACTTTAGAACACATACAAATAAAAGGATATACTAGAACGGCTGCCCACTGGGCAGGGGAATGGGAGTGACCTACAGGGTGAAGGGGAATACATAAAACTACAGGGGACTAGCCAGGACCAGTGAGGACTGTGAGCCATCCCCCCGGGAGTTGGGTTAACGCATCCCACTGCACTGTGGGACCAAAAACAAAACACTGAAAATAAGAGTCAGGGTGAAATCCCTCTGCCTGAAACACATGGGCTCTGGGCTCAAGGAGGAAAGGTGGGGACACCTCCTGGGCTGCCTCACCAAAGGCAGAGGCCTGCAAAAGTGACCTGGGTGGGCAAGTGAGGTTAGGGGAGAGGCAGTCTCACCTGTCTCTGTGAGCTCAAGCTCCAGGCCAGAGGCCCCAGGCAGACCCTCCAAGGCCTTAGGGAAAGCTGAAGAGAAGCCCCCCGGGGTTAGTGTCAGAGGGCACACAGTCACCTGCTGTTGCCACATTCTCACCAAAGTTTAGCCCGATCCACTATTAGGATGATTCTAAGGATGTCAAGAGGACACGTATATAGGCGAATAATCCTGTGATTGTATGACGATTGTAGGCTCGGTGGCCATAGGGTCCTGCCACACGCAGGTCCAAGTGGCACACCCGCTCATCTCCCATACCAACGGAGTGTGCCTGTGAGGAGCAGATGGAGGAAGAGGGCGTCTTCATTTACTCAGCTTGCCCATCTGTAGGCGGGGGACAGTTGGGTATAGACCTCCCCTAACAGCCCACCTGGCTGCTGAAACCTCCCTGGGAGGTGGTTATCCCCTGGGCACAGAACCCGCAGTTCTGGGCTCAGGTCACAAGGTGGCACCATGGGGAGGAAAGCTGGTTCCCAACTCCGTGCAAAGGACATCCAGGTTTGCCTGCGAGCCTGGGAAGGAGGGACCATGGTCCTTCCAGAGCCGCTCATTTATCCAACATGAAAATGATGACGAAGCCTGTAACCCCAGTGGCTGGGGAAGAGCAGTAAGGAGAGGCAGGCATGATTTTCTAGAAAGTAAATCTCCAAGCCTTCAGTCCTCACCCATTAATGACCACAGAGGTGGGTGACGTGCATGTGTGTGTGTGTGTGTGTGTGAGCGTATGAGTGCTTCTGTGTGTCTATATGCGAATATGTGATTGTGTATGTGTGTTACTGAGGGTGACGGGGAGACTGTGTACATGAGTCTGAGAGTGTGACTATAAGTTGAGGGTTAAGGGAAGGGGGAAGCAGCAGGCTCAGGTGTCGCCAGAGAGGCTGGGAGGAAACTATAAACCTGGGCGATGTCCTCTTTATCAGTGAGCCCTTCTCCTGGGTCAACAGGGCAGAGCGCAAAGTTCACGCAGATAGTAGCGACTGGGAGGCAGGAAGCATGGCGGCGGTATTGGAGAGGAGGAAGTGGCGCTCTAATGGGAGAGGAAGGGCCCACACTCAATTCCACTTAGCCCCAGACTCAGAGAGTGGACTCTGGGCCCAGCAGAGCCAGTTTCCATGCAGCCCAGCCTTTTTCAAGTGGTGCAGGTGGGATAGTTAATCTCCCTGGGCTTCACTTTCTCCACCTGTAAAATGGTAGAAATAATGGGGCCTGCCTTCCTGGCCCTGTGTGAGGATTAAAAGAGAGCTACTTATGTAGCACACTTAGAAGAAGGCCTAGCATGTGATCAGAGCGCGTCTGTTGGTTGTGGAGAAAACATGAATTCACACTATTTGAGGGGGCCCATGTCCAGCCTGGTCCATACCTACCACTGGAAAGGTCAGCCTCCTGTTCTCTGCCTGCCCCCAGCCTTCCAGAGAACACCTTCCTAGTGGTGGAATGGGCCTTCTCAGGAAGTGGTGACTGCCCCATCTCTGGGGACAGGAGTTTGTAGGGCACAAGCCTGCCTGGAGGGGGCTATTAGGCTGACACCTTCTAGATCCAGCTCCAGCTCTGCCGCTGAACCCTCCAGGCGTTTTGGAGGGCTGACTCACACACAGTCCTGCTCAAGTTGGCCCTTGCTTTCCCTCTTCTTTTCATTAAGGACTGGGTGGAGAGCATTTGGTGTCATCAGGGATTCTTTTGAAACTACCGCCTCACATCGGGAGCTGGCTTGAGTCAGCTGGTCACCATGGAATTTCTTTTTTTAGTGCGTAAACAGCCAAGTTACAGGCAGCTGTCGCCCGTCCAGGGCGGAAGGCAGCCTGTTGATGTGGGGCCGCCTGGCTCGTCTTTCTCAGGCCAACAGATGCCATGTCTCTCAACTCACCAAGGAGGAAGCCCAGAAACTGTGGTTTGGAGACCACAGGCCTAGTATGTCTAGTTATTCAGGTGGCTTCACCTGGGAAGCCCTCTCTGAATGTCAAAGTCACAAGATAAAGGGCGTGTATAGTAGCAGGGGTGCTCCGCTGCTTAGGGGCCACCCCAGGAGGCAGGGAGCACTAAGTGCCAATTCCGTGGGGAAAATCTGCTTTGGAGCCAAAGCATAAAAAAAAACCCAGCCACAAACCACCGAGCCTATACTGAGCGCTTGTTTTGTGCAGGTTCTGAGCCAGGAAGGGCCTCCGAGGGGAGGGGAGGCTGGGGCTGGAAATTCGAAGTAGTAGGAAGAATTAGGTTGGACGGGGTATGGCCCTTCAAGAGGCGGGAATGGCATGAGCAAAGGCATGGAGGCAGGAGTGTATGAAGTATGTTACAGGGAAGAGTTTGGTCAGAACAGAGAGTTTACAACAATAAATAAATTCAACACACATTCCTTAAGCCTCTACTCTGTGCTAGAAACTGTTCGAGTCACTCGGATGAAGTTGGTGAACAAAACAAGAATCCTTCCTTGGTGGACAGTCCAGTGAATAACAAAAATATAAATTATAATAGCTCACTACCTGCCTGGCACTGTTTTAAGTACTTTATATTTATTTACTCATTAATCCTCAAAACACCCACATAAAGTAGATGTGGTTATTACCTCTAGTTCCTGGATGAGGAAGCGTAGGCACTGAGTGGTGGAGGCACAATCTGAACCCAGCGCCTGTGCTCTGACCCGACCGGGACACTCCGCTCCTCCACTACCCTCAGGAGGACAGGGAGAGGCCAGGTCACCAGGTCACGTGGGCTTGGCTGGAGGCTGGTGAATGCCGGGCGCGG
This sequence comes from Ceratotherium simum simum, assembly GCF_057802395.1. NCBI lineage: Eukaryota > Metazoa > Chordata > Mammalia > Perissodactyla > Rhinocerotidae > Ceratotherium > Ceratotherium simum. The sequence continues at coordinate 37,940,157 of NC_141912.1, forward strand.
GGAGTGGGGAGCCAGCGCTTTCGGAAGATTAACCTAGGGTGTGTGTGGAGTCAACTGGGGCGGCAGGTGGATCAAGGGACTTGGGGGTTCAGAGGGCAGTGCAGCCCCCTGCCTCACTGAGGAGGGGGAGAGGAGTAAAGACAGAGAAGAATCAGTAGATAGGGCTTGGAACATTTCTCAGGCCAAACCTTGCCTGGAATTAATGAACTTGGCAGAAATTGTTCCCTCCCCATCAGAGAGGACTGACTACTAGTTTACTGTGGATTCTTCTTTTTATTATCATAAATTGCAATTCATGAGGGGTGAGGAGGCCTTTCTGGTGGATCAAGCCCTAAGCCCACAACGAGAGGCTCAGAGGGCCTCCCAGGCTCGGCCAGATGCCTGATGATTTGTGCAATGTCCGGCCTTGGTCCGTCTCTCCAAATTCCATCAGCCAATCCCCAAACTCGGTGTTCAGGTGGGTTGCAGACCCACTCCCATTCCCCTCCGTCCCGAGTCCCCTCCTGCCAGCCCTGCACTGCAGGCCCCTTCACACGTCTTCATCGGCAATCCCGGCGCCAGCCCCTGTTGGTGGCCAGCCTGCAGGTCCCTGTGCGCGGCTGGAGCCATGCTGTCCTGCAGGCTGATACCACTGCTCTGGTCTCCCTGCCTGCCATCCGCTGCTGTGCCTGCTCCAGATGCCCAGAAGCACAAGCCAGATCCCTGTTTCACCCTCTTCCAGTTTTCATCCACGGTTCCTGAACGGATGTAGGATCTCACTCTGGCTTAGGGAAGAGCAGCCAACTTTATTTTTTGGCTGCTGCCAGCGCAGCCTCTCAGAGTGTCCCTCCCCGCACCTGCACGCACGCCCTCTTGGCCACACGGCTCTGCCAAGCTTTCTCCTTGCCGTGTTCTGCCTCAGGGAAGGGCCTGTCCCCTGGAATCCCAGAAGGGCCTGGACCCTCAGGCACAGTTTGGCCCACATACCAGGGTCCATGCCCACTCCCAGTACCTCCTTTAGTCCTACCCTCTCCTTCCCACCCTAGCTCTGCTCTGACCCTCAGAACAACTCCAACTTCGTGCACATACCCGCTCTGGGGCGGGGTGGGGGCCAGGGGTCAGGTGCTCCCATGAGCTGGCAGCAAGGTTAAGAACGAATTTCAAGATTGCCCTTTAAGAACGTCCTCAGCCTGGCACAGCTCTTGAGGGCTGGGGATTCCTGCCCGGGAATTTTTCCAATATTCTGCCAGCTGTTTCTTCTCTTTCAGTGGTTTTATTATTTTTCTTTCTGTTCCAACTCCTCCTTTCGCTTTCAGTATGTGAGCTCCGGCCAAATGGCGGTGGAGGGTGGGGACCTGGCATTTGCTGAAGTAGGAGCTGTGGCCATGGCCAGCTGTGCCAAGGGAGGGGATGGGATGGTGGAGGAAACGGGAGTGGAGCAGAGGAAGTGCGACCAGCAGCAGGGCGGCCTCTTGTTTTTCTGGTGAGCCTCACGTCATTCAGCTCTGGGCATACGGCCGTGTCTCCTGGCCCCATCAAAAACGCACATCTGCTACTTGGGAGGGTGACACATTAACCCAGTAACACCAATCCACTTGCCAGACGTCCTAGCTGTTGCCTAACAGCAGAGCCAAGGAGAAGGGCACACGGAGCAGAAAAGGTGTGAAGAAGAGCGCAGGAAGGGGTGGGGGGCATGGAGCACGTGTTGGAGAGGTGCCGTGGCACCTGAGCAGCAAGGAGGTGCCACACACCCGGGGATTTGGGCAAAGGGGATGAACCCCTACCTAGAAGGACTTTTTTCATTGCGTAATTAGGCTCCAAGAGGGTGGATAGGGTGAGTAGGTGAGATCATTTCCCTGGTGTGATGTTGACACCACAGCACCTGCCTGTGCCATTGGGTCTCCACGGTGGGTCCCTTGGACAACTTCCTGATGGGACAGCCACTGGCCTCCAGCTTCAGATAAGGATTAAATTCAGCTGCGTGTAACAGAAAAGCAAAATAAGTGGCTTAAACCAGAGAAAGCTTTATTTTTCTCTCAGGTAAAAGAATTTTGGAGGCGGACATTCCTGAGCATTTTAAAAGCAAGACTTAAAGGAATAGAGACACTGAGGTACCCTCACCTTCCTGACTCTACTTCTGGGCATTTTCCCAAGCAGGCAGCTCATTCAGTGTGGAGCTTGATAAAGGCACGCTGCGTGGGCTTCCTTCCCTCCCTGTCTCACAGCCCCCCTGCCTTCCGGACTCATCCCCCCAAATCCTTGTCTTGGAGTCTGCATTTGGGGGAACCCCAACCAAGACACCAAGATCAGTGAGCACTTACTGCATGCAAGGCATTGTCTCACTTCTTCCTCAGCCCTGTGGTGGTATGTGATTATTAAGCCTCATTTTGGGGATCAGACCATAACTCCCAAGGTCACCCACCATTGGAGCCAAGACTCAAACCAGGCTGATCATTTTTTTTGTGTGTGTCAGGAAGATCAGCCCTGAGCTAACATCCATACTAATCCTCCTTTTTTTGCTGAGGAAGACCGGCTCTGAGCTAACATCTATTGCCAATCCTCCTCCTTCCCCCCCACCAAAGCCTCAGTAGATAGTTGTATGTCATAGTTGCACACCCTTCTAGTTGCTGTATGTGGGACGCGGCCTCAGCATGGCCGGACAAGTGGTGCGTTGGTGCGCGCCCGGGATCCGAACCTGGGTCGCCAGCAGCGGAGCCAGCGCACTTAACCGCTAAGCCACGGGGCCGGCCCCAGGCTGATCATTTTGTGACATTTCCTTAGGATGGAATCCCCAGACCTGAATCCCCGGGTCAGAGTATGCCCATTTTCAGGCTTTTGACCTGTTCTGCCAAATTTCCCCTAAGTAAAATCAGGCCTGATTGCCCCTCCCGACAAGCAGTGTGGGGGCCGACTCATTTTTCATGTCCTCACTGCCAAGGGCTCCAGCTCTTTCTGAGTGCCAAGGGCACTCAGCCCCTGTGAGGCCATTCCTCCCAAATAGGTTTTTTTTTTTTTTTTTTTTAATGTGGAAAGCATTAATATTAACTAGCCTGTTAGCCTTACACCAGCAGACGTGCACTATGTGTCTGTGAGTTGAACTAAAGAGGGATAGAACCAGGTGGACAAGTGAGTTCCTAGTCTGAGCAGAACAGCCATGTCCTCCCTGCCCTCTCGGCTTTCCCGGGGATGTAGCTTTTGCCCATCTCCCCTCCCTGAAGCCAGGTGGGTGGAGGTGCGTGGGTGAGCAGATGGGGAAAAGGAGAGGGTGGGATCAGGGAGGAAGGGCCCCAAGATGGAAATTGTATGGTCAGGACTGGGGAGGGAAGCCTTTGATTGCACAACTTCGGTCTCTTCCACCACATTCCTTTTCTTAGCAGAAATACTGGTGGGATGGGGGTGGCTGAGCGCCAAAGCCCCCATCTCTTCCCCTTACGTGGTTGAGGAGCCAGCTGGCCGTTCCCCCACGCAGGCGTGCCCATCACCTGAGAGTGGCAGGGAGGCATGCAGACAGCTGGAGATTCCTCTCTCCCCAGCGTGTGAAGCTGCTGTTTCAGATGTCTGCGTGAGCAAGGAGCCCTACGCTATGGCTCCAGGACGGGGCTGTGCCTGCCTGACCCTTTCTAGTAAAACACCCCTACTGGGCTTCACAGTATCCAAAACACTTTCACATCGGGGAACTCCTTTGATCCTTCCACAATCTGTAACGTGGGCTGAGCCAGGGTATCATTATCCCATTTTACAGACGGGGAAGCTGAGGCTCTGATGAAAACCATGGTGCAGTCACATCCTGTAACTCAAGATTTCTGTCACCTTGCCTGCTAATCCTCACAATCACAGTGACAACAACGTTCATTGGACATGATTACATGCAGGGACTGTGTGAGGCTCTTTGTCCAAGTTATGTCTTTCCGTCCTCACAAAACCCTGTCAGGTGGATAGTCAGCTGCATCTGGCAGAGCTGGGATTTGAACCTGGGCTGTCCGACTTCATGGCCAGAGGTTCTCAAAGTGTGGTCCCCAGACCAGGAGCATCAGCCAGGAACTTGTAAGAAATGCACATTCTCGGGCCCTGCCCCAGAACTACTGAACTGGAAACTTGGGGTGAGGCTTGGCAGTCTGTGATTTAGCATGCCCTCCAGGTGATGTGATGTACTCGCAAATTTGGGAACTGCAGTCCTAAGACGTTCTTTTAACTTGGTGGATTTCAATCCTGACCGTACAGTGGAATCACTTGGGAGTTTTAATAAATACCAATGCTGGGCTGGGCCAGACCAGAATCTGTGGGGTGGGGCCAAGACATCAGTAGTTTCAGAAACTCTCCAGAAGAATCTAATTTGCACTTCACTGTCTTTGACATTCAGTGGGTGAGGTAAGCCCTGGAAAGGTCCACATTTTACCAGAAGGTTCTAGAGTGGAACAGCACAGCCTGTTCCAGAGAATCCTGGAAGGAATGAAGGGAGACTTGGAGTCCAGGAAGGAGAGTCTAGGGCTCAGCCCCTCCTTCGGGAGGGGCCTCCACGCGGGCCCGGGAATCCTGCAGCCCCGGTGGGGCCCCCGGGCACCGCGGCTGTTTGTCTTGGCATCTGCCCCAGCAGGCGGTTCTGTGTGGAGCTGCAGCTCTTTTGTTTGTGTGGTTTAACTGTTGGCCCAGTTTTCCAGGGCTGATTAGTTATCCCTGCGAGCAGCACATCTCTCTCGAGTCATAGGACTCCCGAAAAGGGGCCGGAGCAGCTGTTTCCCCTTAGAGTTGAGGCAGGGCGGCTGTGTAGGGGCCCGGCTGCTGCTTCTAGCCGGATCACCACGAGCCTCAGGTGGAGGAGCTGTCAGCGTGTCAGCCAGGGTCCAGTCAGGAGACAGAAACCACAGTGGGCATTGTAACAGAGAGAATCTACGATGAAGAATTGTTAATTAGGTTCTGAAGAACTGAAAAGGCAAAGAGAGAATGCCAAGGTGTCATGGTATCATGGGGTCACAACCAGGAAGCTGTAGGGCCTCCCTGGGGCTGGAGGAACACAGCAGAAAGGTTGCAGTTGTCAGAACTTAGAATCTTGGAGGACGGCCATGGAGCTGAAACCCAGACGTTGGGGGAGGGACTGCCAGCTGGTGGTGCTGGTGTCTCGGAGGGGAAACCATGAGGCTGCTTCTGCGAGTGCTGGAAACACATGCAGACTGGAATCAACTGCCGCTCCTGGAATGAACTACTGCCGGCAGTCAGGCGGAAAAAGCCCGGCTAGGGTAGGGGCTGCTGGGGCAGCTGGGTTTCTGGTTGTCCAACTTCTCTCTACCCATGGGAACCCTCCATCCTCACCTCCCGCACACACTCTCCCATCTCTCAGTTTTCTTCTTTCTAGGACCAATCTCAACGTTGCTGGTTCAATCGATAAGACTTTTAAGGAACATCTACTATGCCCCAGGCCCTGGGGGCTGGGTGCCAGAGACACGGATATAGTAAGAGCACCCCCATTCATTGGCACACTCACCTGCCCAACCCTGCTCTCAGCATCTCACATGTATTAATCCATTTACTATTACCCTCATTTTATAGATGGGGAAACTGAGGCACAGAGACTTTAGTAACTTGCCTAAGGTTATTATTTAGCCAGTAAGTGGCAGAGCCTGAATATGAATGGAATCCGTGTGGCTCCACTACCCAGATTCTTCACAAAGTTACCTCACTGCCTCAAGTCCTAGAGAGACAGACATGTAAATAGCTGATTTCAGCACAAGGTGGAGAATGCCAGGTGGGGAGGGCCTCACAGAGGTGGTAACTCATTCCATCCATTCATTCAATAAATCTTGAGAGTGGGGTTTAACGATGAGCAAAAAAGACATTCTACCTGTTCTTGGGAAGCTTCTTGTGGAGACACAGACATTAATCAAATTTCCACCCCCCAAAATGTTAGCTCCAAAAACAGGTTCCCTTTGCTATGAAAACTGTAAGCACAGAGCTTTGTCATAAACATGGAGATGAGAGAAGGCTGCTGCCTGGAGGAAGTGATGATTGGGCTGGGGCAGAAAGATGAGTGGGAGTTAATCAAATGAAGAAAAGTAAGAGGAGAGTTCCAGGCAGAGGGAAGAGCATGTGCAAAGGCTCTGAGGTGGAGAGGCATGGTGAGTATGAGGCCTGCAAGTCCTACGCTGCACTCTGGCCGGCTGACCTCGGCCAGCCCTCCCTGTTGGGAGGGATGTAGCCCCCCTGTTGGGACCCCAGCTCTCCGGTCTGGAGCCCTATGGCCAACCCTGCCTGGATCATGCTGGACACTGGCTATTACCTGCTACTGCGGGTCCCAGCCTCCCTCAGCTCTGAGTAACAGGCTGGCCTCAGGGGACTCCTGAAAAAGCCACCACCTGGAAGCTCATCTAGGGACCAACAGGGACAGTCCTGCGGGATGCGGAGTGGGGCAAGTCCCCAGTGAGTCTTTGGAGAGTGAGCAAACGAGTGCACCATATAAATGACCTTTGTAAAAAGAAGACTCAGAGGAGCAGCTGGGGGCACAAATGGATGATGACTGCCCCTCCCTGCAACCACCAGAGCCTCCAGTGGGAGTCTTGGAGCACTCAACACACACCAGTTAACCTCCACTCCTTGACTGGGTGGGAAGGCAATGATCGAGCCCATTTTGCAGGGCAGGGAAAGGGAAAGGCGAGGCTGGAGAGGAACGGTGCTGTTTGGGGCGGTTTCTTAGCCTGACCCTTTTGGGAGGCAGCTGGGCCTTGGGAGAACGAGATTCTGAGGAGCCATGTGGAGGTTTTGTGCGGATCCAGAAAGCCTCCGGGATGAGCGGGCAAGGCCCTAGCCTCCTAATGGATCAGGAGACGGGGAGAGGCAGACTAGAGGGAAGAAAGGGAACCGCCTCTTCCCAGGTTCCCGGGTGCCTCCTCTCGGCCCTATTTACAGAAAACAAAGTGCCTTTGGCTGACTCTGGACCGGTTCCCCCGAAGCAATTAGCGCAACCACTGTTAATGCTCCCGGGAGGGCACCCCCCTCCCTCACCCAGTCACCCTCACAATGGCTGAAGGCCCAGTGGGGGGCCCCATGCTGGCATCTGTTGGGATCTGCATGCCTGGGGTCCCCAACCCCCACCTCCACCCTCAGAAGCACTGAGAGGGGCCCAAAGCTGTCCAAGTTTCCATGGGCCCAACCTAATCAGGCATTGAGGGCTGTGTCATCCTGATTGCTGGGAACAGCTGATGAGGAGGAACATCAATAAATGGGCCCCTCTGGTTTCCAATGGGAAAACAAGCCCCTCCCTTCCTGACCCCCCACGCCTGCCTGAGGTCGGCTTTTCAGCAGAACTACCGGACCAGAGGCACTGGAGAAAGACGATTTGAATTCTCGGAGCCTCCCTTCCAGGGCGGGGTGAGGGTGTGTGCACAAATCCCTCTTGTGCCCTGTTGGGTCAGGGGACCCTGCAGGATGCCACCACCCATCTGCCACGCTGACTAGGCCCTGGCGCTGTTGGAGGACAGGGGAACCACCTGAGGGGATGACATGGCCAGGACCCAGGGTCTTGGGCAGGGACTCAGTGGCTGACAGAGGCGGCAGCCCCCATTGATTTGTGGGGGTCCAGAGACTCTCTTTGCCCCCTAACATCCCTCGCACACCATCTTTCCTACCAACCTGGTGTACTGCTCCGGTGGCAGAGGGGGTTTGTCTCTCCCTCTCCCACTTCGTTCCCACCGCCTCACCCCAGGTAGGCAGGTCTTCGGGTGTGCGAAGCCGGCTCACACAGGCTTGCAAGAGCCAACTGCTAAATATTCAGGCATTTTGTGAGTTGCTTGTTAAACACAGCCACCATTAGAAATTAAATTATGTGCACCAGTATTTCTCAATCTTTGTTCATTATTGCCTCCTAAGGAGCCTTTTCAGACATTTTTTTCCCTAATCTCCTACCATCCTCCCCATGAAATTTTAATAGCACAGACATGTCTGTTTATGTACCAGATGTAAGTCTGTGCTTTATATATACAAAGAGTAAGATTGGTTTGTCCCCCACCGAGAACCAATTTCACCCCTGTTGAGAATGCATGATATAAACTCACAATTAAATAAACTATATTAAAAACAAAAGTAATATATACTCAAAACTCATCACTTCCTAGTGACTTTACTACAATTCTATTATTATTGATTATTTCGAAGTTATTGATGTATCTATGTTTTTTTCCCCTGGAGAGCTGGTTGTTCAACACTTACCAGCACACCACTGGGCAAGTCTTTCAGCAAAATAACAGACACTTGGAGAGGTGATCTATTTCAGTCAAAGGAAGATCAGTTTGTCTAGCAAAAACCTCACTTGAAGAAACCTGGGAGGATCTGGAGAATTCCAGCAGATTCAGGGAGAAGAGGGAAGAGGAGACCGCAGAGAGAAGGACCCTCTGATGCTGACTCCATGTTGGCTGAAGGGTGTCTCTCTGTGTGGAAAGTTTAAAAAAGAGGAAAGAAGTGTGTGTGTATCTGTGTGTGTGTGCGTGTATATGTCTGTGTGTATATGTGTATGTGTGTGTGTGTGTGTGTCTATGTCTATGTAATCCACATCCTCATGCTCTAGGAGTGTTTGTGATCAGCAATTTCTTGCTTTTTTCTCAGGTGTGGTGCACACATTTACACACTGTTAGAGGTGTGTAAAGTTGAGACCCCCCACTGTCCCATTTCCTCCCAGTGTCTACTGTCTAGAGTCTCCTGTCAACACCTGAGTCTCCACTCTGAAAGGCACGCTGGGCCCTACAGGGAGCACAGAGAAACCCACAAAGCCGCTGGCTTTGAGGAGAGAAGAGAAGACCCACATGCAGATACACCATGTGAAGCACTGCATCACTTCCTCCTCTCCGGGCCTCAGTTTCCTCACCAATGAAATGGGAGGGGTTCTCAGGGGGACTGAGTTCTCAGGAGGGCCTTCCAGCTCTCCTGCTCCTTGCCTGGAAAGCCGTCTCCTCTTCCTTCCATCTGGAGAAAGCAACGAGATCCTGCCCAGGCACTGCCTCCTCTCGCCCCTCCAGCCTCACTCATCCCCCATCCATCTGAAGGACGGCTTTTAAAACTCAGCCCAGCTCCATCTGCTTCTCCCACAAAAGGCGACATGTGAGAGGGCAGAGTGTGAACCCAAATGCTGCGCCATTTTGCCAGCTGGCGGACCCTGAGCCATTGCCAGCCTGGCCCAACACCAGCCTACTGTCTTTAAAACAGCAGTAAGGCGCACAGCGCCCAGGCTGGGGTGAAGACGACAAGCTAATGTGCTGCATACGTAGTAGGTCCTTGTTGTGGACTGAATTGTGTGCCCCTAAATTCATATGTTGAAGCTGTGATCCCCAGTACCTTAGAATGAGACTGTATTTGGAAACAGGGCCTTTAAAGAGGTATTTAAGTTAAAATGAGGCCATTAGGAAGGGCCCTAATCCAATCTGACTGGTGTCCTCGTAAGAAGAGATTAGGACACCAGAGTGACACCAGGGGTGCGTGCACGGAGCGACGACCATGTCAAGAGGCAGCAAGAGGTCGGCCATCGGCACTCTAAGGAGAGAGGCCTCGGGAGAAATCAGGCTTGGATGTCCTGATCTTGATCAGGCACCTTGATCTTGGACGTCCAGCCTCCAGAGCTGTGAGAAGGTAAATTTAGCGCCCAGTCTGTGGTTTTTGTCATGGCAGCCCGAGCAGACTAATGCAGTCCTGAAGAGGCACCCATCCTTTCCACCTCGAACGCGTGTCAGCCTTGTTTTACCAGTGGGAAGTCTTGTTCCTCTGCTTATAAATGACGGGAGGGCGAGATCCAGGCAGGTGTCTCTTTTCCTCTGGCCCCGGAGGGCGCAGTTCAATGCCAGGCACAGAGTGCACAAACTCGGACCCCCGTTCTCACTGCCCGCTTCGCCCACCTGCAGACAAAGGTGGGGGGACCCAGCTGCCATCCACCAAGGTGCCTTTCAAACTTCAGTCACGGAATCAATTTAATGAGTCACATGAGCACTTTTCAAAAATAATGACACAGAATAGCAGAGAATAGAAAATGTCCGAGTGCGTCTCAGGCAGTGAGGGGAAGCATTATTTCATGAAACTTGCGTTTGGTTTTACATATTTGTAAATAAACAAATAAAAAATAATGACAAATTATTCCAAATGCTATGAATTACCTTTGTGTATCTGGTTACTGCATTTCTTACTGAGTTACAATCCCAAAAGTCTGAAAAAACAATGACCAAATGTTTTTCAATTTCTCTTTGAGTGAGTTTATGATTGAAAAGCAGCCAGCTGTCCAGGGGAGGCCTGGGGCGGGGTGGGGGCTGGGCCCTCAGGGTGAGGGCCTGAAGTGGGCGGAGTCACTTTGTCCAGATCAATAGCTGTGGAGCCCTGGCCTTGGGTTCTTTCCTCTCTGTGTTCTGGAACAAGTGACACGACTTCCCTGAGCCTCAGTTTCCCTATCTGTAGAAGGGGACTTACAAAACCCACTCACAGGGGTGCTGTGAGGATTACCAGGAGCCAAGGAACCTGCAGGCACCCAGCCATTGATGTAAGAGGCAGTTTCGTTATTTCATCATTTTGTTATTTCATCATTGTATTCAGGTTTGTCTGCTCTAGAAGGTGAACTATTTTTGTCCTCTTCCACCTCAGGAGAAAGGAATGCACGTGCCCCTCACCCCTCAGGAATCCCAGGCTGGGGGTGGGCCAGGGGCTCAGGGGTATCTAGAAAGGTATTTTAGAGGCTAAACCCCAAGGTGAGACTCTCCTGAGGATTTTATGCAGATAAAATCAAGTTCTGGTAAACTCTCAAAGCAGCTTCCAAAGGTGAGTCAGTGTCTCAGGAGGCCAGGAGGGGTGACCCCCCACCCTTTGTCCAGGAAACAGCGGGGTCTGGGCCTGCCGCCAACGCCCCCCTCCCACCCCCTGCCGCCGCACTCTGGCTGGGCTCCCAGGAACATTGCCCGCAAGCCCTGAGTCACTGCTAGAAGTCACCCTGGGCCCCTGGGAGGGGAGTGCAGGGCTGGGACAGCTCTCCCAAGGAGGTCCCTTGAACCTGGTGGCCCAGCAACCCCCTCCTTTAGCCAGGCCGTTTCTCTCCATGACATGCCTTTCTTCTCTGGGCCGAGGCCTCTCTGAAACCCATGCTGGCCAGCCTGCTTCCAAGCAGGGAACCTAGACATGAGTGGAATATCTGGAATTCCTGGAGGATTTATAACCCAGCAGCTGGGACAGGTGTAGGTAGCTGACCCCCACCCCTTCCCTGGCTCTGACCCTGCCTCCAGCCCCTGCACTGGTCTCCCCTCTCTGGCCCCAGAGCCACATCTAGGTCACCATCCTGACCTCCATCCCCTGGTTCAGAGCAGAGAACACTGGATACAGAGTCGGGAGCTCTGTTTCTAGACCTAGCGTTGCCTCTAATTCTCTGTGTGACCAGAGGCAGTCCATCTCCCCTCTCTGGGCCTCAGTTTCCTCATCTGTAAAATGGGTGGGCTGGTAGTGGACAGGGTGGTACTTGATTTTCTGTAAGAACCAGATCTTTAACAGTTTTGTCTTTCTAAAATTCTAGGAAATGAACTAGAGGAGCTGAAACCATGCTGGTTTCCTCCCCAAAGACAAATGGGCACCTGCCTTCCTGGAGATACAGCTGCAGCTTCTGAGCCATCGAACCCACTTTTGGAGTTTGGAATCTGGTTGATAAGCAGGGGGCGGGCATCCTCTGCACCCTCCCCCAGCAGGGTGTGGACTCTGGACTGTGCAGGGTGTACCTGAGTCTGGGGTGGGGGAGGGAGAGGGGTCATTCCCCACGCAGCAGCTGCACTCTGCGCCAGAGTGGGGCCCGGGACACTTCTCTTTGGCAGTCCTCACTAGCCATCTCGCTTCTCCTCCTCTGTGTCAACTCAGAGACCTTCTGCCTTATTTTGGAGATGCTCATTGTCCAGGGCTCATCAGAGGGCTCCCCATACCCCACCCATTCAGATTTGCCCCCAGATCATTCCTGTCATCCCCCTCACGCAACTGTCCTTTGTGAGTCAGGAGGCCAACAAAAATTCAGCCCCTCAGGCCCAGAATTCCACTGGGTGAAATCAATCCTCCAAAAAGAGGCCCTCGAATGCTCTTCTCTGTGAAACCTGTCCTGACGGATGCCCCCGCCCTGGCACCTTTCTGCCTTCCTCCACACCAGACATTCAATTATTTAATCATTTATCCACTCAACGTATATTGAATGCTGCTACCTCCGCTGTGCTCTGCTGGCTGCTGGGACAAGGAGAGCAAAAACAGACCCAGCTGCTCCTCTGCGGGAGTTTAGGGCAGGTCGGCAGGGGCAGGGGCTCTTCTGACATATCCCCTCCTCCTCGGCCCCCCACCAGCCCCCACGAGCTCCCAGACCAGCCCCCAGGGCCAGTACCTGTGTCTCATGCCTGTCATCTAATAGGCCTTCAGTATAGTGCAGACTGCATTTGAGTGGCCATGAAGGGAAACTGGTTTTTGCCTGAAGCTGGTCCGAACTGTTATTTAGGGATAACAAAAGATGGGGAAAGGAATTAAGGCTAGACACTGGGTTCCGTCGTCGTCTGCTGCTGCTGCTAGACTACAGAGAGCAATTTGGCCATATCGATCAAAATTATAAATGCATGCACTTCTTGACCCAGCAATTCCCCTTCTGGGATTTTATTGGACAAATGGATGCTCACAATGATACATGTGCAATGTTAGTCAGTGTGGTATTGTTTGCAACAGATTGGAAACAAATGTTCATCTATGGGGCTTAGTTGAACCCTGGTTATGCTACACCTATACAGAGTGGAATCCTATGTGGTATAAAAAAAAAAAGGAAAGATTGAGGAAGCTCTCTTTGAATAGAAATAGGAAGACCTCTAAGATATAAGATATACTGTTGAGTTAAAAAGGAAGGCAAGACAGGACCGGCCCCGTGGCTTAGCGGTTAAGTGCACGCGCTCTGCTGCTGGCGGCCCGGGTTCGGATCCCGGGCACGCACCGACACACCGCTTCTCCAGCCATGCTGAGGCCGCGTCCCACATACAGCAACTAGAAGGATGTGCAGCTATGACATGCAACTATCTACTGGGGCTTTGGGGGAAAATAAATAAATAAAATTATAAAAAAAAAAAAGGAAGGCAAGGAAGAGTGTGGTAGTTCACTATTCTTTGCCTAAAAAATAGGGCGATGGGGAAGGAATACATTTAAATACACACATATTTGTTTAGATATGCATAGAAGGGTCCTTCACAGAGGATTCACAAGAAACAGGTAACAGTGGGTCCTGTGGGAGGAAAAATGTGCAAATGGAGAACGAGATGGGAAGAAACCTTTCCATTGAATATCCTTTTATTTTTATTTTTTAAAGATTTTATTTATTTTTTCCCCCCAAAGCCCCAGTAGATAGTTGTATGTCATAGCTGCACATCCTTCTAGTTGCTGTACGTGGGACGTGGCCTCAGCGTGGCGGGAGAAGCGGTGCGTTGGTGCGCGCCCAGGATCCGAACCCCGGGCCACCAGCGGTGGAGCGCGCGCACTTAACCGCTAAGCCACGGGGCCAGCCCTGAATATCCTTTGAATCTTTTGAATACTGTACCATGTCAATGTGTTACCTATTAAAAATTAAAATAAAAAATAAAATTAATTATAAAGACTATGTGGCAACGTGGGAAAATGCTTATAAGATAGGTAGGAAAAAAGATTAAAAACTATTTAGTGGTATTTTAACTATGTAAAATAAGTGCATGTTAAAATTTCTATCTGTGGAAGGAACATTCTAGGTAATTTTTATCTCCTTCTTTTTTGGTAATTTTTTCCAGAAATTTCTATAATAGACACATATTGCTTTTATTATTAGAAAAAAATTAGTGATATAAGAAAATACATATATACTAAGGGAATTGTATATTCTGTATTATCTCAATTATGAAAACAAGGTATTGAAAAAGACTGGAAGCAAATATGCAAAATGTTCACAATAGTTGTCTCCGGGGGTGAGATATTAGGTAGTTTTTAAAATATTACAATATTTTGTATTACTTTCATGACAGAGGAAGGAAGGAAGGAAGGGAAGAAGGAAGGAAGGAAAGGAGGGAGGGAATCTAGTGGAAGGGAGTTCTTCAAAATAACAGTTATGTTAGGGTAGTACGATTATGGGTCATTTTTGTTCCTTTGTTGAGTTTTCCAAACTCTTCATTATGTGGTTTGGTTGTTATTTTAGCAGGAATGAAACCCTCACTGCTGCAGAGTGGGATTCCACTCCCCAAAGTCCTGCTGATTGGTGCTAAAGAGCTAAAGCTTCCTAATTGCTTGTTATTCATTCCAAGTAACAAGGCCCAAGGGGTTGCTCTGGATGGCGGGAGATTGCTACTGGTGACTTGTTGCTGGGGAGAGAGAGCAAAACATCAGAGCACCCTCAGGCCCTTAAAATGTCTTAGTTGGCAAACATTTATGGAGCCTCGACTGCTAGGCTTGGTGCTGGGAGAGTGTATAGGCTTGGTGCTGGGAGAGTGTAGGGGAACAAGACCCAGTGTCCACCCTCCCTGGCTCCAGCCTCCTATGGCGTCCTAAGGCGAGAGTGCTTCATGCAGAGGTGGAAGGGGAGTCCTCAAGGAGGTCTGAGAAGAGGCCTGGCAAGATCAGGCCTTGTAGGCAGTGACCAACTTCACCAATGGACAAAATTAGGCCTGTCTACAATTAGGCCTGTCCAAAGGCTGAACCCTCACTGGTCCTCACCTGCCTTGCCACAGTGAGCACATGTCCACTCAGAATCTTCTTGGTGGAAGGACACTGCTAGGGATTACAAAGCAAACTGCCCAACAAAGGTTTTGGTCCTCCAAACTCAAGAGACCTGGGTTCTGATTCTGGGTCTGCCATTAACCAGCTATGGGACCTTGAACAAGTAATTCCACCTTTAGGAGCCTCAGTCTCCTCATCTGTAAAATAGGTATTAATCTTTTTTTTTTTTTGGTGAAGAAGAATGTCCCTGAGCTAACACCTGTTCCAATCTTCCTCTACTTTGTACGTGGGTGTGTAGGTCCACACCCGGGGTCCGAACCCTTGAACCCAGGCCACCAAAGTGGAGTGCGTGAACTTAACCACTACACCACTAAGCCAGCCCCTAAGTTTCTTTTCTTTTTTTTCCTTTTGGTGAGATAGATTGTCCCTGAGCTAACATCTGTAACAATCTTCCTCTGTTTTGTATGAGGGACGCTGCCATGGCATGGCTTGACAAGCAGTGTGTTGGCCAACGCCAGGGATCCAAACCCGCAAACCCTGGCCCACCAAAGTGGAGCATGTGAACTCAACCACTACACCACCAGGCTGGCGGTATTATTCATTAATAATAATGAATAGTACCTGCCCTGACTACCTCCCAGACTTTTTGTGGGGATCAGGTGACATAATGTATATGAAAGCACTTTCAAAATATAAAGGACGTCAGCTGATGAATGGATAAACAAAACGTGGCATATCAATATGATGGAATACTATTCAATCTCAAAAAGGAATGAAGTACTGATACATGACAACATGGATGCACCTTGAAAACATTATGCTAAGTGCAAGAAGCCAGACACAGAAGGCCACATATTGTATGATTCCACTTACATGAAATATCCAGAATAGGCAAATCCGTAGAGACAAAAAGCAGATTAGCGGTTGCCAGTGGCTGGGGGGAGGGAGAAATGGAGAGTGACCACTTACTGGGTATGGGGTTTCCTTTTGAGATGATGGAAATGTTCAGGAACTAAACAGTGGTGATGGTTGCACAACATTGTGAATGTACTAAATGCCACTGAATTGTATACTTTAAAATGGTAAATTTTGTTATATGTATTTTACCACAACTTTTTTTTTTTTTTAAGATTTTCTTTCTTTATTTTTTTCCCTCCAAAGCCCCAGTAGATAGCTGCACGCCATAGCTGCACATCCCTCCAGCTGCTGTACGTGGGATGCGTTTCAGCATGGCCGGAGAGGCAGCGCGGCCGCGCGCCGGGACCCGAACCCCGGGCCGCCAGCAGCAGAGCGCATGCACCCAACCGCCAAGCCACGGGGCCGGCCCTGTATTTTACCACAACTTTTTAAAATTTAAAAACTATATAAATGAGAATTCAAATTTGAGTTTATTATTATTATTAGTTCCACATTTAATAATCAAAGGATGTCCAGAATTTTAGAGTTTTTCATCTGCCCCAGGGCAGAGTGAGAAGTGACTAGAAAAAGAAGAAAAGGGCATCCCACTCAGAAAGCGTGCAGAGCCCAAGGGACACGAACCATTCAGCCCAGGAGCAGTGTGACCAGAGGGGCAACTCAGAAGGCCAAGGCCAGGGAAGCACACTGATCTGGGATTTCAAAATCCATCTACGTGGGCTCACCCTTTAATTTGGTGGCTGTGTGATCCCTTGGGGAAGATCTGATCCCCAGCCTCCTGCCCCCAAGCCATTTCCCAGCCAGACTGGTGCTTCTGGCTCCTGCCCCGAGGGTGAGGGCAGCTTCCTGGACATAAAGGGGCCCAAACCTGGCTTAGCTCTGGAGTGACCCAGACCTGTAGGCTTCAGAGCTGGAGAGACTCTTGGCTGAAGACTTCTTGATGACAACGGTATGACATTTTGATGACAATGATGTTGTGACATAACGAGCAACGGTTCACTCACAGGACACTCAGATGTGCAAAGAAGATGTTCTTTCTTTCTTATTTTTTCCTGTTTCTGATTTAACCTGTCTCATGAGCCCCACCTCAGGGAGTGGGAGCTAGGAAGGGAGGGGACAACTTGCCAAGCAGGCATCTTGGTCTGTTCCCATTCAAACTGCAGCTAGGAGATAAGTATTCAGTCATCTCTTTAATAGGGCCATTTCTCCCTTTCCTTCCCCTCCCTCCCCCCATGCCACCTTGGGGAAGGGTCAATTCTCACACATAGAACCTATTGCTTCCCCTCCCCCTCTCCTTCTCCTCCCCACAACGCACCAGGGCCTGAAGGGTGGGCACACCCTCTCTGCCAGGGTTTCCTAAACTTCCCTGACAAGAAGCAGTGGCTGGGGCAGTGGTTTAAAATGCCGGTTCCGGAGAGTCAGATCAAGTAGATGTGGGGTGGGACCCAGGAATCCATATTTAGTTCCCTCCCAGGGAAGTTAGAGAAATAGTGCTCTGTGCCATATACTGAGTTCTCTCTAGCCTGGCTTACAGTAACCTTAATGGTCAAGTCCTCCAGGCTGAAAACATTTATACAATCATTTCCTTCTCCCCAAAGCCTGACTTTCAAGATTACTGACTTGCAAGGAGCACCCCCACCACCCCGTCAAAAAAGGGAAACTTGTTAGTTGAAGGAGAGCAATGACTTTGTTGTACAAACTGGTATCTGCTTCTCTTTTTTTGTTGTTGTTGTTTTTTTTCTTTTTTTACTGAGGAAGAGTCACTCTGAGCTAACAGCTGTTGCCAATCTTCCTCTATTTTGTATGTGAGCTGCTGCCACAACATGGCCACTGATAGATGAGTGGTGTAGGTCTGCGCCCAAGAACTGAACCCAGGATGCCAAAGCGGAGTGTGTGCTGAACTTAACCACTAGGCCACCAGGGCTGGCCCTCTGCTCCTTTTTTTTTTTTTTTTTTGAGGAAGATTGGCGCTGAGCTAACATCTGTTGCTCATCTTCCTCTTTTTTTCTTTTTTGTCCCCAAAGCCCCAGGACATAGTTGTATATCATAGCTGTAGAGTTGTAGCTTTTCTATATGGGACGCCACCTCAGCGTGGCTTGATGAGTGGTGAGTAGGTCCATGCCCAGGATCTGAACCGGCGAACCCTGGGCTGCCAAAGTGGAATTCGTGAACTTAACTGCTATGCCACTGGGCTGGCCCCCAACCTCTGCTCCTCTTTTGATGCTCCAGAAACCCACTGATTCTGGCCTGGGGAGCCCCAGAGGTCAACATGATTAATGGAGCTATGCTTTCAAAAATATTTTTTTAAATCCCCATTCAACCACGCCTTCCAGCAGCCCCACTGCGTCTTCATCACCAGCTTTGGACCTCTGGCCTCCCCTTGGCTCCACATGGACCCCAAGTGCTCCTGTTCCACTGGCGGCTCCTGCACCTGTACCGGCTCCTGCAAATGCAAAGAGTGCAAACGTACCGCCTGCTAGAGCTGCTGCTAATGCTGCTCTGTGGGCTGCGCCACGTGTGCCCAGGGCTGTGTCTGCAAAAGGGCGTTGGGCAAGTGCGGCTGCTGCGCCTGACGTCGGGGAGAGCCTGCTCCCGATGGAAATAGAGCAACACATACACATACACACACAGACCTGCATTTTTTTTTTTTTATTGAAGTCATAATGGTTTGTAGCATTGTGAGATTTCGGTTGTACATTATTATTTGTCAGTCACCATATATATGTGCCCCTTTACCCCTTATGCCCACCCCCTAACCCCTTTCCCCTCTGGTAGCCACTAATCTGTTCTCTTTGTCCGTGTATTTGTTTATCTTCCACATATGGGTGAAATCATATGGTGAAAAAAATAAATCCCTGTTCACTGACAATAATATTTAACATTCATTGAGAACTTACTATGGGCAAGGCATTGTGTTACATGCACTCACGGATTGTCTTTTTTACTCTTCACAACACCTTTACACTATAACTATCCCCAGTTTACCAATAAGGAAACCGAGGTGTCTAGAGGTTAAACAACTTGCCCAGGGTCACACCACTAACAGTGGTAGAGACAGGATTTGAACTGATGTCTGGGTAACTCTAAGGGTTCTTTTCTTTTAATCACTAAGATACCCCTTCCCTACTTGAGTTTGAGGCCTCTTGGAAATCATCTGGTCCAACTTTCCTATTTTATAGGTGTGGAGACCCAGGCTTGGAGAGGGAAACGGACTTGTCCAAGGACACAGAGCTAGTCAGCAGCAAGGATGGGATGGACCCCAGGCCTGGGACTCCTGATCCAGTGCCCCTTCCCTCAGCCTAGGGGCCTCCGTGCGGGCATTTAATGTGCGATGCTCGACATTCAGCGACTGCCACTGCACAGAGCTGTGGAACTGCCTGAGCGAGAGTTTTCAGGGGACTGAGATCTGCCTGATGGTTTCATAATTTCACTGAGTTCTTAAAACAAGTGGGACCATCCAAAAGCACGGCTTCAGTGTCGCTGCACCGTACATTTCTATTCATTTATTTCTAACGTGTATGTTTCTTGGTTATGACTCCAAACTATATGCAGTCTAATTCTTGTTTTCCAGATTTTTAGGAATTGAAACAGGGTGAGGCTGGTCACCCCATCATGGTGTTTCTGGACCCACGCAGGCTTGTCTCACCTTTGCAAAGCCCTGAGGCAGGGAACTCCTTTGAGGGTGTGAGTGATTGGGTGAGAAACCTTTTGACCTTCAGTCACAGGATCTGTGACCCAGCACATTTCACAACCTTGAAGGGGGAACTCCAACTCCCAAGTCGGAGAAGAAAGGAGTTCACGTTTAGTGAGCGGCAGTGATGAGCCAAACCCTGTTAAACATTTAACAGAGTCATTTCATTTAATTCCCACCCTCACCCTGCAAGGCTGGTGCTGTTATCCCCATTTTACAGATGAAGATATCAAGGCTCAGAGAGGGTAATTTGCCTGAGGTCTCAAGCTTTTAAATTAGCTGACCTGGAATTTGAACTCCGAGTCTGCTGGACTCCAGAGACTGTGTATGCAGGACACCATGCAGCTTCCAAGGGCGAAGTGCCACCTGCAAGCTTGACCAAGGCCTGCACGTCCCACCGCCTGCCACCAGACATGGTTCCTCTTCATCCTCCCGCATTCCTGACCCTCCCCTGGGCTGGCCGTTCCTGATTCTGTGCTGCTCTCATCAGGAGGTCACGCTTGTGCCCATGTCAGCTTTCATTTTCTGGCCAGGAGGAGACAACAGCCTTGATGAGGAGGTGTTCTGGAGATGTCAATCACTGCATGACCCACCCACACCCCTTCCAGAGGACTCCTTACCTCAAAACCTGCCCTCCAGGGTTCCAGCGGCCTGCCCCAGGATGGACACCTGCCCAAGCTCAGTTCGGATGTCAGGAGCCCAGCTACTTGTGCTTTGTGGGACCTCGCTGAGCAAAGAGGAGCTGTTTCCATCAGATGCCCTTCAGAGAACTGAAAACTTGGCACCCGATCAGTAGTGGCACTTGAATCATAAAAGCTGTGATGTGGAGGGGGACTAGGAAGTGGGGAAAGGTGTGATGATCCACTTCCGAATTGATGAATCAATAAACCAAGCCCATGTAATGAGAAAAGAGTCGAGTCTATGTGCAGAGAGTGGCAGAAAAGCTACAAACATATACAGATAAAAACAGCCGCAGCTGCCACGAGGCCGCGCCGTGCAGCAGGTCCTGTTCTTGGATTCCCGCGAGCCCTCTGTATCCTTTCATTAAACCCCCTTTTCCTGAGGTAATTTGAATGAGTTTCTTCTCTTCTCTGAAACCAAAGAAGCTTTGTCTAGAGCAGGAGGAAACTTGAAATAATTTATAAGGCTGGAACTTCCTTACAATTGGCAAAGGACACCTTTGGGTTAACAGCTCCCAAAGGGCTCCAACCAAGTCACACGGAGCAGCTTTTAAGCAGTGAGCAAAAAGTAGTCACAGAGTCGTCCAGCTATCTATTGCTGTGAAGGATACCACCCCAACTCAGAGGCTTAAAACAACCATCACTTCTTTTGCTCAGAAATCTGTAATTTGGGCAGGGCTCTGCAGGGACAGCTCGTTTCTGCTCCACTTGGCATCAGCTGGGGTGGCTTGAAGGCTGGGGCTGGAATCACCTGCAGGCTCCCTCCCTCCCTCATTCATTCACTCATTCACTCACTCATTCATTCATTCACTCACTCATCACCTGGCTGGAGATTGGTGCTGGCTATTGAAAGGGGCCTCAGCTGGGGCTGTGTGCCAGACACCTACATGTGGCCTCTCCATGTGGTGTCACCCTTCCTTGTGGCATGGTGATTAGGTTCCAAGAACAAGCATTCCTAGAGGACTGAGTGGAAGCTGTTATCACCTTTTATGACCTTGGAAGTCACACAGCATCACAGACCCACTCAGATTCAAGGGGAGAAAGCACACATGATGGGTGGAGTGTCAACATTACCTTGTAAGGAGAGCATGTTGGATGGGATGTATCCTTTTTTAGAAAATATAATCTGCCACATATAACTAGTGAGCTATAGACGTTAGGAAGATGGAGAAACCCTTGACCCATATTCAGACAAATGCATATTAAACGCAGCAATGGATTAAGAGGCTCAATAAAACTGCTGCTGCAGTGAGACAATTATAAAGAGCAGAGAGAAGTATAAAGCACAGCAGTGTGAGACCATTTAATGTGGGGGCACACAGCCCAGCAGGCCCCAGTAACCCCTGGGAGCCTCACTCTCTAAGAGCACACTAATGTTGAACCTGAACCCTCAGTTAAGAAGGGAAGGATGGGTGCTATATTTTGGAATGATATACATCAGAAAACAGTAAAATAATGTTTTTGCTTTTAAATGGATAACTTCAATAACAGATTAACATTCCCTCATGATGACAGATAAACATTACTAGACTATCCTATAATTATTTTGTTTTACCTCGCAGTAAGAAAGAGCAACTACTTCAGAATTCTCTTGGAGATATCATTCCATTATCTTCCGGCCTCCATTGCTGTTGAAGATAAGTCTGCTGTTACTCTATTTTAGTTCCTTTGTAGGTTATCTGTCTTATTTCCCTGATTTTTTTGAGATTTTTTTTTGAGATTTTGTGTGTTTTTTTGTCTTTGGTGTACCGTATTTGCTCTTACATGTATGTCTACCTATGGAATTCAGAAAAGATTCTGCTCAGGGTTCAATACGATTCTTCAATCTGATGATACATGTTGTATAATAAAGAATTTGTCTGGTCTTTGTCCTGGGTTCTTGGAAGGGAGCTTCTAAACCCATCCCGATTTTTCCTGAGTGATAGGAGTGTCTTTGTTAATCATGGTGGGGCCCTCAGACCACACCTGAGTTTATGTTAATGAGTGACTCATTTAATTAGGGAGGGAGACCAACAATGTGATTAGAGGGCTGGGGATTTCGGCCACATGGTATCAACCCAACTTCCTCTGGGGAGGGGAGAGGGGCTGGACATTGAGTTCAATCAATCGTGCATATAATGAAGCCCCAGTAAAAACTCTGGACACCCAAACCTCAGGTGAGCTTCCTAGTTGGTGAATGCATGGATGTTCAGAGAAGGTGATATGTCCTGATTCCACAGGGAGGGAGTGTGGAAAGTCCATGTTTGAGATCCTCCCAAACCTCACCCTATGTGTCTCTTCATTTGGCTGGTTCTGATTTGTATCCTTTATAGCAAAACTGTAATCATTAAGTATAGCACTTTCTTGAGATCTATAATTCATCCTAGCAAATTATAGAACCTGAGGGCATCATGTGAACTGCTGAATTTATAGCCAATTGGTCAGAAGTAAGGATGGCCTGGGGACCCTTAAACTTGCAGCTGGTGTCTGAATGGGGCAGTCTTATTGGGGATGTGCCCTTAACCTGTGGGGGCTATGCTAACTCTGGGTGATCACTGTCAGAACTGTATTGCAGTATGGCGCACGTCCTTCTTTACTCTGGAAAGATTTCAGTGTTAGACACATGTGCTCATCACACTGGGTTACTGAAAAACCTATAATGACTCCCCATTGCCTATTGTTCCAATAGGAGCAAACTGTGGGCCCTTTACCCAGCATCAAAGACATGCCATTAGCTATAGGAGAAACAATATCATACCTTTGACGTCAAAATAAGACAGCATAAAATAAAGGCAGTGTGGTAGATGGCATTAATGTTCCTTTAGTAGACATTACTGGTGCTCTGCCCAGATGTTCTCAGATCTCTTTTCAGGTTCTGTCCCTTCTCCCCACTTCAGTGTGACTTTGTTTCTAAGAGCCATGCACCTGTGACTTTTTCTGAAGGACTGCTCCAGGGCTACCAGAGCTGCTTCACCCAGGTTCAGAAAGCCAAAAGTGCTCAGTTGCTTATGTCCCCTTGGAGCTTAATCAATGATTAAACAATGATTGACAGCTGTGGAAATATGAAAGCCTAGCTCCCCTGCTGGAGTTGGGATAGACTCTGAGGTATAATTTACACTCCACAACCCCCTGCAGGGTGAGGCTCAGCCCAGGACTTTGCCTGAAACTATACCCCATCTTAGCTTTGTCTCCTTCCCTGTTCTGCTCCCCCTCTCCTCTTCCAGATTCTCCTAGGAAAACTTCCTTAATAAATCACTTACCCACAAATCCTTGACTCAGGGTCTACTTCTGGGGAACCTAACCTAAAACAGTTCCCAATTATTCACTACCAAGCAGGTTGCCATGTGACTAATGCCTGGGAGAAGGGGAAACTATTTCTCAGCCCCCATTGAGTCAAGCTTGGCCATATGATGTGCTCTGACCAATGGAATGTCACAAAAAGTAATGTATGCTACACATTACTTGAATCTTAAGAATTATCACATGTTACTAGAATTGCTCTTTTCTTGGGGGAAAAGCCAAGACAGGGGCTGCTTCTTCAGTCTGAGTCCCAGAACAAGACATACAAAGCAGAACCACAGCTGACACACAGCCAACATGTAATGTGAGTAAGAATAAACCTTTATTATTGTAAGATACTGAGATTTTGGGGTTGTTACTGCAGCATAACCTAACAGATATAATATAGGCAATGTAGCATAGTAGTTAAGAGCATATGTCCTGGAGTTAGATAGCCTGGGGTCAAAGCCAAGTTCTACCACCCACTATCTGTATAACCTTGGCCAAGTTACTTAGCCTCTCTGAGCCTCAGTTTCTCCACTTGTAAAATGGGGATATTAACGATATCCACCTCATAAGGTCATTCTGGGGATAAAATGAGTTAACACATATAAAGTGCTTCAAACAGTGCCTGGCACATAGTAAATGGTTGAAAAATGCTAAATAAAATGAACTATAATTATGAACTGCAATAGCTCATCCCCAAGTTTTCAATGTTTCCTCCCAAAACCGCTGAGCTCGTTAGTTGCCTCCTCAACATCCATTCCACTCTTCCCACAGTCTCGATTTCTATTTGGAGATCTATGTGGTTCTGGGGAAACTGATTTCACTGTGACTTCACTTGGCCTAAGATGAGCCAACCAACCAGAAATGTGCTGGTGAACTGGATCCCAGGAGGGGGAGAGGGAAACCAATTTCCATGGTGTAAATATTCCCTCCGTGGCCAATTTCAAGCTACCAATGGTTTAACAACTGGCTGGCACAATTCTCAAATATTTCACCATCACGTGGTGAGCCAGTACTAGCTGGCTCCAGCACACCGTCGCCACCTCTTTAGCCAGAATACAAAAGTGCAAGCTTCTCCAATCAGTGAGAATCTCAGGACTTCTGCAACTCTAATCAAACATAAACCATTCCCCTGCACATTGTAAAATATAAAAGAACTTTGCAAAATGTATTAGGTTGAACATATGACATTGCCTGGTTTTTATCTTTATAAAGGACAATTACATATGATTCAACCTAACAGATCAAATACACAAGAAAATATGGTAGAAGAAAGAAAAAGAAAGGAATGAAGAAAGACGGAAGGAAGGAAGGAGGAGAAGGTGGAGAAGGAGGTAGACCCCACCAGAAGCAAATCTGAAATACGACTATGGGGGGTTTAAAAAGAGATGTTAATCCTTCACTCCACGATGGGTATTAAATATAATTTTGGACAATTAGCTTCTTTATTATTCAACTACATACCCTCTGGGAAGTATCATATTCTACCATACAAGCTTATCTAACATCTTCATTCTTCCAACCTTGTTTTCGTGGCACTAAACCTAGATTCCCTTTGCATCACGGGCGAGAAATTCAGAAGGGTCTTAGAAGAGATTTTGGCAAGCACCTTTCGACAGGTTTTTGGGGAAACTCGGGGTCACGCTATCCAGAGAGTTCTGTTTTCCTGTGGCGTTTTTCTCGCCGTAAATTCACTTGCATCAAGTTGGGGCGTTAGGGAGCAGGTGGGGCGGGTTCCTTCACCTCTCGGAGCCTCAGGTAACTCACCTGTGCGGTGGGGCTGGCCGTGAGGATCAGACGGGGAAGGACACGTACGGGGAACGGCGCTCGAGCAGCAAGAGTCACTAAGTAAGACAATTTAGTCACCGAGCGGCTCTTAACGAGCCCAGCCCCAGCAGCTGAGGAGCAACGCGCCTGGGTACCATTCCCTTTCCAGCGCCACCTCCCCGGCTCCCGGCGGCCCCCGCGGTGGGCGTGGCCCGCTTCCCAGAATGCCCCGCAGGTCGGGCCCGGGCCAGGCGGCAGCGAGCGGAGGTCCTGTCTCAGCGTGTCCAGGTGGCGGGACCGCAGCCCCGGCCTCACGGTGGAGGGCCCCCACCGTGCCGCCAACCTCCTGCCACCTCCTACCGCGCGTCCCACTCGAGCAGCATGCACACCTGCTCACCGCACACACCTGCACACACAACACACTCTGCTTTTGGCCCACAAATGACACTCCCTCACACTCAACAAACTCAACCATGGCACGCGCTCGGAGCATGCGCAAAGCACAACATGACTGCATCTGCACACAAACGCACGTCTCACACCTAACATAGAACTCACAACATATGCACAGCATTCAGTCTGCTGTCCAAAGAAGAGAATACCTCCCGCAACACGCCAAACACGGCACACACAACACACACACATTGGCGCACCCCACTTACACATGCACACGCTAGAAACACTATGTATTTGCCAAGAGACTACACGAGTCACTCACACCCACACACGGAGTTAGACTTCGCACACACACAGCCCAACGCGCTGTTCCCGCCTCACACAAATGACATGCATACGTTCCACACTACACAAAATACAAAATATACACTTAAACCTCTGATGAGAAAATACACATTCGTTGCACACAAACCGCATGTGTGCATTGCCTATACCATACTAAATCCAACACGCTATCCAAGCCCTACACATATGCATGTTACAAACCCATGCACACATCACGTCTTCACACACTCAGCAACATACACCCAAGGCACAAAACCCAAATGTACCAACGGATCCACACTACACCCACTGTGCACAAACATGAATAATCACACACATACCCACCCCTCGGCACACTGGACATATATATAACCACACCAGACAAAACCACACCCATACCTGAACCACACAACGCCTAGGTACACCTACGGTGACCAGCCATCTTGGAAAGCCCAGAACTGGCCTGGTTTTAGCACAGACAGTCCTGTGCTCTGAGAAACCCCTCAATTCTGGGCCATCCAGGGCAGTTGTCACCCCCACACATGGTTCAGATGAATCAGGCCTGGTCCCCTAAAAGATACCAGCGATAAAATCTGAGCTGCTCTGGGGGCAGTGAGATTAGGGGTGGAAATAGCCCAGAGCTAAGGGGATCCAGGTGTGGCCCTCTGAGCACCAAGTCCTCTACCCCCCTTGTCTGTAGGGGGAAATGCAACTAGGGAGGAAACGCCTTAAAAACGAAGTTGTTGTCAGCACCCTCCAACAAAAAGGAAAAAGGCAGAGAGGCTCACACCTGACTTTGGGGTTTTACCCTTGGCAAAGCACTTTTACTGAACTTATCTGCTGCTTACAAAAACCTATGCGGTAGGTAGTGGAGGTGCTATTATGACAATGATGCCAGAGGAACACAGGCACCTGCTTGAGGTCACACAGCACAGTCAGCCAGAGCAAGTCTAGAAGAAGTCCTATCTCCCTGCTCACCACACCCAGGCTTCCCCCCTCCTGCCAGCTGTCTGCACAGCCCCCCTCGCTCCCCTATCTTGGCTGAGACACCGTGGCTAGAATCAAGAAACCACCTGTCTTGAGCCACCACCTTCAAAAGCTTTTCATTCCGTCCTAATGGGGCAAGGCGCCCAGGCCGCCCCACCCTCAGGGTGGATTAGGCCTCCGCCTCCCTGTTGGGGTTTAAGGTACATCAAAAGAGCTCCCTGCACCAAAATCTCCCCCACAGGCCCTGTCTGGTAGCTTGAAATCACACCAGGAGAGACTGATTTTAGGTAAAGCATTGTGCTTCGAAGGCCCCTGCTCAAAATGCACCTGTATTCCTGGGATGGACTCCCAAGCTGCAGCCTCCAGCACCTTAGCTGGCATTGTCTCCCTGTCACTCTGTGCATTGCAACAGACATCGCCTAATGCCAGCTTGCTGATGCAGCAGGATTGTCTCTAGCAAGTCCTGAGGGAATGGGGCACAGAATGGGGAAGTTTGATCATGGCTGAGGGAGGGTATGAGAAGAGTGCAGAGTGACTTGGAGAGGGGAAAACAGGATAGTAGAGGTAGGAGGGTTGAGAAGGATGGGGACGCACCCTTGGCTAGAGTGGAAGAGACCCTGAGTCTAAGAAGGAAGGCAGAGGGAATGTCATGAACTTTCCAGAGATGCCAGGAAGTAGAAGACAGTCAGGTGTATAGGGTGGGCATGTGGGGGATGGAGCTGGTGGGAGGGAGCTTTTGTGGGGAGGCCCCTGGGGACGGGACTGCTTATGGGGGACAGTCTGGTTCATTGCTTGGCAGCACCCTGAGCAGGACACTTGAGCAATCACAGATTATTCCTCTGGGGAAATTGCAGAAGAAAGGGTACGGACATGGGAAAATGTTTGTGATGTATTGATAAGTGAGAAAAAGGAGATTACAAAACAAGACAGAGAGTGGGATCCCTATTTTGTAACACCGGCTGGAAAGACACCAAGACGTTAGCCGTGGTTATCCCTGCTATGGTGAGGATGACTTGCATTTCTTCTTGGAGCCTTGCTGTATTTTCCAGATTTTCTACAATGAACTTGGAATATGATTTTTGTATGCACCAGGAAGGGTAATTTTAGAAGAAGATTAGTTGACTATTTATTGAGTGCTTATTAAATTCTACAGTGTTGGCACCTCACGTGATGCAGAGAAATGTAAGCCATGGCCACTGCTCTCAAATTACCCTTAAATCCAGCATGACACAGGGGTAGAGTTCTAGAATCAGACTCCCTAAATTCAAGTCCCTCTTCTGCAGCTTCCCAGCTGTGTGATCTGGGCAAGCGCCTTGACCTTTCTGTGCTTTGGCTGTCACATCTGTAAAGTGGGGATAATGGTGGTACCTGTGAGGATTAGTTGAGCTGATGCATGTGAACACAGAAGAGCAGCTGCCACAGGGTAATCAGGACCTACGTGTGAGCTGTGACTGTTATTAGTGGTTAAGAGCTTTGCCTCTGGAGCCACCCTGTCTGGGTTCAAATCCTTCTTTGGTCTCTGTCTGGCTCTGGCACATGATTTAATCTCTATCTCTACCTCAGTTTCCTAATCTTTAAAATGGGGATGAAAGCAATGATGCTTTACTCATGGAGTTGTCATAAAAAGTAACAGTAACTACGGGTAAAGTGCCTAGAACAGTGCCTGGCACATAGAAAGTGCTCAATAAATGTGAGCTGCCAGAATACTAATTATTACCGTTACTATTATTACTGTTATATGAGGGGGGCCAGGAAATGGGGGTGAGGAACCACCCAAACACCCTGTGTAGAGCCAGCAGGGGGTCTGGGATGCATGAGCCGGGCTGAGCTGGGCACTGCGGGATGGCCCCAGCCTCTCTCTTGCCTCTCCTGCGTCCTCCTCCCACCCAGGTGACTCTGGTCCTTTAGTTTTGGCCCCAGATGCCACTCCTTGCACGTACACAGCTCCCTCCCTGATCCTTATTTAGCTGCTCTCAGAGGTGGATATGTGGTGACGGTGATGAAGGGGGCTTCCACGATTCTCATTTGCCTGGGGAGTGTGCTGGCGATGTTATATTTATAATTGTGTCTCCTCTTTCTTATGGAAGATTTCCATCTTTGCATAAATTTCTGCCCCAGCTGAATCGTCCCTTGGTTTTAGGAAAGGGACTCCTCATTCAGATTTCCAAGGCCCCTCTGCCGATATCCAGCTCCTTTCTTTAACTGGTCCTGGTCCCCAGACACCTAGCTGGGTGGTATTTTTGTCCAGGTGAGCCTGTTTTCCTTTGTTCCCAGTGCATAGTATTTCATGTCTCCTCTTGCAGCCACAGCCTCTACTTGTCACCATTTGGGCTGGTAATATCATGAATGAATGAGTGAATGAATGAATGAATGAATATACTCTGGGTCTGTTTTGATCTCAAGGAAACCCAGCAGGGAAATGGCTGTCTCCTGGGGTGGAGCAAAGTCCTTGGCAGACAGGGGAAGCTGGAAGGCCTTTTGAATATAAGAAGCCTCTGAAATCCCAGTGGTTGGCAGCTTAGGCACGCAACTACAAGTCTAGTTGGGAAAATGTGTTAAGTCTGGAGAGTCAACCAGACACTGAAATGGATGAACAGTCACAGGTCAGGGAGAAGGGAGCCCTGTCCTACTGTGTTCTTGATTGACAGCTTGTGTTCCCCTTACATTTAGGCTTTATTAATGCTGCTCTGCTGGTCCACTTTATTGAAGACTTATGTTTTTATTTAAAAATGAGTGAAATCAACAGGAGAGGAAGGCTGCTTGTTGCAATGTTAGGCAGGAACTCCCAGTGTCCCTCTGGCTTTCTGGACTATATTTGGGAGGACTTTTCTAGGCTGTGCTCAGAAACTCGCAATTTATCCCACACTACACTCCTTCCTACTCTTTGCGATTGTTTCATGTGCCCCAACTTTGTCTCCTCTGCAAGTGTGAACTCTAGGAAGGTGGGGCCATTCACATCCCTGACAAACACTCAAAGCTGAAGAGCTGAGGTGTTAAGTAGGTGTGATGGTTAATTTGTATCAACTTGGTACCCAGTTTTTGGTCAAACACAAGGCTAGGTGTTGCTACAACGGTATTTTTTAGGTGTGATTAACATTTAAATCAGTACACTTTGAGTAAAGCTGATTACTTTCCATAATGTAGGTGGGCCTCATCCAATCAGTTGAAGGCCTGAGAGAAAAGACTGAGGTTCCCACTACCCAAGAAGAAATTCTGCCTCCAGACTGCCTTCAGACTCAAGACTGCAACATCGACACCTGCTGAAACCCCCAGCCTGCCAGCCTGCCCTACAGATTGTGGATTTGCCGGTCCCCGCAATTGCATGAACCAATTCCTTATAAGCAATCAATCTCTTTCTCTTTCTCCCCACTCTATTGGTTCTGTTTCTCTGGAGAACCCTAATACAGTGGGTCTGAATGTAAGTTGTTTTCTTGCTTGGAAAACTCATTCTTTTTTTTTTTTTTTGTGAGGAAGATCAGCCCTGAGCTAACATCTATGCCAATCCTCCTCTTTTTGCTGAGGAAGACTGGCCCTGAGCTAACATCGGTGCCTATCTTCCTCCACTTTATGTGGGACGCGGCCACAGCACGGGCTAACAAGCGGTGAGTCTGTGCGCGCCCGGGATCTGAACCCTGGGCCGCTAGCAGCGGAGTGCGCGCACTTAACCGCTATGACACGGGGCCGGCCCGGAAAAATCATTCTTTTTTTTCTTTTTTTTTCTTTATTTATTTTTTTAATTTTTTGTTTATTGCAGTAACATTGGTTTATAACATTGTAAAAATTTCAGGTGTACATCATTGTACTTCTATTTCTGCATGGACTACATCATGTTCACCACCAAAATACTAAATCATTCTTAATGTGAATGACTTTTCATGGTGTAAGTGGATGAGCAGGCACGGGTGGTCTGGGAGACCTCAGCAGGTCTTCTCGTCTCTCCCTCCGCTTCTGAGCAGGCTTGACTCAAATTCTCCGTCACAAAAAAGCATTAGGGATGAACATCTGATTCCTCCTCTGCCACCCGCTGTAATAGCGAAAGACTGGAGAGAGCCTAAACGTTCATCCACACCGTGGAGTACTCTGCAGCAGTGACAAGGAACTGGGGGCGTTCTCTGTACCGATGTGGAACAGCTCGAAGACAAATTTAGTGAATAAAGCAAGGTGCCCAACACAGTGTTTCCCTCCGGGCGGGTGAAAAGAATACATACATATTTGCTTACAGGTCCACCATCCATCCTCCACAATTCCAAAATGCAGAAAACTCGGAAAAGCCAAAGGCTTTTCTTTGGTTTGTGGCAAAGGTATTTGGTAGCGAAACCAGAGCTGAAAGGCTGTGAAGCCATTTGTAGTTATTCTCTCTGTTGGTCTGAAAACCTTACACCTCAGACCTGGGTGACCCATCATCCTGTTTGCCTAGGACTGAAGGGTTCCTTGGGCATGGAACTTTCGGTGCTAAAACCAGGGTGATGGGTCATCCTATACAAAGCCTATGGACGTGGGGGTTGTTACAGAATATATGTTATACACACCTATTGCCTGTCTAAAATCTGAAAAGTTCTGGATTCTAACACCCATCTATCCCCAAGGGTTTTGGATGAAAGACTGTGGACCTGGATGTTCACAGACTGTCCTGGAAGGAGACACAGCAACCAGGCACAGCCTCCAGGAAGGAAATGGATGGCTGGAGGGCAGGGGCGGGAGGGAGAGCTTTCACTGCATATCATTGTGCCTCTTTTGACTGTGAACCATTTGAATGTATTATCTCCGCAAAAAATAAATACAGGTAATTATGGAAAAACAAAACTCTGCACTTTTGACTAAACTACAAATAGAATCTTACAGATTTTTGAAAAAATATGTTACTGTGCTGCTGTTATTGATGCTGTCAAAGCAATGTTGTCTTTCTGAGTCTGCTGATTCTACTGTGTCCTGTCCTCAGAGCCACTTCATTTGTTGAGCCCGGGTTTGGGGGTCAAGAGATTTGGTTTTAGTTTTCTAGGCTGAGTGCCAGGTAGGTCTCTCCGGGAGCAGCAGGTAGACCCTGGCTCTGGTTTCAGCAGCATGCT
The DNA here is from genome assembly GCF_057802395.1 of Ceratotherium simum simum. Lineage (NCBI taxonomy): Eukaryota > Metazoa > Chordata > Mammalia > Perissodactyla > Rhinocerotidae > Ceratotherium > Ceratotherium simum. The sequence goes on from NC_141912.1 coordinate 37,971,914, forward strand.
CTACGGCCCCAGGCGATTTCTTCCTGGTTGTAGTTGTTATTATTATTTTGAAAAATCAATATCAATCATGCATAGCAAGCAGAAACAGGCTGGGTGAGCTGAAAAATGCCCCCATGCTCCCACCTTGGGTCTCTGGGTGATATAATTAGCTGGTTTTATCCAGCGGTGAGTGGGCGGCTTGCTCCCCTGGCACCCTGCGAGGCAGAGGCCAGGGGATGATGCAACAAAAGGCAAGCCTGGGCAAGGCCAAGCCTGAGCTGGGCAGGCCAGAGATGCTGATGCGATGCACTGGGGCGGGGAGAGGGCCGGAATGGATGGGGGCGTGTTTCAGGGCTGCAGGGGTGTGGGGGACCCGGCTGACCATGAGGCAAAGCTGGCCTTCTGCTCCCTCAGCCTTGAGCTCCCACCCTCCTCCCCCAAATCCTGGCTCCCTCCTCCCTTTCCCCTCTTAGTGACAGAATCTATTCTTAGTTCTCTCATTCTCACGGAGATGGAAGGGTCTGCTGAGAGGTGAGAAAGGGGGCCCAGTGGCTGGACAGAGTAAATCAGAGTTCCCGAAGCGTGAGGCAGGAGGGTGGGGAGGTTTCCATCACCCGGGGAGGTTTTTCAAAATACCTGTACACTTGTGTTGCTGTCTGGCCGTCGCCCAATTTTGATGTGGTAGGTTCACATAGGGTCAGAAATTGGAATATGTTTTTTAATTCTGTTAATTATTATTTGAAATGGTATTAACTATTTAAAAAATATTTTATGAGGCCTCACAGCCTGAGAGGCAGACTGCACAGCACAACTCCAGGGGGTGCCGTCCACCCAGACTCGATGGTGCTAATGGTGCCCCTGGATGTGGGCAACACAGTGGACCTGCTCCTCTCCCCAGAGACCACCACTGTCATTGTTTCTATGTCTCCTTCCTGAGAGAGCCCATGTGTATGTTGGATCTGAGCATTTTTCAAAATGGAGTTCGCTTTCCTCCCCATCTCTGTGCTGAGAATCACTGAGCTAGAGGGAGGAAGGTCTAGCAGGGGGAGTTCAGGCATCTGCAAGGTGATACAGGAGGATTAGGCCTTCCCTGAAGTCTCACCAGAGCAAGCTCCCTATCCCCACCAGGTCCCAGCTGGGTGCCACATAGCCCATCAAGAACCTGTCAATCTCTGTACCTGCAATGTACATTGCATTTTGGGCAAAAAAAAAAAAAAAAAAAAAGGCCACCTTTTCTTAGTAATCCTCTTGGGCCCCAAGGAGGTTTTCAGATGGATTTGCTGAGTAAGGGATTTTCCTGCATTTCAGTCCAGTGACTTCTCGGCAGACTTTGATGTTGACTAATAAAAACAAAACAAAAGAAAACCAAACAAACTTGTGTACCAGAAAGGGGAAGTTGGATCCTGCTATGTGACTTTAGACAAGTCACACTGTCTCTTTGTGTCCTGGTTTCCTTCTTTGGGAACTGGGGACATCACATCTACCTCGTTTTTTTTAACCTCTCAGGGAGGTTGTAAGATCACGGACATGAAAGTACCCATTTTATAGATGAAGACGTTGAGGTACAGGCTCACACAGCTCAGAGGTGGCGCTGTTCTTCTTCTTGTGGCCAGGTCCAGAGACTGGGCTGGAAAAGATTCTCTTGTGGGAAGAGTGGGGAGAGGAATCCACCTCGTTCTCTTTCTGTGGCACAGACAGCTAGCAGGTCATCACAAATCTGTGCCCCATCTAGGGACTACATGGACGCTTTCGCATCCAGGTGGGCCATAGGACAGGTTCTCACCAATGGAAGGTGGGTGGGCAATGATGTGGGTCACCTCTGAGCCAGGTGTGAAGAAATGCACGTGCCTCCTTCACGCTCTTTCTCTTTCCTCCAGCTGGAAGCAGAGATCCGAGGGCCCTAGGATATGGTGAGCCACAGGATGCAAGGAGCCTGAGTCCCCGAATCAACACAGAGAGGTCTGCCCCTCGCCAACCAGAACCCCTCGACTGTACTCAAATGCGAGTGAGAAATAAACTGCTATTGGGCTATCACTGAAATTTGAGAGTATGTTTGTTGCAATGGCTAGCGTCATCCTAACACATACCCCCACTTTTCTCCCTAAGTCCAGCCCTGAGCTGCTTGCACGCATCCAAGAGGAGACTCGGCAAGTTTCTCTCCCAGCAGGTGCAGGGTTGTTAGAAACCGCCAAGGGTGGGGGAGGGACATCCTCTCCGCCCAGGCTCTGACTTTGGCTCCACTGGGCCACCAGCCTTTCAGGCTTAGGAGTTGCAGCTGTTGCATTCCACAGTGTCTCTGGTGGCATTATGACCATGTGTGACACTCAGAGCCATCCTAGGGAAGCAGAGACAAGGACAAGCAGCTGATGGGGGGGAGAGGAGTGGGTGGGGCTATAGCCAGAGCCTTGAGTCTGTCCTGACTCCCTGCCTATGTCACCTCAGCCAAGGCCCACACCTTCTGGAGCCTCCATTTCCCCATCTGTAATATGAGCCTAAAACACGTGTCCTGGATAGAGGAGGGAGGAGGTAGGGATGGTGAGGAGGGAGATAAGGCATCTGAAATCAGAGGATCCAAACCCAAGACCCTCAGAACTTTGATGTATGCTGGGGCTTTTTCTTGGGAGGGGCTTAAGACAATTTGTTAGAGAAGAAAAAAATGAAAGAATGCATAATTCCTACTCTTTGGGATCATCCAGAGGCTGTTCTGAGCCAAGGGGCCTGGGTAGAGAGATATCTTGGGGGCTCCGAAGGCCAGCTCAGGGGACTGAACTCCGTGTCTGTGGGCAGTTCCCCTTGCCACCAAGTGTCTACTCTCAGGTGTCACGGTATCTGAAATTCCACCATTCATGCTTCATTCCTTTGGAGTCATTTTTGTTCCTCTACAAAAATGCAAGCAATGATAATCCCCAACACATGTTCAGTGCTTTCTACTTGTTCCAATAACTCTGAGAGAGGCAGACAGACAGTGAGGCCCAGACACCTGGTGCGGGTGCTTCTCCATCCACTTCTCCCGTGACAGGAGGATTGTGGGCAGTTCTACTCCTCGGTGTGTATCCAAGAGAAACTCTCGTCCATGTGCCCCAGAGACCCGGGAGAGAATAATCACAGCAGCCCTATGCATAGGAACACAAAATCGGAAATAACCCCCATGCCCCTTGACAGGAGAAGGGATCACTGGACTTTAAATAACAGTGAAAAGCACGGAGCCCGGTTTTAATTATGGATCGCTGCGTAACAAACCATTAAAAGAGAGTGGCAACCCCAGTCATTTATTTGCTCACAATTCTGCAATTTAGGCAGGGCTCAGGGGATGGCTTGTCTCTACTCCATGAGGCTTCAACTGGGGAGGCTCAACTAGGGCTGAAAGACCAGCTTTCAGGATGGGCCCCTCATATGCTGGCTGTCAGCCCGATCAGCTGGAGCTAACGGGGGGGCAGGGCTCGGTTATCTCAGACCGCCTCTTCACATGACTGCTCACAGCACGGGGGTCTCAGAGTAATCCAGCTTCTCACAGGGGGCTCAAGGCCCCCAGGAATGGAAAAGCAGAACTTGCTAGACTTTCTCCAGGCTTAGGCCTGGAATGGGCACAGGGTTACTTCTGTCCCATTCTATTGACTAAAAGTGTCACAAGCCAGATATATTTAAGGGGAGACAACTACAAAAGAGTGTGAATACCCAGAGACGTACTTCCCTGGGTGCCACAGACTTCCGCAAACCACAACCCCCCACAGCCACGTGGATAAATCTTAGCCACTGGATAATCTCCACATTTCAGTGACTTCACACAGCAAAGGGTGACTTCTTCCTCACGTATCTGTCCTACGCTCTCTGCTCCACACAGTCACTCAGGAACCCAGGCTGGTGGAGGGCCACCACGTTGACGTGGTGCCATCTGGGACATGAGACTTCACTTCTGCCACAGCCGCGGAGGACAGAAATGCTGGAGAATTCACTTGGCCTCAGCCCTAAAGAGACCAATGTCACTTATGTTCATATTTCATTGGCTAGAACTAGTCACACGACCCTGTCTAAACTGCAGAGGGTGCTGGGAAATGTAGGAGGGCACAGAGAAAAACGGGTGAGCATTCCTGTCTTGGTCACATGTGACAAAACTACTGAAAACAAAGGAAAGTCCAACATAAAATTCAAGATACTGTCTACTTCGGGGTGGGGGAGGAAGGGATCAGGATAGTAGAGGAACTCACCGGAAGGTGTCGGTGATTTGTAATGTTCCAGTTTTTGGGTTGAGCAGTGAATGTTAATTTTTTATATATATATATATATATATATATTTTAATGCATGAATGAGTGAACAGACAAATGAATAAATAAAAGAGAGGGCTCAGATGCAGCGGCACTAAAGCCTAACCTCAGAGTGCAAGTCAAAAATGGCCCTTCCATAAATATTGATTGAACTCCGGCTGAGGCTGCTAGGCCTTGAAGGTACAAAGATGAATAAAATATGGCTTATCCCCACCAGTTCCCAGCTCAGAGGATGCCACAGGCATGTAAACCCAGCAGGCCAGCGAAGCACAGTGAGTGGATTACTCACCAGGAGCTCTGGGAGCCAGAGGGAGCCCTGAGAAGGCCTCCCCACAAGGGGTCACGTAGGTTGGGTCATGAAGGATCAATAGGAGTTCAACACGTGGAGAAAGGAGTAGAGATGAGGTAGGTTGGTAAGGAACACTGATTCCAAGAAGAGTGAACAATATGTGCAAAGGTACAGAGAGCCCTTCACTCCTCAGGTGGCCTGTGTTCACAGCATTTCCTCACCACCTTCTAGTCCCTAAATGATCTGATCAACTCATTCACTCTGTGCTGTGCCACCCAGAAGCCTCTGCAGGAGCCAGGCACTCGTTCTCCCCACTGGCTGTTGCGAGTGTTGGCACTGATGCTTCAGCTGAGCCCTTCTTTAGGAATCAGCCTCAGATAAAGGAGCTCTCTTGCCCAAGTTCATGCACCCCTCTGCTCCAGGGACAGCCACATCCAAAAGACTGGTGGAAGCAGGGGTACAAAAGCCCAACCCCCTTGCTTCCATTCAGGGAACTCCTAGCTCCAGAGCTCCCTGTGGGCTCAACAGAGGTCTCTCTGGGGCCTCCAGCCTCCATCTCGGCCCAGCTCCTCTCTCTGCCCAATCCTGTTTCCTTTATGGTCCCACAGATGCTGATTGCAAATGCAGTCCCAAGAAACCTCCTTCAAGCAAGTCTCTACTGTAGAGTGTGTTTTCTGGGAAACCTACCTAAGATACCCCAAAGTATAAATGATTACTCAATTCCAAGGGATGCCTTCCCCAGGGGCATTTGTAGAGCAATAATAATAACTAGTATTCATGGAGTGATTTCTATGTGCCAGGCACTATGCTAAGCACTTTGCCTACATGATCTTATCTGATGAAGCAAGAATTCATGCCAAAGGAATGAATTTCTAACGGTGAAATTTCAGGCTTAGGCAAGGTGAAATTTCTAGCTTAGGGAGGCTAGAAGTGTTTATGTGGCAGAAATTCTGTTACAAATTTCTCTGCCTAACTCTGTGGTCAGTCCTGATCTTTGTACTGGCTGGGTAAAGCCTCCAGAAGGTCAGGGTGGGGGTTCCCAATCTCCTTCTTCCTCAAAAAAAAAAAAAAAAAGTAAGCAAGGCTTCTTCTGCTCAGTAGTATAATAATATCTCTGTTCTCCCTCTTTTCTGGGGTCTCACTTCTTAGAAGGCCTGTGCGGAGGTAAATTCCTCTGAAAGCTGACTGCCCCTGTTTGGGACTCCCCGGGCCTTTTCTGAGAAATGGTGACATTGTTCCCAGAACTTCCTCTCCCTTCCTGGGTACTCCTGCAGACACCTCTGAGCCCTCCTCACATCCTCCTTCTTCAGGCTCCAGCTTTCCACCTTTCCTTTCCGTCATCACCTGCCTCCTGGGTGGGGGCTGATCTGGACCCTCTCGCCCCCAGGCTGAGCCTCGCTCCGTCCCTAAGCTGCTTGCTTCCTGGGGAGCATGCCTGGGGAGCATGCCTGGGCAGCAGGCTGCGGTCCTGACTGGCTCTCTGGCCCTCAAAAACATGTCTCAACATGCTGAGCCCTGACATAGAAGAGGCCAGTGGCTGTTTTGTCCCTGGGGCTGCCTGCTTTGGGGGGAGAGGAGGGTGGTAGGAGACAGAAGACCCCCAGAGACCCCTGCGAGAGCTTGGTCTGAATTTCTCTGAACGGAATATGTGGTTTGCAGCAGATCCCTTGAGATTGGCCTGGGACCTGTTCTGTGCACACGTGTGTGTGTGTGTGTGTGTGTGTGTGTGTGTGTGTTTGGGGAGTGTGACTTCTAACAACCTTCTCCTTTGCTCTCTTCAGGGCGCAAGTCCTCCTTAAGGGCATGCCTAGCTACGCGTTCAGGTGTAGGGTTGGACACTTTCTTTTGAGTACTGAAGCACTAGACACTTAGTAGGTGCATAATAAATATTTGTTGAATTCTGTTGTGGTGGTGGTGTTGAGCTAGAAGTTATTAAAAAAAACCTCACTTCCCAACAACAACAACAAAAAGAATTATTTCATTGTGAAGCTCAGGACCACAAAACTTTAAGTAATTCAATACAAGCCTTCATTAAAAAATTTTTTTCCCCAGAGTAAACAGGCAGACAATGTCAAGTCTATTTGAAATGCCTGAAAGCCAAGGGGATTTAAGGCAGGAGGAGATGCTTGTCCCCTGCTGGACATTTGACAACCTAGGCTTCGGGTGGTGTGGGTGTGTGTGTTGGGGGTGTGGAGAAAGGAGCTGGGGAGCAGGGGGCTGGTCCTGGGGTCCTGGCCTGTTTGAGGCCCTCCTGAGGTCTGGCTACAACCCTGGCCTGACTCCAATACCAGGCAGGCCAGAGGGTCAGGTGCCACGCCCTCCCACCCCTACCCTGGCTCCATCCCAGCAGTGAAGGAGGAGGCCTGTCCTCCCTGAGGTCAGCTGCATTAGAGGAAGAAAACTGGGCATGTCCGGGCAGAGATTTCCAGACGCCGAACAGCCCTAGGTGTCAGCAACTGCAGCTGCTCCAAGCGTGGATTCTATTTTTTAGTGGGAATTGTGTTCAGATTAACACTCTGTTCTCTGCAATTTTTTTAAAAGCAGAAACTGCAAATGTTTTAGGTGAAGGAAGGAGGCAAAGGTGAGGTGCAAGCAGGGCTGGGGGGTGCGGAGGTAGGAAGGAGCAGATGGGCACCTCACCTGCTTCTGTATCAGTCAAGAGCGCCAGTGGACATTTCCAGAACTGTCCTTCCTCAATGTCACCTCAGTAAGCTGCCTGGAAATGAGGGGTGCTGGTGTCTCCCCATTCTCGTGTTTCTAGAGCCACTGAAATAGAGGGGGCAACAGGCAGAGAGCTCTGGGTGAGACGCAAAAGGCCTATGTTCCAACCACAGCCATTTATTTGCTGTGTGACCTGAGTCAGGTCAATGAACTTCTCTGAGCCTCAGTTTACCCAGCAGTGAATGTGGGCTGTGTGGGGAATATCCAGGAGACAACTCACCAAATCCTTCTGCCCTTCCTGCCATCAAATCAGCTGCAGTCACAGAGGTTTCTTCTGTTGAGGTGAGAGAGAGGTGGGTGTGGGGAGCAGGAGGGGGTGGGGAGCTTAGTTCAATGTCAGATTTCCCCTGGAAAGACGTGGGCCTTTTCTGGGAAGTGTCTCCAATTCCCTCCTTCCCCGAGGCATTTGATGAGCAACAGCTTTGCATCCCTTTAGTTCTGTGGGCCTCAGTTTCTTCGTTTGTGAAATAAAGGGGATTGAATTCCGTTCTGGCCTCCCAGAGGCTCTGTTGGGGTGTCTGGGTGCCCCAGGTGCTCGGGGAGAGGAGGTGTAGTGAGGGATCCGCGGGAACAGCGCTGGTGGAGTGGGGCTTTTCTGGGGAGTGCAAAGTGAGACGCATCATTTTTATTATTTAAGGACTTTCATTTATTAACGTCACCCCTGGTCTTTTCAGCTGCTTTCGGTAAATCCTTGCCCAGAGTCGGCCCGCAGTGGGCCAGAAAGGGGCTCATCCTAACAACGCCATCCCCTTCTGGGGAGCGCCAACTCTCTCCCCAGCTAAAAATACCCAGATTTGTGGCTCAATTCGTGGGGAAATGTGTCAAGCGCACAACCCAGGCCGGGGGTGCGGGGAAGGGAGCGCGCTCTGGCAGCACGCGACGTCGGCCTCGGAGCTCCGAGGAGCTGGAGCGCGGCCAGGCCCGGGGAGCAGCCGCGGGTCCCGGGAGGCGGTCCAGGCGCGCTGGGGGTGGAGCCAGCGGTCCCGCCTCCAGGGCCGAGCCTTTTTATCTGGGCTGCGCCCGGCGGCGCCAGCGGAGGTGTGAGCAGCTGCCCCGGTCGGTAGCTCGGAGACCCGGAGCCGGCCGCGGATTCACGGAGACCCCCGAGACCCTCGGAGGAGGTGAGGGAGCCACGGCGGGCAAGAGCGGACCCAGGAGGCGGCTTTGAGCTGAGCTGAGCGTGTCCGTGTGTGTATCCCTGCATGTCTGTGTGTTGTGTCCGCGGGGACGTGTGTATCCGGGGGTGTGTGCTGTGTTCACAGGTGAATGACGTGAGTGGGTCTGCGCGTGGGTCTCGGCGTTGCGCACACGGGTGTCTGTAAGTGCGCGTGTGACGGGGGTCGGGATGTGTTGGGGAGGGAGCACAGTATGAAGGTCCCCTGCCACGCTGCCGTCCCCTTGAAACACAGCTGGGGCGGGGGAAGGTGTGGACCCGCCGCCCCAGGAGCTCTCCGCCCGGCGGGTGCGCCCCGGGCCCCCCGCGCGGCTCGCTCGCGGCGTAAGGATGCACCCCTGTCCGCCGAGGGGCCCGGGAGGGGCGGGGAGCGCCGACCCGAGCAGGTTCCTCTGGGATCCGCTCCCGGGCGGCTCTCGGATCTGATCGGTGCCGCCCCGGCCCGAACCCCTGAGGTCTGGGTCCTCGACGCCGCCGTGTCCGCCACCCGGTGGCGCTGAGGTCAGCGCGAGCTGTGTCCCTGGCCCATGGGAACGTGTCAGGACACGTCCCTTAAGGGCAAGCGAGAGGGTGACTCACGGTGACAAGGAGACCCCGGGGAACGGGCCGAGTGAGATCAGAACCCCGCCCGGGCTGGGGGACAGTGGCGACGCAGAAGTCTCCTTCCCTACCCCTCCTCGGTTTGTCCCCTCCATAAACACAGTGACCTATTTGGCTGGCACAGAGTGTTCCCAGGGAAGCCCAGACACCGGGAGATCCAGGACCGGGTGTCCGGTCCCCGCCCCACGGCGCACTCTCGGGGACCCGGAGCCGCGGCCCCGCGCTGAGTGGGCTCGCGCACGCGGGTCAGTCCGGGAGGCGCAGGAGTCCTCCCCACCTCCCTCCCGCCGCCTGGAGCCCCCGGCCCAGCCTGCCCTTGGGGCGCGCCGATGGGCTCGGGGCGGGAGCCGTGTTCTGCGGCGCTGCGGGCCGCGCAGCCCCCGCCGGGGTGGGGTCGCGTCTTTGAGGGGTGGGGCTTCAGGGGGCGCGACGCTGCTCAGGGCCTCTGTCGCCTGCATCCGGGGGCCCGGGCGCCCCCAACCTAGTCGAGAATTCCCTCTCCGAGGGAGACCGGACTGGGCGGAGCAGGGGGGCGAGTGGTCCTTGGGACACAGCTGCCCAGCGCGGACCACAGCGCGTCCGCCCTGTCCCGGGCCCTCGGGGGACCCTTGCGCCCTCCTCGCGCGGAAAAGAATCTTGGAACTGGGTTTGGCGCTTTAGGGCGCCCGGGCGGCTCCCTCCCCCCGTCCCTCCCTCCACGTCGCGTTTCGGGGAGGCCTTTCGAGCGGTTTTGTTTTCCTTACTCCGGTCTATTTTTATTTTCCAGGGATCTGACTCATCCCGTGCTTTGGGTGTGGAGATAAGGTGGAGTGCGTGCGGTGTGTGTGCGCGCGTGTGTGCGTGTCACAGAGACGGCGCGAGAGCGCGCGGTTTCCTAACAGTGGCGGGGGTTTCGGAAGCCTGGCTGGCTCAGCGTGACGTGTTCGCGGCCCCCGGCCCCCTCCCGCTCTCCCCCTCCCCACCCGGGGTGACGCGCAGCCGGAGTGGAAGTGCAGTTTTGGCGGGCGGGGAGCGCCTTGCAGGAAACTGACTCATCACGACTCCCGGCCCCTGTCCCGGGCTCGGCCCACACCCCTCCCACCCTGCGCGTGATTTCCTGGGGGCCAGCGCCCCCTCGCGGCCCCGGCGCGAGTAGCAAACGCGCCTTCCCGCGGAGCGCGGCTTCGCCCGCCTCTCCTTCCCGCCGCTGCCCCTGGGCTGATCCCCGCGCCCCCAACGCCGCTTAAAAAGAGCACCCCATTGGTTCAACAGTGTTTACCGAGTGCTCACTATTTACTTGGGGATTAAAATATGGTTGAAGTCTAAGGCACAAAGACCTGCAAAGGAAGCTATTCTCAGTTACGTGTTTGTAAAACTAAGAGTTGTGTTGCTGAGTGCCCGCTGAGCTGGGAGTTATGATAATGGGCGGGAGAGCAGATTTTGATGGGGAGCCTATGAGAGCCATAAAGGAAGAGGTGGTGGCAGGAGAGAGGGCCCCTGCCTGGACTCTGGTTCCATCTTCAGCTCCTAGAAGCCAGGGAATATCCAGCTCCCGGATAAAGACCCAGGCAGGCTTCTCCTGGTGCCAATGGGGCACTGAGACCCAGAGTGTCCATTTCAGCCATCCTGTGTGTCCTCTCTTGGCGGGCACCCCAAGAGTGCCCATCTGGGCAACCGCCAAACACTTGTTTAAGTCTCCTCCTATTTGAGTTAAGTTGGTCTAGGGAGGGAGGGGCCTATCAATCTATATTTTGAAAAAGCTTCCCAAGTGGTTCTGCTGGGCCTCTCTGGTTAAGAAACCTCAAAATTAGGGAGGAAGTAGGGCTCAACACCAGAGCACAGAGCCCAGGGCAAGTAGGCCTGGCTTCAAATCCTGGCCGTGCCACTTGTGAGCTGTGTGACCTTGGGCAAGTTACTTAACTTCTCTGAGCCTTGGTTACCTCTTCTGTGAAAAAGAGCTAGTATACTCACTTTTTGGGAAAATTAATATTTGTAAACTTCTTAGAACAGCCCTTGACACATAAAAATACATAAAAGAATACCAACCCTTGCCCTGAAGAGAGTGGGCAAAGGTTATTTTAGGGCCCTGCCCACTGTACTGTGTAACCCATCTATGGAGCAGTGGCCCTCGGCCTTTTTAGCTGTGTGGTGTGGGGACAAGTCTCATATCTGTTCGAACTCCTGCCCTTTAAAGTTGGTCTAAGTTCGCCTAGTGCCTCCCCTCCCCTTCAGCTGAGATGGTGGGCTCCACTCAGTGTGAGAGGTGGAGTGGGGAGGGGTAGATGTGGCACGGGGCCAGGGCTTCCTGCCCCAGGAGGTCACTCAGCAGAGCTTTCGCCCTCAGAGCCTGTAAATCAGGACTTGTCCCCAGGAAAACCCAGTCCCTGCTGAGGTCGTGCAGCCGCGCACTCCTGGAGCCTGGCCAGAGCAGGGCAGGCGGGTGCCAGCCACCCTCATGGGCAAACTCACCCTCCTTCTCCTGAAGCAGAGGAGAGGAACCGGGTAGACCGGCTGCCTTTAATTTTCTTCGCCTGCAAAACGGGTTCCTTGGATGCCGGCAACAGAGGGCAGGGGCTTTGAGGTCGTCTAGACTTCGGATCACCTGATGTGCCTGGCAGGATGTGGCTCAGCCTGCGAGAGATCAGCGCCCTGCCCTGCCCTGCCCAGCTCCTCCTCACCCCCAGGCCACCCGCCTGATGACATCCTTGGGAAAGGCCCTCAGCCCACAGCACCTGTCAGCTGCTGTCTGAGGGAGGTGGTGGCAGGGGCGTGAAGGGGAGGAGGCTCAGCCAGAAGGCAGAGGGAATTAATAAGACTTCTGTATACCAGGTTCCGCTCTGAGCACATCACCTCCATTCACTCAGTTAATCATCACATCTGTCCTCTGAGACGTGCACTCTTCCTGTGCTCCGTTTTACATTTGAGTAAAATAGAGCCCAGAGACAGTAAGCCCTTGCCAGCATCACCCAGCAGAGCCTGGATTCCAATCCAGGCAGTCTGGCTCCAGAGCCCTCACTCTCAACCACAGGACACGGCCTCTCGAGTCTTCCATCTGCCTTGCCTGAAGGGACTCCCCGACCAATGGTTTGAGCATGCTTCCACATCCGTGCCCTTGAAACTCTCACACAGCCCTACTTTACAGATGAGGAAACTGAGGCCCAGAGACATTAAGTGACTTTTTTTTTTTTTTTGATGAGGAGGACTGGCCCTGGGCTAACATCTGTTGCCAATCTTCCTCTTTTTTGCTGAGGAAGATTGGCCCTGAGCTAACGTCTATACCCATTGTCCTCTATTTTGTATATGGAACGCTGCCACAGCCTGGCTTGATAAGTGGTGTGTTGGTCCGCACCTGGGATCCGAACCTGCGAACCCCGGGTCGCTGAAGCGGAGCGCTTGAACTTAACCACTAAGCCACGAGGTCTGCCCCTTAAGTGGCTTTTTAAGTGGCAGAGCTAGGACTAGAACCCACGTGTTTTTTACCCCAAAGTCCAGGGTACTTTTAAGATCCAGAGCAGGGTTACCCACATGGGCATCTGGGCGGGAGATTCAGGACGCTGGCGGAGCTGTCGGCCTGTCCGTTCATTTGGGAACTGACCTCCTGGCCTGGCTGGGGTTGGGAAACTGCTGGACTCTGGCAATTCGCAAGTACGTACTCAGGGCATTCACACCCAGGAGGGACACCTCTCGGGGGAAAGCAAATTGATTTTAGCTGATAACACGTGGTGGTAAACAGGACCCTGCTCCCTGCTGTTGCAGTCAACTTGCCTTTGTTGACTAGCTTGCCCTTCAGCTGCCCGCTGCCTCAGTGACACTGCGCTGCCAGGCTGGCGGAACTCTGCCCCCACCCAGTGTCTATGGGGGGGTTAGGGGGGCCTGTGGACAGAGGTGGTGGAAAATCAGCTGGAAGGAGCCAGAGAGACCCTTTATCATGTTCTAGAAGGAAGACCTCCGCTGAGGTTGCACAGAAAAGCATGGCCTGGGAAGGGAGGGTCCAGTTTCCCGAGTGACCTGGGCCCCCTTGTGTCTCAGCCGCAGGCGCCATGTCGGAGCCACCCAGGGATGCTCAGCAGATCCCGCGGGCCAGCAGGGCCTGCCGCCGCCTCTTCGGCCCGGTGGACAGTGAGCAGCTGCGCCGAGACTGCGACGCACTGATGGCCAGCTGCGTGCAGGAGGCCCGAGAGCGATGGAACTTCGACTTTGTCACCGAGACGCCGCTGGAGGGCGACTTCGCCTGGGAGCGCGTGCGGGGCCTCGGCCTGCCCAAGATCTACCTGTCCCCCAGGCCCCGGGGCGGCCGGGACGACCTGGGAGGGGGCAAGCGGCCCAGCACCTCGCCTGCCCTGCTGCAGGGGACAGCTGAGGAGGACCACGTGGACCTGTCGCTGTCCTGCACCCTCCTGCCTCACTCCCCTGAGCGGCCAGAGGGGTCCCCAGGGGGGCCTGGCACCTCTCAGGGCCGAAAACGGCGGCAGACCAGCATGACAGGTGAGGCCAGGTGCAGGGAAGGACACTAGCGGACAAAGGCTCTCAGAGTTCGTGGTGCAAGGGCTAACCTGTCTGGTCCAGCTTGCCCATTAGGCGTAGGGGGAAACAGGCCCAGAGAGGGGAAGCGACTTGCCTAAGGCCACACAGCAAGTCTGCAGTCAAGACCAACTAGCATACATTTATTGGGAACATTCATTATATGCCAGGCCCTTTGCTAAGTTTCTAAGGCGAGTTTTGCTTAGTCCTTATAGCAATCCTGTACCAAATGACATTCTTGCCACTCCTTTATAGGCAAGGAAACAGAGCTCAGAGAGGTAGAGTGATTTGCCTAAGGTCCCACAGCAAATTTGCAGTGTAGAGAAAACTAATGATAGTAATTTCCCGACTGCCCTGTCCCAACTTAACTCCCCTTCCCCATCACACGCACACACGCGCACACACGCTCCCTGTCCCCTTTCCCTGCCGATTTTGTTCTCTTCGGCACTTTTTCACCATCAACAGCTGCTTCCTTGTCTTAACATTGTCCGTCTCCCCCACCAGGATCTTATCTCCGTGAGAAAGGGGTCTGTATCTCTCGTTCATTGCTGAGTCCCTGGCACCTAGGATGGTGTCTGGCACACAGTAGGTGCTTGACAAATAATGAGCGAGTGATGCTGGGATTGGAGCACTTACTCTGCCGGCCCCTAGACCAGAGCCTTCATAGAGAGCGTTTCATGTATCCTTAGAGCACCGTGCCGCCGTTTCCCTCTTCCTCCCGGCCTGGCTGACTTCTCTTCTCTCTCCTCAGATTTCTACCACTCCAAACGCCGGCTGGTCTTCTCCAAGAGGAAGCCCTAACCTGCCTTCCTGGAAATGAGGGGCTGCCGCAGGCCCCTCCCACATCTGTTGCATCAGTCCTTCAGTTTGTGCGTCTTAATTATTATTTGTGTTTTAATTTAAACTCCTCCTCATGTACATACCCTGCTTGCCACCTGCCCCCAGCCTCCGGCATTATAACTATTTTAAAAAAAAACATTAGCAGAATAATAGGCTTATTAGAGGGCTAGGTATTTTTATTATGTGAACTATTATTTAAAACCCTCTCATCCTCTGCTCTCCGTTTTGTCTCTCCCGGAGGTGAGGTGGGGCTGGTGTGACCCTCACCGATGGGGGGTACTCTCCGGAGGGGCCTCCCTCTGCTCACTGTCTCATGGGCTTTACAAAATCCCGCCCCTTTCCTGCATTCTTAGATCTGAATTCCTTACAATTTGAGAAGTAAACAGATAGCACTTTGAAGGGGGCCCAGCAGAGTGGGGGCATCATCTAAACTTTGGAGGCCCCTCGCCTCCTCTGAGGTTGGGCAGGGTTACCTCGAGGTGGGCACAGCCTAGGGCAGGGCTGGGGACTTGGCACCCTCCTGGCCCTTGATTCCCCCACTCTGTCCTGTGACACCTGGGGAAGGTAGGGTCCCGTAGCAAACCGCCCCGCCTCCCCTCCCGCCCCCCTGCTTCCCACAGGGTCCCAGCCTCAGTGTTTGTCCTCCACTCTGTCGGCCTTCCCTGCACTTTTCAAGGAGCCCAGATGCTACAGCCACAGCTGGGCTCTCCCCTCCCCCAGTCTTCCTCTCCCCTCCCCGATGTCCTTCTGTCTAGTACCCTCTCAGCCCTGGGTGGCAGCTCTGGGGCGCCTGTCCCTCCCAACTCAGTGGACTGGAAGGGGAAGGGCCATGCTCGAAGTAGGGGTCTCCAGTTCTACCTCAGGCAGCTCAAGCAGTGACTGCCGCCTCCTCCTGGCTCTCGGGGTGAGGGACCTGGGTGGTCTGACAGGCCTCCTTGAGAGGGAAGCGCTCTGTCTTCGGGTTTTGTGTAGGGTAAGCGGATTTTTCTAGGAGGGAGAGAGTGACATCAGCCCCTGGAACTCATCCAAGGCCCTTCCCATCTGCGTCACCCTCCCCCATGTTGTCGCACTTTGAAAAACAGCTGAATGAGGAGTCAGGTGTTTTAAGATGGTGGGAGTAGAGGCTGTGGACAGGGCACACTAGTGGGCTGGTCTGGGCCTGGGAGTTGTTAAGTTGTTGTCTTTCCTGGCACTGAACATTGAGCCCCTGACTCCGAACTCCTTTCAGCTCCTGTCACATCCTGGCCTGGACTGTTTTCTCCCGGCTCCTCATGTGTCCTGGTTCTCCTGTCTCCACCTAGACTGTAAGCCTCTCGAGGGCAGGGACCACGTCCTGTACTGCTCTGTGTCCTTCACAGCCCCTCCCACAGTGCTGCTATACAGCAGGTGCTCAATAAATCCTAATGACTTTACTTGTAATAGTGCTGTTGTGGTCAATATATCTTGACGTTTATAAGTAGGCAGAGGTTTTTAAAGTTGTTTTTATAACTTTAAAAATTAAGCATTTAAATTTAAAAAATGCAGAAATCTTTGCAAACAGAAAGACCATGAGGCAAAAAAGACAAATAACAGAAAAACAAAAACAAATCATCACACCTTTGCAAAAATTGCCAACGGTCAATATTTTGGTTTGTTGTGTGGTCTTTTTTAGTAAAGAACATATCATAGCTTGACATCATTACTCATCGAGTAAATGCAAATTAAAACCACAATAAGACACCACCAAATACCTACCAGAATGACTAAGATGAAAAAAACTGATGATGCCAAGTGTTGGCAAGATACAGACCAACTGGGCCTCTTATACCTTGTTGGTGGAAGTATAAAATATTTCAACCACTTTGGAAAACCATATCTTATAAAGATGCTTCCCCTCATGCTTACTCTATGACCCAGGAATTCTATTCCCAGGTTTGTTCTCAAGAGAAATGAGTACATAATTTCCACCAAAGGACATGTTCATAGCAGCATTATTCTTACCAGACCCAAACTGCAAACAACCTAACTGTCCATAACAGAAGAATAGATGTGTAAATGGTGATATATTTATATAGTGGAATAGTATACAGCCTTAAAAAGGAACAATACTGTTACATGTATGTTCTGATTATCTATTTATAATTAACCACCCAAGACTTAGTGGTTTAAAACAGTAATCCTTTATTTGCTCTTGATTCTGCAATTTGGCCAAGAGCTACAGTTCAAATGTTGAATAATTCTCTGCTGTTCAGGGCGTGGCTTTGCTCTAGAACCCTAGTGGTCTGAGATGAGACTCTCCCATTGGGGCTTTTCAGAGTCTCCACACTGTCTACTTATCTCCCATGGATATTTCTAGTACCATGGGATATGCTGGGTCGGATGTCCCAAGCGCTGTCCCATAGCGTGGACCTGCTGCAGAGGCTCTTGCCCTGGACTCCACTCAAACATGGCAGCTTCCCAAGTCACCCAGTAAATGGGCTGGAGATGTATTTAGTATACTGTCTCCAAAACCCAAATTGGCCCACCAGCGCTATGCCTCTTTTTGGGGGTAGGATGTCCACAGTATAATAACTTGTCCTTTCCCATAGAGAGACTACCCATCATGCCCCAGTTCATTTGACCACTGAAAACTTAACTAACGTGATAGGTTTCTGAACTTTTGAAGGGAATGTGAATGTGACCCACTTTTGATCCTCTTTCCTGATATGGATTGGAAAGAATGCATTGGCTATATTGTTAGCTTCTTACAGTCAGAGGCTGTGTAGACTATTCTAGTACCAACACCATATCTGCTATAATGGCTGCAGTTAGGGCCACGTGAATAACCATCAATGACCATGCTTCATTTCATTTTCACAGGAGCAATATGGGGTGGAAGGAATGGGGGTACGATGGGGATCACCCTGTATCCTTTAAGTCTTTGAGGGGAGCGCTGATCTCTGCAATTCTACCTGGGATGTGGAATTGCCTCTGATTTACTATCTTGGAATGATTTTAGAGACTTCTGGTTGGTCCTCTTTTCTATAGATTAGGGAACCAGTGTGAGGGTTCTGCCAACTGCTAACTGTATCCATCCCAATTTGCACTCAGGGACTAGGAAATAGCCACAGACCCATTGGACCCTGAGATGAATCTGGCCAGGACTCCGTTCACCACTGGCCTCATATGTCCCCTACTCTAAAAGGAGGTTGTAATGGTATTCGGGGTCACCTGGTACCAGTGTAAATACACTTTGCATCCAACAGACGTCAAAAGATCTGGTTATTCCCTTTTCCCCAGGTGGTTTACTTGGGAGGTGGTCCCTGGAAGCACAAGTGGGAGAGAGGAGAATGGGAGAAAGGAAAGGGAAAACCGACAGAGGTGTTGGTGAGCAGCTCTGCTGTGTGCATCTGGGACCTAGACCCGCTAGAGGTCTGAGGAGACCGTGTGGAACGAGCCCCAGAGTTGTCCCTCTGCGGTACTCGCCTAGGTACCTCTGGGTACTCCTACCACCATCCATTGCTGATTGAGGGCGGCCTCCAGGGGCTAGCCCAGGTTGCTCCTCGCAGGTGGAACAAGTTCCTGTGATGCTGGAGAAATCCAGAAGGACGCAAGCATTTGAGGTGAGAAGCTATATGCCTGCCAGGAACTATTTACCAAAGCTTCAGGTGAACACAGAGGTGGGCCTGGGGGACCCGGGTGGGGCATCAGCATGGCTGCCCTAACTACCCTTCAGCCAGCCTACCGCCCTGGTGAGCACATTGGCAAACATCACTGTGGCTTCCCCCTTCCACCATGGGGTAAGAAATGTGAGCTCCTTGGCTGGGGGTCTTTGCCTGTTTTGTCCCTGCTGTATCCCAGCACCTAGAAAGTGTTTGGCACATAGTAGGTGCTCAATAAATCTTTGTTGCATGAATGAATGATTCCCTGTGGCTTGAATTTCCTTCCTGACGGGAGCACTCCTCTCACAAACCCCACCCTAGCCCCCATCCTGGGCCCCGCCCGCCCATCCCGGCTCCCAGGTGGCGCCCCTCGTCACTTGACAGGAGGTCTGGCATATGAACAAGGCCGTCTGCACGTCGGTAGGAGGGAGAAGTTGGAGATTCTTTAACGCAGTTTCCTTCTTTTAACAATCACAGAAATAACAAAGGGTAACATCAATTATTACCTACCGAACTTTGTTCCAAATGCTTTATGTGCTTTATAGCATTTCATCCTTACAACAAAGCTACGAGGCGGGCCCTAGCATGCCTGTGTTTACGGATGAGAAACTGAGGCAGCAACCTCCTAAGCCACTTGCCTGAGGTCCCGCCCCTAGAAGCGGTGGGGAGCCAGGATATCCCGGCTCACGACCCAGGCCATACACCTGCTCCATAAACCAGGAAGGGGAAGTGCCTCGCCCAGGCCCCCACACCGTGACAGTTCTGCGAGGAGGCCTGCGGGGACGGTCTCCTCAGTCTTTGATGTAACTTGGGTTTTCTCAACCTTACGTGAAGTGTGCTACGTAAATTCAGCTTCACAACAAGCTCCCTGCCCTGGCTCCCCGCGCGATTGCCGGCCCTCCTGAGCTCCATCTAGAGGTGGTTCCGAGCCGGCG
The DNA here is from genome assembly GCF_057802395.1 of Ceratotherium simum simum. Classification (NCBI taxonomy): domain Eukaryota; kingdom Metazoa; phylum Chordata; class Mammalia; order Perissodactyla; family Rhinocerotidae; genus Ceratotherium; species Ceratotherium simum. Next base: position 37,990,835 of record NC_141912.1, read on the forward strand.
GCTGGAGGCAGGGGACCCGGGCCTCCTAGTGGGCCCCAACTCTGGCCACTGCACCCCAGAACAGAGCATCTCGCTTCAGGGTCACTACACCGTGCAGGGAATTCAAGTCTTTAGGGAACTGAAAAGGAGCGAGTGTGAAAACTTTCCCATTCACAAAACGGCCTCACTGTCTTAGATCCTTGTTCAGTGTTGGTAAGGTTTACTTTCTGAGCTCAGTGTTTTCAAGTCCAGCGACGCTGCATTGTAAAATTAGCTCCACTGTTTCCAAAAAGGAAACTTTCTGGATCTAACTTTTTCCCTAGCACTGGTGGATGACCTCCTGCCAGTTGGCTCCTGGGCGGGTTCTCCCCCTGGGCCGGAGCAGAGGGCGGGCAGGGCTGGGCTCTCCCCACCCGCGGACTCGGCTCCCTGGAGCTCAGAGGGTTGTTCACCTCCTCCCCCGCCTTCTCCGAGCCTCTGCTACTTCCATGGTTGGGAGGTGGGCTGCTGGGGTGGGGGCAAATGAACTGGGGAGGCCCTGAGATCCTGGGGCTGGGTCTTAAACATGCAACCTCACTCTGTTCCCCGAGAGAGGCCCGACCTGGAGAGAAACGGTCCTGGATTTGTTGGCGCTACTTTCAGAATATATCCAGAGTCCAGTCACCTCTCGTCATCACGTCCACTGCTGCCCTCCTGTCGGAGCCGTCACTTCCCGTGTGGGTTGTTGGAACAGCCTCCTCACTGGTCCCCCTGCTCTGCCTCTGTCTAGTGCAGTCTATTCTCCACAATGAGAGCAGCCACGGGCATCACTGAAAACCTACGCTGGGTCATGTCACCCTCCAATGGCTTCCATCTCACTTACAGCAAAACCCCAGGTCCTTACGTGGCCTACAGGTCGGTCTGTCTGTTACCTCTGACCTCAGCTCCACTCTTGCCTCCATTCCCTGCTCCAGCCACCCTGGTCTCCTCACTGTTCCTCACATACACAAAGCCTGCTCCTGCCTCAGGGCCTTTGCACTCACTGTTCCTCCTCCCCGAGCACTCTCCTTCCTCATATACTCTATTCCAGTACCACCTCCTCAGACAGGCTTCCCCCGGACCACCCCATCTAAAATACACCTCCCCCCCGTTGTATCCCTTCACTCTGCTTTACTTTCTTCATAATATTTACTGCTACCAGACGTTGTATTACATATGGATTTTTTTCTTGTCCTTTTTTTTTTTCACTTTTGTATCCTCAGTGCCTACCACAGTGTCTGGCGCATATTAGGTTCTCAATAAATAATTGTTGAATAAAAAAATTAATGCCTTATTTAGTTCAATAAAACCTTAGAAACTCTCTGAGTATTGATTTCCCAGTGGTAAAAAAGGGGTGAACGGATGGTTGCTTGTGAGAATGTATGTTTATTTAGAAATTAAATTTATTAATTTTGAAAAATTTCTAAACCTTTTGTTTTGAAATAACTTCAGACATACAGAAACGTTGCAAAAATAGTAAAATAATTCCCATATACCCTTCCCCAACAGTTTCTGAATGTTAACATTGTACCATGTTTCCTTTGTCATTCTCTCTCTGAATATGTACAAATTATTCTTAAATTTATTTTTGAATGGGTAATGTACAAAGATGGCAAATCTTCTTCATCTCTCTCCACCCCAACACTTTTTCTCCTCAGCCCAACTGCTACCCGTTTCTTGTATCTTCTGTCAGAAATATTCTATACATCTATAAACAGATATGAACACGTGCATTTATGTAGCGTAAATTTCATCCACACATGCACAGTCTTTTCTTTATGCAAAGCATACTGTATTCACTGTTTCACACCTTACTTTTTCTGTTTAACGATGTATTTAGAAGGTCATTCCATACTGGTCCACTTGGATCTTTCTCGTTTTCTTCACAGCTGCGTAGTTGGCCATTAGGTAGACGTATTAGAGCTTTTTTAACCAGTTCCCTGTTGATGGAAATTTAGGTGGTTTCCAATCCTTTGCTACTCTAGACAATGCTGTAATGAATATCCTCTCATATCGTCATTTTTTACATCACCTGTGGGACAAATGACTAGAAGTGAAATTGCTGAGTAAAAAGCTTTTTGCGTTTTAAATGTTGATGGATATCACCACATTTCTTTTCGTGAACGGGGGGTAGCAGTTTCTGTTCTTACCAACAACGTGTGCAAGTGTCTTCCTACATCCTTTATAACATAGCGTGTTATTTTTTTTTTAAGTTTTATTGATTGGATAACTTAAAATGATATCTCATTATAGTTTCATTTTTTATTTCTTTTATTATGAATGAAGATACACATTTTTTCATGTGTTTAAAAGCAATTGATATTTTTTCCAGTGAATTGTCTATTCACATATGGTGCCAATTTCTCCAATGCGTTATTGATTTTTCATTGATCTGTAGGAACTCATGATATAAGGAGGAAATTAGTTTATTTTCTGTGATATGGGAATATTTTTTCAGCTTGTTTGCCCTTTTTTTTTTTTTTTTTTTGCCGAGGAAGACTGGCCCTGGGCTAACATCCGTGCCCATCTTCCTCCACTTTATATGGGATGCTGTCACAGCATGGCCTGCCAAGCAGTGCGTCCGTGCGTGCCCGGGGTCCGACCCAGGGAAAGCAGGGCCGTGCAGCGGAGGGTGCGCACTTAGCCGCTTGCGCCACTAGGCTGACCCCTTGTTTGCCCTTTGATTTGTCAATGGTGACTTTTTTTTTTTTGCTATTCAGTCTTTTTTTTTTCAATTTTAAAATTTCTATATAGTCAAATGTCTCAATCTTTTCTTTTATGGCTTCTAATGCTTTGTGTTATGCCTGGAAAGGCCTGGCCTGCTCCAAGATTATTTTAAAATTATCCCATGATCCCTTATGGCATTTGTTCAGACACACACAAAAGCAGAGAGAAGAACAGAATGAGCCAGCGGGTTCCCCACCAGCTTCAACAGTAATTAGAACAGAGCCAGGGCCTGTGTTATTGCATGTATGCCCCACCTGTTCCCCTCGTCCTTTGATTATTTTGAAGCAAATTCCAAACAGCATATAATTATATGATTTTTTAATGCTTAAATTTTGATCCATCTGGAATTACTTTCGAGTTAGGCCTCCAGCTTGATTTTTTGCAGATACCTCGCTCATTCTCCCAATGGTTCCTTGAATAAACCATCTTTTCTCGCCAATTTGAAATGCCACCTTTATCATACACTGAATTCCCATATATATTTGAGTCTATTTCTTTATTCTGTACCATTGATTTGTCCACTTATCTTCATGCTCCAGTACCACACCGTTCTGATAGTTGTAGCTCTATGACATATTTTGGTATTAGGTTAGACTATTCTCTAAAAGATGATTTGGACGTAAGCCCCCCTGGTGTTCCAAGACGCTGTCTGAGAGTGAGGACCTGCAGTAAGACATGGTGGGCACTTACCCCGGCTCACTCCGTACACCCAGCTTGAGCCATAACTGTGCCCATCAACACTCTGGCTGCGATGAGGCATGGCATCACCCTGGCAACCGGAGAGTGGGATCCGAGTTCTGGCTTTGCCACTGAGGCCTGGGTGACCTTGAGCCGTCCACCTCACCCTTCGGAGCCTCTGCTTAGAAGGGCCTCCCTCCCACCACCAGCAGTTCCAAGATTCTAGGGCCAGGGGGCCTCGGGAGCACCAGGCAAGGTTGTGAAAGGCTAACCAGTGGTCACTTCTACAGGAAGTCCCAGAGATTAGCACAGGAGATTGGCTCGCTGGGGACGGAAAGAGTGATTAAGCAAGAGACACGACTGTTAACAGCTCCAGAGCGCGTGGGCTCCTCGGGGCAGTCGTTGCCTCATCGCCGGGTCCAGGAGGCACGGGGCTGCTCGCACAGCTGGGAGCCTTTGAGAGGTGGGAGCCACCCCAGAGTTGCAACGCTTCTTTTCTTTGGAGGGGCGAGGATCGGGGAGGGAGCAGCGGTCCCCTTCTAGTTCCTGTGACAAGGGTGTGAGTTTGGTCTAGTGCGTGGTCTGCATGGTCTAGTGGAGGGCACAGGGCAGGAGGCTGGGATACATTACTTAGCCTCAAATGGTCATGTGACCTTGGGCAAGTCACCGGGCTTCTCACAGCCTCAGTTTCTCTATCACGTTAGTGAGGGGAAGAGAGAGGGTGAGTAGACCAGAACGAGGCACTAGGTGGTCTCTCAGACCCACTAACTTGGGCAATTTTGGTTCTGTGACTATTGTTATTATTTGTAGTTACTGAAGTAAGCGGAGCGGAGAGCAGACCCAGTTCCTCGCCCCTTTGGTGAGAGAAGGATGGAATTGGGGGAGGCCCTAAGGCACCTGTAGATGCTGTGTTGTAATTCTGCCACTGTCCCCTACCCCATCCTTCTGATATGCTCTCTAGTTCCTTACAGGAGGCCTGAGGTGCCTGCTCCCTCTGAATCCCACAGCAAGGAGCTGGTTCCTAGAGATGCCTGGGAGCGGGACTCATTTGCTCTCAAGTTTGGCTTCAAACTGTCCGATTTCTTGGGGGATGTGGGGCGAGGTAGCAGTGCTGGGGGGTGTGCATACGTGTGTCCTTGGTCACAAGGGGGCTTCTGACTGTTAAAGGTGTGACGTAGTGATGACCCGGTGAGGGGGATGTGACAGAGGAGGGGGCGTGACAGAGGGGTGCCCCTGCTGGCTGACTGTAGGGGTGTTGTTCTGAGTGACTCTGAGTGGCAGGGACCTTCATACACGCCAGTGGCCGTGAGAGATGTCACGTCCGACTGTGAGAGAGCTGACCGTGAGGGAGTGGTGGGTGATGGCTGACTGAGTGGAAGCTGGCTGAGGCGGGAGCATGTGTCTGTGTGTGTGTGGGCATGCGTGTGTGTGTGTGTGGGCACGCCTGGACAGGCATGTGAGGATTGACTGAAGGGTGTCCCCACTGTCTCTGAGTGGCCATGTCTGGCCATTAAGGGGGCACAGACTGCTTTTAGGGTGTGCTGTAAGGCTGTGGGGGGGGTACACTGCCCCTGACTGACGGTGACAGGTACTTTGAGGCAGGACTGGTGGTAGGGCACCTGCTGCCTTTCTGCCCCAGGCCTCCTGACAGGCAAGGCAGGGGTGCTGAGTGACCCTCCAGGGAAGGAAGGGTTGACCGGCTCAGATCCTGAGGCCCGTGACAGAGTGGGGGCTGGCTGAGGTGTCCAGAAGGCGCTGCTTTCTTTTTTTTTTTTTTTTTAAGATTTTATTTATTTTATTTTTTCCCCCCAAAGCCCCAGTGGATAGTTGTGTGTCGTAGCTGCACATCCTTCTAGTTGCTGTATGTGGGACTCGGCCTCAGGATGAACGGAGAAGTGGTGCCTCGATGCGCACCCGGGATCCGAACCCGGGCCGCCAGCATCGCAGCGCGCGCACTTAACCGCCAAGCCACAGGGCCGGCCCGGCGCTGCTTTCTTATAAAACACCAGGGGACTGCTGGAGACGGGCCGTGGAGGTGCAGCTCCACCAGAACCATCCTTGAAAGGGATGTCAAGAGCGTCCCATGTCCTGGGATAGGGCCACAGGGAATTTACTTTAGGATTCTAATTTCCTTTACTTGTGGGAGCCTGACAGGCTCAGCAATGTGGCACCCACGTCACAGCAGACTCTTCCCCTAGCGCTTCTGTTCTAGAAGCTTCTGCACTGGGAATCTTATCTTGCTGCCTCACGAGTGTTATCTCTATCAGCAGAAGTACATGTGAAACTTGTCCCAAGTCTCACAACCCCGAGCAAAGGCTGCCCGCTCTGCCCCGCTCCAGTGAAGCCCCTGTGCCAGCATGGCCGCTCCATCGGGCGTCTGTGATCTCAGAGGGGCCTTCTGCCCACTGAGGAGGCACCTCTCCAGGAAGTGGTCTTGGGGGAAGTCCACCCCATGACCAAACAGGAGAGTTGATCTGGTGCCGGTGCTGCTCCCGACGTCATGGCTGGGACAGGTCAGAGGCTCGTCCCTCAGTTTCCTCATCTGTCAAGTGGGGATACATCGTGTCTGTACAGTACCTGGCTTTTATGAGGCTCCACTGGAATTTCACCCTAATCCATGTCGTCACCACCATTGTCATTGCTACCTTTCCCCAGCGGTCACTGCATGCTGGGCAGAGCCATGAGTGCTTTACGTGGATTATACAGTCAACAGTTGTCTGCTGAGTGCTGGCTGCGTGGGAGGCCCTGTTCTAGGCATTTGGGAGGGAGCAGTGATCAGAAGGGTGAACCCCCCACTCACAGGAGGCTTGTATTTCAGTAAGAGGAGATGGGAAATTGACAAAATAAACGAATAATGTGACAAGTGCTAAGAGACAGTAAAGACAAAAGGGGAGGTGGGCTGTGATGGGGAATGGGAGGTGGTGTTTCAACTTTAATTATCTTGTCTAATCCTTGCGGCAACCCTGTGTGGTCAATATTAGTCTCACATTCCAGTGAGGAAACTGAGGCACAGGGCCGTTAAGTGACTTGCCCAAGGTCACACAGCTAGCGAGTGGCAGGCCTGGGAGAGACAGAGGCCTGTCTGACTCCAGAGCACTGACTGGAAGTCCCTTCCTCTCCTGGGCCTCCTTTTCCACGTCTGTGGGTCAAGAGGGTAGGACGCATTGCCAGGAGGAAGGGGCGCCTTTTCCTAATTCGCCTAAGGGAACCATGTGCATCGTGGCAGGCCTGCTTACCACTCCGCCGGCATTTAGTCGCTGCTCACTAAACGCTTGTCACTTAAATGCATGCTAGATCTCGGGGAGAGTTTGGGCAGCACGAAGTTTTCTCAGAAGAGGCATGTTGCTAACTGTTCTTTGGGGGGAAAACGTCCTGATTTGCAGCATTAGCCACTTCTCGTGCTATATATACTCCCACAGTGCTGATTCCAAGCCACCGAGTTAGGAAGAGGGGAACACAGTTGGCTCCCGAGAGCCCCTAAGATCTGGCTCCAGAGCACCACTGCAGTGTTACGTCTACGATCTTAAAACTGCTTCTGAAATAGGCTTTGAAGGCCCCTAGAGAGAGAGACAAAGAGACAGAGTGATGGAGAAACAGATAGAGAGACAAAACAGACAGGAAGAGAGAGAGAGAAAGACTGGTGGGGAGAGAGAGAGACTCTACTTTAAGGTTTGGGGACCTCCCCAGGGAGAGGACTTACTTCATTCAAGTCCTATGCAATCTGTGGGAGGGAACTTGCTCAAGGGGAGGCTGGACCAGTGGCTTCAGTCCCCTGCAACGAGCCCATCATCCCTGAAGCAGAGCTCCCAGACGCTTCTTCTCAGGCTGCCTGTGACCTTTGGCCCCAACAGAGAAAGCCCAGAGGGGGCGTCTTGTTCCTGCTGCCTCAGTTCCTTTGCACATGCTGTTCACTGCTTTTAAATGCTGCCCACCTCCTTTAGAGCTTGGCTCAGGTCCCACGGCCCACAGGAAGCTGCCTAACTGTGTACACATCAAGCCCCTCCCATCCCATACAGTTTTATGTACCCCAGACTTATTCCCCCCAGGGCAGGCCCAGACTATCTATCCCTTTCAGGCTCCATCCTCCCTATCTCCCGCCCCGGGGCCTCACCTGCACAAATCCTTATCCATCAAAATCCTTATCAATCGACTGACTGTCCTAAGACCTTCAGCGACAGATGAAGGGACCTCAATTAATGAATTGGACAACCCTTACTTGAGCCCCTACTGTGTGCTAAGGAGCTGGGAGCGATGTGGACTCAGGCGCACAGTGACATCCATAGGGGGAGCTCAGAACATCACGGGGCCACAGACAAGGGGGGCATGAACCCTGCTTGAAGTGTGGGGGTGGCTGCAGGGAAGGCTTCTTGGAGGAGGAGGCCTCTAAGGTGAAAGCAGAAGAGGTATCAGCTGGGCAAGGAGGTGAGAGGATCGGGGCTGTCTGGGGCACAGGGAGCAAGGACGGGAGGGAATCTGGAATTCCGGGAGTGGCGCGTGGTTCAGAAGGGTTGACACAGACCGTTGGGGTGTGGGGGTGAGGGGTGAAGGAGGGGCGCGTCGGGCAAGGCCATAGGAGCCGTGTGTGTGTGTGTGTGTGTGTGTGTGTGTGTGTGTGGCGGGGGGCGGGGGGCTACCGATTCCCTGGTGCACGTGTGGAAGGAGGAGAGCAATGGTGTGGAGGAGAAAGAAAGGTTGGAGGCGAGGCGAGACTGAGAGAGGGAGGAGGCGACAGCGGAGGGGGCTCCCGGACAGCTGCAGTGGGTCAGTGTGATGCAGCCACACGTGAGGAAAGTGGCTGCAGGAGCCGCAGGAGAGCCGGCTCAGCCAGCTGCTCCTGGTCCTTCAGACGGCAGCTCCCGGCCCACGCTGTGTAACCGCCCCCAAGTCAAAAACAGACCCTGTCCTGCACGGGGGCTCTTTAGGTAATGGCCAGAGAAGCCTTTGGACAGCTGAGGATTCCAGGTAGAGGGACGAAAGGGCGAAGGCCCCGAGCGGGATGTGCTGGAGGCCGGGAGGTGGGGTGGGCGTCAGGTCAGAGAGGCCCGCGGGGGTTTGATCAGGCAGGGCTGCGTCAGCCGTGCAGATGGGGGGCTATGGGAGGGTGTGGAGCACGGAGGGACTGTGTCCAGCAGCCCAGTGCCCCCTCGCCTCTCCTCTGTCCCCAGGCTAAAGCAGCATGGAGAGCGGACAGAGAGTGCCCCGAAAAGGCCGGAAGCTGGGCTCCAGCCGCTGGCGGCAGACTCCAGAGCTGGCTGATGGCCAGGATGCCCCCGTGACCCCAGAGCCGGAGTCCTGGTCCTCCCAGGCAGCTGCAGAGCTGCAGAGGTTCTTCCAGGACTGTGGCGCCAAGGAGAGGGGCTTTGTCACCCGCGAGGACCTGGCGGTGAGTCTAAGACCCCATCCCACCCCCGAATCCCTTGTCTGCAGCCTCCTGAGACTCCCCATGGCAGGAAGTCAGGGCTTGCCTGCTCTTTCCCTTTTGTCTCATTTAAAATCTGCTTTCAGAAAAGGCCAAGCACTTGTTTATACTAACATGTAAATGACTGATAAGGCTTTATGTGTTACCCTCTTCCACAAATGTTACATTTTAACAAAGGAAAGGACTTTAAGCCAAAGCAATAACTTGCAAATGGTGTAATTTTAGGTCCATTGAGCAGGGAAGTTTATCTTGGGGAGCAGTCAGAGCCTTGGAAATCAAGCCATGTTGATGACAGATTACTCTTCGGTTTTTCCTCATTCCCTGCAAAGGGGCCTACATGGGTTGCTAGAGTCTCGCTGGCCTGCTGTGCCCTCCAGATACTGCTCCATACACCAGACTTTGCCCTTCCTCCATCAAAACTGAGGCCGGCCCCGTGGCTTAGCGGTTAAGTGCGCGGGCCCCGATACTGTCGGCCGGGGTTCTGATCCCAGGCTAGCACCGTCGCACCGCTTCTCCGGCCATGCTGAGGCCGCATCCCACATACAGCAACTAGAAGGATGTGCAACTAAGACATACAACTATCTACTGGGGCTTTGGGGGAAAAAAAAGGAAGAGGATTGGCAATAGATGTTAGCTCAGAGCCCGTCTTCCTCAGCAAAAAGAGGAGGATTAGCATGGATGTTAGCTCAGGGCTGATCTTCCTCACAAAAATAAAAAATAAAAAAAATAAAAATACACTGACCCTTCCTATATCCCACCCTCAGGGCCACAACAAGATACAAAGAGCTGATGTTAAAATCTAATTTTCAAAAGGGTAAAAAAAAAAAGACTTTTGAGTAAATATAAAATGAATGCTTATCAAAGATCTTATCTAATTAGTTACTGTTATTAATTAATGAGGGAACCAGTAACACGTTATGACGTGTTCAAAGAGCATTCGAGAAGCTCAGATATTTATGGGGTATTTGACAGGAGTGTTAAGATAAGATTGCTGAGTTCAATTTTTAAAATGGCTAATGTCCAACTGGCCATAAATCTTTGGGATTATCTGTTCTACTAGACAAAAATTATTTTCATCTCTTCTGGACAAAAATCTACAAGTTAACAAGTAACTACAGTAAGTCTGGGACTTTTAATTAAAGGTAAACAGTGAAATGAACTAAGTGAATTCCTCCAGTCTAGACAATGCCTGGGAAGTCTTTACCCCCATATGTTATTGAAAGGGTGTGCTGTCTACTTTTTTGCCTTATTTCTAAGTTTCAGATAGTTTTTCTTTGATCATAAATAACCTCCAAAGTTTATTCTTGATATAAAAAAGGCTAGTCTCATTGGGTTTGGTTTGATTATTTCCATAGGAGCAGTGAGGGTGTAAATGAAACGGGTGGGCCTCCGTGAGTTTGCTTTGCAAACCTCGACTTTCAGTATTGAGTCATTTCAGCTTCTGTCCAGAAGTTTTCATGTGGAATCTCAGGTTGGACTTTCAAAACCAGTTTGCCTGGGACTGGAGGGCACCTGGGACGTGGCACTGTCAGTGCTAAAACCTGGAAAGTCTTGGGCAAACTGGGATGGGTTGGCCACCCGCCTTCTATCCTGAGGTGAGGAAACCACGCCCAAGACTCTCTCCACCAGCTTCTACCCGCAGCACCTGTAAATGTGAGTGGCTTCCTCTCTTCCTGAGGTTCCCAATTTTTCTGAGGTCCCTCTCCTGCCCAGAAGGGGCCTTCCTTGTCACCTGGTTCCAGGCCAGCCTCCTGGGAGGGCCTTGCAGGCATTAGCTTCATGGGGGTTCCTTACAGTGGACATGTCACACCCGATTAAATGAGAATTATTCTCCAATATGATACTCCAGTTACACAATTGATTTATCCAATTATATCCCAGCAAAAGGGAGGACTGATTCTTACTGAGCCTGTGTGAAGAACTACATTGCCATGGAACCTGTGTAAATAACTATATTGTCATGGAACTTGTGTAAAGAACTCTATTGCCGTGTAACTATATTGCCAGTAAAATATACTGGCAGGAGAGGGTCAGTGAGATTCAGATACCATTTAAAATGTTTAGTTTCAGTTTACAAAAGCAATAAGCTACTAAACCGAAGGTTAGAGACAGCTCAAGAAGACAGAGAAAGAACTTCCTTATAGATCCATAAAAATAGAACAATAAAAAATAATGCCAACTGTATTCCCAACAAATAACCACAACTAGATTTCATTGAACCATTCTTTCAGGCCCATGTAATTAATTCCTGTTCCGCTGGATCTTGGGTGAGCTGGCTGTTTCTGGACTCGAAAGAGACCTAGAAATTGTCAGTCTGCCAGCTCAGTCTGAAAGTCGGCTAATGTCAGCTTAGAAGCCTGTACCTCAGTAAAGCGTCAATGGTTCACAGAACCTGGTCGAGTCTTCCGCAGAGTTTTGAGTCTGTCCTTTGTGGAAGACACAGCTCTGCGGCCTGCAGCTTTTAACTGAGCCTTCAGGCAAGGGTAAGAATGCAGAAACTTATTTAGTAACAAGACTGAAAGGCTGTGGTTATTTATTACAGTAACTAATAATATCAGAGTGGAAGAGAGGAAAGTTCTCTACCGGGATACAGTAAATGACTAGTTCATCAGGCTTTGATCAGTGTTTTTCCTGAAGATAAGAACAAATTATGAATAGCAAAGGCATTGAGAAATCTCTAGGGCTTTCCCATAAAGCATACAATTTCTTACATATTTATATTAATAGCATTTACCCATATAAACTTAGCCCAGGAAAGGTTGAAAATCTCTTCTGATGTGACAGTTCTTCCTCTAATGCTCTTTTTTCTTTTAACTCAAGTCATATTTGATATTAGATTTTGGGTTACAGGTTAAAAGCTCCAGTTTTTATTTTCTTCTACATGCAGCAAATATTACAAGATTTTTCTTTATTGATAATGGTCAGTTTTTAGGAGCAGGTGTTAAACACAATTGTATTAATTAATCTTAATGAACTTTTAAAATACGTTATAAGTTATCTATATTGTCCAAAAGAACTTCAGAAATATTTTAGCTTAAAGGCTTTGAAATAAGAATTTCCTTATAATTTTCAAAAATGATTTTTTCGTTTTTTTAATTGAGGTGTAATTGACATAACATTATATTAGTTTCAGGTGTACAATATAATGATTTGATATTTTTATGTTGCAAAATGATCACCACAATAAGTCCAGTTAACGTCTGTCACCGTATGTAGTTATCAAACTTTTTTCCTTGTGACTAGAACTTTCAAGAGTCACTCTCCTAGCTACTTTCAAATATGCAATATACTATTGTTAGCTATAGTCACCATGCTGCATATTACATCCCTGTGACTTACGCATTTCATAACTGGAAACTTCTACCTTTTGATCCCCTGTGCTCATTTTTGTCCACTCCCCACCCTCTGCCTCAGCCAACCACCAGTCTGTTCTCTATATCCCTGAGCTCAATTTTGTCTTTTTTTAGATTCCACATATAAGTGAGGTCATATGGAATTTTTATCTTTCTCTGTCTGACTTATTTTACCTAGCATAATGCTCTCAAGGGCCATCCATGTTGTCACAAATGGTAAGATTTCATTCTTTTTTATGGCTGTATAATATTCCATCGTATGTATATATACCACATTTTCTTTATCCATTCATCCGTCAATGGACATTTAGGTTGTTTCCATATCTTGGCTATTAAAAATAATGCTGCAGTGAACATGGAGGTGTATATATCTTTTCGAATTAGTGTTTTTATTTTCTTCAGATAAATACCCAGAAGTGTGATTGCTGGATCATATGGTAGTTCTATTTTTAATTTTTTGAAGCATCTCCATATTGTTTTCCATAGTGGCTGCACCAATTTACATTCCCACCAACAGTGTACAAGGGTTCCCTTTTCTCCACATCCTCACCAACACTTGTTATTTCTTGATGCTCTTGTAATAGTGGTGAGGTATTTAATAAATGTAGAGAAAGATATTCTGAAATTTTTATTTTTTTCCCCAAATTTATGATCTGATATAGGGCAGGCAAAATCAAAAGAGCTATCAGAGAAGATTTGGGCACTAGATTAAGATAGGATCATGGGAGCCTCAGAAATAGTACTTGGATACCCATTTAATCAAAGCGACAATAAAATAAAATATTTTGAAACAAACCTAGAAGAAAGTAACACAATTGCAAGGATATTTAGCTCTTTTATAAGAGAGATGCCTTAGATTTTTGTTTTTTAAAAAATTAGAACACGATAAAGCCAAAACAAAGCAGAGAAAATCATCCTGCTGAGATATGGAATCAGTTATCTGAGCAACTTACACGGAAGATAAATAGTCACCTCTTTTTAACCTTTGCTAAGAACCCTAAAAGCAATTTATCATTTTAATAGTGATGGAGCCAAATTCTAGTTTTGCATCAACATAACATGTGGCAGTAAAAGTTTCACAAGTTTTTTAGAAATTTATTTTTAAACTTAGGAAAACTGAGCCAAATTTGGCAAAATGTTAACCTATTTCATAGCTTATTTTTAGACTCAGGTATTATAAATCAAGGCCAATAAGATACCCTTTCAGCAAACCCTCTACAACTCTCTATATCCATTCAGGTTTTGCCTTTTTATCCTTTTTCGTGTTCTGGAGCAACCAGACATTTAAGACAAAAACCTCTCCCCTTCCCCTTGGAAAGCAAAACCACATCCCACTTCCCTTGCAGACACAGCTGTATTTCTCCGTCGCTGTTGTTCCTAGTATAGTCTCAAACATCTCTAGTGATTATAACGTTTAACCAAAGTAATTAACCTCTATTTCACAGAAAGAACTGGGGGGTCAGTAACCGAGAACTGTCTGTCTTACACAAGCATTTTAGTAGACTAGCAAAGCTCACAAACACACATAACACAGCTTTCGACAGTCACACATATCCCATGCACAGCTTTAAAAAAAAAATTGTGATAAAATATACATACCATAAAATTCAGGGGCCAGCCCCATGGCCTAGTGGTTGGCTTCGGTGCGCTCTGCTTCAGCAGCCTGGGTTCGGTTCCTGGATGTGGACCTACACCACTCATCGGTGGCCATGCTGTGGTGGCAACCCACATACAAAATAGAGGAAGACTGGCACAGATGTTAGCTCAGGGCCAATCTTCCTCAACAAAAAATAAAAATAAAAAAACCACATAACATAAAATTTACTATTTTAACCATTTTTATGTGTACAGTTCAGTGGCATTAAGTATATTCACATTGTTGTGCAACTGTCACTACCATCCATCTCCAGAACTTTTTCTTCTCCTCTAACCGAAACTCTGTTAACACTAACTCCCATTCTCTTGTCTCCCCAGCCCCTGGTAACCTCGATTCTACTTTCTGTCTCTATGAATTTGATCACTCTAGGTACCTCATGTAAGTGGAATCATCCAGTATTTGTCTTTTTGCAACTGGCTTATTTCACTTACCATAACGTCCTCAAAGTTCATCCATGTTGTAGCAAACTTCCGAATTCCTTTCCTTTTTAAGAGTGAATGATATTCCCTTGTATGTATGTAACACATTTTGTCTATCCATTCATCCCTTGATGGACATTTGAGTTGCTTCCATATTTTTGTTGTTGTGAATATTGCTGCTATGAACACGGGTGTGCAAATATCTACTTGAGTCCTTGCTTTCTCTGGCACAACTATTTAAAGTGGCAAAAATGAATTCATGCATTAACGTGACCCGAAGACATAGCTGCTCTCTAGCATGTAAAAATAAGAAGTAAAAGGATGTAAACTTAAAACTATGCTTAGCAATCAATGTTTCAGTATTAAACACTTCTTAGAAATATCCAGATAGCCCCAAATTATTTATTAATTAACTTAATTTAATATTCACATTTTTCAAGTTACCTAAGGACCTTGGAAATTGTATTTCAGGTGACACACTACAAAATAGAAGTACTATTGATGTAAAATTTGTTAGAATAATGCATTGATTTAGTTGAACATAAATTTACATTTTTATGATCTTAAACATTATGTACGGATAATGTTGGCTTATTTGATCAGTAAGAAAAAATGAGAAAAATAGGAAATTCAGATTAACTAGTTCCTTTATAAAAACAAATCGAGATTTTATAAAAAGTAGAATGTATAACTGTATTATACTTAATATAAGGCAGAGAAAGCACAAATGGCTATTATTTGTGTTTTATAAGCCAAAATCATTAAGCCAATCTAATTTGTCTAAAAATTCACCTTAATTATGTGAACATGGCTCCTTAAAAGTTTTTTGAGCTAGGAATTTCTTGTAAAAGGGATTAAAAAACAAAATTCTAGCACCTTTAAAGCATTAGATGTTCAGTTTATTTTCTGTGATTTGGGGGAATATTAGGTTTCTAGAAGAACTTATTTGTCTCAACAAACCAATCAACACAGAACTTCTTTGAGAGACGTAGTGCTCCTTACTAATACCCTCCAGGTAATATTTCACACTCTAAACGCCTTTCTGAATTACAGACGTATGTAGAGAGTGTCTGACTTCATTTCTACAACTCCAGCCACGGATCAAAAGTAAACACAGAAACACAAACTCACCAGCCCAGATCTCAGAGAACTGTTCTTCCCACTGGGTACAAAATTCTTAACTGATTTGAGGTCATACATAGAAAAACAAACACTACCAACCACCGACAAAAGATTAGCAAACCAGATTCTCTGTTGTCTCTCAACCAACAGACCTAGGTCTCCCTCATGCAGCCCACAGAGATCACCAAAGGTGAGGCCGTAAAATCAAATTCCCCATCATTGCTGCCACCAAAAACAAGCACACAAAATCAGCAAAAAAAAAGAAAAGAAAAGAAAGAAAGAAAAACTAGAGAAACAGAGAGCCAGCGAACTTAAAGTCCTACTGCACTTGGGCTTCCTTCCAAGTGCCAAGAAGTGCCTGGGCTCAGAGCCCATGAGGGGTTCTTCTCCAGCAATATGGTTGATTTGGTTCTGACAGCAGAGTCCACTGGGGCATCTCCACAGAACCTCCAAAACTGCTGAAGTATAATTGCCAAAACGGTAAAATCACAACCCTGAGACAAATATAGAATGAACCTATGGGGCCAGCCCCTTGTGTAGTGGTTATATTCAATGAGCTCCGCTTTGGCAGCCCAGGTTCGCAGGTTCGAATCCTGGGCGTGGATATACGCCACTCATCAGCCATGCTGTGGCAGCAGCCCACATATAAAATGGAGGAAGATTGGCACAGATGTCAGCTCAGGGTGAATCTTCGTCAACAACGACGACAAAAAATTTTAAAAAAAGACAAAAAAAGAATCTACATCAAAGATATTATTAAACTCATTAATTAATGAGAAATGTGATGAATGGTTGAAAGAGCATTTAAAAAGCCAGATAATTTAACAAAGACATGTTAGCATCAGATTGCTGAGTTAGATTTTCAAAAGCTGGTTAATGTCCAACAGGCCACAAATCTTTGGGGTTATCTGTCCCATCAGACAAATGTTATTTACATCCCTCCTAGACAAAATCTACAAGTTCCCATGTGACTTCATTTAGTCTGGGACCTTTAATCAGTCCCGAGAGATGAAGTAAGTACATGCTTATAGTCTAGAAAATGCTTGGGTGGCCTTTGCCCCAGTAGAGTACTGAAAGGATGTGCTGTCCACGTTTTGGACTTATTTTCAAGTTCCAGATAATTTTTGGAGGCTGATAAACACATTCTGGGGAGGATTAGCTATTGTCCTTCATTAGGATCCTAAAGGGATGCAACTCAGGAGAGATAAGGTTTGATGTTGGATGAAGGAGGGGAAAAGAGTTGGAGGAAGTTCAAGGCTCTGCTGAGAGGCTGTCTTGGATGGTGTCCAGGAGCCTCAAGGGTAGGCCCAGGGTCAGGATGGGGGTGGGACTCCAAAACTGGGGAGAGGAGAGGTGGGGGTGGCTGGAGACAAATACCTCTCTTTTTTTGAGAGTGGCCCAGAGCTCTCCCAGTGGGAACGGCTGCTCAACTCACCCCTTCCTTCCAGGTAGCCAAGTTCAGCTTCCTGGGCGGCGAGGAGGAGCCGGGGATGATCTTCGACTGGGTGGACGTGGAGCGGAAGGGACGCCTCTCCCTCGAAGAATTCAGCTCTGGGCTCAGTATGTCTGTCCTGGGAGGGCGTCTGGGGACTTGCTACACCGCCAGGCGTCCCCTGCAGTGCGCCCAGCACAGGGCGAGGCTGGGCTGACAGGAGAGTCAACACTGACACCTTACTAGCCGGAGAACCTTCAAAACACCCACCAGAGCAGTTCGGGGTGTGGATGCTATTACAGATTACTGTGGAGACAGGACACCGAGCCTGGGTGGGGACGGCAGTTGGTTCAAAGCAGAGCTGAGCCTTAAGACTCTAGCCCAGGAGACCTCTCACTTCCTTTCCCACCAGTGAGGGCAGGTCATTGGCTGGGGGCTCCCCTCAGCATCCTCCTCCTCCTCCAGAGAGAGGCCTCCAGGCTTGCTTTCTAAGTAAGGGAATTCCAGGCCCCAGGGAGCTGCAGAGGGTGCTATTTAGGGCGTGGGGGCTTCCCAGCCCCTGAGCCCCCACCAAGCAGGACCACACTCCAACACCTGCCTCTCAGATAGGCCCAAAAGAACCTAGAGAGACCAAGGCTGCAGGGCACAATTCTCCACTGATCTCCATGGGGAAGACCTTCCGGCCCGGGGAATGGAAGGTGTGGTGTCCTTGCAGAGACCCTGCAGAGCACAGTTCATCCTAAATGTCTGCAAAGCCATCCAGAGTTCTCAGGTCTGCTGAGCCTCCAAAATTTGAGGGACAATGGAGAGGGAGGCCAGGAATCTGCATTCACAGGTCGAGGCCGCCGCAGGAGGTGGTTGCTCCACTTCTGGTGATTGAGAAGCTGGGAGTGGGGAGGGAGAATCAGGGCCTGGAATCAGGGGGTCAGGGGTTGGTAGGGGAGGGGCAGAGGGAACAGTGTTGTCCGTGCAGCCCCAAGGGGCCATCTTCACACCTGTATCCAGTCAGGCCCACCATGCCAGGGACCTTCCAATGCCTGTGGAACAAAATCCAAACTCCTGCCCGGGCCTGCAGGGCAGCACCGTCCAGACTCGCCACCGCCTTGGGCTCCCTCAGGGCCAGTCACCTCTACCCGTCTGCCAGTCTGGCTCCTACCTCAGGGCCTTTGCATCTGCTGCCCTCTCTGCCTGGAATTCACTTCCCGAGAAATCCACATGGCTGGCTCCTTCTTGTTATTCACATCTCAGTTCCTGTCACCTCCTCAGGACACACCTGACCACCTCTTCTGAAGTAGACCCTGTCCAGTCCCTCAATGGAAATTACTCTGTTTATTCCTGTAGTTCACTTAGCAAATTTACTTTAAAAATGTGTCCCTTTCAGCTCTCGCTAGAATGTCAGCTCCTCCAGGGCAGGGATTTTGGCCACTTTTGTCCCCAGCACATAGTAGATGCTCTGTAAATATGCCTTGACTAAGTGAGAGAAGACTCTGTTGGCCACTGTGGAGCTGCTGTGTGACTTCCAGCAAGTCTTTTGGTCTCTCCGGGCCTGAGATGTTCATCTGTAAAATGGGCACAGTGTCCACCTTGAGTAGACTCCCAAGGTTGATATGAGGAACGCATGAACATGGCCCTGCATAAATGTGATTGACACGGATATAATTACTTCTTCAAGGACTGCAGCAGGGCAGGGGGCTGGGTCCAACCCCGCTCTGCTCCCTTCTGTCCCCCTCTGTCCCATAGAGAACATCTTTGGCTCCAGCCCGAGAACCCACAGGCTCCGCAGAAGGAGGCCACCGCCCTCCAAGCAAGGATCCTTGGCCACCAGCCTCCCAGGGCTGGAGGAGGCCAACGCAGAGGAGAAAGAGGCGTTCTTCGCCTTCATGAAGCAGCTGGAGGCCGGCCACTTACTTCCCGAGTAAGGCCAGCTCAGTGTGTGGTGGGGGCGAGGGAAGCCACCGCGGGGCGGTGGGGGTGAGGACTCGCCTGGACACAGTGCCAAGCGGGGAGGCTGCCAGGTAGAGCTGGGTGCAAATTCTGATTTGGCCACTTGTTAGCTGTGTGACCTGGGGCAAGTGGCCTGACCTCTGACCTCTGTGTCTCCGGCTGCAGAGCGAGCGTAGAGCTGCTGTGGGGTTAAATGAAGCCGTGTGTGGAGAACGCCTGCTCACAACGAGTCCTTCCCCCCCCCCCCCCCCGCCCTGTCCTGTCCTACAGGGTCACGCCCCAGAAGGATCAGTGAGTTGAGCTATCAGCCTCCAAGGGTACTCATATTCCTAAAAACACAAGGCTCCCTGGGGGTGCCTTTCTTAACCCAAAGAGAGGGTCCCCAGTGGAGTGATTTCAGACCTGGTGATGCCCGGGGTTGGGTGGGTATGGAAACAGGAGGGCATTTCCTCCAGACTGTCTCAGTCTCTGGGCTCATGGGGGTCACTCACGCTCAGAGAACAGGGGCCCCGCCCGAAAATGCCCCTGTCCCACCCCCCGGCCCCATGGGTCTGTTGGAGCTAGCGAGGGAACCACCCTCTCGCGTGCTCCCGGCTTCGCCCACCCCACAGGGCTGTGTGAGGACAGCCTCTCAGAGAGGAGGCCGGGGGGTTGTGGGGCAAGCAGGGCGGGACTTGGGGTGCAGGCTGGCGGGGCAGGCGTGGTGGGGAGCCACTTACTCACTTGGAAGCTTGGCCTGGGCTCTGCCCTCTGGCATCTGTCTTCATAACAATTAAATCTGCGTGTAGCGTATGAAAGCCGCATTTATCCAGCGCCACCTGTGTGCCAGGCCCTAAGCTGGTGCTTTCGCTGGGCGTGTCTCTCACTCTCCAGCAACCTCGCTGAGCAGGTATCAGCCTCCCCATTTTACAAATAAGCCCAGAGAGGGCCTGAGACTTGCCAAAGGCCGCACAGCTACAGAGTGGGAGAAGAGAGAAGGCAGATGGAAGCCCCGGGTCGTCGAGTCCCCCAGGTCCCCACATGCCACAATTAATCACCAAACAATAGAGAGACAAAGTGCTGTGAGGATTCAACAGGGGAGAGGGCACATCTGGGAAAGTTTCCTGGAGGAGGTGGCACTTGAATTGCACCTTGTAGGGTGTAAATGGAGTTTTGTGGCCTAGGTTCCCAAGTTTCTTGGAGTGCTGTCATTAAAACTGAGGAGTGGGCTCCCTCTGCTTCCTGGTCCCACCTCGCATCTAGTCTCTGGCTCTCCTCCCCTCCCCAGGCAGGCGGAGATCTGGCAGCTGTGGGGGAAGCTGCGGCAGGAGGAGCCCCAGCTGGCGGGCAACCTGGAGGCCTTTCTGGCCAAGATGACCAGCCGCCTGCAGGAGGCCCGGGCCGACAAGGAGGCTCTGGAGCTGAGCCTGAGGAAGTGAGTGGAGGCCGGCTGCCTCGCCCACCCGCTATCCGGCGCATAGTGGGGACTCTTCACATTTTAGTTGAATCTTCATTGAATCCTTTCAGCTCCAGAAGAATGGAGGCCAGGGGTCCCCAGCAGGGCCTGGGAGCTGGATGGGGCGGAACTGAGCTACAAGAAGGGGTGACTTAGGGGACCTGTTGGGGAGGACAGACTTGGGCCTTTAGCGGGAAGGGGAATGGCTAGCGTGCCTGGTGCAGGGCCACTGTGGCACCCACTCCAGGGGCCCTGCTCACGTAGACTACAATGCGTGTGGTGACCCTGGGGTTGGCACGGGCGCAGCCCTGCCAGGGCCTCTGAGTTATGGGGGTGGGGGGATGGTGGCAGCAGGAAGTGGGGACAGAGTGAAGGGGCGATGGGGACCATGTGACAGGGCCGGGGAACCAGTATTTTGGTGACGGTTACAGGGGTCAGTGTGAGGGGATCAGGGTGACCACGTCAAAGGCGCGTGGGTCAGGAAGCTGTTCCTGGGATGAGTGTTCTCCGGGTGACAAGGCTCAGTGACCTCTGGCAGAGCGAGGTGAGCAGCAGGGTGGATCCCAAACCCAGGCCCAGACCACCCCTGCCAGCTGCAGGGTCCCAGGGTGCTGACGGGCTGCCTGCCCCACTGCCCACCCCTCGCAGGCGGGACTCTCAGCACCACCGCGAGGTCCAGCAGCTCTACGAGGAGATGGAGCAGCAGATCCGCCGGGAGAAGCAGCAGCTGCAGGCTGAGGTGGGCTCCCCGGGCAGCTTGGACTCCGCTGCTGGCTAAGGGGCTGCTGACCGGCCAGTGGGGGAGCCGGAGGCGGGCGCTGAGCCTGGGCCCCCTGCGCATCTCTGCCGGGTCTCGCCGTGTCCCCCGGAGCCAGTCCTTCCACTCCCTGGGCCTCAGTATCCTTGTTGCCACAGTCCAGCCCCTAGCCAGGGAAGCTGTCCTGAGACCCCTCCTTGCTGGGACGTCCTGGACCCTGCACCCCAGGCCTGGGTGAAGTGTGGGGAGGGCTGCCTGGCCCAGCTGGGTCTTAGATTCTGCGGTTCAGGGGCTGAGACCTCTCTGCTCCCCAGAGCAACTCCCGGGACCTGGCCCTCAGCTCCCAGATGCAGGAGCTCCTGGAGGCCAAGGAGCATGAGGTACAGCAGCTGACTGAGGGCCAGAGGGAGGTGAGTGACATGCCTTCCCCGGGGGCCCAGTTTCTGAGGATTTCCAGACTCTCACCCCCATCTCCATGGACCTGCCGTGAATGCTCTCTGATTCTGACTGGATAAGTCAGCCTGAAGCCACCAGCCCAGCCCTGAGGATTCACTGGGCTGGCTGGGCTTCCAGATGAGAGTAGCCCCCTGGGAATGAGGTGTCTTGGGCCCCTGTCTGCGACCGGGCCAGGTAGTACAGTGGGAGCACTGGCACTTGGGTCAGAAAGTCCCTGCTGTTCCTTAAGAGCCATGCAAATCTGAGGACATAACGTTGCTTGTCTCGGCCTCAGTTTCTCCACCTGTAAAATGGGTCTAGCCACATCTACTGCATCTCATGGGCTAGTTGTATGAAATGAGAGAGTAAATGGGGAAGCATCTTGAAACAGGTGAGCACTGGGCAAGCATGAGGTCTCAGTGTTGGAGAGGCTTGGTGATAGGGTGGTTCAGCTCTGGTCTCCACTGTCAGCTGAGTGACCTCGGGCAGGTTTTTAACCTCTCTGAGCCTTGGTTTCCTCATCAGAGAAACAGAGATCAGAACTCTTGCCTTAGAAGGCTGTCGTGATGACTAGGGATACTATATTTGAGGGCATAAGATGGTGCCTGGCACGTAGTAGGTTCTTTATACATCACAGTTGTTACTGTCTCTGAAGCTGACCTAGTCTCCCTGTCAGATTACCTGCTGCCCCGACGCCCCAGGTCTCGTGGCCTATGGTCACTTCCAGTTGGCGTTGTGGCTGTCTTTGGGTCTGAGGCCCTGCCCGACTGTCTCTTCCTCCCTCAGCTTCAGGCACTGACCATAGTAAGTCCCCATCTGCTGTAACCCAGGCCACCAGCACCCCTGCGCACTGGACGAGGTTCCCGGAGCTTCCCCACCACGGCCTCGGCTGGCCCTGCCACCTGGCCTCACCCTCCTGACACGGGTTGATTTCCCAGCCGCCTCTGCACAGCTGCTCCTGGGAAATGGAGGCCGGCCCCTTCTGCCAAGAGAGGAGGTTGGACTTTCCACATGGGGCCATTTTGTCCCACAGGCGATATGAAGCCTCTCCCCTCAGGCCATTCATTCCTTCACCCAACAACTATTTCTGGCACACCTACCATGTGCCAGGCACTGTTCTAGGTTCTGAGGGACCTGATACGCACAAACCCTTGCCCATGGAGTTATTGTCTAGTCATGGAGGCGGATGATAAAATAAGCAAGTAAAATCTATAACACATCAGATAGTGGAACTGCTAAGGAGAATAAAGTAAAGCAGGGCAGGGGGATGGGAGGGCTTTGATAGGAGAGTCAAGAAGGCTCACTGAGATGATGACCTGGTGTAGAGACCTGAAAAGGGTGAGGGGTGGGCCGTGTGGTATGTGGAGGCAGAGCTGTCCAGGCAGAGGGAACAGCGAGTGCAAAGGCCCTGAGGTAGGCATACACTGTCAATATTCAAGGAACAGCAAGGGGACCTGGGGGCTGGAGCACACTGAGGAGTAGTGAGAGAGGAGGTCAGGGATGTCACAGGGGTGGGGTGGGGGAGACTGTGCAGGGCCCTGGAGGCCCTTGTGAGGGCTTTGTCTCCCACTCCGCGGGGTCAAGCAGCTCTTCATCCCCGAGTTATGTGACTTGCTGCTGGATCGGGAGCTCCCTGCAGACCATGTGGGCTCAGAGAGGAGCAGCCATCACAGAGTTTCGAGCAGAGGAGAGTGTGCTCCTGTTTACATCTGGGCCCTGGCGGCGCTGGCAGTTGTGTTTCTTACACAGTTGCCTCTCCTCCCTACCCCGACAATTCCAATGTCTCCCCTCGGTGGGAGGGAATGGGGCTAATTAGACCAATGAGGGGTAACCCCACTCCCAATCCTGTTTTAAACTTGGTCTCCGGGAGCCTGGAGTCTATGCCCACAGTGGTCTCGGGAGGCTGCTGGTTGCCCTGGAGGGCAACTGGGCCTCTCTCCTCTTCACCCTCCACCCTGCAGCTGGAGGCCCAGCTCCACCGCCTCAGTGGCTCACACCAGGAGGCCAGCGCCGAGAACCAGCAGCTTCGGGAGGCCGAGCGTGACCTGGCTGGGCAGCTGGAGGAGGTGCGGGGGCAGCTGCAGGTGACCAGAGGGCACCTGAATGCCGCCAGGAGCCGCGTATCCTGGCAGATGGAGGAGGAAGCGAGGCAAGCAGCTGCCGTGCCTGGGCTGAGGGGGAGACAGGGGCTCCCTGCAAGAGGGGAGGGAGGTTCTGTCCTCTGAGGCTCTGTCAGGCCCAGAACACACGGTCTCCCTCCTTAAACCTCATGACAACCCTGCCAGGCTGCGATCATCATGCCCATTTCTCAGACGAGGAAACTGAGGCATGGAGAGGGGAAAGTCATGTGCCCAAGATCACACAAGTGGGGTTCAAACACACACGCACACACCAACACTGGGTCTAGTGCAGTGCTGGGTCCCTGGCAGGCACTCACTCTGCTTGTTAAGCTTAGAGGAGTGGGATGGGCCAGAATGCTCAAGGAAGGCTTCCTGGAGGAGGTGAGGCTTCATATAGGCCTGGAAGGATGAGCATGATTGGATGAGGGGGAGGAGTGGGGGGCGCAGGCCAGGTAAGCAGGACTGTCTGCCCAAAGACTGGGCGGGAGGGCGGGCCGCGAGGTGTGAGGCTGATGGTGAGGGATGTAGGCGGGATTGGTGTGACATCTACCTGCCCCTCCCCTGATCTTAGCTTCCCCGTACCCTTTCCAGTGTCCCCGGAGCAGGTGAAGAGAAGGCTCCAGACCCTCAGGCAGTCTCCTCTGAGGAGGCTCCCCTGCCAGAACTGTTTGGGGACAATGATGACTGGGACCTTCTCCTGAGCAACTTCAGTAGCCCCCAGCAGAAATTTCTGCAGCTCTCCTGGAGCCCGCCCCAGACCCCAAGGTCCCCTTCAGACCCCCCGACACCCCGAGTGATCAGGCAGATCTCCATCTCAGAACCACATGCTGGGCTGTTTGAACAGAACCCATCTTCAGATCCGGATGGGGCTCCAAGGAGCCCCCCTGGGGTGCCTTCCAGGGCCGAGGAAGGCAAAGACGTGGACCCGGATGGGCAGGACATCCGTTCAGAGCGGCCTGTCGAGCCTCACAGCCTGGAACCTAAGGAGGAAGCAGCACCCGGCCCCGAGGACCACTTCTCCTGGGGTCTGCCGGAGACCCCAACTGGGGAGTCCGGGGCCGTGGGGGCAGCCGCACTCAAAGTGCTCGTTCCTTTGGAGGATGGACCCCCTCCCCATGTGAACTCTCCCCCTGCCCAGGCTCCAGCTGGGCCCAGCGAACAGTTCCAGGCCTCAAACCCAGATGACGAAGGCCCCGGGCCTGGGCCTGTCCCAGCCACGCCGCCCAGGCAGAGAGAGGCCCTCTGTCAGGACCCGTACACTGCTGGCCCTGAGCCAGGCGGGGGGTCCCTGCGAGCCGGACCCCTCACACCGGGGCTGGCTGAGCCCTCCCAGGGTCTGGAGCCTGTGGGCCAGGCTCCCACAGAGGAACTGGAGCAGGGCAAGCCGGGCCACGTGCAGGAGGGCTGTCTTGGGGGGCTCAGAGAAGCTCACGGCCAGGCCCTCGGGCCAGACGGGCTGCCTGCCCTCCCTCGCCAGAGTCTGGAAGAGGAGTCCGGGGCTGAGGAAAGGAAAGAAGCAGACCAAGGAGGGCAGGATGGCAGTTCAGAGCAGCCAGTTGAGGCTCACAGCCTGAAAACTGGGCGTTCAGAACTCCCCCAGCAAGGTTCTCCGCCTGGTCCTCTCCCGTATGACACACCACAGGCTCAGGCTCCTGGAAAACCGTCACCCCCAGGGGGCTCTCCCTCCATGGGGGTTCAGCCTGGGGATGCAGCAGGGCCCCGGGAGCCCACACACACCCTCCCCACCACGGCTGAGCTGGAAGCCCCACCCACAGTTGCTCATGCAGAAGTAGAACAAGGCCCCTCTCCATCCAGGGAGCCGAGGGCAGAGCACAGGCCTGAAGACCCAGGAACGGACTCCGGGGAGGCTGGGCTGCCCCCAGCCCCAGGGGACCACACGGCCAGTGAGCCTTCAGCCAACCCTGACTACGTCTTCCACGTCATCTTCCTGGGAGACTCGAACGTGGGCAAAACCTCCTTCCTGTACCTACTGCACCAGAACTCCTTCGCCACTGGGCTGACGGCCACCGTGGGTAAGGGCCCGCCGGGGAGGGCACGGCGGGGAGGGGAGACCCGGGGGCCTCGACCAGTAAGCCGGAGCAGGCCCAGAGCGAGCCATCCCTGAAGGAGCTGCAGGTTCTGTTCTGGCCACAGGCCCTGCATTAGACAATATTTTATATGGGCATAATCTTGCTATTTTACTAATCATCTCTAACTACAGGTAATTTGCTTTTTCTGTATTGACCTGATTAGCTTTTAATGTGCCCCATCCACAAAGCACCCCGCAATTTAGGTGCCAGCGCTGGTGGAGGGTGAAAACAAGTCCCCACCCACGTGGCCCATGAGCAGGCCACTGTAGGGGCCCTACTGGGCGGATTTGTCCGTGACCAGCCCCAGGCCCGTCAGTCAGGCCCTGGCAGGAAGCCGCCTTGGGCAAGTTGAGTATTTTATAGAGAATGTAGATGCAGAGTGTGGTAAGTTAGGAACCCAGGTGCCTGAGTTCAAATCCCAGCTCGGCCACTTACAAGCAGTATGAACTTGGGCAAATTATTTAACTGCTCTGAGCCCCCAAACTCTCATCTGCGTAATGGGGACAATAATCGTGCTGACTTCCTAGAGCAGGTGTAAGGATGAGTTCAGTTAATACATGTCAAGCTCTTAGGATAGTATCTGGCATGTAATATCGATAAATACTATTTTTATTGTTATCATTATAAGTAAATATTTGATAAAGTCTAATTCAGTGGCTCCTGCAAACGACATGCCCCAAAGCACAAAGCCTCCTCTCCCTGAAAATATCGGGTTATATGCCCACCGTATAGAGCAACAGAAAATGAGCTCGTGGGGTTGAAAGGGAGATCCGCTTAGGGACAGAGATGGAGCGATCCACGTCTGTGTGTCAGCCGGGGCACGTGCTGCCTGGGGACCAGGGCCAGGTTAGTGGGTAAATGACACCCCTCACGCCAAAGAGGCCCCACGACAAGTTCTCAGACTTTTCTCTGCCTAAGAATCCTCAGCTGGGGAGCCAGTTAAAAACACAGTGTCTTTGGGAAGGGGGACCCCGCAGCAGGCCTGGCCTGATGTACAGCAGGGTCACAGGGTCTGCAAGGCCACTCATTAATTATCGAAACTCCTGGTTGCTGACCACCTGCAGTGCACCAGGCATCTTCCATACGCGTCTTGTTGCTTACAACAACTCTCCTATAATTGAGCCTCCCTCGTTATTATGTGGTGAGAAGGTTCCATAAAATTCAATCAAGAAAAGCACAGGTTGCATAATTGTCAAAAGACAGGGCAAGGCTGCAGGCACTCCTGGCCTGCCGGGGGTACCTGAGAGCCAGGTGCAGATCCAGGTCTGTCCCAGTCCCAGCTGTGGGTTGGTGCCCCTTGGTGGCTGTCATCCATCTGGCATAATTATCACTGGGGACTATTCTGGCTTCCTCATCATGAACTTTCCCCCCTCAGCATCACCCTCCTGCATTCCTGCCTCCCTCTCTCAGAAGATGGGAACAACGGCCTGCCTGCATTCGAGAACAGGGCTGGGTGGAGGCCCAGAGCCAGAGCCAATTGAGTTATATCTGAATGTGCATTTTTGCCAGGCTTTCCCATATCTATCCCCATTTTACAGATGAGGAAAACAGAATTGGAGACCTGATTAAGTTTCTTGCCCTAGCTGGGCCCCACAGTTCACACCCAGGGCCACCTGCCTTCCTAGCACATGCCCGACCCCAGGAGTTCCACCCGCCCTTGGTTCAGCCTGGCCGTCTCCCTGGGGCTGCTCGTGTAAAACCGCAGATTCCTGGGGAAGGAGAAAACGTTATATTCCTAACAGTTTACGTGGTTAAGCTGTAACATGCTTTGGGGAGAGTGTAGGGACACATGGGTGGGTTGAGGAGGGCGTGGGCAGGGAGGTGGAAAAGTAGAAGTAAATGAGGAGTTATTAAATGCAAAGAATAATCATTAGAGTTGTTCAATAGATTACACGGTGAGTATTTAAGCAGAGGCTGGATTTTATCACGGGGTGGGGGGTGCGCGAATTAGAGACAGAGGTTCCCGCAGACCCTGGGCTTCCTGAGGCCTTCGGGAAAGAGGGCAGTAAAGAGAAGTGGATGCTGCAGACAAGCTGCCGCTTCAGCACTTTGCTGAGGTCAGGCCTCCTGGGCAGCCGCTTCTCCCAGCTTCTCCCAGCGTCCAGAGCTTGGGGCGGGGAGGGGGTTACGGTTTCAATCACTACCGGGGGGCAGCAGCTGGTGCCTATGGGGGTCAGCGTCAGAGACCTTGAGAAAGCCCCCTACCAGCTCAGGGCTGATAGAAGGAACAGCCCCTTTCCTGAGCTGACCCAGGGCGGGCAGTGGGCTCTGCAGCCTCAGGGCTCCATTAGGAAAGGGGGGGGGGGGTGACGGAGACAACGAAGCCCCTCTCCATCACCCCCCACCCCACCTGCTTTCCTCGGGAAGTGGGGGTTGGCAGGAAGGTGCACCCCAAAGATTCCAAACCTCCCTGGGATTTCACTATTCCCTCCATATTTCCAGGGACAGAAAGAATTTCCAGGGTCATGCTGAATCATGACCACAGGGAGGGGTGGAGCTGTGAAATTTGAGGGGCTGGGGTTCAGCGAGATAAGAATTAATAATGATAATAAAAATTGTCTCCTGTCAAGCACCCCCCCCCCCCCAGAAACTGGGCTGAACCTTGGACAGGAGTCATTTAATCCTCCCAACCACCCTCCAATGTGGGTCTTTCTGAATTGCCACCTTGCAGAAGAGGAAGGCGGGCTCAGAGAGGTGAAGTGACTTGCCTGAGGTCACACAGCTGGTACAGTGGCAGAGGGTGGACAACTCACAGCCTTGTCAGTCTTCCCTGAAGCCAGTGCTCCTCCTACCCTCTGGCTGCCTGTCTGCCCTGCTGTCTGGTTGAAGGGGGAAGATGCGTGCAATAATTAGGGAGCGAAACAAGGAGTAGTATAAAAATCAAACAATGAAACTGATTTTCCTGCGTGGCCTGAGGGATAAACATTGCTGTGCAGTCGGGAAGACAGCTGTGTTCGTGGAGGTCAGAACAACGCATGGTGCCTTGCGTTGGCACCTACATCGGGGTGCGGGAGTGAACCCCGTGGGCTAGGTGGTCAGGGAAGGCTTTTTGGAGGAGAGGGGCTCTGGAGGATGGATGGGCTTTGGAGAGCAGAGGGCAGCCCAGCAGCGGAAGGTTCCCATCCCACTGGTTGTCCCCCACTGGTGTTGGGGACAGGCCTTGGCTAGAAGTCCTGGATGGTAACTTGGAAGTAGGCCTAACCCGCCTCTGTGTGTCCTAGGAGTGGATTTTCGGGTCAAAACCCTGCTGGTGGACAACGAGTGCTTTGCACTGCAGCTCTGGGACACGGCTGGCCAGGAGAGGTGATGACACTGTCTACACTAGTAATATTGGGACCCGGGCTGAGCCCGGGGTGCGGGCAGTGGAGGGCAGCCCCAACCTTGAGGAACCAACGTGGGCAAGAGGCAACCGAGGGAAAAAGAGGCATCCGCCCCCTAAGATTCAGGGGGTCGGGGAAGGAGACATGCGTCGAGGCCCATGGGGGAGACCAGGCAGCAGACCCAGAGGCCCCCTCGGCCTGGCAGGGCATCTGTGAAGGTCATCCCAACATGGCCCTCGGGACGGCCGCCCAATCGCCTGTCCTGAAAACGCTGGCCTTCCACTTTCCAGTTAGGCGGTAGTGAGCAAACGTAAAATGTGAAAGGCACATCTTCTGTGACCCAACAGTTCCACTTCCAGAAACTCATTCTACTGACAAACTCACACGTGACTATAATGTCAAAGGGCCAAGACCGTCCTCAGCAACATCGTTTATATTACGAAACCTTGGGAACAACCTAAACGGCATCAGTAGTGGAGCGGTTAAGTAAGTTGGGCTCTGTCCACACAGTAGAATATTATGAAGCCACAAAAAAGATGCAAGACCCTCTTTATGGACCAATAGGGAAATACTTCCCAGACATTTTATTAATGGGAAAAAACAAAGTACAGATTACTGAACATTAGCGAGTACCGTAAGTGTTTTACACTGTATTTGTGTTAATTGGGACAAAGGGTGTGTGTGTGTATTATATGTATGCGTGTGCATGCACATATAAGTTTATGTATATTCATAAAATACCTCTGGAAAAATATTTAAGAAACTGGAAACCCTGGTCACCTCTGGGGAAGGGGAGTGGGTGGCTGCAGGTTGGGGGTAGGGTCGGGGGGACAGACTTTTCACTGGGTGCCTTTGGTACCTTTTGAAATTTGAGCCCTGAGAACCATTACCTATTCAACAATAACTACGCTGTCTGAAGGGGAGCAATTAGAAGTGGGAACGGTTGATTGTCCCACTTTGCAGATGGAGTGGCTGACGCCTAGAGAGGCCAGGGCCTGGGGTCAGCCCACCAGGCCTGGCCTCACACAAACTCTGGGCCCCAGGTACCACAGCATGACGCGGCAGCTGCTCCGCAAGGCCGACGGAGTGGTGCTCATGTACGACGTGACCTCCCAGGAGAGCTTTGCCCACGTGCGCTACTGGCTGGACTGTCTCCAGGTGAGCTGATGGCTGCTGGGGTTGGCCTCAGTTTTTGGAGTCAAGAGGGAGCTGGTATCCTGCCCACTCCCCCTATTCTCCTAGGATTATAAATGACATAACAGACACGTGGGTGACATGACTCACTGAGGGCGTGTGGCTGGATGGGCTGGGAGTATAGTAGCATAAAGAAACCACAACCACGTACTATGGCCTCCAAAACAAACTACTTCCTTTATCACATGAACATTTCTTTCCTACATACAGCAGCTCTGTGATGTCTTGTTAACACCTGGTAATAATGCAATTCTATTACTACTCGAGGTGATAACGCCTCTGTCCACGCATCTCTAGTTCTTTCCCCATGTACTTAACTGATACATATATACCGAAATTCTGCAGTAGGGGTATGAAGCAAGACATATTGTCTTCTCTCTAGAAGTTTCTAGTCTAGTTAAAGAGTTGCAAAAGAAGTGGGTAAGGTAATGTATGAGGGGAGCAGGGCTCTGGGGTCTGACAGGACCTAGGTTTGGACCCCAACTACCCCACCCCAACTCTGTGACCTTGGACAAGTGACTTAACCTCTCTGAGCTAGAAATTTCCAACTTCTCTCATAGAGGAGTTGTGGGGATTAACTGATATAATTGCTTTCAGCACAGCACCTGGTATACAGTAAGCACTCAGTAAACAGAGCTGTTATTATTATTGTCCATGAAACAATTAGGAAACGAGCCAAGGCAGCCTGTGTAATCAAGTGCTGGGCTGTTCAGCACAGACAGGAAGAGAGGGGCATGGGCAGGAGCAAACCAGGAGGGCTTCCTGGGGGAGGTGCCTTTGAGGTTGGCCTTGGAAAGTGGGTGACATGTTTGCAGGCAGAGAGGAGGGGCAGACTCACTGCAGATGGAAGGGGAAGCATCAAGGTGGAAGGGTGTGGAGTGAGTGTGACATGGAAAGGTGTGTGTGTATGTGCAGGGAGGAGGCACACGGTCAGTGTCCTGGAGGGCAGGACCAAATCCACCCAGGGCCTGGCACACAGCAGGCGCTCAGCGTGTGTGGCTGAGGGAGCGTGTTCTGTGTGCAGGAGGCGGGGCCGGACGACGTGGTCATCCTTCTCCTGGGAAACAAGACGGACTGCGAGGAGGAGCGGCAGGTGCCCACGGAGGCTGGGCAGCAACTGGCCCAGGTGAGCATCTGGGCATCGGACCCTCCCCCTGCCTGGACTGGGCAGACTCCTCCCTGGAGGGTAGTGAATAGGTCTTCCTGGCCTGGGCACCCAAGAAGGACCCATGGCCCATTCTCGCCCCTGTCCTGCCAAAGGCCAGGAGAGTGGACAGCAGCCTGGCCACGTCTACCTCCACCCACCCCGGCCTTAGACCCAAACACGAGGCTGTAACGGGGGGCCTGACGCTGAACCTCAATGTTGAATTAGCAGATCCCACACAATGTCCTGACTGCGTAAAAAAATCCTCAGAGTCAAAAGGTTTTAAAAGCTTCACTTAAAATTCCCAATCAAATCTTAACTTCGTCTCTGGTCTCTAATTAACATAACACTCCTTCTAATTTATTCTATCTTAAGACCCAAATTCTTTCCTGGGAAGATGGCATCAAAAACCCCACCCCCAGACGGTGGATACTACTTATTTACGAATAGAATTTGACCACATCCCAGAAAATCTGGAAAATAACAAAGAAGGAAAAAAGAATCACTCCCCGCCCGCCTCCGACCCACCCCTCCTGGCCTTTCCATGCTGTATTTCCTTCCTGTCTCCTCTCACTTCTCATGATCCTGAGTCATCACTGCGGCTCCTGGTTGGTGGGAATTTTTCCCTCTTAAAAGTAGTGGCTCATCTCTTTGACATAGTAATTCCTCCTCCAGGAACTTATCCTAAGAGAGAATCAGAAATAATAATCCCTCAGAGAATAACGTTAACGGATACCCGGGTATAATGTATAATCAAACATGTTTCTATGAGGATGTTCTTTACAGTATGATTTATCAGAACAAACATTTGGCAGCCGTTGGTGGTTAAATCGTAGAGGTTCCTGGGAGAGGCTAGCATTTGCCTTTAAGAATCCTGCTCTGGAAAAATATTTAAAGGTGTGGAGTGAATGCTTATAAATAAGGTGAAGTCAGGAAAGCAGGTGCCAATCTGGGCACAGGTTAGGCTGACCACTATGAGATGGCAGCGAGGGGACTGTTTGGGGCGCACCGAAACAGCGATTTCATAGGCTCTACCCCAACAGTCTAATGACATGTAGCCTATGCCCCCCAATAAAAGATTATATAAAACCGAATGGCAATATATACCCGAATAGCAGTTTATATTTTGTACTTATTCTTTTTTATGCTGTATTTTCTAATATTTCTCCCAATTAAATATTTTTTAAATCAAAAAAACATAACTAATGGTTTAAAAATGTCCCCAAGGGCATTTCTCCAAGTCGGGACACAGGCTTCCCTCTGTCACTCTGAGGGCTGTGGAATGTTCCGGGGCGACGTCTCTGACACCTTGGCCAGCCAGGGTGGAGGGACGGTGGGCAGCAGGGTGAGGCTGGGGACTGTGGCTGCCTCGCCTGCTGGGGTTGGCCTAGGGACGTACTGGGTGTGACTGTCTGACTGCCAGGCCTTTGGTGGTGGGGGCTGCGCCTAGACTCTCCCAGGCACCCACACCCCGTCTGTCTGGCCTGCAGGAGCTGGGGGTCTCCTTCGGAGAGTGCAGTGCTGCCTGGGGTCACAACATCCTGGAGCCCATGGTGACCCTGGCCCGGTGAGTGTGCCCCGCGCTCCCCACCCAGAATCCTCCCTGTGGGACAGGAGGCCACTCTGAGGAACACCTGTGACATCGTGGGGCTCACCAGTCTGGGGACGGAGGGAGAGCACCATGCAGAGAGCCTTCTGCCTCCAGTCCTACCAGTCCCATTAGCTGCATCACGTCCCAGAAGTCTCATGGCCCCTCTTTGAGCCTCAGTCTTCCCATCTGTAAAGCGCAGCCAGAGAGTCACTTTCCAGCTCCCCACCTTCTAGTAACTTCCAATGAATTTAGAATAAAATCCAAATGCCTCACAATGGGCTGCATCATCTCCAGTGCCATCATCCTGTCCCTGTGTGCACCTGCACACACACACACTCTCTCTCTCTCTCTTGCTAAGCTTCAGTCACTCAGAGGGGCCTCCCCCCCCAACTGTTCTGGATCATCATCCTCTGTTGTGTCCTTCACAGCCCTTCTTGACACACTGTAATTGCACAGGCCTTTGTCTGTTTCCTTGTCTGTTTCCTTGTTGCCGTCGGCCTCCCACACGGGAAGGTAGCTCCTAGCTCTGGGAGGACAGAGCCATGTCTGCTTGGTTCAGCCCCTCCCCCCATTCCCCGGCCTGGCACAGACTAGGTGCTCAATAAGTGATTGAAATGAGTCGGGGAAGGGGTATTAGACCGGAGGGTCTCTGAGTCCCCGCTCTGACGAAGCCGCTAGAGTGAGCTTGCTGAACTGTAAACCTGATCCCCCTACGATGCCCTCTGGCAGACAACTGCTCAGTAGCTTCCCTTTGCTTTAGGATAAAAGCCCCAGTTCCTGACTGTGGCTTCCAGGCCCACGGAGCCCTGAACCCCTTCTGTCTCCACGGCTTCTCTCTGGCCATTCAGTCCCTTAGGCTTTACGGTTTAGCACAGTGCCTGGCACACAGTAAACATGTTGTGAGTGAATGAATGAATGAGTGAAGGAATGAACTTTTTACTTTTACTTCCCCAACCCCCAGGCCCTCTCTTGACCCTGAGCCTTTCCCACCGCCTGGAATGCACCCCCCTTTTCTACTAGTGAACCCTTGTCCGCTGCTCCGTCTCAGCTCCGACGCTGCCTCCTTCATCCCGGAATCCAGGACTTGGTGTTAAGGCCCCCTGTGTGCTTCCCCACTCCTGGGTCCTGATCACTCTTCCCCTCTGTGTCTCCCTCACCACTCAAGGCAGGGACACGTTGGCTTCATTGTCGTCATCAGAGTCCCTTGCACAGGGCCTGGCACACAGTAGGCTGGAAAGAATGCCAGAAAAGAGACAGAAGGCCCAAGTCTCCCTGGCCCTATTTTCCTGGTGCCGTGTGGAACGCAGGGCAGGGGCAGAGCAGGTGGGAGAGGAAGCTCAGGGGGTGCAGCCCGCCAGCCCCCCAGCTGCACCCACGGGCCCTTCCCTGCTGCCCCCGGGAGGTGAGAGAGAGGACTGACGCCTGGGGTCGTCACACAGGTCACTCAAGATGCAGGAAGAGCGCCTGAAGAGCTCGCTGGTGGAGGTGGCCCCGGAGAGGCCACGGAAGAGAGCCGTCTGCTGCTTCTGACCCCCTGGCCCGGCCGGGTAGGACGGCCAGCCCCCGGGCTTCCTGCTCCTCAGCGCCTGTCCCACTGCCTGGACACAGCAACAACAGAGAGGGCCAGCTCGGCAGTTCAGGAAAATCCTCCCCAGGTCAGGACTCGGATCCCAGGGCAGGGGCGACGCTAACCTACCCTTCGCACTCCAGATGAGGCCTGTGATGGGTAAATAAGGCTGGGGCCGGGGCGGAGTTTAAAACTTTTTTTTTTTTTTTTTTTTGTGAGGAGATCAGCCCTGTGCTAACATCCGCCAATCCTCCTCTTTTTTTGCTGAGGAAGACGGCCCTGGGCTAACATCTGTGCCCATCTTCCTCCACTTTATATGGGACGCCGCCACAGCATGGCTTGCCAAGCAGTGCGTCGGTGCGCGCCCGGGATCCGAACCAGCGAACCCCGGGCCGCCGCAGCGGAGCGCGCGCACTTAACCGCTTGCGCCACCGGGCCGGCCCCTAAAACTTTTTAAAGAAAGGAAAAGTCTAGAAAAACAACTTAAGGAAAATACACCACAGTATTGGCCACATATCTCTGGGTGGTAAAATTATAGGGTGAATGTGCGGGGGTGTTATTTTCCTTTTTATATGTATTTGTATTTTCAGATCTACAGTGACTGGGTATTCCTTATATAATCAGAAATAAAAATAAATGCTGAGAGGAGGGAAAGAAACTTTTCAAGCGGCTTGCTTTGGTGCTGATTACGAATCGGTCTAGCATGTTAATGACAAAGTACTCTGTTCATTAAAGCAGCCCCACTGTCCGGGCCGGGCACAGCTGGCGAACCCCGTCTCACTCACCGTATCTGTTTGCTAGTGTGGGGTGTCTTCTGAGCAGAATCCGATTCCTGGGGAAGAGCAGTGTTCTGATAGCCCCTGATATGCCCCCTTCCCCCTCCCCCGTCTCCCTGAACCCCAACCCCACTCCCTTTCCCCAAGATCTGCCTCTAAGTGGTCACATTCGGGGATCCCGCCCCCTACCCCAAGGCCATGGTGTCCCCTGGGGCAGCCCCCTGCCCTGAGGTGTCACTTTCTGGATGCCCTCGAGGTGCAGCTGGGGTGTGGCTGATGGTGCCTGGGGAGCAGCCAGGGAAACTGGATTCAGATCACTCATGGGCTCCTCTTTGGAACTTTCGTGGGAGTTCCCAGAATTGCACAACATTTGCCTCGTGAAAGATGGCTGCACATGGTAACCGGGGCTGCGTTTTCAGTGCCCTTGGGGATCCTGCTTTAAGAGCCTGAGAGAGACGGCCTCTCAGTGTTGGACTATCTCCTGTCATCTGTGTTTGCTGCAAAGTTGTCTGTCTCCTCTTACCGTTAACCACAATAATGCTCACCGTGTTCGAGCCCAGTGTGTGCAAGGTGCTGAGTTTGGAACCTTGTAATCATTCGGGTACCAGTGAATTCTGCAGCTGAATCAGAGGAAACCCCAGTGTCACAGAGAGACAAGCAAAGACAGCTCAGGAGACAGACGTGCAGAGAGAGAACGAAGGAGAAAGAGGGAGGGCAGGAGATAGGGGACAGGGCCTTCCTGCTTGTTTAATCAAAGTCTCCACTCTTGGCCCCTATCCCTCTGCTCAATTCTAAAAGGGACGCTTCAGCAGCAGTAAGCTCTCTGTCACTAGAGGCATACAAAGCAGAAGCCAGGTGACGCTTGGCAAGAGGTGAGGTGGAGAAGATTCAGGCATCAGAAGCTACCAAAGGTTGGATCCGATGTCCTTAATGGACCCCATTCAACCTTTAGACTATCTGCGGGGTGATTCCTGTGATCCAGCCAGTTCTCTCACTGGACCGCCTCACTGATTCTTTCTTACCCCCAATGTCTTCTCTTTCCACGGATCCTCTCCATCAGCCCACAAGCCTCTCCCTGATCCGAGCAATTTTTAGGCTGTAGTATATTCGGAGAAAGACAGAGAGAAAGACAGAGAGACGGGGAGATGGAGAGGTGGGCTTGCAGTGAGTGATGCCCGGCCCTGGGCGAGGGTGGGGACAGGTCCTGCTGTTGCTAATGGCCTTCTCTCTGGGGTCTGGGGCCCTGGCAGGCACCGACACCTCTGTCCTGTGGGCCCGTGAGCTAATGAGGCAGGCAGGCAGGCTGTGATTCCTGGGAGAGCTGGCAGAGTGGATAGAGCCCCTGTCCTTTGGGGGACCCAGTACAGAAGTGGCCCCCGGGCCTGCCCCTCCCATCTCAGCTCTGCCCCGGCCTCAGGCAGCTGGCTCAGGTTCCCTAGAGGTGGGTGCTAGAAAGGACTGCACACCTGCCCAGAGCCCTCTCTTGGCTTTGTCGGGCTAGATCCAGCTTCTGTGCAGAGTACAGCCGTGGAGGGGCTGCCAGTCTTTCCCGGTGTCAAAGGGCTCCAAGTCAGCAAGCAGGGCCCAGGAACCTCAGAGCAGCACGAAGCTGGTGAGGAGAGCAGCAGGAGGGACTCAAGGTAGACTTCAGAGTGAACTTCCAGGCAAATGGTGAGTTCTCAGGCCATGTCAGCCAAGGGGGCTCTGGTCACAACTTAGCTTGAGGCTGATTAAGAAAAGGAGGGTGGGACTGGGCTGATGGAGCTCAGGGTGAGGAGTGAGAAGGGGAAGGCAGGAGGATAAAACAGAGCCTGGGCAGGGGTGTTAGGGAAGAGAGCTTTGGGAACTGAGGGTGGGCAGGAGCAGAACAACAGCCATCATTTGCCAAGCACCTACTACGTGCCAGGCACTTAACTTGTATTACCTCATTTAATCCTCACATCAACCCTATGAGACTGGGCTTGTTATTCCATTTTACACATGAGGAAAGTGAGGCATAGAGGACTGAGTATCTTGTCCACAGTCACACAGCCAGCAAGTGGTGGTGGGGGCGTTTTGAACCCAGGCTCCAGCGCCCACAAGCTTACCCGTGAAGTTATGGAGCGTCTCATAGGCAGGTAAGGACACTTGGGTGGAGCAGGGGCCAGGTCCTCAAGCCTGTCTTTCCCTCTCCCCATCCCTCTCCTCTTCCCTCTCTCTTTCCCTCCTCACCCTCCAGTCAGGTCACTGCAGGCAGGGCTGGGCCAGGTGGAAGAAACAAACAAGCGGTGACAAATGCTGAGAGAGGGGCTCAAATACAGCTTTCATCCAGGGCAGTCAGGGTGTTGGGGCTGGAGCCTCATTCCTCCTTCCCCTGCAGGCCCTGGAACTGAGACCCAGGAGGGGTGTAGGTGGCAGAATTTGCAGAGGTCCCCTCTCCAGTCTCTTCTCGGCTGCCCTCAGGCAGGTTGCTGCCATGGCGCCCAGAGACCAAGCAAGTCTCCTAGGCAGGGCTCTGCAGGAGGGGCTCGGGGGACCCCAGCCCTGGCTCTGAGCCGGATAGAGAGGAGTCTCTCCAGCCCCCACCCCCAGTGCAGGAGAAAAGGGGATGGGGACTAGAATCAGGACTCCAGTGTCTTGTTTGCTGCTGGATCCCAGAACCTGGCTCAGGGTAAGCGCTCAGGAAATATTTATTTGTTGAGTTAATGGGCAAGTCTCTCCTCACTAAAGCTGGGGGTCCCGGCCTGGTCTGCGGGGTGGCAGGCGGAGACATCGGCCCCTGGGATGACTCTGGGATGCCTAGACCCCATCTCCCGGCCTGAGTCCTCTCAGTCGGGGGCTCCCCATGTCTTCAGCGTGGGAAGGAGGGGGAGTGAGGAGGAAGATCTGACAGCTGGGGTGCAGCGCTCTCCCTCCTGCCCCCCCTGCCCGCCCCCCCGCCAGGCGCCAGCACCGCACAAGTGTAGAGGGCACGGCTCCCGAACTGGTCTGCCCCTTACAGTCATCTGGGATCTTTCAAAGCCCAGACCAATCAAATCACATCTCTGGGGGTGGGACCCCTGCATTAGTATTTTTGAAACTCCTCAGATGACTCCAATGTGCAGGGAACCACTGGTAGGGGCGTTATGCCTTCTCAAAGCCCTTGCACATGGACCTTCGTACTTGAACTTCAAATAAAAATCTGCTTGTTTCACAGGCAGGGCAAGGTTTTGTTTAAAAAACATCATATACATATATATGATATTCATTTATCAGATTTAATTTGTACTCCCTGCAGAAATTTTAGAAATAGAAATTAAAAAGAAGAAAATGAAAATTACCTGAATCTCGCCCTTTAGCGACAGTTCCTGTTGACATCTGTTTTATTCTCTTTATTTCCTCACTTATTTACGGTTGAGGAAACTGAGGTAGAGAAACATTAGGTAATTTTCCCAAGGTCATGGAGCTACCAAGGAGAAGGGTCGGGATTTGAACCCAGGGCGTTGACGAGCCTGTCCCATCAGGTTGTTGTGAGGTCTAAAGGGGCTAATGCATGCCAGGGCACCCACTGGACGCAGGGTCTGGGAAAGGAGGGGGGCTCAACAGGGAAGGAGGGGGGCGGCCTCGGGCTGGTTTCTACGCTGTCCTTGTGTGTCCAGAGCAGCAGGATGGAGCCCAACACCACGGTCACCGCGGGGCTCAGAGCCACACCCGAGCCACTGCTCCGACTCGTCTTCGCCGGGGTCTGCGGCCTCATCCTGCTGGTGGGGCTGCTGGCCAACGGGCTCATGCTGCTGGTGGTGGGCCGGGGCCCCGGCGCCCCCTGCCCGCTCCTTGCCCTGACGGACAGCCTCATGGTGAACATCACGGTGTCCGACCTGCTCTTCCTGGCCTGCGTGGTGCCGGTGCTTCTGCTGAGCTTCCTGAGGCGCGACTGGTGGCTGGGCCCAGCGGTCTGCACCATCAGCCAGGCCACCAACAATGCCACCATGTTCTGCACCTTCTACAGCATGGTGGCCACGGCTCTTCTGCGCCATGTGGCAGTGGCCCGGCCTGATGCGGCCCTCCCGTCCAGCCGGGGTGCCTGCCTGCTTCTCTGTGGGGCCATGTGGGTCCTGGGCCTCACTGCGTCCTTGCCCAACTGGCTGTTCCAGCGAGTCGTGGTGGAGGAGGAGGCAGTGGGGGTGCGGGCCTGCCTCCTGCTCCCGAGCCCCACTCGGACCTCCTGCTACTTCACGCTCCTGGGAGCCCTGGCCTTCCTGCCATGCATGCTGGGGCTGGGCTGCTCTTTCAGCCACGTGGGCTGGCTCCTGTGGACACAGCCCCGTGGCCCCATGGGGGAGAGCACCCGGGAGCACCAGGAGAACACGGGGCTCATCCTTATAGTGCTGGTGGTCTTCGTGCTGATGTGGGGGCCCTGCTCCGTGCTGGGCTATGTAGCAGCCGTGAGGGGCCTGCCTGCCACAACGACGGCTTTCGTGGCATCCAGCCTCTGCACCATCCTGGCCTACTCCAATTGTACCGTCAGCCCCATCCTCTGCTTCTACCTCTCCCGCCCCTTCCGGGCAGGGCTCAGGGACCTCTTCTGCAGGCAGACGGCAGCCAGGCACCCCAGGGGCCTGGGAGGGGCTGCTATGGTGATGGAGAGCATCCAGCCAGGCCATGATAGGGCCCCGGGAGACGGGTGGGGTCTGGCGGGCGTCTGAGAGGAAAGGCTGATGGGAGGCTGAGATTTAAGAGAGCCGGGAAGACCCTTAGTGACATTAGAGCCCATCCCCTCCGTTTTACTGGTGGGGAGACAGATGCAGAAAGGGCAGGTGGCCCAGCAAAGGTGACACAGCAACTAAATGGCAACCAGGTCGATGTTCCCATTCCACCTCGGGGCTCAGATACCTATAGGCTCTACTACTTTCTAGTTGTATGACCTTGAACAAGTCCCTTAACATCTCTGTGCCTCGGTTTTCTCATCTGGAAAATGGGATAATGCTAGTACCTTCTTCACAGGGCTGTTATGAAGATAAACTTACTTAACACATGTAAAGTGCCTAGAAGATGCCTGGTGCTTAGTAAGTGAGTATGAGTGTTGGTCATTACTGTTCTTGTTATCATTTTTTTATTAATTCAGGGGCATCTGAGTGGACAAGAGGGTGGTAAAGGGACTTCCAAAGGCAGAGAAGTTGGGTAGAGGAATGATCTGGGGGCTGACAGCCTGGGGTCCTTAATCCTGAAGGCCTGGGGATTGAGTGGGGGTGAGGGGAGGGGCCAGCCACAGCCTGGGTGGAGGGTCACAGCCGAGGAGAGCCTTTCAGCCGCCTCTCCCTTCTCTGCCTGCCCTCCCCCAGCTCTGTCACACCCACCTCTCAGCCCAGGAAGGGAACACAAAGTCAACCACGCAACAAGAGTCTGGTCCTGTGAGTTTCTGAACGCCCTCCTTTCCTCCCTGTAGTTTCTCTTCCCAACATGGCTGGAGCAGGGGCTCCTTTTGAGGCCCCTTCTTTCTCTTCAGAGCCAACTGGAGGTCTCCATTCTTCCCATCTCCTCTGAGAAATCCCCAAACTCCATGCCCTCCCTCTGGCCCCCTGTGAGCTGGCCTCAGGCTTCTCTACTGGCCTAGGAACCAGGGAGATCTTCTCTACTGAAATTCCCAAGACAACACATTCTGCTTGGTAATAGTGTTACAGCTAAACACACACGCACACTGACTTTGTGGTCAAAAAGTTTGGGAAACATTGGGTTGAACCAAGTCAAACTGGTCTCTGTGCTATAGGACTTATCAGAGCCTTGAATACCCTAAAGGGCAGTGGGACTCTCTGAGAGGGGCTCCGAGCAGGCAGCTCCCCAAAATCCATGCCAGGGAACCAGTGTTCCCTGGAACACACCTTGGGAAAGAACCCAGGAGAGAAGCTACAGTGTGGAGCAGTAAAAATCCTCTCGGTGCCCCAGGGCAGTGGCTCTGAGCCTCATTCCTCTGCCAGGTGGCATCTCCTCCAGACCCTTTCCCACGACGCCCAAAGTGAGGTTAAAAGGGCCGCTGGTTACGAGAACTTCCCTCTTCCTGAGTTGTGACCCCACCCGGTTCCCACTCAAAACGTATTGGAAAGCCAGTCAGAGGGGCATCTAATTACAGGGACGGCATGAATCAGCTCTAATTTACTATCAAATCATAAGAAGTAAACAAGTCCCAAACTTTAGTGTAATTAGTACCAAGTTTCTTGTGATGTGCAGATTGAGAATGGCTGCCTGGAGAGCGGATCCGAGAGCAAACTTGCCAGACAAGGGAGCAGGCCCCTTCCCTGTGATCCTGGTCCCTGAGGGCCACAGGGATTTACATGTGAAGAGGGACAAGGAGGAAAACGGTGTTAATGTGCACGTAAAGTGCAGCAGGTCCCCTGCACATCACACACTTCACGTGTGCATACCTACATGCCACTCCGATGGCCGCATAATAATCCTGCAAGGGAGGAGTGATGGTCCCATCGCACAGAGGAGCAGGAACTCATCCTGGGGACATGGCCTGTGAGTTGTCCAGGCTGCGCCAGAAGGCCCCCTTGGGTGCCCACAGGCCCTGGGCCCTCCCGCTGGCTTGGCATCGCTACCCCAGGGTTGTGGGATTTCCTTGCTCTTTGCTCCAGAGCTGCGGGGTAGCCCCCTGCGGGTGCAACTGTGTGTGTCCGTGTCTCCAGACCTGAGCCGGGCCTGGCAGTAACACTCAGTAAATACTTGTGGAGATGAGTGACTGGGGGATCAAACGCAATGAAGGGACCCATTTATTTCAGAGAATAATCTGATCATGTTACTCCTCTCTCTCACCTCCTCACCATGGCCTACAAGGCCCTATGCATTCTGGATTCTTCACTTCCCTGACCCCATCTCCTGCACTCTCCCCTCCTTAGTGCAGCTCCAACCACATTGGCCTCCTTGCCGTCCTTCAAACACACTAAGCATGCTCCCACCTCAGGGCCTTTGCACTTGCTGTTTCCTCTATGTGGGGCCCTCTGGCCTCAGATATCAGCCTGCCTCCCTCTCTCATTGAGGGCTCATCTTAACTGTCACCTCCTCAGAGAGGCCCTCCCTGACCACCTCATCTAAA
Organism: Ceratotherium simum simum; assembly: GCF_057802395.1. Classification (NCBI taxonomy): domain Eukaryota; kingdom Metazoa; phylum Chordata; class Mammalia; order Perissodactyla; family Rhinocerotidae; genus Ceratotherium; species Ceratotherium simum. The sequence goes on from NC_141912.1 coordinate 38,033,060, forward strand.
ATATCACCCTGTCACTATCTTCTTATTCTTGTTTGTAACTCTTATCACCACCTGCAAATACGGTATTTACCTATTTATGTGCTTACTGTGTGTTCCCCCGTCTTATTTTTGTGTTTGCTGCGAGCTCTATGCGGAGGCAGGCCTGTGTTTTGTTCACTGCTGCATCCCCAGTGCCTAGCATAGACCCGGGCACATTGTAGCTGCTCAGTAAATCCAGCTGAAAAGAATTGAAGAAAGAGAGAGAGAAGAACCCGGACTCTGTCACACAGCACCATCTGTGCTATTTTTCACAGGAGAAAGGAAAACAGGGAAGCTTAGTAAAAGAACCAAGTTTACTTCAGTTTAAGGCAAATTCCACACAGAGACTGTCTCAGAGACGGGCACGGGACCAGACAGTGTAGAAACACCACCATCATGCATGACAGGAAGGGAGCGGTGTGGGGCAGCAGATGGGGGTGGGGGGGGCTGGTCTCTGTCCAGGCACGGGAGGCTCAGAGGGCCGAGGAGCCCCATGCGGCAGGAGAGACTGGCATGCATGACCTGCTCCCCACGTGGGTAAAGGCTGGGCGGCTGGGAGGGCCCACCTTTCCCACAGCAGGGGCAGGGACCCTGGCTCAGACGGCAGAGCCCAAGCTGAAGGACTAGGGTGGATCTGGGGTGACAGCTTGGAACAGGGTGGACCTAGAGCCAAGACGGCCTGGGGGAGGGGGCTGCACTGGTGAGGAGTGGGATGGGGGAGCTGGCCACGGGATGAATGGACTCTCGGGACATCAGAGCTGAAGGTAAACCCGGGACCACCTGGTCAACCCTCTTGCCTCACAGACGTGGAAACCGAGACCCAGAAGGCAGAAGGGCCTGGCTTGGGTTCCCACAGCAGGCAGGGCCGGAGGCAGGGCTTGAACTCAGGACTCCCGTCTCCTATCCCCGTGGGATAGAGGGGCAGTGTGGGAGTACAGAGGCTGGGCTGCTCCTTGCCCAGGCCTCCAGGTGGACAGCAGGGAGTGGGCACCAAGGACCCTGAGCAGCCTCTGGGGGGAGGAGGGAAGTCAACTGTGGAGGCGTCCGTGAGCCCATACCAAGGAGAAGCCTGTGGATCTGTGTGTCTGGAACCAGTGTCATCCTGGGCTTGAGAGGCACCAGAAAGGACTCTGTGCCTGAAAAGCCCCCATTCCTGGCCCATCATGGGGCCTACGGTCCACCCTCACAGCCTCTCCTTCACAGTCTGCAAGGCTCCCACTGCACGCAAGCGTCCCGGGGGAAGTCACATGCTCAGGCATTCCTGCAAACCCATCAGCCTCACGGGGCTCACTGGAACTAGGGACACGACAGATACTGCGGGGGTGGGGGGGTGGTTAGGGGCCAGGTATAGGAGTAGACACCACAGGAGGGGGCAGGACGGGGCCTGGAGGAGGGGGGCCCAGCCCAGGCTTCAGGGTGATACAGGAGCACAGGGATTGCCCAGGTGGGCTGAGGGGGACCCCAAATTCCTGATTGTTAACAACTTCCTGGCTGGGCTAGAACCAGGTGTCAGGGGGAGAAAAGAAGAGCAGGGGCTCAGAACCGCACCTCCACCACCAGTACTCCCCAACTCCCTAGATTTGGAGCGTCAGCGAAGCCAGGAAATTGGGGAGGAGTCTCCAGAGGCCCCGCCCCCTGCCGGCCTCCCAGGCATACGCGTTCCAAAGGCTGGGCGGGGCGGACTGTAGGGGGGTCTGGGGCTCCCGCCCAGCCTTCTGCCGGCCTCCCCAGGCCCCAGCCCTGCCACAGGCCAGGCTCAGATGTGCGTGTGCAGGGGGGAGGCAGGGGGCGTGCGGACCGGGGACTGCGGGGGCGAGTGCGCGGGGGCGGCGGGCGGGGGGCGCGGGCGGATGCCCTGCGCCTTCATATAGGACACCAGCTGGTCGGGGATCTCCGCCAGCACGTCGCGGGCCAGGCGCGCCATGCTCAGCACGTGGTTGCCCGTGCGGTCCACGTAGTCCCTGAAGGGCACGAACTGGCCAGGGGGGAAGGCAGGGTCAGGCGAGCTCTCCTGCCGGACGCTAGCCCGCCAAACTCCAGGCCTGGGATCCTGTCCCCCTCCTCCCCAGCCTCTGCCCACATCACTCAACCCCTGCCCCTCGTGGTGAATTCTCGTAGCCACTGCTGTTTCACTCACTCAAGGAACACTTATGAGCCCCTAGTCCATGCCGGGAGGCACCCCTGAACAAGAGTCCTTAACCTCCCGAGTCCTGGCACCAAGCACAGGCGCTCAGCCGGCACTCAGGAAAGGCTGAAGGAACCCCCTGGCTTCCGGAAATGGGCTCTCCCATCTTCCCCGCTCTCAGGCAGAGCCCTCTCTGCCTCTGGCCCTGCTTCTCAAAACCCTTTCCTCTCTGGGCGAACGCCTAAAGTCAGGTCCCTCCGGCTTCCCCCAGGGGTGCCCCCCACCCCTGAGAGCCTCAGGCTCCCTCCTGACTCCAGGGCCTTGCACAGCCGGCTCCCGCCTCCCAGGCTGCCCTGGCTCTGGTTTCTAGCCCCCTTTGTTGGTCTCCACACCTGAAATGGCCCCTCCCCCACTCCGGGTTTTTTAATCCAGGGGGTATGGAAAATGTTAGTTTTTTATTCCAAATCGCCTAAGCACCAGGGACTCAGTCTGCGCCAGGTTCAAGGAGGGATGTGCTTACTGAGGTACACTGTGAGGCTTGACTGGGCAGGGACTCCCTGAGGACAAAGGCCTGTCTGCTCATTACATTTGCCCTCCTACTTGGAGATATTAAGCCACGGACTCCATGGACCGAGCGCCGCCCATTCTTGGAGAGGGCTGCAGCAACACTAAGGGCACCGCCTCCGCCACTGGGGGGTTTGCCATCTCTGGCAAGGCAGCCCAGCAGAAGGTGCAAGCACTCAGGGTCTGTGCTCTGCAAGAGACCGTGGGGCCCGGGGCGCAGGGAGGGTACAGCAGAGCATTCTGGTCGGGGCTTCAACAATGTCAGGGGTGAGTCCCAGACATGGCAGAGAGGGGACCAGCCCACAGAGAAGTGTGACCCAAGGACTGACTCCTGTGCCCTTCTGTGGTGGCCAGGCCACTCTGGGGCTCCCAGGGCCCCCTCCAGGGCCCCTTTCCAGAGAAGCCTTCAGAAGGGGGTGTGAGGTCAGCCTGGCTAGAGGGGCTCTAGAATTTGCCACGGGGCAGGCAGGGTCTGGGCTTCACCTGGACGATGTCCCGCTCGGCCAGCTTCCCCCGGGAGGAGATCCGTACGTCATCACCGTCCAGCTCCACCATGGCTGTGTGGGGAGGAATGGCATGGGGGTGGGGGAAGTTAATGGTGGGCACCTGGGCCTGGCAGGACAGAGGACTTGTCCTCCAATCCCAGGCCAATTCAGGGCAGAGACTGTTGGACCAGACTCCCATGTTAGAGATGAGGAAACTGAGGCCAGGAGACAGGAGGAGCCCAACGAGGTGAGTCTCAGACTTCCAGCCCAGCGGTCCAGCTCCCCCACCCTCCCCAGGCTCCCAGGGTTGGAGGAGAGAGGAGTGACTCAGGGCCGCCTCCCCACAGCCTTGGGTTGTGGGCGTGGGGTGCACACCCTGACACTCCCCTCCCTGTGCAAACAAACGCACCCTCACTCCCTGCCTGCTTACCCAGTCACCCACGCCCAGGCGTGCTCTCTCACTATTTTGGGAAGGGTCATTCCCAAGGGCCTGAGTCTCTGGGGAAACATCTAGGGGGATGGGGACTCACCATCGAACTCCGCCTGGCCCACGCCGATGATGATGATGGACATGGGGAGTTTGGCAGCCTGGGAGAGAGCATGGAGGAGGGTGAACCCCACCAAGGGGCCAATTAAAAGAAAGGGTAGGTCGTGGATAGGGACAGAAAGGGGTGGGTCAAAAGAAGAAAGGGAGGATGACAGGGAAGAAATGGAAGAGAGAAGGATGGAGACACAGAGAAACACAGAAAAAGGAGTTGGGGGGGTGGGGGGTAGGCAGCCAGGAACACAGACCAAGGGAAACAGAGGTGGGGAACCAGCGAGGAAGAGGGGGTCGAGAGGGAGGGAGGCAGAGGGGGAAATGGGTCACAGGTCTGCTTCTGCCAGACACCCCCATCCCCTCTTCTGCCACTGGGCCTCCATCATGTGGGGCATCTTTTATGTGGGCCCGAAGGGAAACCCAGCTGTGGCTGGGGCCCCTTATACAGGGAGACCAGTCGGTAGGGAGAGCCATGTTCCTGGGCCTCCCACCTCCTCTACCTGGCCAGGCGAGGCTGGGGTCCAGGGCACCAGTCCCAGAGATGGGTTAATGAGGGAGCCATGGGCCTCTGGAGGGAGCGGACCACCCAGAGTGACTAAGAGGTGGGTACAGAGCTCACCAGCCGGATCCCTCATCAGCCGGTGCGCCCTCCACCCCCCAAACCCCACTGCCCGGCCCTCCAGCCTCTGCGTGAGAAGCCAGGAGTGGTCCAAAGAGGGTGGGGAGAGGAGAAGCCACGCCCCAAGCCTGTCACTAAAGGAGTGGAAAGGCACGCCCCCTGGGTTCCCCTAAGCAGTGGCAGAGACCCCTCCCCTCCCCATCCCGACCCTGCTCACGTTGACGATGGCCTCCTTGGTCTGCGCCATGTCCGAGATGACCCCGTCGGTGATGATGAGCAGCACCGAGTACTGGGAACCGTCCTGCACCGCGGCTGCGTTCCTGGGGCGGGGCGGGGGCTGAGGTCTGTCTGGAGGGGCTCTGGGCATGTCATCCCCCCCCAAGACCCTTAACACTTTAGTGGGGACAGCTCTTTGATGGGGGGGTCTCTTTAGGGTCAGGGCTCCCTGAAAGGCGAGTCAATGGGCAGAGACACTCCCTCCAGCCTTCCTGAGAGGACAGGTGTGGAAACAAACACCTTGTGAGCCGTTGGGTCAGGGGTCTAGTGACCCGAGCACTTACCTGGCCACGTGGGTGACCACGGGCGCAAAGTTGGTAGGGCCATAGAGCTGCACGGTGCGCAGGCTGTGGTGGTAGGCCTCCAGGATGCCGTCGATGCCACAGCACGAGGGGTTCTCCTGGTTGCCGTTCTGGGGGCACAGATGATGGGGAGGCTGAGCCCAGGAAGGAGGGGTGGGAGGGAAGGCAGCCTGGTGATCTGTGGGGGCAGAGCCGGGGTGGGGAGGCCAGCAGACCTGGGCTCTCCTAGACGCTTCTCTGGTGAGGGGGTGGGCAAGGGCGGGAGCCCCCAGGGCCCCCCACTGAAGGGCAGTGCATGCTTGGGAGGTCTTTACCTGCTCTTTGCCCCCCTCCCTGTACCTACTCAGATAGGCCCCCAAGGGCCCTGGCTGCTTCCCTCAGGGAACCCCGGGCAGCACTACACCCTAAAATGACTGCTGGCAGCTGACCCATCCTCCTGTGTCCTGTGCCCAGCACAGTGCCTGGACTCCAAAGGCACATGAGGGACGCCTTCTGTGAGCTATCCAGTGACCGACTGAGTGTCCCAGTTCATGGGAGGGAGGGAGAGGAGGGGGCCTGAGGGGTCATCTCCAGAGGGCCCCATCTCAGGGGGTTCCTGGAATTACCTGCAGTTGCCCATGCCCGACCACACCCCTTTATCCTCATTTCGGGGGCCTTGGGGGACAGTGCAGCCACGTCTCCACTCCACCTTGGTCTTGTGGGGAACAGGAGGCCAGCCCACTGTGGGTGGCTCCGATGTGGAGGGGAGGTGTTGGTGAGCAAGGTGGGGAGTGGGTTCCTGGATGCCCTGACACAAACCCCCCTACAGACACAGGCAGCCCCCACCCCAAAGGCTGCACCTTAAGTCCCTAGGCGGGGAGGATGGGAAATGCCCTCACCCCACGCTCAGCACCACACCCCCAGCCTGCTCAGCCCTCAGCCCTTTCTCCCCGGACTCCTACCAGCGGGAACTCGTGGGACACCCTGCCGTCAGGGGGCAGCTTGGCCCCGAAGCCGAGGGCGGGGAACATCTTGTCGCTGTCATAGTGCTGGATGATCTCCCCGACGGCAGTCAGCGCCAGCGCGTAGGCGTTCAGCTGGTAGGGGCTCATGTAGTGCAGGGACGTGGACTGCGAGGGGTTCCCTGCGGCACAGGACGTGGGGACAAGCCACCCCGGCTGAGAATGCAGAAGAGGGTGTCCAAGGGCCCCCAGAACTTTGTTTATTCTTGACTCCCTTCCTTCTCTCTTACCACACATTCAATCCTTTAGCAAATCCTGGTTCAAAACCTTCCAAATATATCCTGAATCCCACCTACTTCCCCCTCCTCCAGGACACCACCTTCCTCTTGTATATAGGATTACAGCAGGCTTCTAACTGGTCGCCCTTCTCCGCCCTGGTGCCCACAGTGAGCCTGTCAAACCTCAGCAGCTAGATCACGCCTCTTCTCTGCCCAGAATGTTCCAACGCTCCCATCTCACCTGGAATTAAACCCAACGTCTTTACAAGGCTCCACAAGGCTCTACAGGACCTGGCCTCCAGTTCCCTCTCCTCATCTCCTCCCATCCTCCCTGTCACTCACTCAGTCCCAGCCTCTCACCATTCTCACCTTAGGGTCTTGGCAATGGCTGTTCCCTCTGCTCTGGGACACTTTTCCGCAGATTTACACATGGCTTGCTCCCTTGCCTCTTTGGGTCTCTACTCAAGTGTCACCTTCTCAGCGTGGTCTTCCCTGAATAGGCTATTCAAAGTTACAGCCTCCCCCAAAACTCCCTATCCTTCTTCCTGGCTTGAATTTTCTCCATAGCCCTTGTCAGTACTAATATTGTTCATATTTTACTTATTTATTAATGAGAGGCAGTACAGCACAGACTGCCAAGGGACCAATCCTGTCTCTGCCTCCTACTAGCTGTGTGATTTTGGATAAGTTCCTTAACCTCTCAGCCTCAGTCTCCTCACCTGTAGAATGGGGTTAATAATAGTCTCCACCTCATAGGATTGTTGTGAGGATTAAACAGGTGTTACTATTACAACTCTCCTCACTGTTATTATTACTAAGGCCCCTCCCAGCTGACATCCTTCCACTCCATGATGCTCGGGCCCACAGCCCTAAGAGGGGTTTCTGACACACCTGAGGAATACAAGACCTGGGCATCTTCTGATTGGCACAAAAATGAGCACTGAGCATCGCTAATAAGGGTCCAGAATCCAAGGAAGGTTGTGCTGTTTTTAACCGTGTAAGTTTGGCATTGATTGCTCCTGGCGACTCGGTCACAGCCCGATACTGGAGAAGGTCAGAGTCGGGAAGGAAGCTGGGGCAGCCCCAGCAAGGGTGAGGATGGGGGTTCCTGGGCTGCATCCCTGCCCCCACTGAGGCCCACAGAGCTCAGTCTTGACCCCAGTTCTCCCTCCAGCCTGTGAGTTGGACTGCACAGAGGATGTGGGATTTGATCCCGTGAGGTAATACCTCCGCTCCAGGGCTCTCTGTGGGCCCAGGTAGTACTGTCCTGTTCCTCCAGGGAGGCTGGGTGTCCTCAAGGGCAAGGCTTGGTATGTAGGCCCAGAGCCCAGATTTGTTAGCGACCATGGTCCAACCTGGGGATACCTTCCCCACCTTGGTTGTATCTTTGGTTCTCCTAAGAACCTCCTCTTCGGTGAGGATGAGGCCAGAGGGTATCCAGAGCTAGGACCAACTACCACAGCCCTGAAAAGCCCTCCCCTGTCCAGCCCCCCCTCCCCATCCCACTCCTCTGCCCACCCCTCACTCACCATTGGAGGCCGTGAAGTCGATGGCCACTGTGAAGTTGATCTGGGTCCTGGAAGAGGGAGAACAGCAGAGGAGTTACCTGGACAGAGGCAGGCTGTGGAGGGTGAACAGTGCTCGATGGGGAGTGAGAAACTGGCTTCCACCCCAGCCCCGCTGCTCGCCAGGTATGTGGCCTTGGTGAAGTCACTCATCGCCTTCCGGTTCTGGAAAACTGGGATAGTAACGCCAGCCATGCCCTCCCTCAAAGGACTGTCATGAGCATCAGAAGAGTCAGGCAGTGTGACAGCTCTCTGAAGATGATTATGTTCTGTGTGGGCACATGGTTAGGGTTATTTATTTCCTCCCCAAACCCTGCCCCTGGGCCCACCTGAGGCCAGTGAAGTAGGGTCTCGTTGTATTTCTGGCTCAAATTGGGAGTCAGATTCAGGGTTAAAACTTATTTGACAAAAAAGAGAGACAAATAGACATTGTGCATCTTCTGAGGGAAGAACAAAACACCACCCATGAAGTTGTCTTGCCAAAAAATTGAACCTGACTCCTGTTGAGCTTCCAGAGCTATCTACCAGTTGTTTACAGGAAATGCAGGGGACAGAAGAATGTGTTAAATGACACCACGGGGGATGCAGCCAGTGAAAGCCAGTCTGTGGGAAATTCTGTCGGAGCACTACTGGAAGAGTGGCCCACTGACCAGCAGCGTCGAGGTCACCCGGGAACCTGTGAGGAGTCTCAGGCCCCCTGTGGACCTACTGAATCAGAATCCCTTGGTGAGCTGCAGGAATTTGTGTTAGCAAATCCTTCAGCTGCTTGGGGGAACCAACAGATGAAAAGAGAATAAAGAGACAAATCAAGCAATCACCATATATGGATCTTGTCTGGATTTCTGGTTCAAATAAGCCCATTAAAAAACTTTATAAGACAATTGGGGGAATTTGAACACTGACTAGATATTTTGTATTAAGGAACTGGTCAATTTTTAGGTGTGATTACGGTATTGTGGTTATATTTTACAAAGAGAGAGTCCTTATATTTTAGAGATACATCCTGAAATATTTGGGGGATGAAATATGATGTCTAGGATTTGCTTCAAAATAACTGGATGAAAGGGAGAGTAGATGGATCAAGATCAGCCATGAGTTGGTAATTGTTGAATCTGGGTGAAGGAGACTTGGGGGTTCATTATACCTTCTTTCCACTTTTGCATGTGTTTGGAATTTCTCCACAATAAAAAGTTAGGTTTTGAGGACTCAGATTCAGGGTTGAAACGTTCTGAGGGTTTGGCTGTTCTGGGTTCTGTGCTAGACGCTGACAGAACAAAGCTGACAAGGCCTGAGTCCCTGATACAGTCTAGTCTTGTGGTTCTCACATGGTAGTGAGCATAGAGCCAACAGGGGAGCTTGTTTAAAAAGGAGACCCCAGCACCCCACTCCCAGGGATGCCAATTCAGTTGGTCTGAGGTGGGGCCCCAGAATCTGCTTCTTCAACAAACATCCCCTGCCCTCATCAAGGGATTCTGAGCAGGGGGTTCTGGGATCACACTTGGGGAAACTGCTCTGCTGGTTCCAAGTTGGGGCTAGGGATGATGTAAGATGAGACACGGCTCACCTCACCTGCGTTTAGCAAATGGTCCCTCTCTCCACCTGATCAAGGCTGAGCTGCTGGAACCTTCATGAAGGTTCACCAGGAAGGGTGAAGGACATAGCAGGAGACCCAAGGCAGGGTCTGCAGGCCAGAGACAGTCCTCCCCACACTCTTTCTCCCTCGTCTGCTGCCTGGGGACAGAGCATCCAGTAGCCTCCAACCTCTGAGGGAGAAGGAGCCACAAGATGGCAAGAGCCTGGGTCCCTGAATGACTGTGTGGAGCATCTCCCCACCCATCCCTGCCACCCCATGAATGAACAATAAGCTTTTATTTGTATTAAGCCTTGAGGTGGGGGGATTATTTGTCATAGCAGTTGACCTACTCTATTCATCTGCTGTTTGTCGTGATCTCTCAGTGTGGAATGAGATGGTGTCTTTGTTAGAGGGAGACATTTGGAGGGTAAGAGCCCTGCTCCCGGGGCCACCCTTGGGAGGGTGGTTGTGGCCTGCAGGACTACAGCTGAGGTACACTGTCCACCTGGCTCTTCCAAATAAAGGGTGAGGGCAGAGGCAGGCTTTACTCCTTAACTGACTAACTTAACTAGTCTTCCCCTGCTGTGGGTTCTGAAACGACACAGGGAAGGAAGGGACTGGAAAGCAGGGACTTTTGTGGGAAAATTACTCCCTGCAGGCCTGCCTCTCCTGCCTAAGGGCAGAACGCAGGCTGCTGAGCAACCAGCTCCATCTCTGAGTGAGGGCAGAGGTGCCCATACCTTTCCTCCTGGCCCAGGTGGACGGGGAGGGAGGCCAAGGAGGAGAGGATCCCCAGACAAATGCCTCCATTGGCTGCCTGCCCGGACACGCAGCGGGCTGGGCTCTGGCTCCGTGGGGCCAGCTCTGTCACTGGGGTTCTCCAGAGAGGTGTGGGGGAGGGCTGGCCGGGCTCCAGCGTTCTAACTTGCCCCGAACTCGTGGCGCCAGCTGAGGGCTCCTTCTCGATGAGATGATGAGACGTCACAGCACCCAGCCCTTTAACTCCAGTCTCCAGCTGCATCACACCCCACCTGGGAGCTGTCAGGCAGGCAGGGCCAGGATTATCCATTACCATGGAAGAAATGCAGCCTGTGGTGACAGAGGGAACTCTGCCACTGGCTGGGCCTGTGGCCCTGTGTTCTGTAATTTGGGGTCACTATGCAAACGAGAAGGACAAATAGGATGAGGATGGTTTGAAAATTACCAGGTTCTATGAAATGTAAGGGGTGGTTGCTTAATAGGCTAGAGAACAGAGCAGTTTTGATGGGGGAAGGGAGTGAAGGCAGGGTCTGGAGTAGGCTCAGAGGAAGGTGCTTGCTCAGTGGGCAGAAGCAGAGCTCGCCACTTTGAGACTGCGGGTTCAAGGCAGCAGGGAGTGGTGTCATGGGAGAGTGAGTGTGGCTTCCCAGGGCCAGGCTCTTCCCTCTGCCCTGGAGAACCAGGCAGCCAGGTGCCCGCTTGGCTGGGATGAGCCTTTGGCAGCTGTCCTGCCTGTCTCCTCTCCAGACAGGTGTAGTCACTCACCTGCCTGCACCTGTGGGCTCTCAGCTACCCACACCCTGACCTGGTACCTGTCCTAGCAGGGAGCATGCTGGGCAGAACCTCACCTCAGAGTCAGGCTCTCTTTCCATGAGCTGCCGGCTGGAGCTTCGAGGCTTCCCTGCTTGCCTTGGCCTGGATGCTGACCCCTCGGGTTCTTTCTGCTCCTTACACTCGTGTTTGACCACCTGTTGGTCCTGGGACCATCCCCTGGCTCATCCCCCAATCCCTTCTGCCCCTTATAGGTCCCTGATGACACTGGGCAGGTTAATTACTGCCCCCAAGACAGACCAGAGGCAACAGAAGCTCAGAGCAGGAAGGAACCTTAGAACTCACCCAACTCCAATCTCTGTGTGTACAGAGAAGAAAACTGATGCCCAGGGAGGGAAAGTGACCTGCCCAAAGTAACCCAGCAAACTCATGGCAAAGAGGGGTCTGGAAACTGTGTCTCCTGACTCCCTCGTCCAGGGCTCTTTCCACCTCCCAAAGCCCTTGGTTCTCTTTGTCATGGAGTCCCTACCACCTCCAGGTCCCACCTCTGCACGGGGACCTGATGTGACCCAGGCAGGCCTCCGTGGCTCAGGAGCGCCCTCTGCAGCCACTCAGGATCCAGGGGCAGGGCTCTGGGCGTCTGCTCAGAGCCCAAGATCACAGGCTTCCGCCAGGGCCTCAAAGAGGCCAGAGTGGGGCCAGAGCTGCTCCTGTCGATGTGTGGGGCTCCCTCCCTCGCCCTGATGCCAAAGAGACCGAGCTGCATCTCTTCTCACCCTCCTTTGATGTAGTCGAGAAATGTGCACTCTGACTCCACAGCAAAGGAAAGCAGCGTGACCTTGAAAACAAAAGGGAGCTTGGTCAGCGAGGAGCTGGTTTCTGACAGTTATGGAGCACTCAGCAGGTGCCGGTTTTGCAAACATCATTGCATACAGTGCCCACAACAACCCTAGGAAGCATTATTACTAACCCATTTTATAGCCAAGGAAACTGAGGCTCTAAGAGGTGATGCAGTGTGCCCAAGGACACTGCGACAATGTGGCCGAGTGAGATGGGAACCGGGTCTGTCATACTCCAGAGCCTGCACTCTTGACCTGATGCCAACTGCCTCCCACAAGGGCCCTGTCTCTGTCACTGGGGCTCAGGGGCTCAAGCCAAGGGCACAAGTTTCCCCTAAGTGGACACCGGTGTGGAGTGTGGAGGGCGAGGGGGTCTTCCTGGCACAGGCCTAAACCTGCCAATGCTGACAAGCTCCATGCTTCCATGTCCTGCTGTTAATCCAGAAACGTGCCTCTGGTCTGCGCTTATCTTCAGCCTTACTTGTCCCACCTCATGCATCTGGCATCTCTCGATCTCCACCCTCTCAGACCCAAGACCCTCATGAGCAGTCTGTCCTTTCCCTGGGGGTAACTGACCAGCTGGGCCCCCTCTCCCAAGCAGAGGCCTCTTGACTTATGCCTCCTGGCACTTTGGCATCAGTTTTGCCAAGACAGGTAGCTACCTGGCAGCTCATTATGATGATTTAGGATCGTGGAGAGAAGTGAAAGCCCGGCAGCCAAAATCAATCAAACGAGGCAAGACTGGGGCTAAGGAACTTTGACCTGTGTCAGAGAACTCCACTCTAGGGTTTGGGGAGCCTCCTACAGGGGCAGGTTTATTGACTCACCTTTATTGACTCACTGGGCAGGGTCAGTGAAGACTTCTGCTCAACAAAGCCAATGAGCCATTAGCTCAAACGCAATGGGAGGGTCTGTGAGTGCTGACTGAGCTCCAGAGACCCCCACCCTCTGTGGACAAAGCCTCCTTCCACTAGGAATGGACTATGGCGGTGACCTCTACCCTGACTAATGATCATTAGACTCCCTGGGGAGCTTTTAAAACATCTCGCAGCCCAGGTGAGAACCCTAAACAGTTACATCAGAGTTTCTGGGGTGGGGCTTTCATCTTTTTTTTAGCTCCTCACAAGAGTCTAACCCCACTCCAGGCCCTGGGATGAAGCAATTCCCTAAACTGCCTGACCGTAGGGATTCATGTAGGGACTTGCCACTCAAAGTGTGGTCCCTGGACCAGCAGCACCAGCATCACCTTGACGCTGGTTAGAAATGCAGATTCTTGGTATTTTAACAAGACCCCAGGAGATTCTGCACATAGTAAGTAAGGTATGAGAAGCACTAGACACAGATTTGTGGGCCCAGCCTGGGCCTCCTAAAATGGAACCCCAGGGAACTGGCCTGGGCATCTGTATTTTCATAAGCATCCTGGACCTGAGGGATTTCTGTATGGTGAAGACTGGGAAATGCTGGAGCAAAGGAAAGTCAGGAGCCCTGGGCCTAGTCCTGCTCTGTCCCTAACTCACTGCGTGACCTGGGACAAATCACGTCTCCTCTCTGGGCCTCCATTTCTTTATCTCTAAAGTAAGAAAGCTGGATGGCATCAGTGCTTTTCAAACCCTTTTTATTTTTAGCTGCACATCCAAGATTTCTCAGCTGGGAAAGGTGCTGCCTTCCCAAGGGGCATTTGGGAATGTGGGGGAGAGTTCTGGGGGTCTCACAATGACTGGGACTCTACTGGTAGCTATGGGCTGAGGCCAGGGGTGCTAAGCATCCCACAGTGTATGGGGAAGTCCTGTGAGATGAAGAATTCTCCTGCCCCAAACGCTGACAGCATGCCCACTGAGAAACACTGCAGCTTGGGACAAACGAAATAATACTCCAGGCCTGTCTGTGAAACAGTGACAATCAGAGAAGCGGTGGCCAGCCTGCTCTGAATGAGCAGAGTTTACAGGCCTGCGTCTTCCTGCACCTCCCGTGTGTCTGTCACAGCCACCCTGTGCAGTAAGCAGAGTAGGGATAATTTATCCACCCCATTTTACAGAGGGAGAAAATAAGATTCCTCAGAGGAACCCCAGAGCTCCCTGACTGCAACCTCTTCTGGGTCTGGAGTTGCAGTCTGCCTGACTCGAATGACTAAGTTTGGCTGCAACAGCTGATGGGGCTATGGACCTCTAGAGGGGGAGAGACAGGAAAAGTACAAATGGGTGTGTTTGCACTGCAAAGACATTAGCTTGTTCTATAAATGCATTGTGGGCTCCGCCTCAGGGCCTTTGCACATGCTGATCCCTACAGCTAGAATTCTCTTTCCCCAGTATCCTTAGTACTTGCTCCCTCACCTTCTGTGACTCTCTGCTCACGTCACCTTCTCAGAGCATCTTTCCTTGACCACTTTATATAAAATAGTAGTTTTGTCCCTGGCATTCCCTATCCCTTTATCTTATTATACTTCTTCCCACAGCACTCATCACCACCTGACACACATGGGGATATGTGTGTATATGTATTTGTCCTCTGTCTCCCCTCACTAGAACATAAGCACCAGGAGGGCAGGGGTTGGGGTCTGCCTTGTTCCCAGCTGTACCCTAGAACGGCGCCTGGCACACGGTGGCCCTCAGTAAATATTTATTAAATAAATGCACGAATGTCCTAAAGATCAGCCCTGAGAAGCCTCTGGGCCAGTGTGACCCCAGGATGGTCACGGTTAAGGGGGCAGTGCCCACAGCAGCTGCTAGCTCTGAATCTAACTATAGTGCTGACAACCATCTCTCTCACTTTTTTGCTCTGTGACCCTGGGTGAGTCACTTCCCTGCCAGCTGCCGGGAGGTTTCCTCTTTGATGACCAGGACATGATAATGTCTGCCTCTCAAGAAAACAACCTGTGAAAAGCACCTCATGGGGGAATTTCCCAGGGCAAGGCCCAGTAAATACTGCTGCTTTTCCTCTCCTTCCTGCAGGAAGTGCCTGTGGGAGCTTCTCTCGGGATTTCTCATTCTGATCAGTCTGTTGTGTCGCCTACACACCGTCTACCCCCTGGGCTGTTGCTCCATCGGCCCCAACCCTCCCCACCCCCAGCCCTCCAGGTGTGGTTCCCACACTCTGCACACACAGACGTGCATGACTCCTGACACCAGACCTAGCTCAGGGCTCAGAATGTCTACACCCGCCGGCAGAGAGCGGACGGCTACTCACCGTGCCAGAATTCACATATTTCTTTTTCTTCATTTTCTTTTTCGGGTTTATCACCTGCAGAAACAACAGATAAGAAGGAGTCTTTCCAAGCAGTCAGGGCTGAGCCCCGGGGCTTCCACTGACCCCAGGCTGTGGCCCCAGCCCCAGCAAGCAGAGTGTGGGGTGTGAAAACCGGGGGTTCCGGGGAGGAGGGTTCAGGGAGGTTTGTGAGAGACTGACACTTAGATTTACACAACTGGGCTCCCCAGTTAGACCCAGTGTCCCACAAGCAAACACACCTGGAACAATATTTATTTAACCTCCTTTCCCACACCCTCCACACCTTGCAGCCAGAGGAGGCCGATGTTGCAAAGGGGCCCTGCCCACGCCTGCCCCGTGTGTTGGCTCAGGCTGCTCCCCTTACCCCAAATGCCCTCCCCTCCTCCCTCAGCCAATTCCAATCCTCCCTGTTCCTCCTGCAAGACCCTGCCCTGGGGTTGCCCTGGGCCTATGAGGTTCCCCGCTAAACCGCCATGACTGCCGCCCTTACCCTGCAGTTAGAACCTCCTTAAGCGTTCTCCATGTGCAAGCTTTAATTCCAAGCCAGACCTGTCGTCAGAGACTACATCACAGGCCTGAGTATACAGTAGGTGTGGGTGGGCTAACGCAGTGGGCTCAACTGAGGGCAATCTGTGCCCCCCAGGAGACATTTGGCAATGTCTGGAGACATTTTTGGTTGTCACAACTGGGAGGTAGGTAGAGGCAAGGGATGCTGTAAACGTCACACACAACGCACAGGACGGCCCCCCACAACAGAGGATCATCCTGTCCAAGATGCCACCAGCGCCGAGGCTGAGAAGCCCTGGGCTGGCTCAGGGGGCCACCTTGCCCTGTGGCCCCCCATGGTCTTGCACAGGTACTACGTTTGTACTCTAATGTGAGCCTCACCAGCCCTTTTGTTTTTCACATGGGAAGTCTAAGCCCAACCTTTCCCTAATCTCCCATCAAACAAAGCAAGGCGGTTTTCACACCCGCTCTGCTCCGTGGTCTGTAGGTTTCTGGTGAACTCATTTCCCCTCGCTCTCCCCCATCTCTTGTTCTGCCTGCAGGGGCAGCGTCTTTAGCAGGGTCTCTTCTGTCTGGATGAGTACTGATATCCGCTTCTGGAGATACGGAAAGGAAGGCACAGAGACACCAAGTGATTTGCCTAAGGTCACACAGCTGGTCTGGGTAGTGACAGAATTAGAAACCAGGTTCCTGCCCTCAGGCCAGCGTTGCATACGTGGGTGCCACCTTGATGGCAAATACAGACACATTCCTTCACAAATATTCATAGGGTGGGGATGAGAGGTACCAGTTTCTTTCCTCTAGAATCTTCACTCCAGTTGGAGAAAGAAGATATGTCCTGGGGCGATAGGTGACAAGAGCCAGCAATAGAGGGGAGTCAGAAACGTGAAGGGAATTGGAGGAACGAAGGGCCATTCCAGGTGGGAGCATCAATGGAGGCTCCCTGGAGCAGGCGGTGTCGAAGGCAGACATCGAGGGACAGGAAGGATTTGGGCATGGAGAGATGGAGGGAGGGCATGGGGGCGGTGGACAGAACTGGGTTCTAGTTTGATTGCAGAACCATGGGGTAGAAGAGTAAATTGGATGGAAGAGAGCCTAGAATGCCAAGTTAAATGTCTGAACATCACCCAGCAGCCAGCGGGGAACTCTGATCGGGGACAAGATCACAGCAGGCTCCAGGATGCTGGGACCTGGTGGAAGTGAGTACAAGGGGAGAAGGAGGGACATCCAGGGAGATGTTTGCCTGGTTCTGCCACCTAATAGCTGTGTGACCTTAGGCAAGTTACTTAACCTCCCTTTGCCTCAGTCTCCTTAGCACCTACGTCATAGAAAGATAGGGGAATTACTGGGTCAACACAAGTAAAGTGCTCAGGACAGGGTCTGCAGTGTAGTAAGTACCATGTAGGTGTTAGCTGCTATTATTTTTTATTACTACCACCACCACCACTAGTCCAGGTGAGAGGTAAGGAGGGCCTGGGGGTGTTGGAACAGGTACTAAGCTGTGGCAAAACAGCATTGTCAAGAAGAGACCACAGATCTTGGGCCCTGGGCGTGGCTGTGGGGCAGGAGAGAGGGAGGATCGGGGTGAGCAGATAGACAGAGAAGGAAGGAAGAGCTGGATTTGGGGCACAGGTGGGAGGTTCAGGTGGGAGAGCTGGCAAGCTGTGCAGGTGGAAACTGAGAGCCTGGGAAGAAAGGCCCAGAACAACCTCGGGGCCTCCACAGGCACAAAGGCACCCAGATGGCGCGGTGCTCACAGACACGTTCATGGGAAAACAGCTTACTAGGCGTTCTAGTATCCTGTTGAGATGGGGGCACAGTTGCAGCCGAATGCTGCACTGTGCCTCAGTTTCCCAATCTGTCCCATGAGGGTGTGGAACTTTTAGAACTGAGTGCCTCTCAAACTCTTACTCCAAAATAGCCCTCCCAGCTGAGGAGAACAAACACGGACTCCGGGGAGGCTGGGCGTCATCCAGAGAACTGGCCACAAGCACATTTCTTTGAAGTCTTCTGTGTTATCTTTAAATTAGTCCGTATTCCTCATTTCCGCTCTCTAATTATAACTGTTTTAATATTAAAGCAATGTTTTGTTCTCAGATCTTTATGTGAAGTGGGCGCTGAAGAAGCGCCCTGTTTATTCTGAGGTTTCATGCGCTCCGGAGCACACTCCCCACTCCCACTACCAGCCTCTCCAGCCCTAAGGGGCTGCGTTCTGAAGATCCATACAGTGGACCAGCGCCCCCTAGGGGCCAGGCCAGGAACCTCCCGACTCCTGGGCTGGAGTTGTAAGCCTTCTCCTCTCCCTCTCTCACATCCCCAGGGTCCCTACGGCCCCAGGGCAGGTCTGGGGTCTGCCATCCTGTGCAAGGGGGCACTGAGGGGCTCCCAGGGGCCAGGAGCTGTGCTGGCTCTGGGGATACAACAGTGAGTGAGACACCAGCCCCACCCTTGAGGACTTCATGGTTTTTGGTGGGGGAAGTATGATAAACAGGTAATAGCCACAGGGGGCCACAGGAGCACTGAGGAGGAGGTATCTACTTCAGACTGTGGGGTGGAGTGGGTGTGCAGGCGGAGAAGGCTTCCTGGAGGAGGAACATGCAAAAGGAGTCTCCAAGGATCAGCAGACCCAACCAGGGGAAGAAGAGCGAGAGGGGCCCCAGAGGAGGCACCGGCGTGAATGAAGCCATGGAGGCTGAGCCAGCATGGCAGTTCGGAGAGCCTCAGATGGCGTGATGGGGCTGGAAGTGGGGGTGGGCAGAGGGAAGGGGCCAGGGCCAGTCCCTAGGGGCCTCCTAGGGGTGGGTGTACGCGTCTACTTCCACACGCCCAACGGCTGCACTGCAGGTAGCCGGGGCATGGTACCCATGTGAAGGAGCTTGGACTGTACCCCATAGGTAGGTAGGATCTTAGCTGGGGTGGGGGCTTTTTCTGAATCTCCTCCCCACTCCCCCGTGTGAACCAGGCTGAGGCAGTGGGTGGGATGCACAGCCAGGTTTTAGGCGGGGCAGTGATGTGGTCAGATTCCCATTTACTGAGTGGAGGACAGAAGGAGGCGGAAAGGCCGTCAGGGGGCTGTTGCACAGCCCCACACAGGGGAGATGGTGACAGCGGGTGTGGATGGGAGTGAAGGGAACAAAGGTCAGAATGTTTAGGTGGTAGAAGAAGTAGGGTGCAGGCGTGGACTGGCTGTGGGGCGAGGGGCAGGAGGCGTCAAGGATGACTCCCCAGGGGCTGTAGCCCCGGATGACAGCAGAGGGATGAAGCCAGCTGGCCAGAGGGAGGCGAGGGCTGGGGGAGACTTCAGCCAGTGCATTCAGCTGGGTCTGAGGAGGAGCCAGCAGACAGACATTGAGTCCGACACCCAGGGGACGCCAGGCCCGAGATGAGGGTCTTTCATGGCAGAAGCCTGTTCTCTCTTCAGGCAGTTCAGACTCTAGAAAGGCCTTCCTGAGCCCAAACCGGCCTCCCAGTGACACCCCCCGCAGGGCAAGGCCTGCCCCGGGGGGGCGCCAGAATTTAGTTCCTTTTCTACCTGATAGCATTTCTTGTGTGTGAAGACAGCACTTCTGCTTCCCAGCGCTGCGGTTTCTCTGGTTGATTGCAAGGGAGCAGGGATCAACGACCAAGAAAACCAGTCAGTCAACCTTTCCTGCTTTTAGCCTGAGAGATCACAGCCTCTTCTGAGCCTGTCAAGCACCCTTAGAAGCCAAACTCCAGGAGATCTGACCTCTTCCCTTCATTTCCCTAAAAATCTCCTTCAAGGAAGCCAGAGAAAGACAGAGCCCGCTCCTCTCTGCCTGGGTGGGGGGACAAAGACAGCCCTTCCCTTTGTCGATGCGGAAAACAAAGCAATTAACTCTGAGGATCAGAGCCCTTTCAAAGAAATTCGCCCACGCTCCATCTTCACGGCAGCCTCCTCATTCAGCTGAATTCCATGTGTGGATGTATAATAAGCACCTACTGTGCGCCCAGCACTGCCCAGGCCAACATGAAGGGAGGCAACAGAATGGGTTGTCACCTTGCCTGCCCTTGGGGAGCTTCAGTCTAGCTGGATGACAAGACCTGCTCACTGGGAACAGAGATGCAGGGTGAGGGAGCAGAATTATGGAGGGCTTTAGATTCAGTGATGGAGTCAAAGCCAGCTCTTCACCTGCCCTCGCTGAGTGCTGCTCATGTGAGCATAGAGCCAGTTTGTAGGACGGTTGTGAAATGTAAATCTCCTAGCACACGGGTGCTCAACAGATGATACTAGAAGACAGCACTGACGCACTGCTCGCTAGGGGCCGGGCATTGTTCTAGTAACTTATTTAATTCTCAGGGTGCACGGCACAGAGTGGTTCAGGAACTTAGCCAAGGTCACACGGCTAGGACGTGGTAGTCAGGCTATGAACCCAGGCAGTTATGAGGGTTGTGAGTATCTGCAGTTAAGCGGGTCTGGCATGAACTGTGCTGTCCAGCAAGTTCAGAGGAGGGAGAAAGCACAGGAGGCCGGCGTGGCTGGGAAGGCCCCCAGAGGAGAAGGACCTAAGCCAGATCTGGAAGGTGGGAGGACCTCCCAGGAGGGAGAGCACACACAAGAAGCGGCTCAGCGGCAGAAACTATCCTTTGAGGGCCAACGCTTTCTCTCCACAGAGACTAGATGCCTTGTCCAAGGTTCTCCAGGTCTAGACTGAGGTATCCTGACTCCTGTTCCTCTGACTCTTTCCTTCCGGAAAAGATAAGGTATTCAGCAGGCTCTGAAACTGTTCTGATTGAAGGCAGAGGGCCACCTTGAACTCAGGACCTCAGGCCCAGAACTTTGTGATACTGTCCCCCACCTTCTGCCCTACCACCACTTCTATCCCCCACCCCGTTGTAAGTGCTCTTTCGGGGGGAACTATAACTCAGTGATTTGGAATCAGACAAGCCTAGGTTTTGTCTTTGGGCAAGTCCCCTAACTTCTCTGAGACTCAGTCTCCTCAACTGCGGAATGGGACAGTGACAGCCCCCTCACAGGAGAACATGCAAACACCCCAGTCGTGGCTCGTGGTAGTCCTCCACGACTGGGAGCTAGGTATCATCAGAGCAAACCCCAGACTTTGGGCGTCCACCTCACCTCGTAGATGTTGAATTGGCTCTGCCCTCGGGCCAGCTCCCGGTAGCTGGTGGTAAACTCTCCAATGAAGTCATGGCTGCAAGGGAAGGCTGCTGCTGCGACCACAAGGCCCAGGCTTCGTGCCACCTCTGCCCATCCCCCCACCTCTCACATCCCTTCCTCTGGCTCCCAATTCTGCCCCGGCCACTGCTCCAGGGGCACACGCCAGCAGAGAGGCTGGGTCCCTGGGAAGAGTCCAGTGTCACCCATGGAGCAAGAAACCCAACGGTTATTTAGCAAAGAGTAGGGCCCTGGAGAATGAGACCCACTTCCACTTTGATTCTTGTTTGAACAAACCAGCAATAAAAGGTATTTTGGGGACAACTGGGGAAATTTGAATATGAAATGATATTCAAGAATTATTGTTCAATGTGTCAGGTGTGATAATGGCATTCGTAGTTATGTAGGAAAATGCCCTTATTTTTTAGACATTCCCAATGAGATATTTAGAGGCCAAAAAGCCATGATGTCTGTAACTTAAATTACATCAGCAAAACATAGATAAAGCAAATATGGCAACACGTAACACTTGTTAAATTCAGGCGCTAGGCTTAAAAGTGTTCGTTAAACTCTTCTCTCTACTTTTCCATGTATTTGACGTTTTTCCAATAACATTTTGGAAAAAACAATTAGCACTATGTCCATCCAGGCAGCTGGAGGTGTCCGCACCTTCTGGGGCTCTGCCCCGACAAGCGTGTATTTATGTTAAGTGCAGCAAAACCTCATACAGAGCAGAACTCCCATCTCCCCTGTGGTTGGCTGCATTTCACCCTCACTGTCCCTGCTAGAGGACCATGGGCAATGTGGTGGTCTGGGGTGCCTGCTGGGGAGGTGTCCCTGGGGCCTTGCCCCTCCTTGAGCCCACACTGCATGTTGACTACATATTTACAGCTCTCAGCATTCAGACACATGAGCTCCTTGATGGCAGGACCCAATGGCATCTGGTGGCTGTCCCTAGCTTTCCCTGGTAAAGGAGAAGTATGGGGAACTCCAGGGTAAGATGAGGCAACTCATGGGTGGAAACCTGAAGTGGGTTAACAGAGGTAGTGCTGGCACTGGAGTGTCTCTACAGGAAGGTCTCAGGCTGGAAGGGCCTTGGGCCTAACTTAGAGCTGTGTGTGCACATTATGATATCCCCTGTCCACATCACAGACTTGAGAGGTACCAATGGAGATTATGGGCTTAAAGCCCCTGTATGACATTCCCTGGTAGTGCCTCAGAATGGAGGGGTCACACAAGTCAGGATGACATATTTGGATTTCGTTCAACAGACTGGTAGGAGCCAAGGCTCGTTCTGGACTAACGCTGTGAGAGGTCTGTTCTTGTCCTTGTCTGTGAATTCCCAGCGACACTGGCTCCTTGGGGGCACTTCAATCTGCAGAAGGGGAAGGCACTGGCCTCTCAAAGACCCCGAGCGGGAACCGCCCTCCCACTGGCCAGGCTCGGCCCTGCCTCATGGCTCCTGAGTCCATTCGTGTGTGTCAAACCTTACCCTTCTCATAGTCCATTCCCTCAGGCCCTGCTCCCTGCAAACAGCTCCTCTCATGGGCTGAGGGCCTCCCCGCTAGTTTGTGGGGAGTCTCTGGGGGCTGAGCTCATCTTCTGCATCTTGGTCACCCCACAATGCTTAGCCTCACACAGAGAACGTGTCCATGAATGCCCAGCAGGTCACTATTATCTGTACCTTAGAACGCGCACATTTCAGAAAATCCTAAATTCTCCAAAATGTGGGGAGATTTTAGGCACTGGCTGGCCACTAGGCAGCTGTTTGAGGAAAAGAGGCCTCTTATGCCCCTCGCACCACGTCCTGCAGGACAGAAGTCCTCTGGCTTTTCAGTGGAGCTGGGCAGGGACAAGCCACTGGGGCAGTGGACCTCCCACAGGAACAACCAGGCCCCCTCATCCCCAGAGCTGCCATGGGTGGGGGCCTGGGCACAGCTCTCCCCATGTGGGGGCAGGGCCCAACCTTCCCGCGGTGGCTGCCCCCATCCCTGCTGACCTTCTGCTGGCTTACCTGCCATCTCGATCCCAGTCGTACACCTCCACTTTGATGGTCCTGTAAGGCAAAGGGCCCGTGGTGGGATGGGCTTGACCCAGCACCCACGTGGCTTGAGGACAGGGCCTTCTCATACTCCTGGGCCAGAAGGGGATGCAGGGACACCCACCAGGCTCCACAGCCCTTGGTGGGGAGGCAGCAGCCCAAGGGACAAAGGCACTAGACAAGGAACTTGAGGCCTTTTAGCAAAGGTCTTAGGGACAGAGGCAGACCCAGAGCTGTGTAGGGACTTTCCCAAATTTCAGGGAGGATGTGAAAAAACAGCCTCAGACTTCAATTCACCCCACTTTCTCCTTGGCCACCCCAGATGGGGCACAGGTCCCAGCATGAAGCCAGACTGTGAATTTATCAGGGGTGGGGCCATGGCAGTGGGAGTGGCACCCCCCGGATCTCAAGCCTAAGCAGGGTGGGCTCTCCTGGGGAGGGGTAACAAGACTGCGTGGTGGGAGGCCAGGCTCCGAGGAGTCTGAGTGGTGTGGAGCCGGCACCCCACATCAGGGGTGGGCCCAGGGGCCCTGGCTCGGGGATGGCCTGCTGAGGTTTTCCACCCCATGACTGGCTCCTGAGTGAGGGTGTAATTATCTTCACATTTTAGCCTGGCTGCTTTAATTAGTTTGTTTTGACTCCTGTGTATAGGGCTGGGCTTTGGGAGCCCGGTTTATTTTTAGCCCGTTTCCATGGCAACGGGCTAGCGGACCAGAGGCGGAGGAAGGAGGTGGAGGGTTGTGGGTTAACCCTTGGTGCCAGTGGTCCTCCAGTGATGCCCGGGGTCGGGCAGCTGCCAGGGTCCCACTGCAGGGTCCAGGTCTGGGGAGGTGGGAGAGGCAAGGGGAACTGGGGTCTCCAGCCTTCAGTTCTAAATGGGGTACACAGAGGCGGCTGCTTGGGCCTGTCTTCTATTAACATCTCATTGTCTCGCCCATGGCTGCGGCCCACCTCCTCCGGTCTGGGAGGAATTGGCCCTGGGGTTCCAGAGCCCCAGAAGGAGGCGCTGTCTCCCTTCCGATGAGCCTCCACGGGGCATGGGCGCAGGGTGCAGAAACTGTTCTGGAATGAAGGAATGCCCAGTAGGCTGTGCACCAACTGGATTTTTCTTACCAAAATGTAAAATGGGGCGAGTGTAGAAGCCCACCATTTAAAGGATTCCTTTAAATTGTTGAAAAAAAAAACTATGTCTCTCTGAGGTGAATTACTGTGGAAAGAAAAAAAAACTAGGCCCCTAAAGGTGGGCTGGTGAGCTAGAAAGAGGCTGGGGTGTGGACTCGGACGCTAGGCCCTTAGCTGTGGGACCTGGAGATGTCATTTAATCTCTCTGAGCCACAAACCATCATTTTAAAGTAGGGATAATGACGGTCTTGCAGAATAGCTGCAAAGACAAGTTGATAAAACCCCCCAGCATGCTGGTGGGTCTCTATAAAAGTGCCTTCTTCTCTCCACATTAGCATTTGGCCACACTGGATAGTTTTTCATATGAAATTTACTTAAATCAGGGACACCGAGCCTGAGGACCTGGGCTGTGCAATTTCCTATTTTTGGAATGATAAGGTTGGAAGTGACTGTAGTGGCATCCGAGCTTGGACACCTGGCACATCACCAGGGAGATTTTCAGACACACAGACCCCCAGGCCCAGTTCTCAGCATCTCTGGGCAGGGCCCAAGAATCTTATTTAAAGGCTTCCCAAGTGGTTCTGTTTGAATGTTCTGGAGTGATGACCTCCAGCCCCCTTATTTTCGGATGGGGAAACTGACTGAGCCCTAAGGGCGCCCAGTATCTTGCTCAGGTGGAGAGGGTCTGAGCCAGGACCCTGCTCACAATGCTGAAGTCTCCCAGTCCTTCCCCAGAGCCCTCCAGCTCTGCAGGGGACTTTCAGCGACCCCAGCAGAGTGCCTCTCCTCGGATCACCAACACCAGCCCCTCAGGCAACTAGGACAGTGAGGGCCACACACTCAGAGGCTGTAGGAGGACCCCAGTCACAGCCACAGCCTTGGACACCCAAAAAAATCACTGGGGAGATTTTTTAAAAATCCCACGGCCAGAGGGCCTGATTTAATGGGTCTGTGTAGGACTCAGGCACAGTTAGTTTCAAAAGGTCCCCTGGCTGATTCTAACGTGCAGCCAGAGCCGCTGACCTCTTCCGACAAGAGCACTGGTTTTGTTTTGTTTTTTTTAATACATATATATTTTTAAGCTTCTTTTTTTCTTTTCCTCTCTCTCTTTTTTTTTTTTTGTGAGGAAGATCAGCCCTGAGCTAACATCCGTGCCAATCCTCCTCTTTTTGCTGAGGAAGACCGGCTCTGAGCTAACATCTATTGCCAATTCTCCTCCTTTTTTTCCCCAAAGCCCCAGTAGATAGTTGTATGTCATAGTTGCACATCCTTCTAGTTGCTGTATGTGGGACATGGCCTCAGCATGGCCGGAGAAGCGGTGTGTCGGCGTGCGCCCGGGATCCAAACCTGGGCCGCCAGTATTGGAGCGCACGCACTGAACCGCTAAGCCACGGGGCTGGCCCAGAGCACTGGTTTTTAAACTCGGTTGCACACTGGATCCCCTGGGGAGCGTTAGCAATCCTGATGCCTATGCCTCACCCCAGAAATTCAGAATCCATTGGTCTGGGGTGCAGCCTGGGCCGGGGAATTGTTAAAAGCTCCTCAAGGGACTTGAACCTGCAGCTGAGGTTGAGACCACTGAGTGTGAGATTCCTGTGCAAACTCAGTCCAGCCGTAATCACAATCGAGGCTCCAGGGATGGCTGCAGCCTGGGGGTCAGATTAGCTTGGAGGCTGCAACCTCCAGCCTTGGGGGAGCAGGAGGTGAGAGAAACAGTGCCCAGAGACAGAGGAAGGCAGTGGCAGAAGCCAGAGACAACTCTGACTACTCTGTTGACAGTTCTGTGGCTGTCCACCCCTGGCTGGGCTGCCCCAGGTCACCTCACGTGTCATGTGGGCTGCAGACCCGGCTTCCAACCCCTGAGCACAGGCACAACAAAGGCTCGTGTCAGACTGACTGTGACTTCTGGGGCAGCACCCATGAGAAGGGGCTCCTGGGGGTGAGTCAATGAAATGGGCCTCTGCTCTCCACAAAATGAGCATCTTATTTGGCATACAAAGGCTCAGAACATGGAGGCCCTAATCTGGGAGGCAGTGAGATGGAGAAGGACGATGGCAGGCTCCAGGGCAGGACCCTGGGTGGCAATCCCAGCTCCTCCAGGTTCTCGCTGTGTGGCCCTGTGCAACTGGCTTAACCCTCAGAGGCTCTGTTTACTCCTCTGTGAAATGGGACAATCACACCCACTCTGGAGTGGCTGTGAGAGGTCAACCACATCATTCACAGTCAGCGTTGGACATGTGTCATTCTCTTCCGTCTAAAACACTCAAGCCTTTTTGCAAGCTCCTGTCCCCTCAAACAATTCCCATTCACCACAAAAATGTCAACTCCACGAGGCCAGGGAATTTTGTTTTGTTCCCTTCTGTATCTTCGGCTTCTAGAACAGTACCTAGCACATATTCAGTACTATGAATATTATTATTAAACATCTGTTGGCTGACTAAGAACTCCTAACAACTTTGTGAAGTGGGCCACACAATAACAATACCCCCTCCTCCTTCCACAAAATCACAAAGAGGCCCAGAGTGTGTGGCTTTCCCCAAATCGCACAGCTGGTCAGTAGCGATGCCAGGCCTCAAGGCTGGGAGCCAGTGTCCTGTGGGTCTCTGGACACCTGGGGCCAGAGTGACAGAGCCGGGTGTGTGTGAGCCTCAGCAGGCCAGCAGGGATGAGGGGCACTGGCAGAGACGCCAGGCTTCCCTCCCAGCACACCAAGCAGCTCCATCTAGTCTCCTCCAGGCCGAGCTGCAGGTCGCCTCCTAATGAGCCTCTCCCGGGCAGGAGAAGGCACATCTCCCTGCTGCTTACAAGTCCCGAGGGCTGACAGGCCCCGAGGGGTTCGCCCTAAACTGACTGAGTCAGTCCAACACTCCAGGAGGCTTGAGGAGGAAGAGGAGTGTCTGGGCCTTCCTGGGGCGAGCGGCAAGCCTGGACGGTGGGGCACCATGCAACCCTGGGTGGCGACTTCACCTCCTCTCTCTGAGTTAAGCGTCTGCATGTGTGAGGTGTCAGTGATGTGAGAGCCCCCACCTCCGGGAATCTGCTCCCCTCTCTGGGTGAGGACCCAGTGCCCTCACCACCCTCTTCAAATCCACTCAGTCAGCACTGAGGGGTGAGTGAGCGAGTGACAGCAGCCCGACCCAGGGGCATCTGGCTTAACGGGATGTTCAAGGAGAGAATAGGGGGACTTCAGAAAAGGCAGGGGAAGTGCTTCCTATCGTCACCCCACTTCACTCCACTGGAGGGCTGACTGGCTCTGTCCCTGATCCATCTCCTCTGACTCCAGCTCTGCTCAGCTGGGTCCCTTGGATTTGGCCTCATGTGGACTGGAGACATAGCAAAGGCAGGGGGCCAGCCCAGATGTGACCTCCAGAGAAGGGAAATATACCTTCTCCTTGCCCTCACAAGTTACATAATCTCCAGTCCTCCGGTTCCCCATCTGTGAAATGGGCATGTCACTAGTACCTACCTTCTAGGATTACCGTGAAATTTAAATTCACAAAATAAGATAATGTATTTAAACCAATTAGGACACAATTAGGCCCAGGTCCTAAAAACTCAGTAATCTTTAACTGGTTTCCACCCATCATTCTTAGAAAACTGTTCTTTCTCAGCAGATCCCTGGTTCTCCCCCTCTGGCCCTCTTTTTCACAACAGTAGACGATGCTTCTATTTGAATCCTCCTCTCTCAGCTCCCTGACCACAGACGCCCCCCTCTTGCTCCCAGCCTCTCTCTCTGATCGTCTCCTTTTCTTTCTCCTGCTCCTGACCCGTGGCATCCCCCACGGGGCCTCGGGCACCTGCCCTCTGCCAGCCCCTGTCCTGGGGACTCCCAGACCTCTGTCCTCCTCTCCCCTCAGCCGAGCACTGCCATGCCTGTCCCACAGCCACCTACTCTGGCTCTGTATCACACTTCCCATCTCTGTTGGTGACACCATCTCCTCTTGTCCCCAAGCTCCAAACCCTAACGCTCTGCGTCTCTTTCATGCCCACATCCAGGCAGATGTAACGGCCCTTTGAGTCTTCCTTGCACCTCCAGTCCTAAAGCAGACCTGCCCCGAGCCCCTGAGCGAGGCTCACAGACCCTTCCTCCGAACGCACCCCACTCACACCACATCTTGGCCATGTGGCAGCAGAGCACTGGGTTAAGAACACAGATTCTAGAACCAGCCTGCCTGGGTTCAAGTCCTGGTTCTGCCATTGACTGGCAGCCAGATCCCAGGTGAGTTACTTAACCTCTCTGGGCCTCAGTTTCCTGACCTGTAAAATGTGGATAGTATTAGTCCCGTTTTCCAGAGGCAGTATTAATTGCTGGGAGGATTAACTAGTTCGTATACATAAATTACCATGGAAGTGTTACCAGAGCATTTGCTGTCACTATTATTACCTGTCTGTCTCCCACCCTGGCCTGGGGGAAACCTAACAGGGAGGCTTGGATCTGATAGCTCAGTACCGCCATAGTACCCAACACGGCGCCCAGTGCCTGGCTGGCTGGGAAGACATGGCTGCCGGATTTAACCAAATGAGTTCTATGAGGCTTCAGGAGGTGCCTTGGAAGGAGAGGAACAGTGGCCTTGTTTCCCTGCCCAAGGCCCTCCCTCTCCTGCCCTGAGAGGGCCTCCCAGACTCTGGCACCTCCAAGTGGCTATTGGGTATGTGGGTTACCCTAGGGCTCGGCGGGGGGGGGGCAGGCCTGCTTGATTACCAGGCCAGCGTGACATGCCTGGCCCCCTCCATTAACACCGCTGTCAGTCACGTCACGGTCAATCTGTTCCTGGCTG
Organism: Ceratotherium simum simum; assembly: GCF_057802395.1. Taxonomy (NCBI): domain Eukaryota; kingdom Metazoa; phylum Chordata; class Mammalia; order Perissodactyla; family Rhinocerotidae; genus Ceratotherium; species Ceratotherium simum. The sequence continues at coordinate 38,061,517 of NC_141912.1, forward strand.
TGGAGAAGAGCCTGAGCTGCCCAATCATCCTGGAGGGACACCGGGCTGGGGCTCAGCCTGGGAGTGGGAGACGGGGTCCTCTGGGCTTTCCCCACAACCAGCACCCTCCCACCACACCCTCACCTCCTCCAGTGGCTGAACAGTGAGCCCAGGCCTCTGAGCCCAGCTGCCCTCCTCACTGTCCCTCACAAGGCTAGGTTCTGAGGCCCTGGGAGCCCCTCCCTAGGGATGAGGGTTGTGGGGGGTCAGTTTGATCCCCAACAACCTCTGGACAGTGGGGCTGGAGATTCCAATTCCTTCCACCCCGTGCGACTTGAACTGCCATGCTCTCCCATCCCCCAACCTTGAATTTCCCCTCCCTTCCTCTGCATGTCTCTCCATCTGAATCATTCTTCCCACCCCTCTGTCCCCAGCAACCACCCCCCCCCCGACATCTTCCAGCCTTCCCTGAGCCCCCTTTAGACCCTACTGCTCCCACCAGACTGTCCCCCCCTTCCCCACCACTCCAGAAGCCCCAGGACCCGGCCAGACACGTAACAGGTTCAGGAATGCCTATTTTTGTCTCCAGTCTCACCTCGCACAATTATTTATCTATCTAAAGTACATGTGTGCACATCTGAGCTCCCTGCGGTCAGTCTACAAGCTCACTGACGATGGAAATGCGCTACATTCCCTTGATGCCACACAGCTGGAGGCGCAGGGCTGCGCACACAATAGGTGTTTGGTGACCACCTGTGGGACAGACTGTGGCTTTTCCGTCTGGCCAAGAGGCAGGAAGAGGAGCCACCTCCTCTCCTGGATCAGCAGCCTAATAGGGAGGGAGCCAGGGGTTCCTGGAGGCTGTTCATCTGCTCCTTCCTCCCCCTCACCCCACCACACCACTGTCAGTAGCCACTGTGAGCAGGGTCCCACAGAGCTGATGCCAGTGCCACGAGCCAGGATGCCCTGAGCTGTCTGTTCTGACGTCCCAGTGTTCCCATCGGAGTGGCCAGCAGAGGCCCAGCTTCCTCAAGCCTGCCCGGGCAGCCCTGCCCACGGACCCCCGGCCAGCACGCCCACCAGCTACAGCAATCAGCAGGAAACCAAGCTGGTTCTCATGACTTAACACAGACCAATCCCATCTTACGTGCCCCACTCCCCCGGCACTCACCACAATCTGTAATTATGTGTTTCTTTGTGTGATTATTGGATTAGTGTCTGCCTCCCCGACTAGCACATAAACTCCAGGAGGCTGGGTGAAGGGTGAAGACTGTGCGTTTTGTTCCCCGCTGACTTCCCAGCATCCAGCGCAGTGCCTGGTGCACGGTAGGGAGTCAATAAACATTTGGGGACAAAATGCTGAATTTGGTATTTTATGCACACCAGAGCCTTCCTGTGTAGGTTGTGTCGTGTGAGCTTCAAAGCAGCCCTATAAGGTGGGTAGACATTTAAATACCCATTTTACAGAGAAGGAAACTGAGGCTCCGAAAGGTCAAAGTTTGCCCAGGTTGAAGTGCTTTTTAGTCACAGAGGCAGGATTAGAAATCAGGTATCCGGTGTCTACGCTCCACAGTCTCCACTCAAACGATGATGACAATAGCTACAGTGTAATAAGAGCAGCCTTTGTAGCATCAGGAAACTCCACGAGCTCTTTGCGCTCCACCCGTCACCCCCATTGATGGCAACTTGGCTGGCAGAGAGTATCCTGGGATCCTGACTCCCCAGAGTCCCTCAGCCAGGAGTTGGAGCTGGCGGGGACGAGGCCACCTCTGCCTGCATGTACAGCCACCGTCCCACCCCCTCCTGCCCATCCACTGGGAACAATGAAGAGACAGGCTGCTGAGCTCCAGGCCACGGCACCCCAACACCCATCGGGGCGTCTCTGGAGTCCTAGCCACCTCTCATCCCCTGAGCCCGGGGAGGTTCCCACCAATGGGGGTGTCAGACTGGGAGGGAAGAGGGGGGACAGGAGGAGGGGAGGTCTGTGAGGAGATGAAAGGTGGACGCTGCCCAGGGAGGTGCCGGGCACCCGCACACAGCTCCGGGAGGCTCCGCCCACAGTGATGGGACTGCCCACATCACCTGTGCTTGGGGAGGGACACTTTCTCATCTCACCGGTCATAGTCCCCATTGCAGAGGGCTCTCACAGGAATGGAGAAAGTTTGCCAGACTGGGTTTAGGGTGTTCTTCATGACCTCGGTCTTGTGGCAGATGGTGAACCTGGCAAAGAAGAGAGGGAAGGCTGTCAGTCCTGAACCCAAAGGAGGCAGAATCCAGGTCAACAGAGGGGCCAGCGGGTCAATCTCTGCAGCTGCCAGACATGGAAGCTACGGCTTCATGCGGTGATGAGCTGCCCGTCACTAGCAGCATCCAGGCAGAAACTAGACTGCCGTTTCCTGGAGACGCTGCAGAGAGGATTCCTGCACCAGGTGGGGAGTGTCAGGAGATGCGGGTCCTGGGCCCTGCTCTCCGTGTGACCTTGAGCAAGCCTGTCCCCCTCTGGGCCTCTATTTCCTCCCCCATTAACCCAGGGAGTTGGCTGCTATCAGACGTTCTTCATCTGAGATCCATGGAAGGATCCATGGATGGGCTTTAGGGGTCTGTGAACCCCTGAAGTCATCAGAGAAACTGGGTGTCTGAGTTTCGAATGCTTGCTGTCCCCGGCCTGGAGCATCTATCCCTAGATTTCCACGTTCATGGCTCACCTCCTCACTTCCCTCAGGTCTTTACCCTGTGACGTGACTCCCTGCCCTGAGCACCATATCTAACATTTACAACCCCCTGGTCCCCTGACTCTGACATCCCCTAGTCCCCTGCCATACTTTTTCTTCCATTTCACCTGTCACCATTTGACATTCGATAGTCTATTTTTCTCCTTATTTATTTTATGGTCTGTCACTCAAATGTGAGCTCTGTGGGGCAAGGGTCCTGTTTTCTTTGATCACTGGTCTATCTCTAGTGCCCAGAACAGTGCCTGGCATTTGGTGACTGTTCATTAAATATGTTTTTGGAATGAACTAATGAATAAATGTATTTCTCAAAGGAGAGTTTCCATAGGTTTCGCTGGCATTTCAAGCCAGTGAAATGAAAGCCCCCGGCTTAGATGATCTCTAACCCTTTCAGCTCTTCCAGTCTGAATCCATGAGCTTGCTTTGCAAACTATAAGTGCAGAGTTGGCTTATCCCAGTGGCCCCCACCCAGAGTCCCTGCCCACTCCCCACGCCATGCCTGCCTGGCCTCAACCCTGAAGCCCGTCCTGCCACATGGAGGGGCAGCCAGGATCCGAGTGAGCTGGGGGCCAGGCCATCCCCTGAGATTTCCCAGCAACCACCCAGCTCCCTCCCAGCTTGGAAAGGTCACCCAGGAAAGTGCCTGGGCTCTGCCCGTGCCCACACAGCCTGTGCCATTTCTTCTCCGGCAATTTTCAAGTCAAAATGTCATTCCTGTCACCGCGGCTCAGCGTCTCTCTTCTCTGCTCCTTCTCGCCCACCCACTGGAGTGTGGAGATACATGTGGGAGACCTCCCCACACACCCAGAGCTGGTGACGAGGGCAGGAATGGGGATGGGGAGAGGAGGAGCCGAAGCTGCCCATTGATGGGTCAGGCAAGTAGGGCAGGAAGAGGAGGCTGGGGGAGGGCAGGAGGGAGAATCACGAGCAGCAAGGGGGAAGGGAGGGAGAGAAGTTCACCCTGTGCAGAAGCCCTAACTGGGCTCCAGAGCCCTCCCACCTGGCACAGTCACATAGAACTGCTGTGGACCCTCCCATCTCCCCGTCTCTTTGGAACCACTGACTTCTGTCTCCCTCCTTTGCCAGTCAGACTTCTTGACCTGCTCTTCTAAGCCATTAGCCCGATTTCCTCCCTTCTTGTTTCTTCCTGAACCCCATGCAGTCTGCTTTCTCCTTCACACTCTTGCTTGGAATTGTTTTCTTTAAGCTCCCCAAGCCGCAGCCCCCGCCCCCCAATCCACAGGCCCCTCTACTCCCTGCTGCACTTGCCGTGGGGGACCAGGCCCTAGTGTGGAAATGGTCCCTGTGGTCATCTCACCACTCAGCTCAATTCCTTCCGACAAACACACACACCCAGGGCCCCATGTGGGAGAGCGCTAAGCAAAGCAGCGGGGTCAGACTGATGGGGCTCCAGCCCCAGGGCCACTGCTCACCAGCTGTGCCGCCCAGGGCAAGTGACTTTCTTTCTCTGAGCTCCCTTTCATTGTAAAGCGGCGGCATGAACAGTAATGCTGCTGCCAGGCCCTGTTCTAACTCCACGTATTAACCCATTAATCCTCACGGCGCCCCTGTGAGAGGGCGTGATGATATCCCCACCGTGCACACCAAGAAACCGAGCTGCAGGGCTTAGAGCCTTGCCATCCAGAATGGGAGCCACTAGCCACATGTGGCTATTTACATTTAAATCAACTAAAACAAAATGAAATTTAAAATTCAGTTCCTTGGTCGCACTAGCCCCATTTCAAGTGTTCAACAGCTACATGTGGCTAATGGTGAGACAGAGAACATTTCCATCATTCCAGAAAGCTCCACTGGGCTCGAGACTTGCCTCAAGTTACACAGCTAATAATTGGCAGGCAGCCCCGCTGTCCATCATCACATCCTTACTCCCAGAGGAGTGATCGGGATTGAAGAAGACAAGGCAGGTGCAGTGCCAGGAGCTCTGTGGATGCTCCCTTCCCATCCCTCCTGGTGGGACAAGCGTGACATCTCTCTCCCCCGGGCCCCTCACTGACCCTCCTCCCGTCCTCCTCCTAACTGGGGGTGACTCTCAAACCTTCCACTCTCCCCTCTTCAAACCCTGGGTGACCACCCTGCTGTCACCAGTTCAGCCTCTGACCTGTCACCTGCCCCTTTGCAGGTGCCCGCATACTGGCCCACCTCTTGGGGGGGCGTCTGGATCGGTTTCTCCAGCTGCCCTGGGTGTCCCTGCTGGAGAGATCCAGCCCCCAAATAAACTCCCATCGCCTCCCCCATCTGACCAGCTCCTTTGCCATTTTCAACACTCCGGTTCCCCGCAGCTCCACCACCAGGAGGGGGCTGTGACTTCGGTCCCCACCCAAGGTCTGCGGAGTGAGGCCTCCACACTGCTCTTTTGCCCGGTCCTCCCCTCCCCGCCTCCTTTCCTGCATTCCCACAGCACCGCTCGCCTGGGCGCTCAGCACCTCCCACCTGTTCCCCGTGTCAGTCACGAGTCTCTCCCTCTTCCCCGCCCCCTTCCCATCCATCCTACACATCTCTCTGCTAGAACAATCATTGGCAAACACTCTGCAACACGCCCCTCTCCCGCTCCAAAGCCAAAAATCCCTCCCTCCTCCTGGCCAGCCGGCCCTCACCTCCTGGTGCGACCCCGCACTGCCTCTCTGGAAGGGACCTGTGTGGACATTTCCGTGGGCACCCAGAACATCACTCAGGCCTTTTCCTCCCTCCCTCAAGTCAAGTCAAAGTCAACAAGAATTATTTAAAGAAATCCTGCTGGGAGTCCTTTGGTGAGACAAAGAATCCTTTTGTTATGCAAATAATCACACTTAATTTCCCTTGTTTTGTACCTTCAGGTTTAAAAATCAGTTTTCCCTTGAACTGAAACACATCTCCTCCCTGCCGCTCCCCTGCCCCCCCCCCCCAACAGCATTTCAGAATCAAGGGGAACTTGGCAGGGGCCTTCTGTCCTCTGCTTAGGACCCACTTGCTCGGCACACGCCTTTTCTCGAGCCCATTATGCCTCCCTGCCCCTCCTCCCACGGACCCATTTCCATCTTCTCCTTCAAAACCTACTTTGGAGTTCTTCTCCAGCAGTGTTTCTCTAATTAACCTCTCTGGCCCCATCGCTTCCTCGTTCTGCAGAATCCCGGCGGTAAGTGGCCGCCGCCTCCCAGAGCTGTGGTGCTTAGAGACCGCAGAGAACACCTAATCCAACTGGTTCATTTCACTGATGAGAAAACAGGCCTAGAGAGGGGGCATAACTTGCCCGGGGTCACACAGCAGGTTGGTGGGGAGGACCTAGGTCCCCAGACCCTCAACCTAGAATCTGTCCCTCTGTGTACATCGCTGACCTACACTTGCCAACGTGTTGTGTGTTTCCGTTGTGGGTGGCTTCTAGATCAGGGAGAGGAGAGGAGAGGAGAGGAGTAAATGGGGGCTTCAAAGACATTCAAAGTTTTGAATGAAGCCTATGGGAGAGCACGGAGCCAGACGGGGAAGAGGGTCCAGATCTGCTACGCTGAGTGTGCAGTAGTGGGGGGACATGTAGCAGTGGGGTGTCGGAGGGCTGTGGGTGGAGGAGGGCTGGTCTTGGAGAAATGGACTGATTTGTGTGGAAGAAGGAAGGGGCTATCAGAGGGGCCGCTCATTCCTGCCCTTGCGCTGTTTTTGCCCAGTCCCCTCATCTCCAACATACCTAGCACCCACCATTGCCAAGACGCTCAGAATGGCACTGCTGGCTTGGAGGCCGCCCCCACCCCCCGCCGCCCCATCCTTGGGGCCAGGGCACTACGCTGGAGCCCTTGACTCCACCTGAGCCCCTGCCCTCTCTAGAGCAGGAGCCCTAGGGCGGCGCCTGGAGGAGGTGGGCCCAAGCCATCCCGCCTGGCAAGTCACCACAACCCTGCCCAGCCCCGACCCCAGACAGGGGGTGAAGTGTGACTGGAGAACTCACGTCCCATCCTCGTTGCTCCTGTAGAACACCAGGAAGGGGTCAGACTTCCCAAAGAAATCTTTCTTGTCCAGCTTGTTGGCACAGAACTGCATTGTGGCGACATCCTGGTGGGAGGGAGGCAGAACACGGCTGTGAGGCGGGAGAAGGCTGGGGGCGCCGCAGTCCCTGTGGAAACACAGCCCCCTGGAAAACACGAGGCTTCCGGGCACCAGGCTGTTAGAAAGGACAGCAGCTTACGTTGGCCCCACACCGACTAGGGGCCAGGCCCTGGGCAGACACTTTGGAGGGTCTCATTTCGTCTTCACACACCCCACCCAGCAGGTCTAGTGGGGTAGTCGGGAGGGGCAATTCTGGAGCCGGCTGCCCCAGTTTGAAGCCTGGATCTGCCACTTTCTAGCTGTGTGACCTCGGGCAAGGGAGGTAATCTCTCAGAGCCTCAGTTTCCCCTCTGTAAAATGGGGCTGATTACAGTACACACCTCAAAGGGTGTTGTGAGGGCTACGTGAGACCAAGCGTGCACAGTGCTTAGCGGAGTGCAGGCACGTCGCACCCACTCGGTCACGTTAACGCACATGATTTCATCACTGTTTTCCCAGTGGCTTAGAGAGGTGAGATGACTAACCCAAGGCCACTCTGAGCTGGGTCTGCCAACCCCAAAGCGCTGGCTCTGTCCACGTGGCCTCACTGCCTCACATATTTGTGTGATTCCTAGAGGACGTTCAAGGTTAGGCACCACTGTCACACCCAGTAACTCCCGAGAGGCCCACCCAACTCTCTGAGGCAGATGTAGCTGGACCATGACCCGTGTCACAGCCGAGGAGCCTAATGCTCAGGGCAGGGAGCCACTCCCTCACGTTCACCAGGCAGAGCCTGGGTTTCTGACTCCCCTGACCAACTCACGGCTCCCGCTGACCCAACACTCAGGCCAAGAGCACATAGAAGGTACCCAGGCCCTGGCAAGGATGGCTGGACCCCTCCCCTCCCAAGGCCCTAGCCCCTCAGCTCCCCAAGGCTGACAGGGCACTAGGCAGAGATGTCCCCACATCCTCCCCTCCACCCAGCCCCGTGTGGCCTCTTCAACCTGAAAACCCTGCATCCTGACAAATCAGCTGCCAAGTGGCCAGAGCTCAGTGCTCTGTCCTACAGTCCCTGGGGCCTGGCCTGTCAAGGACCAGGGCCTGTCGGGAAGTGACCCGGCTCTCTCATACTGCCCTCTTCCTCTCAGTAGGGAAGAGAGTCTATTGAGATCGGTGTCTTACAGCCCAGTGAGGACCAAAATGGTGGCGAAGATGAAGATGCAATCTCCCACAGGCTTGAAGGACATGGTTAAAGGTTGGGGGGGGGGGCGCGGTATAATAGTTAGGAATATGGTCACTGGAGCCAGGCTCCCTGCTTCCCCTCCATCCTTTACTAGCTGTGTGACCCCAGGCAAGTTACTCACCCTCCCTGTGCTCAGTTTCCTCATCTATAAAATGGGGGTACTGGCAGCACCTACCTCATAGGCTTGTTGTAAGGATGAAAAGAGTTAATACGAGTACAGTGCTGAGAACAGTGTCTGGTGCACAGTAAGTGCTGTGTGTGTGCAAGCTATTATGATTATTTGACACTTCTCCCCTCCCCCCACATACAGTGGGGGGGGCCTCTGTCCCTGCCCCACCCCCACCCCCACCACCTCACATGCCTTCCCTCAAGGACCTCTGACAACAGCAAACACAGAGCATCCCTCCATTCACTCACTCACTCACTCAACAAACGTTTATTAGATACCATCCGCGCGGGCCGGTCACTGAGCTCATTGCTTTACATCCTTATCATATCTGGCCCTCAAAATAACCCTTCGTCGCTTTTTACAAATAAGGAAGCTGGGGGTCAGAGAAGCTAGGTAACCCGCCCAAGATCACCAGCTGGTAACTGGTCGAGCAAAAATTCGACACGTGTGGACTGATTTCAAAGTCACGCCTCCTCCAGCACACCGCCTGGCTCCCTGAGAGAGCGCATCACAGTTCACGAGGCCAGGCCGCTTCCTGATTTCTTCAGGCTCTGGGCGAGTATGGGCAGGGAGGGCTGGGCTCCGGCTGACCTGGGACGGAAGTGCCTACTGCAGAGAGGCTCTGAGGGGCCAGTGCTGAGGCACGGCAGCCAGGACACCAGGTGCCCAGGAAAGGACAGCTTTTATCATGTCCCTCATCAGCGCCCACCCAGGAGGGAGAAGGAGGCTGCACTGGGGGCTTCCGAGGCATAGAAGGCCCAGGAATCCTCCTGTGAAACCTAGGACTTCAGACTTGGAATAAGAGGAAGGCTGACTTACTGAGCACTTACTAGACGTGGGGCTCTACGTTAAGCCTTCTCTTTACAGACACTGTTTCATTGAATCCTCAGAACAACCATATGGAGTAATTCCTCTACTCTCCCCATTTGTCAGCTGAGGAAACTGAGGCTGTTAGATGTTGTCACACGCCCAAGGTCCCACAGTGGGTAACCAGGCAGTTAGACTTCAGGGTTTTCCCTCTCATCCTCCCAGAAAGATCGCAGCCTTCTAAGTCCGTCCCCAGCAGTCACTGTCTCTCCCCAGGAGAAAGTTCCTATCTGTCCCATGCTGGATGGAGGGAGCGCTTTAAACGCCTCTCTGGGGAGCCCCATCCCATGGCCTAGAAAAAGGAGGAGGCTGAGGACCTGGTGGGCTCCTCCCAGAACTGGCTATTTAATTTGTGGGGCCTAGTAGAAAGGGAAAATGTGGGGTCCTTTGTTAAAAAGTAGTGAGAAATTTCAAGACGGTGACAGCAGAGCAGTAAACCAAGCGCAGGCCCTATGTGCCTGCACAGGTCGCATGCCCATGAAGCCAGCCCTGGCTCCTCCCCACAGAGGCAGCAGGCAGTGGCATCAGAAAACACTGAGGGGACCAGACTCTGCTGAGGAGAGCAGTGGGGACAGCCCCAGCAAGGGACCAGAGCTCTGAGTTCCAGTTAGTCCCAGCAGCCTCTCAAGCTCTCTGAGCCTCAGTGTCCTCATCTGTAAAGTGACGTGCTGGCCAGGACGACCACCACTGTCCTTTTAAGCCAGGGAAGTTTAGGCTTCGGTGCCGGTGCCACAGGGAGCAAGCATACTGGGACAGGGCGGCAGCTGGGGAAGGCTGGCACTCAGCGGACAGTGTGGGAACCCAGGGCCCCTCCAGCTTCCCCAGAACACGGCTTGGTTGTGTCTCCAGATGTGGTCCCACGCATCTGGAGGTCACCTGTGTGACACGTGCACATGAACGAACACAGGCGAGCCGCGCATCACAACCTGCGCTAGTTGACTAGACATCCATATATTTGCCACAACCAAAACAGATGCCTCAAAATCCAGGGGCAGAAGCTCTTATCTTTGCTTCCTAGGAGAACCTCTTGGGGCTCTGCAAGACCAGGAAGGGGAGTAGGGACATCAGAAAAAAGTTAATGCAGAACTTAATGAACCACGACTTCCAGGACCATTCAGTGCTCCACTGGGAGGGCCACCGTCCCAGCACAGCACTGACAGGGAGACGAGGACAAAGGAGCCAAGGCCACCTGGTCGGACCCCTCCTCTGCCACCTGCCAGCTGAGCAGCCTGGGGCAAACAACTTAACCTAAGTCTTGGTGTTCTCCTCTGGAAAAATGGAGTCATAATGCCCCCTGTGAGCCTGTTGGGAAGACCAAAGGAGATGTGTGGCATATGATAAGTGCCAGTCCACGGTGCCAGGCACAGAGCAGCTGTAAGAATAGAAGCCAACATCTGCAGAGTGCCATCTACTACTGGGCTGAACCATATGAAATTGCCAACATTCAACACTTGTTTACCTACCAATATGGCAATGTAATACACTTCTACCCAATATGACTCAGGCACTATTTTTACATCTATAAATTCATTTAATTCTTTCAACAACCCCACAAGGTAGGTACTATTATTATTCCCATTTTAAAGATGAGAAAACTGAGGCACAGAGAGGTTAACACCCTTGCCCAAAGCCACACAGCTAGTAAGAGGAGAAGGTGGGATGGGAACAAGACAACCTGGCTCCAAAGATTAATGACTGAGATTCCAAATGATGACCCGAATCACCAAGATAAGTTTAATTATGTTCTGTAGCCTCATTTTGAGAAGTCAGAGAAGTGTGAAATCCATAATACAAAGGCCTCCTAGGTACAAACTAGGTAAAATTAAAAAAAAAAAAAGACTCGTTCTGAAATTCAGCTAACTGGAAAAATCCACTAGTGAGCCAACCTTATTCCCACTGATGGCAAATACCTGAGGCCTTGCTGGGGGCTGATTTTGTTGCTCAACTTGATCTGCCCTCCCTAACACAATCTAGACCCTGAACGTTTTCCAAACCCCATTAGGATAATCTGTATTGTTGTGCCATTGTCAAATCCACGGGAATAAGACAGAGCTTCAGAGAGGTCTCTAGGCTGTAACCAAGGCAAGCTTCCTCCCTAATGGGTGCACCTAGTTGTCTGGGGACTGTGTTTTGAAGGTGGCTCTGAGTTATGTCAACAGTCATATGAACAGGGCTTCAACTGCTCCCCTTAAATGAGGGTTAGAGAATGGATCAACCCTTGATACACGTGTGAGCCCTGGAAGAGGGTGGAGAAGCAGCAGTAAGATGGACTGGGCTAGCAGGATGTGGGAGCAGCAAATCCTGGCTGCCGGTCAGAGGTCCTGCTGTTTGACAGCCTCAGCCTGAGGGTGGGGCTCTCTGAGCACATGAAATGCTATTGCCAAACCAGAAGCATCTCTGAAAGCAACTGTGAAGAAGATAAAGCAGCTCCTGCAATATATAATTTCCTGCAATTTCTGCCTTTTCACCCTATCTTTTAAAAAAACATATTAAGCTCTTCTAAAGCAGCAGGATTGCCTCAATTTGCATCTTTCCGCATGTTAATCAGGCTGCTTGGGAGACCACAGCAAACAGCCTTCCAATCCATGGGGGCCTGGCCCACTCTAGCACGTTAGCCCTCCCTGACCCAGAAGAGGGCCATGGAGGTCAGAGGTCAGGCCCAGAGGTCAGCCGGTGGGCTGAAGGCTAGGAGAGGGTGGCAATGCCCAGGAGGGGAGAATGGAAGGCTGCTCTGGCTTGGGTCTTGCTGGCAGCCCCCAGGGTCAGAACAAGAATAAGGTGAGTGAAAAATTTAAGGGGTGCCCAAAATCTCAGTAATCAAAATAAAAATTTTAATGTGATATTTTAAAATTTCAAAATTGGGCCAGCCCCGTGGCTTAGTGGTTAAGGGGCATACTCCACTTCGGTGGCCCCAGTTCAGTTCCCAGGCAAGGACCTACACTACTCATCTGTCAGTGGCCATGCTGTGATGGCGGCTCACATACACAAAAAAAGGAAGATCGGCAACAGATGTTAGCTCAGGGCGAATCCTCCTCAGCAAAAAAAAAAAAATTCAAAATCAATGCCAATTTCCATTATAAATAAAATATCAAAAATTTAAATGAAGCCATTTTACAAATGAAGAAACTAAGGCACAGAAAGGTCAAGTAACGTGTGCAGGGTCACAGAGCTGGTAAGCAATGGCATTTGGTCTGGATCTGGAGCCCAAGTTCTTAAACACTTTGCCCTGCTGCTCACAAGCTCACGCTGAGGTCGAGCTGGTTTTTCTCTGCCATCTTAATGACCAACTTCTCCACCGATCCAATCAGCTGTGCATCTGTTGATTTGGTCATTCAGAGGCTGAAAACTCCAGATTGACCATTTCCCCACCCACTCATTAAGCCTGTGTGTCTGGGATACTAACCAAAATCCACCAACTAAAGTTCAAAAGAAAAATGGACCCATTCGGCTATGCGGATGTTCACTGCAGTATTAATTATATTGTTTCCTATAAGAAAATAGATTCAATAAATTATGGCCCATCCATATCATAGAGGAATAATATGCAGCTATTGAATACATGTTTTCCAAGAATGTCGATGACACGGGCAAATAAATCTGGATACTCTATTCTACTAATAAATAAAATAAATCTGGATACTATATTCTACTAATTACAAGAAAAAACTATATACATGTACACCCAGAAAAAAGCCTTGGAGGAAATGCATCAAAATGTCAACAATGATTATCTCTGGGTGATTTTTCTATTCTTTGTATTTTCCAACTTGTTCATAATGAACACGTTATTGTTTTAGCATCAGGAGAAAATGTTATTGTTTTGTTTTGTTTTAGCCAGAGAAATTATTTCTAAGATCAAAAAATTACAACTAACTTTTAAAAAAAAAAAATTACAACTAACTTTTAAAAGGGTGATGTTCGCGTGCTGGTCATTCACCATGCAGGACACTTACATCTGTGCAGCCACAATGTGCATCTTCCCTAAACATCACCCTGCATCCCTCGAGTCTCAGAAAACCTTCACCACTTCCCCCCACTGCATCTTACCTCTTTCTTCTTATCTTTCTCCCTTCCTCCCAGGACTGTTCCCCAGCGTCCCACATGGAGACACTGGGCTCTCCCTCAAGTTTGTCTTTAGAACCATGAGCGTTCTGACTTTGTCAGGATTCAAGGCTGCTAAGCTCCCCTCTTACAAGGTTCTGTACAATCTCGTCCCTACTCCCACCTACACCCTCACCGCTCTGACATCACTCACCACTCTCCCCCTGCCCCAGGGCCTTTGCATGGGCTATTCTCTCTGCCTAGACCCATCTTCCCCCAGTTAGCTGCAAGGGCTCATTCTCTCGCCTGTACTTTTTTTTGGCATATTATATAGTATTATTCACGAATTTTCCTTCAGGATAGTAAAGAGTGCTATAAAATATCTGATATAAAAACAGGGTTGAGAACCACTGCTGTACTGTGATTGCTGATTGGCATTTCTGTCTCTCGCCATAAATTGGAAACTCTGGGAAGGCAATAACTAAGTCAAAGCATATTTGCTGAAATGAAATGAATACATGAGCAGGCTGGGGTACCTAAGGGGTTGGGGGATGGCTGCAGTGTGAAGCTTGACTCCCTTGGCTGGTGAGAGGTGAGGCACACTCTTGCTGGTGTGTGCAGGGACCTGACTGGCAGGCAGTGAGGACATGCTATCCTGAGCCAGGAAGTCCTGATTCCAGAGAGAGGCAGGTCTGGGCGCCTGGCAGGCCTAGGGGAAGCCAAGGGTCTGGGAAGGGAAGGGCAGGAAGCTGCCTATTACCCGCATTGGCAACACCCCCCTGCGCCCCCCCCCCCCCCGCCTCTCTCTAGAAGCCCAGCCTGCTCAAGGCTATTGGTCCACAAAGACCACAAGGCCCATGGCTGCTCCATGTACCACAAAGGCTGATGGCTTCGTGGGTGTAGGAAAGACTCCCTAAGGATTAGGAGTCTAAGAATCCCAGCAAATTCAGGCCACTTCAACCCATCAACCTCTCTGCATCTCTAAACCGAGGTCACTCACACCTCCCCAGCCCCCAGCCCTGGGGTGAGAACCAAACAGAGTGTAAATATGCGAGTCTCGTCAACTATGAGGACTATGCAAATGGTGGTCAGCGTCACACAGAATAACAATAGTTTACTGCTGAGCATAATTGTCTGGTGATTCAGAGGCCCTTCAGGAGCCACCATTGTCAACATCAAGTACCACTGAATAGTATTTTGGATCAAATTCTGATGTTTGGACCTTTCTTGGTATTTCAATTCCAGATGAGCGAGGCTTTTCTACAACCTCTCACAGCCTGCGGGTGACCCGCTGGGGTCCACTCATGCTTGGCTGGGCCAGGCGACCCGCCCACGCCCTCCCCGAGGATGAAGGGAGGGTTTGTCTACCTCAGCAGAATGTATGCCTTTGAGCAGGATGCCCTGCTCCGGTGAAAAGCTGTCTCTCAGACTGCACCCTCTTCCTTTGATCCTCCCACTGAATGCTGAGCCGCGATGACAGAAGCTAAGCCGTTCAGAGGTAATTATTTTAATTCAGCCAGATGCTGGGGATTAGTCTCTTTTCCTTGCAAGTGTTCTAAGGAAAGTTAGGACTCAGCCAAAGATGCCCCAAAAGAGAAGGGGCTGACAGTCTCAGGAGGAAGGAAGGGAGCCCCGCTCCCCCAACAGCTTAAATGAAGGAAACTGCTGCCCTCCCTGGATGAAGGAGGGGAGGGCGGGGTGGGAAGGAGGACGAAGAGGGAGGGGCCTGATAGGTATTAAACGCCGACTGTTTACCAATCCCCGGAAACTAGGCCAATAACAGCACCCAGCACTGTCTAGAGCTTTAGGATTTCCAAAGCACTTTCACTTACATTACCTTATTTAATTATAAATTCGGGAGGAAGTCACCTGCTGAGCTAGAAGCTTGGAGGAAACTGAATTTATGCTCCAAGGAACACAGATTCAACCTTTCCCGGGCACCCACTAGGAGCCAGGCACCTGTTGGGCATGTCGCCTCATGATCTCCTTTAATCTTCACAGCAACCCTATCGGCCCGGAAATACAGGTGGAGAAACTGAGGCTCAGGGAGCTTAAAGAGAAGCCCTGTTCTACACTGCAGCTGCGTTCTCTCCCTTGTCTGAATTCCAGCAGCGTCCGGATCCTCAGCACACACAGGAGTTTTCATAATCATCTGCTACAAAACATTTGGTCTGTACATCGGGGGAGGTTTATTCCTGCCGTCAAGTTCCTCTAGACCCACTGAGCTAAACAGGCAAGTAGAGAAACCAGAACGAGCAGTGGCTTATGAGTTAATCTGATCATTGCTATACTGTCCTATCGATTCTGTGTCTTATCCTCCAACTGGAAGCCCCCGAAAGCAGAGTTGAGATACCACAACCTAGTGGTTAAAGACTCTAGCTCAAGAACCAGACTGCCTGGGTTCAAATCGCTTCTATTCAGTGGCTGTGTGCCCTTGGGCAGGTCACTTAACCTCTCTGTAAAATGAGGACCGTAATACATCACATATTATAACAGGCCATACTACATATTACATTATATATTATAATACATCAGATAAATAGGTCGACACATGTAAAGATAAGTTGATACTTAGCACAGTGTGTGGCTCAGAATAATTGCTCAATTAATGTTGGCTAACACTACTATACCTCTATACTAGCAGTTCTCAAAGTATGGACCAGGAACCCTGGGGGTTCCAGGAGACCAAAGCTATTTTCATAATAATGCTAATAAGACATGGAGTTTTCTAGAGGTTACCGGACAGTGATATCACAACAGACTGACTGCAGAAGCAGATGTGAGAATCCAGCTCTCTTCTGTTGAGCCAGACATTAAAGAGATTTACAAAAATGTAAAACAAGGCCGTTCTTCTCACTAAATGATTTTTGTTTTGAAAAATATAGTTATTTTTCAAAAAAGATGTTATTTATGTTAACCTGTAATGGGTTAAACTATTGTTATTTTAAAAAAAATTAACACTAAATTTTTTTCTCAGTTTTAATATCTAAGATGGCAAATATTGATAGCTAGTGGGTACAATAGTTGCACTGACTCCCCAGGAAGGTCAGAAAGTCTTGTTTCTCCTCTTCCCTCCCTCCGCTGAGCTGGACCCGGCCCCAGTGAAGTGGGCAACCATGACATGAGGTCAGCCCACCTAGAGAATCCCCTCCAGGAGGGCAAGTTCCCAGGGTGCGGCTCCACCCAGGCGACCTGCACCTCTTCCCTGGGTCAGGAGGAACCCCTGAAGCTGGGTGCCCAGGTTACCCCAGGCTTGGTCTTGTGCTCATACTCTGTCGCTGCTTCCCTCTCTTCTCCCTAGGACCCACTGCGTTCCTACCCGTGGCTCCTAATTAACCTGAGAGGCATGCAAGCCCGGATGGTTTGGGGGAATGAGCCCAGGATTTAGGATCAGGCTGACCTGGATTGGAACCCTGACTCTGCCACTTCTTGTCCTGGAACAGATGATCAGCCTCTCTGAGCCTCACTTTCCTCATCCATGAAATGGGAATAACAATAGTACCGGCCTCTTAGGACTGTCGTCAGGAGCAGTGATAACTTACGTAAAATGCCCATCACTTGACAAATAATAACCACCATCGTTACTATATTTTATCATTATTATTAGCCATGGGGTCCCCTGAGCCCCTTCTTGGTGTGCTCAGCTACCCCTTCAGCTGTCCCCATCTCCTGCTTCTCCAAAGTCCCACAGAAGAAGCAAAACCAAGGGCTGCCTGGGATTGCAGACTCTGGCTTCCCAACACACACACATACCCACACTCACACTCTCACACACACACACACTAACCACACTCTCTCAACCCCGTGCAGGCTGTCACCTTACTCCAGAGCTAAAAGTGAAAAATGACAACTAAATGCCAAGTGCCCAGGCTCCAAGGCTGACAAGGCCCCGCTGCTGCCAGCACTGGTGCCAAGGCCATCTTGGCTCAAGGACACGTGAGCGGTGGCCGTGATGGGAGTGGAAGGAGCCCTGGCGTGGGAGCCAGGGGGCCAGGGCTCCCAGCCCAGCTCTGCTGACTGTGGGTAAGTTCCTTCCCCTCTCTGGGCCTCAGTCTGTTCAGCTGTAAAAATGGAAGACGCCTTCTAGCTCTGACCTTATAGAATTCTGTGACAGCCAGGTCAGACTGAGGAGCCGTGTCTTCATGGTCCTGGGGTCACAGGGAGGCCAGCCTGCCCTCCATCAGTGCCCCACCCCTGCCCCCACCAGGTCCTGTCCCTCTGCCACTCACCCTACAGTTGCTGAGCTCCTCAGCAGACAGGATGATGGTGCCACATTTCTTCCCTGGGACACCACTGGGAGAGGAGAAGATGAAAGAATGGAGAGTCAGACAAAGACAGAGACACAGGCCTGAACACTCCCTGCATCAGCCCCTCCCCATCCTCCCCCCACCCCCACCATCCTGCAGATCTGCCCAAAGCCCCTGAGAAGACAGAGTCTCCTGAAACACTTGAGGCAGTGTGGCCTAGTGACTGCTTCCTGGGCCAGGCCCTCAAGCCTGCAGCTATCCCGCCCCCTGCTCCCAAGAGCCTGCCAGGAAGGGCAGTGTCTACAGTGAAAGTCCTAGAATTGGAAAAGCATCCAGACTCACCCGGAGGCTTCCAGACCAGTGGTTCTCAAACTTTCCATCCAAAGACCACTTCTGTGGGCAAAAGACCTCATGGGCTAGCCACCCCACCCTGCACCCAGCTGACCCCCAGAGTCCCAGAACATTCCAGCTCTGAGCTGCTCTGATTCATGGTGGGAGGGAGAGCAGCAAGAGGGAGCAAGGCAGGAAGGCTGACATACTCTCAGTGGCAGCTTGCCTAGGCTCTCTCCCATGGCCACCTCCCCTTGAAATCCTTGGCTGGGGTCTCTCCGGGAGAGAGAGATCCCGGCCAACCAGGCGGCTCCTCAATGAGGTGGGCAACCACGACATGAGGTCAGCCCACCCAGAGAATCCCCTCCAGGAGGGCAAGTTCCCAGGGTGGGGCTCCACCCAGGGGACCTGCACCTCTTCCTTGGGTCAGGAGGAACCCCTCCCTAGACACCAGCCCATCCCACTCTGATGTTTGGGACTAACCCAGGGGGGTCCCAGTGCAGCCAGGGGCCACTGGGAGGGAGAAGAAAATGTCAGGTTGTCCAGCAGCTGTGTGACTTGGGGCTCATAACTGCACCTCTCTGAGCCTCAGTTTCCTCGCCCATAGAATGGGTGTGATTGCAGCATCCATTTTACTAATGTACACACACAGTGCCTGGCAGAGAGAAGGCTCTCAAGGAGTATCGTTTTCTCCCTGCCCTTTTTGCTTCACAATTGTGCAAAGCTGATAAAATCCAGCCCCACCTCAAGCCAGCCTCGGGGCCACCAGCATGCTGTCTGTGGAACACACTTTGAGAACCACTGATGGAGCTCTTCCCAGCGCCAGCTCTTGGAGGGAGAGGCTCCCAAACAGAGGAGGCAAGGGAGGCAGGGGAGCCGGCACCCTGGGGGCTCATGAGACAGCCCAGATCTCTCCAAATCAGGTGAGCAGACAAGGGCCATATCTGGAGGTTCCCCTGCCACAGTCAGGTGGCAGTGCCTGCCAGCTTGTCCCCCTAGACATAAGCAGCTGAGCTGAGTGCCCCAAAGCCCCTCCCACCGCCGGTCTGGCCCTCCCTGGTAGTAAAGATATGAGTTGTTTGACCGGGGAGATAGAATCCTAGCACCAGCCTCCTCCGCCCAGTGTTTCTGCATCTGTTCCTCCCTTTGCCTCTGAGCCCCTCTTCTATTTCTGATCTTTCCTTCCCTCCTCTCCAGCCCAACCTGCTAGGCCTTCCTTTCTCTCCCTCTGCCTCCCTCCCTCTGGACTTTCTCGCCCTCCCTCTTGGCTGCTCTCTCTGACTTCTGCTCCCTCTCCCATTGCTGCTTATCTACTCCCATTGTAAATTAGCATCCACACCCTTCCTGGGCTGTGAGCATCCCTGGGTCCCATGGAGGCCCCATCCCACATCTAGCTGATCTGGGGGCCAGTCCAGCTGCTGGGACCCTGACTCCCGGGAGCCCTCAGCAAAGGCCAGTGGAGCTCTGCTTACCCAGCCAAAATGCTCATCTGCAGGGGGCACCTCTGGGCTGGTCCCCCAAGGTGTTGACTACCCTGCCCCCCGCCAGGGTGAGTCCAACCAGGAAAGAAGGAGAGGGAAGGAGTGGGGAGGGTCTGTGTTGCCCACGTTTGCATGAGGCCAGCCAAAAGCAGATGGTCAGGGTTGGGTCCGGGGGAGCAAGGCTGGCCCAGCGCAGCCGGTGAGCAAATGCAACAAGTGAGGATTTAGCTGAATCTATCTTGTGAGGAGGAGGCTGAAATCCAGCAGTGGAAACAGTGGGGGGAAGGGGGATGAGGGGATAAAGAGAAGGGTGGGAAAGAGGGAGAGAGGTGGGAGGTGGAGGAAACCTTCCTGGAAAGGGCCCCTAACTCAAAGCCCCACTCTGCTCCCTAAAGTCCCATGAGTCACTGGGGCTGGGGATGCCTGAGCTCTAGCCTGGATGGGGGAGGGGCCAGCTGCAGAGTGGCCCAAAGTGCCTGGGCCCTTGAGGAGGGACCCAGGACCCTCTCTATCCTCCTGACGAGAGCTGCATGCACAGTGGCGGAAGCAGGGACCAGGCCCAGACTCTTAGGCCCCCTCTGCAGAGCTGGCTGGGTGTCTGAGGACTCCAGGGCCAGAGATGTCTGGTGACCTACCCGTTGGAAACAGCTGGCATGGGTTTGCCTGTCCTGGAATTCAGGCTAAATGCTCCTATCCTGTGGAGAGAAGAGAGAGCATGCCATGAGCTGAGTACCCCTGTCCTGAGAGCCAGAGCACTTGGCATCCAGATTCTTGGAGACAGGCTTCTATTCTGGATCAAACATCAAAATAGGACCGAAAGCCACAGGCCAGAGGAAAGAGAAGTCTTCTTCCCAAACCTCAGTGGTTCTCAAAGTGTGGTCCCTGGACCCACAGTATCAGCATCCCCTAGGAATGTGTTAGAAATGTACATTTTCAGGGCCCAGCCTGGACCTACTGGATCAGAACCTGGGGAGTGGAGCCCAAAAATTCCGTGCTTTAACAAGCCAGCCTCCAGATGACGCCGATGCCTGCAGGAGTTCGAGAACCTCTGCTCTCCTTCTTTGAGCCTCGGTGTGTGGGCTGTGAAATGGGGGGACTGCTGAGAGAATCACATGGGATCACGGAAGCAAAACACTGTCTGGCCCAGAATAGATGCCCAGTAAAAGGGAGCTGTTCATAGGTCCAGCCAGGGACACAACTAGACTTAGACACATGAAACTTTCAGTGGGGGAAAGGTCCCCCTCCTTCACCAACACCCAACATCTCCTAGATCCCGCTTGCCCTTTAAGGCTCAGCTCACTAGCCATCTCCTACCCGAAGTCTCCCTCAATCCCCCCAGAAGGTGTTCCCCTCCACCAAAGGTGGACCAGGGACACACACTTACTCTGGGGGCCCCAAATTCTACAAGCTTCAGAGTCCCTCTCTAACCTGGGTTTGCTCCCTGTTGTCAATAACTGAGAGTTATTATCATTATTTTCTGTGAACCCAGAGGAGGAGATCTTCTGGGGGGCAGGGAGGCCTTTCTGGGGTCCCTGAAGTTACCATACAGTTACTAGGGGTCAGAGACAAAGGCCTGGGAGAGAGACCCCCGCAACAATAACACATTCTGCAGTTATCGATCATGGGGAGGGGACAGCATCCAGTGTAGACTTGGCAGAAGCAAGTGGGGGGTTGATGCCCAGCCCAGCCTGATGCCCCTTTCCTGACCACCCTGCCCTGTGGGGTCTCCTTATCCCTCATCATCCATCATGACTGGCCGACTGCTTTGCCCCTACCCTGGGCCAGCCCTCAGCAGGGGTGGGTGAGAAGTTGGCCCGTCACTGGGGAAGCAACCCAGGCAGGCCCCACTCCCCTCTACACTTACATGAGGGGCTTCTCCAGGCGGCTCCCGGGGGACCCCACAATCTCTCCAAGGGTGCAGAAGGCCTGGCCCAGGAAATCCTGCATCAGGGTACAGAAAAGACCAGTGTCACCCACTCTGCTCTCAGCCATCCCACCACCCCCATCACCCCCCCGGAAGTGCGAGAGCTCTGAAATAACAGCATGCAGCATCAGACTGCCACACTCGGTGTCACAGAGACTCAGAGTCTGGTATTTAAGAGACTTTCAGAATCTCTGGGCGGTCATGGGCGGGACTCACGTGTTTGGATAAATCAGGACTCTTCGAGTCAACGTCGTACCTGCAGGGAACACAGAGAGATAGGGAAGGCAGCCGGGGCGGCCTGCCCAACCCCATCTGGGCTCTTGAGCCAAGTCAGGACCCCTGCTCGCCAAAAAACAGGCTCTGACACACTGGATATTTCTGAGAGTAATGGCTGGGAGGCGCAAATAGGAGCCTCCTGAGTGCTGGACATGCTCTGTGTCCTGATCTGGGTGGTGATTACACGGGTGTACACAGATGTAAAAATGCATCACGGAGTTTGCGCACTTCACTACATATATGTTATACCTCATTAAGAATTGAAAAAATAGGGGCCGGCCTGTGGCGTAGCGGTTAAGTGTGCGCACTCCGCTGCTGGAGGCCCGGGTTCGGATCTGGGCACGCACTGATGCATCGCTTGTCAGGCCATGCTGTGGCAGCCTCCCATACAAAGCGGAGCAAGATGGGCACGGATGTTAGCTCAGGGCCAGTCTTCCTCAGCAAAAAGAGGAGGATTGGCGTGGATGTTAGCTCAGGGCTCATCTTCCTCACAAAAAAAAAGAGAAAGAAAAAAAAAATCCAAAAAATAAAACTTACTCTGACACTGGCTGGTTCACAAGTGGCTGAGCCACCTTGCCCTTCACTGCCTGTTCTCCCATCTTCCCAGCTAAGGCTCGGCTGCCCGTGATACTCAATACTTTGCCTTTGAGCTTCCCTGATTGTTCCACCTTTCCCAGCCTGCCCTTGGGCCTGGTCACTCAAGAAGGAGGTAGGCATTAACACCGTCACCTCGGCCAGCTGCAGACAGGCTGATCCCGCAGCTGGTCACCTCCCTTCACCTGGAGCCCACTCACCTGGAGCCCTTCCTCCGGCATCCTCCCCACTCACCCGGCCATTCTAGGCCAGGATGACTCCAGCTGAGGGGCAGTCATTCTCGTACCAGCCCCCTACCCTGCGGACTTCTCTCTCCATAACGTCACTGGACGCCTTCTCTACAACAGGCTGCACTGACTGCCCTTGGCCTCAAGTCCTCCCGTGACTCCCTCTAAGGTCATTTCCTTCCACTGCATTTTTTCCTTTGCTCCCCCAGGCCCCAGACTCCCTTTTTCCCTACTCTGTCCACAATTCTCCGGGACACAGTCCTTTCTAGCCACCCCACATCCCGTAAAAAAAAAACACAACACTGCCCCACCTGTTCAGTAGACTGAAATCCACCATCATCCTTACCCTCAGGAGAGGGGCCCTCTGCATCTCTGTGATGAACACGCAGATGCCTTGAGCCCCATCAGCCTGGATACCTCTGTGGGAGGGGAGAGTGGAGGGGACCCTCTCCCAAACAAGCTTGGACAGAGGGAGAGGTCAATGGGGATCCCCTGGTTACCTGCGGAGAAAAGGGCTCCCCAGAGGTAGAGCTAGAGTTGCCCCCAAGATCTTTCCTCAACCACCCCCCAGGGCCAGGTAGCTTGCTCAGTGCTGCCCACACATAACTGAGACAATGGGGGGGTGGGGGGGCAGCTTTGTTGCCTCTCCCTACCTCCTTTCCATCTCCTGATGAGGGTGGGGCTGGACTTCAGTTAACTGTCACTTTTATCCCAGGCCAGCCCTGGGCCTCCTCTAGTATCACAGCTCCCCCACCCTCCCTGGTAAGGGGATCTCCTGTATCCCCACCTCCCACCGGTGGTTCCTCCCCCAGCTCCATCTTCCACTTACAGGTCGAAACGGAGGTTCTGCTTCTCTTCAAAGAAGTAATCCACAATGAATTTGCGTACAAAGTCAGGATTGAGCGTATTGTCGATGACTTCAGTGCGTCCAAACTGCAAGAGGAGATGGGGTGTAGACCTCAGGGCCAGGCTGGTGGGGCAAGGGAGCACTGGGCTGGGAGCCCCTCAGTCCTGGCCCCGCTAGTAATAGAAGCCATGCCTCTCCCAGCTCCTGGCCCCCATCCCCTATCCCCAGTCAAGGCGAGAGCGCCTACATCTAACAATGGAAACCATTCGTGTTGTGGCTCCAATCGCCATCATCAGCTTTATTCTCCCTGGCTCTCTCTAGGCTCCACCCAAGTTGGATGGTTTTGATACCTGGACCCCTGAGCAGGCCCTTTACTTTCCCACCTCACTGCCTTTGCCTATGCTATGTCCTCCACCTGGCCTCCCCTCCTCAGCCAGTGGCATGTCCTCCATTCCCTCAAGGTCTATTATTAACGCCGCCTCCTCCAGGAAGCCTTCCAGATTCCTCCAGCCAGAGTGTTTTACTTCTCTGTGAACAGCCATTGAACTTGTGCCTGCCCCTATGCACCGTCCTCTAACTGATTCCACAGTTAGGTGTGTACTTATTTGATGCTCCAATTATAAATGCAAGGGCAGAGACAGGAACTGTGGGATCTTTTAAGATTCCCACTTCTGATATTCATGCCCTTGTATAATCCCTCCCCTTGAATGTGGGCTGGATCTAGTGACTCACCTCTAATGAATAGAATAGAGCACAAGGTTGTTATAAATCACTATGACTTGTGTCTTGGGCACCCTCTCTTACTCTCTCTTGCTTGCTCACTTTGAGGAAGCCAGCTGCCGTGTTGTGAGCTGCCCTGGGGAGAGGCCCATGTGACAAGGAACTGAGGGTGGCCTTGGGCCAATAGCCAGCAAGGAACCACGGCTGTCAGTCAGCCATCCCGAAGGATCTTAATCCTACCAACCACCACTGAGTGAACTGAGAGGGGATCCTGCCCAGCTGAACCCTGAGATGACTGAGGCCCTGGCCAACACGCTGACTGCAGCCTTGTGAGGGACCCTGACACAGAGGACCCCACGAGCCTGCAGCCAGATTCACGGCCCTGTTCTTTAAGTGGCTACACTCTGGACTAAGGTGTTACTCAGCAATAGATAACTAACACAGAGACTTAACCTTCTTGGTACCCCCTGCAGCTCATACTCTAGGATTCTGCACACATTAGACCCTCAATAACTGAATTCCATTAAAGTTCCCAAATGACTTAAGGCGAGTCACTCCCCATTTCTGGGCATCGGAATTGACTGAAGGGTTTGTTAAAACACAGACTGCAGGCCTCACTCCCAGAGGTTCTGATTCAGCAGGTATAGGGTGAGGCCTGGGACTCTGCATTTCTAAAAGGGCAGGTGATGGCCACACTGCTGGTGCAGGGAGCTCCCTTTGAGAACCACTGGGCCAGACTGTGGTATAGGGCTCTGGGAGTCTTCTGGTGCCATGGAGGAGGGCGGGGTGGGCACGGTTCCCGGCCATCAGTTCCATCAAAGCAGCTCATTTACATCTGTTCAACACACTGGGCATTTTCAGTGAGATTTTGTTTCAAAAAGGGGCATGAGGCTAAAAGCTAAAGCATAAAAGCACTGTACTGTGCTCCCTGAAGGTAGAGAGCGAGGTTCCCCAAAGTCGACAAGACAGGCAGATGCACGATAAATATTTTAAATAAGTTGTTAATCTTTCCTAATATATAAACATGTTTTTTTGACCTGGGCAGTAATTGCCAAAATAAAAAATTAATCCTGAGTACTAGTCCTCCTTGACGGGGCTCTGCAGCCCAGAAAAATGCCCGCGTGTGGGCCCCTCTCAGGTGTGGTGGGCAAGGCCCAGGTTGTCCGGGGCATATCCTCGTGTCCCCTTCCACCCTGCATTAAGTTAGAAACCTACAAAGAGAACTCCTGCCCAAGGCAGCGTGGGGTCATCTGAGGAGCGTGAGATTTGGCACCTTCTTGCCCTCATCGCCTCCTCTGATCAACATCTCGTTCCTGTCAGTTCCACCAGCTAACTCTCTCTCCCATCCCCGCCTCCTCTGCTGTGGCCTTGCTGGGGCCTCATCATCTTCTCGCCTCAGCCACTGCAGCAGCCTCCTAATGGGCCCCCCATGTGGGCCAATTGCTAACGCTTGAAGACTCAGCTCCCCAGGAGTCCTGCTCTCCAGCTCCCCCTCCCACCCGCTGTGCTCCCATGTTCCTCCTCACATCCCTATCACGGCCCTTAGCACATCCCCTGATGACGATCTACTGAGGCTCTTCCTGCTCTCCAGCTCCCCCTCCCACCCGCTGTGCTCCCATGTTCCTCCTCACATCCCTATCACGGCCCTTAGCACATCCCCTGATGACGATCTACTGAGGCTCTTTCCACCCACTAGACTGAGTTTCGCAAGCAACGGGAGGATCCAAGTTTCCCTCATCTCTGCAGCCCAGGACCCGACACAGTGTTTAACAGAGTCACAGGCTCACAGTTGCGGATGATTACCGGGCCAGGAACTGTGCTAAACATCTTACACCGTATTACCTTATTTAATCCTTTCATGGTAGGCTTCCCCATTTTACAGATGAGAATACGAAAACACAGAAAAGTAAAGTAATTTGTCCAGGGTCACACAGCTAATAATTGCTGACTTCAAGGCACAACCCAGGCAACCTCGCCCACGTTCTCTAAGCCGTGTTGCTCTGCTTGTAAGGTCCCGAGGGCAAGGACGGCAGAAGCTCACTGCTCCCAGGGCCTGGTACACGGCAGGTACTCAGGAATTGCTGAATGAAGTAAGGTTGGATGAGTGGGTGAGTCCCAACTTCATCACAGCTAATCGTGTGAGCCTTTCCAAGCGTCAGTTTCCTCATCAGAAGAGGAGAATAACACCACTCGTCCCGCTTACTTCTTAGAGTTATCATCCAATTCAATTGCACTATTAATTCAACAGTTTTCAAGCCCCTACTGTAGGCCAGGCAGTGTGCTAGGTGCCGAGTTACCAACATAACTAGAACATGAATCCTGTACTTAAGGACTTCTCTGTCACAGGTGGGACAACTCACAAATAGCTACAATACAGCGTGATAACAGTGCTAACAGAGCTTTATACGAAGGTCTACTGCAGGGTCCTCCCCCTGGCTGCACATTATAATCATTGGGGAAATGTGAAAGATATTGAAATGTACGGCCCAAGGGCAGGCTGGCCAGGCCTGGGCAAGGTGAAACAATCAGGGAAGGTCAAAGGCAAAGTATTGAGTATCATGGGCAGCTGAGCCTTAGCTGGGAAGATGGGAGAACAGGCAGTGAAGGGCAAGGTGGCTCAGCCACTAATGAACCAGCCAGAGTGTCAGAGCAAGTTTATTTTATTTTTTCAACGGATTTTGTTCGTTGGGATGCAATTGATGATTTGATTATTACCCTGTGGATATTGACCAATTTTGCATCTATTTGTAAATTCATTTCAGCATCTTGGTTGCCTGTATGTGTGTGTGTTGTTTGAATTATTTGTTGTTTTTTTTTTTTTATAATTTTATTTATTTTTTTCCCAAAGCCCCAGTAGATAGTTGTATGTCATAGTTGCACATCTTGCTAGTTGCTGTATGTGGGACGCCACCTCAGCATGGCCAGAGAAGCGGTGCATCGGTGCACACCTGGGATCCGAACCCAGGCCGCCAGCAGCGGAGCGCCGGCACTTAACCACTAAGCCACGGGGCAGGCCCTGTTTGAATTATTTGAACCAGTTGTAACATCTTACTAGTTCCCTCATTAATTAACAAGTTAAATAAATCTTTGCCATGTGTTCATTTTATGTTTCTCTGGGAGTCATGATTTTATGTTTTTTTTTTTTTATTTTATTTTTTTAAAGATTTTATTTATTTTATTTTTTCCCCCCAAAGCCCCAGTGGGTAGTTGTACGTCGTAGCTGCACATCCTTCTAGTTGCTGTATGTGGGACTCGGCCTCAGGATGAACGGAGAAATGGTGCCTTGATGTGCACCCGGGATCCGAACCCAGGCCACCAGCATCACAGCGCGCGCACTTAACTACCAAGCCACAGGGCCGGCCCTGATTTTATGTTTTTAAAAAATGTATCCTTCAAGAGGAGCTTTTCAAAAATACCCATGCTGAGGCCCCACCACAGGCCAATTCAATCAGAACCTCAAAGGGTGGGGCCTGAACGACTGTTTTTAAAAAGTTCCCTACGTGATTCTAATGTGCAGATGGAGTTGAGAACCACTGACGAATAAGAACACAGCAGGAGGAAGGAAGAAAACTAATATTTACTGAGCCCCTACTGAATACCCAATAGATCAAGTGGATCATTAAGTTATCTTAATGGATTCTCACCAAAACCCTGTGAGTTATTACCCATTTTACAAATGAGAAAACTGAGAATCAGAGACGTTAAGTAACTTTCCCAAGGTCACACAGCTAGGCAGAGCTGGGATCTAAACCCAGATGTCTAACTCCAAAGCCCATTATATTTTTACTTCATCTAACTGCCAGGAGTCCTCGAGCACTATGAAAATCAAATAAAGATGAAGTTTACTTCCCAAGCATTTATGGAAGCCCCACTGTGTGCAAGGCAATGGTGAGGCCATCGAGTTGAATAAGACTGGGTTCCTGCTCCATCCCCTAAATTCAGGTTTATAACCCTTATAACGTATAACCCTCGTTTCAAAAGAGTTCCTAAATTTTCCACTCCTGCTCTTTCTAATTCTTAACGCCTCCTGTCTTCAGACAAAAGGAAAATTTCTCCTAATGGCTATCTTGCAGAATATTCTAAGTAAATACCCGGGTTCAAGAGAATCCTCCCTTAAGGAAGGGCCTCCTCCTCAATGCACTGTTTAAGGAAGGGCCTCCTCCTCAATGCACTGCCCTCCTCCCTCGAACACCTTAAAAAATCCCTCTGGCAGAATTTTATCCAAACCCCAGCCCAGAGGGACCACACATTCCTTTGTGCGGTCTCCCTCCTCACCCCACTCCCAGCAGAGACTCCAAGGAAAGCACCCATTAGGGAAGATGCCAGCGCTGCTTTTAAAATGGCACTTGAAGCTTCAATAGAGGGGAATTCCCTAGAGATTGATCTCTGCCAGGGAAGAAAATGGAGTTCCCCTGGAAACAGGACAGGGAGGGGGACGCCGAGGGCCCCGCCTGAATATCCTAGAGCAGGAAGGGGAGCAAGTGAGCCAGGCTGGGCAGTGATGAATGACCAGGACTCGGGGTAATTAACATATGCACGGCACAAACAAATGCGAAATCTACAACCCAGGGACTCACTAAAGATGTTTTATAGCCTTCATTACTTGGGCTAACAACAAAGAAAAAAAATGTGAAAACTTAGATTTAAAAATCCAAGAAGCCACCAGGTCCCTGTCAGGCCCGATATACACCCCTATTAATGATGGTAGGAACACAACCAAACTGATGTTTAAAAAAAAAAAATCAGTTTGGCTGTATTTCCTTCTACATAGAATTACAGAGTTTTCAAGCCAGAAGGGACTTGGAGAGATGAGGTATGAGCACGGAGCAGTGGGAACACACGGAGGCCTACGATTTGACTGCTGTGCGGCAAATCCTGCTTAGGGAAGAAGGGGAGGGTGGGTTAACCCCTTGCCACCAGTAATCCAGAACAAAACCAGCCCTAGAAATGCCTGTCCCTCCTTCTGGTCCATTCTGAACCCCTTTGTCCACACTCCAAGCTCTGAGGATGGGAGGGGGGCCTCACATTGCTCACAGTCTGGGGTACAGGCCATCAAATAGTGGTGGGCACAGGAATTCTCTGATTAACAAAGCTGAAGGGAAGCCCTGAACTCTTTGTGTTACCAAGTGATTCTGATGCAGAGAGCCCTAGAGAATTGTTGGGAAGGTGGGCAAGTGTGGACTGGGTGGGCTGTGGTGTGAAACTGGGGAAGGGGCTGAGCCATCAGGGAGGTGAGGGGGGACCTGCCTGACCCCAGGGACTGGGATAGCTTCCCAGGGGGGAAAAAGAGAAAGTACAAATCAGAAAGAAGCCTGGAAATTAGGGTATTCACCCTCTGAAAAGCTCACTCCTTGTTCCTGGCAACGAAACCCAGTGGGAAAGGCTCCTGACATGCCACAAAAGATGCTCCCAAGGGCTCCTAAAACCTCTATGACTAAGCCCCAAGAATATCAATTAAGCAGCATTAATTACACATCATCAGTTCCAGTGAGACCCTCAAAGGGGAGGCAGACTTGAAAGTTCTTTGAGGACTAAATTAAGTGGCTCCCAGGGGCTCTGCTACACACAGAAGTTGGGATTTATGGGGGCGGGTGGTCAGCTGTCCTGCCACTGCCCTGGGACAAGGGCCAGCCAAGGCTGGGATTCAGAACCCTGGTCAGGCAAGCAAAGTCCTCCAGCCCCACGTCCAACTACAAGGCCGGGAGGGCAAGCCTCTCTTAAGACATGGGCCTCCCACCTGCAGGGGGCACAGGGCTGGTCATCAGGCCTGGACTGAGTTGGTATCTTGCCCTCTGTGCTGGAGAGTCTGCTGCTGCTGCCCCCACCCCGCCCAGCTCCTTCTCTGTCTTGCTCTACACTCCAGGAGGTGGTTTCCCTTCAAACTCCATCATCCTGGTTCCCTGGCCCTGTGGGTTCCAGTTGGGTTTGGCCAATGGACGGAACATGGGAGGAGAGAGGAGGGGGTATTTCCTCCTGCTCTGGCCCAGCCTCAGCACCATGGTTCTGGGAGGGGTTGTTCCCTCCCACCTCCAGGACCACACTCCTCCTCTCACTCACAGACAGAGCACTGTCTCCTCCCACTGCCCCTTCAAGTCTGGGTGGGAACAGCTCCCTGCTGACGCTAGGCCCTGGGTGCTGCACCATCCCCTGTGGGTTTCCTCAACCTCACCCACACCTTTGAAAGAAATGCATTAAATCTCTTGAGTTAAACCAACTGAGTAGATTTCTCTTTTCTGCTGGGACTCTGACTGATATATTTTCTCTTTCACAAACACATTCACACACACAATTTCCAACTCAATTGAACATAAACCAAGAACAGTCCTCCCTACTCTTCCCAGACACTGTGTAACATTCATGTGTCAACCTGCAAAAACAGAAACCAGTTTAACAGGGAAAGTGTTTATTTGGGATCAAAGAATTGCAATTCAGAGAGTATAGATTCAGGCAGAAACCCAAATAGTGTCCCGCTAGGGAGTAAAAGTGAGGAGCTTTTAAAGGCAGAGAAGGGAGGTTGTATTACCAAGAATTTTCATTGGAGTTGGAGGCAAAGAGCTAGTCTTCACTAAACATTGATTGACTATTGATTCTATCTTCAGAAAGTCCACAATCATCAGTCTTTGCGACCAGGATGTCTATTGCCCTGCTGACTTCTCAAACAACTGCTTGTAAAGCAATTGCTGTTTTGGCTCTGTCCAAAGGTTTGGCCCAGTCCAAGGGTCAAGACAGCAATTGAGCACGTGACTCCCGCCCACGCAGCCGAGAAACCCAGTGTCCCGAGACAGCCCTCTGTGATGCAGGGGCCCAGCAACGCTGTCCCACCTGAGGGCCTCCGTGGAGACTCTCAGGGACCAGGGCTCCCACCCCAGCCTCCTCCCATCCACACAGGTGCCACAGTGAGGGCCAGGTAGGGAAGGACGATGCGAGACCAGAGTGAGGGTTTGAGGCTCTGAACCTGGGCTCGAAGTGGGTTTGTGACACCCTGAAATTGAATGCAAATATCTGTCTGTACATGTCTACATTTTCTGGGGAGAGGAGCCATGGTTTTTATCAGTTTCTCAAAGGGAAGCATGTCTTCAGAAAGCTTTACGAATCACTGATTGTACCTTTGAAGGCAGGCTTAGGGTTTCCCGCATAAAGCAGTAAAGTGAAGTTGTTAACAGAGCAGTCTGGGGCCACGCTTCCTGGGTTCAAATCCTGCCTCTGCTACTCACTGGCTGTGTAACCTTAGGCAAATCCCTTCACCTCTCTGTGCCTCAGTTTCCTCTTCTATAAAATGGGAATGACCATTTATCTACATGTTGTAGGGTTGTTAGAGGCTTAAATGATTTGATTTATGTAACATACTTGTTCTCTAAGATGCTCCTGGCCCTAACCACTAACATTTCCTGCTCACCTTCCATGCCTGAGAAGGTTTCTGTCCTCCATCTAAAGCGGTCCTCTGTGCCTGAGCCCTCTGGAGGCCCCAGCTCTGAGTGGTTTCTCTCCAGAGGTCTTTCACACACAGGGTAAGAAGGAGGGGAGAATGCAGGGCTAGCCCTTTGCCCTTACAAATCAGCTGCTCCGTTAAAATCCAGGCTCTGCCCTCCGCATGGGCTCCTCACAATGCCAAGGTCAGCAATGCCCCAGGCCTCAGTTAGAAAAAAGGCCGGTAGAATGTGTAAGGCTTGCTTAGAGACCCAGGTCTGGAGAAGAAAATGCACTCTGGCCACTGGCAGGAGAGGGAAGGCAGGAGGGGCCCTTGGGCAAGGAGGCTGCTGAGGGGGAATGGGGAGGGAGGGCCCTTGGCCGGCTCAGCCGCTGCTCAGACACACTGACTCTGGCTAGGGGCTGCAGAGCAAGGCAGCCTGGGAAGAGGCTCTTCCTGATGCTTCCAGATTTCTAAAATCTGGGCCCCTCCTTCTTCCTCACAACACACTTGCGGGGGGCAGCGACAGCAAGCAGCTCAGGGATGTCTCCCAACATCTGGGTCAACTCCCCGCAAATGCCCAGGGCTGGGGGCATTGGGGCCCGGGGCCAGGGTGGTGTGGAGGGGTAGCCAGGCCATAGGCCCAGGACCCCCACTGGCCAGGGTTCTGTTGCTTATTATCTACAGGAGACAATCTGGATCACCCCTCAGAGGGTGCATTTCCCCATCGCTACAACAGAACAAATCATTCCTTCTCCAGGGGAAGGATGGAAAGCAATGTGTGTGAAGTGCTGCATGAGCTGTAGAGTTGGTCTTCAATACTGATAATAACCCTGACATAGCCCTACTGCATGCCAGGCACCAAGTGTTTTCCATATATTAACTCATTTAATCTTCATAACAACTGTATGAGGCAGTACTATTATTATTCTCATTTTACAGATAAGTAAACTGACATCAGGCTCAGAGAGATTGAGTGACTTGCCCGAGGTCACAGAGCTAATGGGTGGTAGGAACAGGATTTAAACCCAGGCAGTCTGGCTCCAAATCAACAAGGAGTTGACCTAGTCACTAACCAATAAGAGGTTAATACTGTGAATGAGGCTGGGACTATGTCTTATCCAGTCTTTCCTCCTGTAGTTCTCCTGCCCCCAGCCCAGCCTCTGAACTGCTGCAGTGCCTCCTGTCCCTTCCACCTTGTTAACTCTTCCTGTGGGGCTGAGTGGTTCTCCAGGTCGGGTGGTACACTCCACCCCCACTCCCAACCCCTAGACACACACACACACACACACACACACACACACACACCCAGTCCTGGTCCTTCCTGTGATTTCCTTGATTAACAAGTTGACCTAGAACCTAAAGATTCCAGAGCTGGAAGGAACCAGATCCTCTCAACCAACGAGAGAAGAGAGGCAGAGAAGGGGGTTGGGTGTTCACACAGCCGAGTAGGAGAAGGGCCGTGACAAGAGCCCAGGGCAGGTGGGCTCTGGCCCTGAGCAGTGCCCTGCTCTCCCAGGAGCCTGTCGACGCCCCCTCTCTCAGGTTTCTTCCTTCCATCAAACCCTCCTCCTCCTCCTCCTTCTGTTTTGTATCATGGCTTCTCATCTTCAAAACACTTCCACACATCCATGATCTCATTTAGCCCCCCGCTGACCTCGTGGAGATATTATTATCATCCTGGTCTTACAGATGAAGGAACGGAGCTCCAGGAGCCAGTGGTACCCTCCCAGAGGCACCCAGCGGTGAGGGAGGGAGGACCAGGGCTCCCAGGAGTGACGGAGGCACCGTGCCCCCCGTGGTGTTCCTCGAGGTCCCCTGCCTCAGTAATGAGTGGATGGCTCTGGAAGCCTGAACAATCTTACCGGTCCCTGATTTATGCAGCTCTTGCCTTTTTACAAATTATAGCTGGATGAAGCTTCGGAGACCTCCCCCCAGCTGCAAAGCCCCCAGTGGCTGTGCTAGCCGGGACAGAAGGAGGCCGGAGCTGACAGACTACTCTCTACCTCGAAGCTGCCCCCCTTCCCCAGCCGGAGCTCCCCTGTAATTTTCATATATTATTGACAGCTCCTTACTTGGGGATTCTAGAAGCCTTGTTGCAGAGCCCAGCCCTGGCCCCTCATGAATCCTGTTCACCAGGATTAAAATTAGAGGCCAGAAAGCTACCTGACTCAAATAGAAACAGGAAAAGAGAATGTGCTTTCTAAGGTTGGCTCTGGGAACAGGGGGCCAAGTGGGCCCCCAGGGCTGGGGAGGAGAATGGCCTGAGGTCTGGGCACCAGGAAGGAGGGCCTGGGTTGCGGGGAAGGGCACAGAGGACCTGGTTTCATGCCAGGCCCACCACCATCTTGGGTCTGCCAAGTTCTCTCACTGGAGGGGTCCAGGATTCTGTGGCCACCCACTCCTTGTAGAGTGAGGAAAACTAGGCCCAGAGAGAGGAAGGGTCTTGCCTAAAGTCACACCGAGCAAACCATGATTTCTGTGGCCTAGTGGCCTCCCAGACCACTTCCTGTTTGTTAAGCCCTCTAGGTGAAGAAGGGCAGAGGTGGAGATGGGGGACCTGAGTGAGGAGACCTGAGGCTCCAAAGGCTTTCCCGGTGCTCAGGCCTGGACAGACAAGGTTCCCTCTCTGCCCCCAGACGCCAGCAGCAGCCTGTGAAATTTTACCAAGCTTATAATAAAAGACTTCCTGCCAAAAAGATTAGTTCCTAATTAGCCATGGTTCCAGATAATCTGTTAAATCCTCCCAGCTTCTGGGGGAACGGCCCTTTTACCAATGAGCCTGGCTGCCAACCTGCTGGCAAGTACTCTCCACCAGCCTGTCCCCTTGCCCCTGCCTGGACAGCTGGGCCTGAGGTCCGGCTGCAGCTCGTGGGGGAAGGGGGCTGAGCAAGCCTCGCCCTAAAGGCCTGTGTCTCCCAGTGCACCCCAAAAAGTCTATAGTTCCTACCGAATGGCATTAGGATGTATGAAATGATACCATCAGTGGTTTCTTCCTCTGGGTGAAGCAATATTTTCCCACTTAGGGCTTCTTATAAGAAGAGCCATTACCGAGCATTTTCCACGTCCGTCCCAGGCACTTTACATGAATGAGCTCGTCTGATCCTCACAGCAGGCTTGGGAGCCAAAGCACTTGCCCAAGAGCCCAGCTGGGGAGGTGGTGGCCTGGGTTTGGACCAGTCACCTTGACTTCAGGGCCCCCACTCTCCACAGCTCAGCCACAGCTGCCAAGTGCAGCTGGACAGTGACACCGAAGGGTAAACAGCTTTATCAGCCACCAAGGGACCTGGCCTAAAACCTCGGGGTCTCCTAGAAAAGCAAACTCCTTTCTTCAAATGAAATCTTGGGCTCCTGTCCAACGTCTCACACAGAATTAACAACCACCTCTGCTTGAGTGGGGGAAGGGGCGCAGGAGCCACACACAAATTCACAGGCAGCCCCTGAGGCACCACATCAAACCCTGGAGCTAGCAAAGCCCACTGGGGAAGTCAGCGGCCTCGGCAGCGGGAGGAGCAGGGATCCAACTCAGAAGAGCACGTCACACCCAGCTCGGCCACTTTCTAGCTGAGCTGCTGGGTGAAGCAAGGACCCCTCCATGCCTCTGCTTCCTCACCTAGGGTGTGATGAGGGTCAAGGGGGATAACGGGCTGCTGCTGACGTGGAGACGGCACAGGGCAGTAGGAATGTCAGTCGTCCTCCTGACGGAGCAGCGGGACAGGGGACACAGCCCCTCCCAGCTTTGTCTGACCGTATCGCGTAAGAATAATATCTACAAGTATTAGCACAGCCAGGCACTGTGCGAGTGATTCTGTCCTTTAGTCCCCACCACAGCCCAAGGAGCAGGCGTCGGGATCCCATTTCACTGATGAAAAAACTAAGGTTCAGAGGGGTTAAGAAAAGTGGCAGAGTCAGGATTTGAAGGGACATTGTGACAGCACCTCACTGTGCCAAAGCAGGTTTAAAGCCCTAACCCTAAGACTGTGAGCAGGTGCCCGTGACCCACCTGGTCCCCAGTGCCAGGCCTCGGTCCTGGACTGCCTGCTTCTGATGATGGGGAGTCAGGCCCCTGAAAATTCAGCTGTGTGACAAGAGCAAAGACCATTACAGACTGCCCAAGGGACCCGAGGCTCAGGAGGGATCTTTCTCTGCAGAGGCAGACTCCTCTCTGCAAAAGGGGGAGAGTCCAGAAAGCCCACCCCACGCTCGCCTTGGAGCCCACCTCCTAGAGAGGCTTGTCCCTGCTTTGAGGTTTAGCAATAACAACGGTCAATTCATTACTTCAAATCTTTTGATAAAGATCTATGTTGCTTGACTGGGGCCAGGTCCTATGTTGGTCATCAGGGATCCCAAATTGGGCTCACAGCCTGCTAGGCAGCGGGTCATTTCATTTCACACTTAAATTCTTGGCCACGGGACAAACTGGATCCCCACTGCCCTTGCCCACCACTGTCTCATCCGAGGAGCTCCACAAGACTGCAAACCGTCTTCCTCCTTCTGCCCTTTCCCCTGCAATCCGCGCTGCACACAGCGGCCAGAGCTATCTTTTTGGAACATAAACCAGGCCGCATTACTCCCCTGTTCAAAACCATCAGATAGCTTCCCATCACACTTAGAGCAGCGTGTGAACTCCTACACGGCCTATGAAGCCCTGCTGGATCTGCCCCTGCCAACCTCCATGACCATATCGCCCACTGTCTTCATTGTTCACACCTCTGAAACTACACCGGCCTTCTTTTTGTTCTTTGAGTGCAGTGAGTTTGTTCCCACCTCGGAGCCTTTCTACTTGCTGTTCCCTCCACCCGGAACACCCCCCTCCCTGACTTATGCATGGCACCACTCAGGACTCAACTCCAGGGTCACAAGCCCCTCATCAGACCCCCCTCCACACCCCCTAACCAAAGCAGCCCCCTTCTCCCTGGTCACAGTCTCACTACACTGTTTTTTCTTTTTCACCATACTTATTAATCAGTACCTGAAACTATCCAATTTCTATGCTAACTACACAAAGCCTCTCCAGGCAGGGACTCTGCCTGTCTTGTTCTCCACTCTGTGCCTGGATCAGTGTATGGCATAGAATAGGTTCTCAATAAATGCTTGTTCAGGGCGGGCCCCGTGGCTTAGCGGTGAAGTGCGCGCTACGATGCTGGCGGCCAGGGTTCGGATCCCCGGCGCGCACCGACACACCGCTTCTCCGGCCGTGCTGAGGCCGCGTCCCACGTACAGCAACTAGAAGGATGTGCAACTATGACGTACAGCTATCTACTGGGGCTTTGGGGGAAATAAATAAATAAGCAAAAAAAAAAAAAAAATGCTTGTTCACTGACTGCTGACTCTTTGGAAACCATGATTAAACCTAAGACCTTGTACTCCCAACAGGACATCCACGGGGCGCCGCCCTCCCTTCCCGAGCTGATTGCTCACGTCTCTCCGACACTCCCTGGGCCGCAGTCAGACTGAGTCACTGCCATCTCACGGACACGCAGGGCAGTTGCACCTGCAGGCTCGGCTCATGTCAGGCCCCACTCCTGGAATGCCCTTTCTTCCTCCCACCATCCTTCAAGTCCCAGGTCTGGTGCCACCTCCCCATGGAAGCCCTCCAGCACTCCCAGATCTCTCCCCGCTCCAAAGTACTGAGAATTCACGTCTAAACTAGTTGGGTGGCTCTTGGTCTAGTTGTGGTCTGGAACTTGGGGCCTCTGAGAGGATCTCTTCCAACAGCCTCATCAAGATGAAGAAAACGAGGCTTGTAAATCCTTCTGTGTCTTTGTCTGGTCTCCCCAGCTCCCCATAAGGTCTCTGAGGGCAGGGACCTCCCTGCTACAGCTTTGCACCCTGGAGGAGAGCACAGTGTCTTCCTCAAGTTACTCCCTCCTCTTGGCCTCCATGCTGCTATCTATAGAATGGGTTACCTGAGACAAAGCGCATACACTGTCTGGTACATTGCCCGGCACCCAGAGCCCATCAATGATACTATTTTTACCAAGTGCCTACCTGGCTCCTCCAACTTATCCTATGTTATCTCTAATCCTTAGACAATCCAGCAGGTAAGTATTGTTAGTTGCCCATTTTACATGTGAGGAAACTGAGGCTCAAAGAGGGTAAGTGTCTAGTACAAGGCCATACAGCTCCAAGTACCAGGGTCCTGACACAAACCCAGATCTGTGTGACTCCCACGAACTGAGCATGACACCACCCCCCTCTGTGGTTCAATGGGGAGAGAACCCTGGTTTCCTAGCCATGCCACCTGGGGTAAGCTTCGTCGCCTCTCTGAGGTCTGGAGACAATCTGTCCCTGCCTACAGAGCTGTTATAAGGATTAGGGACGATGAGCATGAGATGCTGGGCAGACGGCAGGCACTCAGTAAAGGATGCCTACTGTTACACAGCAGATTTTCTGTACATCTTCGTTGATTCTTTGAGCAGCTTGAACAATCAGAGTTATCCGGAAACAATCTTGGCTGCTGGATAGGAGTGTCTGGGGAGCTCAGAGAGAGCTAGAGGGGGATCAGAGTTGGATAAAGGCCTGGGCTTGGCTGGAGGCTTTCCTCTGGAGGAACAGAACGAGGGTGGGAAGTGCATCGGTCTAGGGGCTCAGAATGTTTGGAAGCTAGGGGAAGGACAGAGCTAGGGAAGAAGGCAGATAACAGGCCATGAGGTAGGCTGAGAAAAGCTTGGAGTCGACAGCTTGGGTTGTGTTCTATTGTCTATAATATAAGACTTCAAATTACTTTTTTTTTTTTTGTGACGAAGATCAGCCCTGAGCTGACATCCATGCTAATCTTCCTCTTTTTGCTGAGGAAGACCGCCTCTGAGCTAACATCTATTGCCAATCCTCCTCCTTCATTTCTTTCCCCAAAGCCCCAGTAGATAGTTGTATGTCATAGTTGCACATCCTTCTAGTTGCTGAATGTGGGATGCGGCCTCAGCATGGCCGGAGAAGCGGTGTGTTGGTGCGCGCCCGGGATCCGAACCCGGGCCGGCAGTAGCGGAGCGCACGCACTTAACCGCTAAGCCACGGGGCCGGCCCTAAATTACTTTTGTAAATGAGTTTCATCCATCCTAGGACTGGGAGTTACATTTGAAAGCCCTCACCTCAAATACATGGAGAAGCTTATCAACAGGGATGTTAGCAACGATTTTTCACAGCCAACAGGAAGGTGTGGAGAGACACACGGATGGTTAGAAGTGTCACACAAGCACATAAGCACTGGCACTAGCAGCGTGTGAGCATCTGCAGGGACCAGCGACCTCACGCCATAGGAGTGGGCCTGGGCTTCTGATACCCCCGGGGCTCTCCCACAAATAGAAGCCGCTGTGGCCTGATTCTCCCAATGCCGGAACATAGTCCCTTGCCCTGCCTCCAGCGAGCCTTTCAGGCAAGAGGCAGGCCCTGGGACCTCAATGAGCTTGTAAGGACAGAGGTGTGATGGGGGGCCATTTGCTAATATTAGGCAGAGTCCAACCTTAAATGTCAGACCATATGAAACTGCCAACATTTTCAAACTGCAAATCCACACGGTTCAACCTAACACACAGGTGCATGGGGCAGATATCAGCCCAAGTCCTGCTTTCACGGTTGTGTAGGCCCCGGTGTCAAGGTTGAGCGGAAGCAGAGATACGCCTGCACCCACCCCTGACTGTGGGAGGCCTGACAAAAGGCCCGACAGCTGTGGACAGCCAACCGCAGTTAGGTGGCTTCATAACAGATTCAAATTCCAACCCTGCACCAGTTAACCGCATGGCCTTGCAGGAGCTGCTCCAACTTACCCTGCCTTGGTTCCTATCTGTGATGTGAGCCAACTACATCCCCTCCCAGGTCAGTGCAGCATTAGGGACGAGCCAGCAGAGCACACGGCAGGGTGAATCAGTGGTAGTTCCTTTCTTGTGGCCACTTTTAGGGTAGTCCGAGTGGGAGAGGCTCTAACACCAGGCTAAGAAGTTTTGTCTCAGAGGCTTGGGCAACAGGTGAATTCCTGAGCTGTGATTTTGAGAGCCACTGGAACCAGGGAAAAGCGCTTTTTTGTTCAGGAGCAGCTAAAGGGAAGAGAAGGGACGCTGGCTGCCAGGGGTGTGCGTGGGGGTGACCTTCAGGGCAGAGCCAGAGAGAAAGATCGGGGGCAGGAGCCAGACAGGCCACCACCCAGAGAAGCAGGGTTTGGTGGGCAGCCTGAGAGGCAGATAAACATCGTGGGCAGAGAAACACCAGGAGGAACAAAGGCACGAGAGAGACAGGGAGCCGGGGTCCCACACTGTCAGCGGCCACCATCCTGGCGGCCAGCGTGCCACCCTGCAACGCTCTGTTTGGGCACGACACAGCAATGATGGCATCCTTGCCCCGATCCATCCTCCTGGTGAGGAACTCTTCCCACAAGGGGTTGGGATGCTTCCCTTCAAGCCCCTCTCCTCCCGGAAGACCTCCCTCCTTGGAGCCAGTCGGGTCCTGGAGCCCCAGGCTGAGGAGGGGTCTCGGGTTTCACAGGAAGCCTGAGTGTTCAAGAACATTGGCTGTCTCCTGGTGCGGGCAGGTTGGTTTAGTTCACAGGGTCTCCAAGTGTGGCCGTTCCCAGTGTGGCAGAGTGCCCAGGTGCCCAAGCTGGGCAATGGCACCTCACAGTTGATATTTCCGAGCATTTTCACAAGCATTATCTTAGTCTTCCCAAGAAGGTGTCCTAACCCCATTTCACAGATAAGTAATAAGCTGGCACTTGGAGAAGATAAACACCTCACCCAAGTCACATAGTTAGTAAATACCAGAGCTGGGATGGGAACCCACGGTTTTGGACGTCAAGTTCAGGGCCTCATCTGACAAGGCATTTGACTGTATTCATACTGTCCTTAAGGACCAAATCGAGACATACTGGACAGGTTATAACGAAGTTATGTAGACCCTAGGTGGCTGAACAGTATACCCCAAAGGTCAACTAGAGAACTGAGGTCAAACTGGGAAAAGGTCTCTAGTGGAGGACCACAGCACTCCATCCCATTCACCCCCTTATCACTAATGTGGAGGACGACTGCAGCTGACCCAGCACCAGGAGGCACAACCAAGATGATGCACAAGCGTAACTCAACATGATCTGCAGACCATAACAACAGACCGAATCTACCAAACGACACACCACAGAGATAAACGTAAAATCTCACCTTTAGGGTCAAACGCTCGATTGCCAAATCTGAGCTAGAGGAATTCTGTTTGGACAGCAGCTCACATGAGAAAGACACAGGAACCCTCAAACTCAATATGAGGTAAGTCGAAGACACTTGCCAAAAAGGCTAGTGGTCTACTAGACAGTGTCTGTAGATGTCTAACCCTCAGAGACAGACACATAGTGCAGAGACCCGAGGGAGGAGGGTGATCGTTCAGTTCAAGCCCCTGTGATGAGGGCGCCAGCCCGTGACACTCTGGGCTGGAGAAGTGGACGGCGCAGGACACACACTCTGGGAAGAACATTAACAAAGGACACGTGTTGCGGAGGTGTGACCACATTGGTAAAGGGACAAGAGACAGTGATACAAACAGGAACTACCATTAGAAGTGGTCACATTCTAAGTCTGCCCAAAAGCAGACTAACAGGGCCCCAGGAGCTGTCCTCAAATATTGAGGGAAAGAGCATGTGGAAGAGAAAACCAACTTAGTTTATACATGTAAGGAGGGCAGAACTAGGAATAAGCAGAATTTTGCCCTTTATATATAACTCTACTATGGTTCTTACAACATCAGGTTCTAGCAACCACTTTCACATGAACCTCTCTGTGCTTCAGTTTCCTCCTCTGTGAACTGGGGCCAATGATGATGATGATGATGATGATGACGACGATGATGACGACTATGATGATGATACCTCCTTCACAGAGCTGTTGTGAGGATTAAATGAAGCATGTAAATGCTTAGGACAGTGCCTGGCACATTACTGATACGTAAGTTTTTGCTATTAGCATTATTATTGCAGTTATTGTTACCTCCCTGAATTGAGAGTGAGCTCCTCTGGCGGTAGACAGTGTCTGGGCCCCCTTTGTGTCCCCAGCATTTTCCCCCGGCACACAGTAGGTGCACAACACATGCTTGTTGAGTCAGAGTTATGTGGAGGCACATATCAAGGTGCTCCGAGGAAGATCATCCTGAATATTTAGAGATGAACTGTCATTCCCACCCAGCTGGTGTTAAAATGTTCAGCGGGCTGAGGTTGCTCAAAAATAGACTGGGCATTCTGGAGGGATGTGTGGGCGTGGTGGCTGGGGCTACACGCCCTGCAGGTGGTGTGGTCATGCTAAGATTCTGTGATACGCATCTCCCTCTTTCCAAGGGGCCCTCGGCCAGGGCAGCCAGCTGGCGAGGGAGGGGCAGGGATCACCCTTGCCCCCTTTTCAAATGGGGAACCAAGAGGCACTCCCTATTATGTTCCTCTTCCCAGCCAGAGTGTTTCTGGGACTCTTTCTATCCGGCCAGGCCAGTCTGCCTTTCCTGGGACATGCAGAAGGCTCTGGCAAAACTTGATGCAAATAGTGCTTGATTTCCTGGGCTAAAATTACATCTTGAGTCAATTTTCATAAAATGCGGTGACAGATTTAGGTGCCAGGAAGACGGAGCTTTCTCAGAAGGCATTAAAATGACCCAAACGGTTAAAATCACCTGAAATCCAGCAGCCAGGGGCTGCGAGAACAGCTTTCCTCCTTCTGAGGCCTCGTGCACACCGGGGGTCTGGGCCCTGCCTGGAGAAACTGCTGTGCCTGCACTTGACTCCCTCCGGTCACAGGATGATTAGCTCTCGGCCAGGATGCAGCTAACAGACGTTTTGCAATGAACTAGCAGGGGGAGTGGTGAGAAGGGGTTCCTGTTTACTCGCAAAGGCAGTCGACCATCCCAGGGGCAGTTCCATAGAGATAGATCTGGATTTTTCTTTAAATTCTCCACCCCTGATACTTTTCTCTGGGGGTCACCCAGAGAATCAGGCAAAGAAGTAGGCCCTTGATATGGCTGAATGCATCTTCCCTTCTCCAGAAACAGCTTGAAGCCTATGTCCTAGGAGTACCCATGTGGCTGAGCCCTGCCAGTTGCCCCTGAAGGCTGGGCACGGTGCTGATTGTCTCTCGTAAATGGCATCAGTCTCCTTGATCTCTAGGGAACCTCCTGCTCTGACATTCTGACCCCCTGATCCCAGCTGTCCTCAGCCTGATAGCCATGAGCTCCCTTCAGTTGCCTCTTCCTGTATCTTGCCAGCCTCACACCCTGAACGCCAGTATCACTCATCTGCTCACTGTCTGTTCTGGATGGTCTCTGTTTGCCCCTCTGAATCCACTCCCGGCCCTTCTCCACCCTACTCTGTGCCCGGGAGGCTGACATCTGTGGACTGCATCAACGGTCCCCCGCTTTAGGTCTTCTAGTGGGATTCCACCAGTGGGAGGCGCTGGCAAGGGAGCAGAGGGTGGGAAGAGGGTGAGGTTGCCTGAGCTGACCGTGTCCTCCACTGAGGGCCCCTGCTCCTGTCAGGAAGCGTCCTTGCAGTTCCAGGAACCACCCCCTCCCCCTACCTCCTCAGGCCTGGAGTAGCAACAGCTTCCCACCGATGCCAGCCCGTGATTCATCACCCCTCATTGGTTTCCCTAAACGCTGTCCACTTCTTTACAAACAGCCCTTTTTTACATCCAACTACCCAGGACCTGGACTGACCTCATCCCAGCCTCCCTCTGGGCCTTTGCTTACACCACCATCTTTGCTGCTGGGCCCTCGTGCCATGTCCCCCAGCTTCACTGAAACCCAGCTCGGCTCAGCTCCTCCGAGTGGATGCTCCCACTGCTCTGGGGTCCAGTGCCCTGATCCTGCCACCTGATTCCAGTC
The DNA here is from genome assembly GCF_057802395.1 of Ceratotherium simum simum. Lineage (NCBI taxonomy): Eukaryota > Metazoa > Chordata > Mammalia > Perissodactyla > Rhinocerotidae > Ceratotherium > Ceratotherium simum. The sequence goes on from NC_141912.1 coordinate 38,104,445, forward strand.
CTGGCCCTCTCTATAGAATGCGGAGGTTGAACCAGATGACCCCGGAAATTCCTTCCGACCCACATTCTCCTCTGCTCCACATCATGCACCCCTTAACCAGATGGCTTGGGTTTAGGTTCAAATTCTATTTTTTAAAAATCCAATGAGCTATCAAAGCGCTTTAGCCAAACATGGCATTCTGGCTTAACTTTCTCTCCTCTGAACTCCCATTTTATTCTCATCGATACTTCTCACCAATTCCTCTGTTAGGATTATGCATGCACGTGACTCTCCCCTTCCAGGCTGCAAACTCCCAGCTCATGTTTCTGGTGAAGCTCTATTCTTTCGACCACCTCCCTCTTTCCCCGGGCACCTCATAAATGCTTATTGTCACAAATATTGACTGAAATGGGGTGGGGGGATGACTGGCAAGGCTCCCAACACTCTGGATGATGCTACACAATGATATTTACCAAGCAATGACTACGCACCAGGCATGTTACATCCATCATCTTGTTTCACCCTCACCACAGACCTAAAAGGTAGGTGTTATCCACAAACTATACATGTAGAAACTGAGGCACAGAGAGGTTAAGCAACTTGCTCCAGGTGCCAGCTCCAGAAAGGGCTGGAGCCGGGAGCAAAGCACAGATGTATCTGACACCAAGGCCTCCCACCTTTCCTCTGCTCCACCCTGCGGGTGCGTGTGGTAACAAGATGCAACGCGGACGATCGGACCCTGACCCAAAGGGAGACAAGTCTCAATTACAGAACGTAATTAATGGCCAGTGGAGCAGTGCCCTTCTGAAGAGGCCCTTCTAGACTTTTCTGAATGAATCACTAAGACATTAGCACATTCCTGCTTTCTGTGAAGCTCGGCCAAAAGGCCTTAAAAGTAATTAGTTCACTTAAGTAGGCTAAACGTTTCCCCAGCAATCTGGTTTACACTTTAATTGGAGTCTTGGAGAGGGCAAAAAAGTCAACTTTAGTCCAGCCGCTGTGGAAATATTTCCCATGTATTTTATGGATAAAATTCATCCTTTGGCCACTTACTTCTGCCAAGCCTGGGGAGGGAGGAGCAGGGAGCAGGGCCAATCTTCCTCAGTAAAAAGAGGAGGATTGGCAACAGGTGTTAGCTCAGGGCTAATCTTCCTCACAAAAACAAACAAACAAAAAGAAATGTTAGATTGGGTAGCCAAGGAAGGCCTTGATAGGGTGACGTCTTAGTCAAGATCTGAGGGAAGCATGAAGGGGCCACACGGACTTCTGGGAAAAGAGCATTCCAGGAAGGAGGAATAGCAAGGGCAAAGGCCCTGAGGCAGGAAGAGGCGGGTGTGGCTGGAGCGGAGTGACGGAAAGGATGAGCAGTAGGAGATAAGGTCAGCCAGGTGAAGGAAGTCAATGGAAGGAAGTGGAGGGCCTGGTAGACCATCATAGAGACTATGGTTTTTCAAGATGGGAGGCACTGGAGGGCTCTGAGCAGAGGAGGGACAGAATTTGACTTGGGTTTTAACAGGATCCCTCTGGCTGCTGGGCCGGGAATAGACTGAAGGTCTAGGAGACCTGCAACCACCCACTAAAAGTCTGTGATTCTTGAGAGTGAGCCTTTCCAGTCAGCCCTCTTCTTATACACACTATCACAGGGGCAAAAGGCACACAGAGTGGGGTGAGGGCGATGCAATTGAGACAAGGCTGGAAAGGTGGGTTGTCCTGGGTTGTGGCCGAGCTTGGGAGCCAGGCTAAAGAGTTGGGACTTGATTCAAAGCAAAGGGGAGTCACTAACGGTTTCTGGGCAGGAAATCACCCAACTGAAGCCATGCTCACCTTAGTCAGAAACCATGGGAAGGCTGCTGTGGATTACACATGGTGCTAGATGCTGTACCATGTCTCAGGCCACCAGACAAAGAGATCTTGGTGGGCCTGGACTCCCTCTGTCTCCCTCTCAGACTCCCTGAGGGCAGGGCTGTGTGTCCCCTCAGACTGGGGCTCCCTGGGGGCAGAACTGTGTCTCCCCTCAGACTAGGGCTCCCTGAGGGCAGGGCTGTGTCTCCCCCTCAGACTGGGGCTCCCTGAGGACAGGGCTGTGTCTCCCCTCAGACTGGGGCTCCCTGGGGGCAAAACTGTGTCTCCCCTCAGACTAGGGCTCCCTGAGGGCAGGGCTGTGTCTCCCCTCAGACTAGGGCTCCCTGAGGACAGGGCTGTGTCTCCCCTCAGACTAGGGCTCCCTGAGGGCAGGGCTGTGTCTCCCCCTCAGACTGGGGCTCCCTGAGGACAGGGCTGTGTCTCCCCTCAGACTAGGGCTCCCTGAGGGCAGGGCTGTGTCTCCCCTCAGACTGGAGCTCCCTGAGGGCAGGGCTGTGTCACCCCTCAGACTGGGGCTCCCTGGGGCAGAACTGTGTCTCCCCTCAGACTGGGGCTCCCTAAGGGCAGGGCTGTGTCCCCCCCTCATACTGGGGCTCCCTGAGGGCAGGGCTGTATCACCCCTCAGACTGGGGCTCCCTGAGGGCAGGGCTGTGTCTCCCCCTCAGACTGGGGCTCCCTGAGGACAGGACTGTGTCTCCCCTCAGACTAGGGCTCCTGAGGACGGGGCTGTGTCTCCCCCTCAGACTGGGGCTCAGACAGGCACTTTCCCTCTGCCTTCAGTCTCTTCCTGCACCAGCAGGGACAAGACTCCACCACTGCATGTCTTACTCTCCTTCCTAGGGACTTAAATGGTCCCCTGCAGTTAGAAACATCAGGTGAGAGGACTCCAGAGTCAGAGGAAAAGACAGACAGACAGACAATCAGGGACAGGCTGGAGTTTCCAGGGTGGGAAAGGGGCTTTACCTACCTCCCTCCACTGCTTGTTCTCCATCCCTTGAGTATACATGACACATACTGTGGGGAGAGGAGAAAAAAACTGTTAACACCCCATGCCAAGAGGAAGGTAGGGGCCCCAGATGGGGAGGGCCCTGGAGGGCAGGCACCTCAGGAGACTCTGGCCTGGGCAGCACCGTTGGGTGTGGGTGGGGTGGTGTCTGGAGAAGCGGGCCTAGAACATTGGTGTGTCTGGGAGGGGCACTCTTTGGGAGGGGGGTCCGGGGCCATTCGCATCTAGGCCAGAGCAAGTGTGAAGTGTGAGGCAGGTAGACAGGTTGGCATGATGGAGGACTGGGTGGCAGAGGTGTGGTGGGAGAGAGCATCTGAAACTGCCTTGTCCCATTAGAGCCCAAGGCAGCTTCATGAGGCCCATTATTATCATCAGCGCCACTTCACTGAAGGGAAACTGAGGCTCAGAGAAGGCCAATGACCTGTCTGAGGTCATATACTTGAGCAGCATTGCCCAGGACTAGAAGCCTAGGCTCCAAAATCAGTGCTCGTCCCCTTGGATCACAACCAGTTGGGGCTCTTAAATGCACTGGTTTCCCTGGGACTCAGACCTGCTGGCCCAGACACCCTGACCCCTCCCCCACCAGCTCGGCTGTGTTGAGGCTTCACAAGTACGGGGAATGGGACGGGTCAGACCTCCCGGCTCTCTTTCTCTGGACAGTATCTTCTACGAAACATTAAACAGCCTTGATGCACCTTAGACGGTGCCTGGCACATAGTTAGCACTCAGTAAAGGCGCTGGTGTCGGCTGCTGCAATCAGTCATGATGCTGAGCTATTCCTGTTACTGTTATTATTGTCAGAGCAGGACTTACGTGGGTCAGACTTGGAAAACATGTCTTTGTCCAAAAGGTTCCTGAAAGAGGGGGAGAGAGCAGGAGTTAGCACAGCTCGGGAGAGGAGGTGATCTCGGGGGATTCAGACTCTTACTGAGACCCAGAGGCTGCCGAGGGGCTGGCCTCGGCAAAACAGGAAGGGCAGGCGGCTCCTTCAGCACGCGTTTATTAGGCGCTCATTAAAGCCTGGCCGACCTTGGAGGTTCCTCAGCACCGCCTTCCTAGGGAGTGTGGCACTTCCTACCCTCCATGCCCACCATCGCCACACACACACACACACACACACACACACACACACACGCCCCTGTGTACCCAGGTGCCCTGCATCCCACAACCCCTCGCACTAGGACCAAATCCCAATTTGCTCAATGTCTTAGCCTGTTCTAGAAATTCTCCTCTTACCACTTCTCTGTCTCTCAAAAAAACAAAATAAAATCAAGCAATCAGGGGCCGGCCTGGTGGCACAGCGGTTAAGTGCGCACGCTCCGCTTCGGTGGCCTGGGGTTCGCAGGTTCGGATTCCAGGCGCACACTGACTCACTGCTTGTCAAGCCATGTTGTGGCGGCGTCCCATATAAAGTAGAGGAATAAGGGCACAGATGTTAGCCCAGAGCCAGTCCTTCTCAGTAAAAAAGAGGAAGATTGGCATCAGATGTTAGCTCAGGGCTGATCTTCCTCACAAAACACACACACACACACACACACACAAACAAATAAACAAAAATCAAGCAATCAAAACTTATCCATCCAGTGTCCCATCTCTCAGGGTTCTACTTACAGCCAGTTTATTCCATCGTCTCATCTGTGCTGATGGATTAATGAATTACACGTCCCAGGGGATGCAGACCCATTTGAACAGGGTCTTTCTGTGGTCAAGGCCAGAGCTAAGACATGGCCCTAATAATCAGACTTGAAGGCACTGCAGCAAGACACAGCATTTGGGGACGGAGCGGTCTTTGAACAGGTAAGTGCTGGGCCCCTCCTGCCCTGCCTCCGCGCAGTCACAGCTCCCATGCATTGAACCCCCGTGATGGGTCAGGCTCTGGCCCAAGTGTTCTGCAAATATCCTCACACTGCCCTGCAAGGTCAGCATTGGGCAGGCATCATCCCATCTTCCAGATGTGAAAGTGGAGACGGAGGGAGATCAGGCAAGGGGATGTCCCGCCTATCTGGTGTCCCTCATTCTACAGTGACCTGTTGCTGGCAGGAAGCAACACAGACACTGGAAACTTGGTTTCTGGCTGAGAAGCGACTCAACCTCTCTGAGCCTCTGTTTCCTCATCTGTACAATGGAGAAAATAGTGCCAGGCTTGAAGGTTGTTGATGCCCTCCCCTGTCTCCTCAGCCCTCCTAGTTCCTGTACGTGCTCGCCCACCGTTTCCTCCTGGCCTGCTTCTCTCCCAAGGGCTTTCTCTGGCAGGCCAGGCTGCAAATCCCAGGAAGTTTAGGCTCCCCAGGGCAGCCCTCAACCAATGATGGGCAGGTGTTGGCGGATAAATACCCGCTTCCTCACCGCCCCACGCCAGGAGACAGCTCTGAGGCATGTCCCACAGTCTCCCAGAGGGGCCCAGTGGGACCGAGCCCCAGTGGCCCACCAGGAGACCTGCTCATGGAAGACCCTTGTTGACTTGGGCAAGGGCCCGCTCATGCTCCACTTCTGAAGGAGCTTCCCACCAGCCTTCCTGCCTGTGCAAGCTACTGACTCCCTCCTACTGCCCTAAAGTTAAGCTCTGCCCTTGCCAGTCATCTCAGCCTTGTCCCACCTCCCTCCCAGATGTCCCCAGGGGTCTTCTCACCTCCTCCCTCCACTCCCACACTCCCCCACAGACCCCTCTGCTCCCTGAACCCCTTTCCCAAAGAGGAGAAACAATGGACTCTGGTCTGTGTGGCTTCCTGACAGCCAACCCCCAATGTCAGAGCTGGATGGAACCCTTAGGATCATCTGTTCTACCTTCTTCTTGAGGAGGGGGAGACTGAGGCCCAGGGAGGGGCAAGGAGTGGCCACACCCCACAGCAAGCAGTGGCAGAGTCAGAAAGATCTAGAAGGAGGCTTTACCTTGGGTCACCATCACCAAAGCCATCAGGAGTGACAGCCTGTCTGGGCAACTTGACCCCACAGTCAATCCCACTGCCCATGCCTCCATCCGGAGGTGAGAGCCAAAGACCAACTGACAGACAGACAGATGGATGCAGCAGCAACCTGGTGCCAGCACATGGCATCTCCTGCTGCCTGGGGAGGCCCCAGATGGTGCTCATGAATCACCCCAGCTCTGGGCCCTGAGCAGATTCCCAGAGATGTCCCCGAGAGAGGGATCCCCAGATCCCCATCCTCCATTCCAGTCTCTTCATTCAGGGGCCTCTCCCCAAAGGCAGCCACCCCCAGCTAGCCCTCCATGACCCCACAGGCACACAACCCCTCTGCTGGCCCCCACCACACCTCCACCAGACCTGCTCCCAGCCAGCGGTCACTTTGGAAACTATCTGATAAACCTCCCAGCCCACTGCAGTGAGCGTCAGATGAAATGATACACAAGGCGGCTCTGAAAAGTAGACAGCAGGGGCTAGAGGTAAGATATCACTTTTATATATGCTCGTCCACACCGAGGTGGGCTGATCTATAGCTGAGCTGACCTTCTCCTCCATGTGCTAGGTTTAGGGGCAGGAGCGTCTGTCTTGACTTAAAGAAAGGACAAAATGCCTTAACACCAAAGATGACTCTACAGTGGTAGAACTTGAGGCACGGTAAGGAGCTGGAAAGTAATGAAGAGGGTTGGGGGGGTGGGGGGGTTGGACTACTCTACTAAAGCAAGTGCTGGGGGTTATCTTTGAATTCTATAATGAAATTCTATAATTACATAAAATCCTAGAATGTTCAAGCTGGAAGGGACCTCAGAGGTCACCTTTTCCAATTCCTTCATAAATCAGGAATGTGAGACTCAGAGAGAGGTCAATTGACTTCTCAAAGGTCTGGGTCTCCTCCAAGTTTGGGTCTGGAACTCAGGTTTAGTCATGTCTAGGCTATTGAGAAATAGAGTGAGACCGTGAATTTTAGCCTAAATGTGTGTGTGTGTGTGTGTGTGTGCGTGTGTGTGTGTGTGTGTGTGTGTGAGAGAGAGAGAGAGGAAGAGATGGGTTCTTATCTTCAAAGAGAAGCAGAAGAGGCTTTTCTTGGCCCCACTTGCCCTCCCAGCTGGGTGAGAGGCACACAGCTGGACTAAGAAATAGAATCCAGCCATCTTGCTTCAGTGGCTCCCTGCCCAGTGACCTCAGGACTCTCACTGAGCCCTGGGGCATGGGTCATCCTGGCCACAGCACCCGAGGGTAATACAAACCCTCTTCCCTCCACTCTGCTGAGACGACCTTCCAGACCCATTCCTATCCTTCCTCTTTCATTTTGCCTTCCCTGGACAGACACTGACGCACCACCACCTCCTCTCCCCTCCCCTGAGCTCTCTCTGGCCTGTTCTGTGCAACCCTCTGACTTGTAGGACCCCATAACTGTACTTAGCACACCCTGGGCTGCAAAAGCAGGGGTGCATCTGTCTTTCACACCGGCTGTGCACTCCTCGAGGGCAGGGACCCCACCTCTGACGCCAGCCAGCCCAGCACCTGACTCAGAGCAGGCGCCTGGCAAATTGGATGGAGGAAGGAAGACCAAAAGGAATGGCCAGACAGGTGAGTGAGGCTCTGGTCTCCCCTCCAGCATGGTGCCTGGTCACGCTCAGGGCCAGCCCCTATACTTCCTCGTAGCTATAGAGCCTAATGGTTAAGTGCATGGGTTCACATCCCAGGTCTGGACAAGTTACTTGCCTTCCTGTGCCTCAGTTTCCCCATCTGTAAAGTGAGGCTAAAAACAGTTCCTCCCTTAGGACTGCTGTGGAGCACTTGGACATAGTAGGGCTCGTCACATGGGTCAGTCATCATCAGCCTGGTGCTGAGCAGAGCAGTGAGTCTCCTAGTGGATGCTCAGGCTCACTTGGTGACAAAGGGGAGATCGGATGGGATGGGTGACACAAGCCACCTCCACCCTCACTGGTCTGAGGAAGCCCATCCCCAACACATACATTCCCAGTGCCCCATTGTGAAGTGCGTGTTGAGTCCCCCCACTGGCTGACAGCAGCCCCACCTCACCCCAGCCTCAGGGTCCTCCTTGGCCTGCCTCCCTTCCTCTCTCCTCTCAGCCTTGAGGACCCCCTGCCCCTTTGCCTGGGTCCCTGTACCCTACGCCCCTCTCTGCTCCCTACCCCATCCACACTCGTCCCCAACCATGCCTCACCCCACCTGCCTCTCCTGACAGAAACCTCAGGGCCGCTGAGCCTGCCCTCTTGGTCTTGAGATGGTGCCTTCACCCATGAGCAATAGGCCTCTCAGTTCCTGGGACTCGCCCCTGCCCCCACTTGTAAAAAGGCAGATTCTTGGGCCCCATTCCCGGAGTCCAGTTTTGTAGGTCTGGACAGGGCCCCGGAAGCCATGTTTAAACAAACTCCACCCCCCACACACACATTGTGTTTCTACACTCTGTGCTGTCCAAATACCACATACACGTGCGCAGCACTTGAAGGCTCTTACATGATCCTCACCCTGATCCACTGAGGACTCCAGGCTCAGAGACGGTGAGTGACTTGCCCACAGGCACACAGCCAGTAAGAGGCCAAGGGGGAGGGAATCAGGTCTTCCACCCCAAAGCAGGGCCCGAACCACAAGGGCACAGAGAGACCAGACCATAAGTGCTTTTTCTCCACTTTCCATCTTTGGAGAGCTCAAAGAGAAACCTTTTCCAACAGGCAAAATATATTTTTTTCTCCAAGAGAGCACAAAACCCTTCAGCTGTCCATGTGGCAGCCTGGAGCTTGGCTTGTTTTTTTCCTTAAATCAAGGCTGGGGAAGCAGAGCCGAGGGCCCCTTCCCCCCCCCCCCCGCTCTCCCTCAAGGAACCACTTCCAATCCAGTGGCAGCGAGAGAATGACCATGCACTGCACGGTGAGCTCAGAAGTCTCCAAGGCCCCAGCAAAGGAAGAAAGCACTAGAAAGCCGAAATGAGAGCTCCTTGCTGGTGCTAAAGGAGGGGACCTGAAGATGACACTCGCCCAGCTGGGAGGCTTAAGAGAGTCGGGAGAAGAAGCAGGGGCTCTCTAGTCAGAGAGAGGAAGAGACACAGCCCCGCCCTCAGGGAGCCCCAGTCTGAGGGGAGACACAGCCCTGCCCTCAGGGAGCCCCAGTCTGAGGGGGAGACACAGCCCTGCCCTCAGGGAGCCCCAGTCTGAGGGGAGACACAGCCCTGCCCTCAGGGAGCCCCAGTCTGAGGGGAGACACAGCCCAGCCTCAGGGAGCCCCAGTCTGAGGGGAGACACAGCCCTGCCCTCAGGGAGCCCCAGTCTGAGGGGAGACACAGCCCAGCCTCAGGGAGCCCCAGTCTGAGGGGAGACACAGCCCTGCCCTCAGGGAGCCCCAGTCTGAGGGGAGACACAGCCCTGCCCTCAGGGAGCCCCAGTCTGAGGGGGGAGACACGTTTGCTCCTGAGCTGAGTTGCTGGTGCAGTGACCATCACACATCCCTGGCTGTCTCTAAACAAAGCCCATGAACGCTGCCTGGATGCACTAAGCAATGACTGCCTACAGCATAGAAGGAAACACATTAAGAATGCTGGCCTTCAGCTTTTCCTGAACCAGGGGTCCTTAACAGGGGTCCATGGACCCCCTGAAACTGTAAGCAAATTGTGGCATATTGGTACATATGGATGCATTCCTTCTGGAGAGCTTTCATCAGATTCCCAAAGACGCTCATGAGGCTACAAAGGTTAAGAAAAGATATTTTATCTTCTTCCTAACAACACTCCCTCAGCATCCTTCCCCCCTCTAGAAAAAGGTGAGAAGTGTGGAGAGCACAGACTTGGGGTTTCCTCGCTGGGCCCAAAACCCAGCCCTGCCGCTTACTAGCTGTATGACCTCTCTTAGCCTCTCTGTGCCTCAGTATCCCCATCTGTAAAATGGGGGTAACAACAGTCCCTCTCTCCTAGGGTTTGTGTGTGTGTGTGTGTGTGAGGAAGATCAGCCCTGAGGTAACATCCATGCTAATCCTCCTCTTTTTGCTGAGGAAGACTGGCTCTGAGCTAACATCTATTGCCAATCCTCCTTTTTTTCCCCAAAGCCCCAGTAGATAGTTGTATGTCATAGTTGCACATCCTTCTAGTTGCCATACGTGGGACGCGGCCTCAGCATGGCCGGAGAAGCGGTGTGTTGGTGCGCGCCCAGGATCCGAACCCGGGCCGCCAGTAGCGGAGCGCGCGCACTTAACTGCTAAGCACAGGGCCGGCCCTCTCCTAGGGGTTTTCAGAGAAGTAACAGAGTTCATATATGCAGAGCAGTTAGAACATGTCTGGCACATGGTAAGTTGCAATTCAGTGCCTGCATACAGTAAGTGCTCAGTAAAGGCCTGTGGAGAATGAAGTGGTTTCTAGGGATACTCCATGTTCTCCCCTCCCTGCCCCCAGTGCTGGGCTGCAGCAGGACCTGGAGCGCCCACGCGCAAACAGGGGACAGGTGAGCCACCGTCAGGGAGGAACAGGAATCCTGAAGAGGCCCACAGAGGGGCCCGCCAGCAACACCCCATTTCTCTACGGAGCAATTCAACACCAAACATCTGGCCAACCCCTCAGGCAGGCAAAGAGGGTGGGAGAGGGATGACATTAATCACGCATAGAATCTGCACCCAATCCTTTGTTGGGTGCTTAACCTGTGTCGCCCTATTCACCATACATACCAATGCTGGGAGGCACACATCGCCCACGCTACAGGCCAGGCAGCTGGGCTGAGCTGTGTGCGCAGTGTCACCCAGCTCGCCAGGGAGCGCCCTGAGGCTGCACCCTGAAGCCCAAGCCATCTGGAGGTGCCACGGGGAGCGTCTCTGTTACCCAAACCCAGGGGCTCCCAAAGCCCCATCCTGGCCAGCAGTGCCCCCTCACATTCTCCTTCCTCCATTTCCTGCCCCCGGCCTCATGAGGGCTGCTCTCAAAGGCATAACAGAAGAGAAGAACAGAGGGCTTTCCACGTCCTCCTGCCCTGCGCCCAGTCCTAACAGGCAGAAGAAATCCCAGGGAAGGCGAGGACGGAGCCGCGGAGGAGAGGGACGGTGGCACCCAGCCCTGGCACTCGCCCATCTCCCCTTTCAGATCCCGTTGCTCACCCGCAGGCACTGTCTCCCTGCCAAGCCACCTCGCCAAGGTCTAAAAAACAATTTCATAGGGCTTAAAGAGCGCTCCTTCTTGGAGCTATTTGCATTTTTATTATCACTAATTATTGTAATAATCGTCCCTCCCATGCTGCGAGGACAAGGGAAGAGAGCGTGAGCTCTGGCCTCAGAGTCTTCCAAGCTAGAATCTCCACGGGGCCACATGGTAATTCGGTGACCCTGGACAAGCTATTTAACCTCAGTTTCCTCATCTGTGCATGGGGTCACATACCCGCCTTGTGCAGTTGTGAAGGCAATAGCCTAAAATAGAAATGGAGGAAGCATGCTCCATTCTTCTGTCCCTTGTGCCCCTTCCTGGCCCATTCATCAAGTCTTCAAGGTTTCCATTCTAAAAACACATCTCAAATCTGTCCACTCTTCCCCACGCCACTATCACCATTGTCTCTCACTTGGATACTGAAGTGGCCTCCTCCCTAGCAATGTGCTCAACTCCTGGCTCTCCCCATCCCCCACCTGTCCACTCTCTTCACAGTAACCAGAGAAATTCTTTTAGAAAGCCAAACAGATCACTCCTGTTTAACACACCCCCTCCCCAACTGCTGTTAGAATAATAAATCAAACTCCTTAGCATGGGTCACAAGGCTATGATCTGCAGCCCTCATTGCCTCTCTGACCTCATCCTCCTCCACTCCCCCATCTCGAACACTGCTCCAGCTACACTAGGCTCCTTGCAGTTTTGCAAGCATACAAAGGGCTTTTCTGCCACAGGGCCTTTGCACTTGCTGTTCTCCCTATCTGAATCACCCTCCCTCCAGACCCTCCCTCAGCTGGCTTTCTCATCCTTTGGATCTCAGCTCAATGTCGTCTGCCCCTCCTGTCTAAAGCATCGTCAACAACCACAAACTTACTTGCAGAACACTTATCTCTACCCAGACATTATTGGGTTAATAAAAAATGTGTATATTTGTTTATACACCCCACCCCCACCCCTGCCAATGTGAGTTCTATGAGAGGAGGGAATTTGTCTATCTTGTTCACCACTATATCCTCAGCACTTCGCAATGTGTTTGGCACAGAGAAGACTCTCAATAGCAAATGACAATCAATATCAGTTATCAAATAAATGAATGTGTCAGTAGTGTTCAGTTATTGGTACCTATTATCATTATTAAGTTTATTTAGCACATTCAAATTTATATAGAACTTCACAAACATAATCTCTTCTGACTTCACAACAATCCTATAGGAGGTGGACAGGACCAGTATCTCCCCCCACTTTACAGATGGAGAGACTGAGGTTGGAGAACTTAAATGACCCAGCCAAGGTTTCAGAGAAGGTAAGCTAGGAATTGCATTGACTTTCAGTGTCCTGCCCAAGATTCTTCAAGACCCGAAGGCATAAAGCTCTCCTCTTGGGACTTTCAGGCACTATGCTAGGACAGCAGAGGCGAGTGATATTAGGGATCAGAGGCTCTTGGTAATGTTTGAAATCACACTAAGTCTTTTTTCTTGCCCAGGAAACTGGCAGGAAGAGAAGTAGTCAGGGGTCCAGCCAAGCTGTGCTCGGAAAATCAGTCCCCAGTCACCTAACACTGGCTGTCCACTGACTGCAGGAAAATCTGAAGAGCCAGTCCTCAGAGACGCCAAACTCTAGGCTGCTTGTAGCCCCAGGGAGCTCAGGCAGCCCATGGGTCACTTGCAAAGCCTCCTTGTGGCAGAGACCATAGCTGTCCATCCAGAAAGCATTCCTCACTCTCTTCCTGCTAACAGAATCCACATTGGTCCAGGTACCTGATGGAGACGCCCTGAAGTCAGAGAAGGTAGGCTCCTGTCCCTTGTTGCTACTGGCTGAATTGTGTACCCCCCCAAAGTTATACATTGAAACACTACCCCCAATGTGATGGTATCTGGAGATGAGGCCTTTGGGAGGTAATTAGGGTTATTTCAGGTCATGAGGGTAGGGCCCTCATGATGGGATTAGAGCCCTTCTAAGAAGAGACACCAGAGAGCTTGATCTCTCTTTCTTTCTCTGCCATGTGAGAACACAGCAAGAATGTGGCCATCTGAAGCCAGGAAGACAGTCCTCACCAGAACTTGACCATGCTGGCCCCCTGATCTCAGACTTTCATCATCAACAACTGTGAGAAATAAATTTGTCTTGTTTAAGCCACCCAGTCTATGGTATTTTGTTTTGGCAGCCCAAGCTGACTAATATACTAGTCTAGGGGTAGACATGAGTCCTGGCTTTGGCCATTGAAATAGAAGGGGAAGCCTGCTGAGAGATTTTGGAAGGGATTATGCTTTCCAGATAAAAAGAACTTTTCAAAGAAAGGCCTTTGGCCCTCTATCTTGCTTCTTGTCTTTGGATGTGGTTGTGATAACTGGAATAAAGGCAGCCATTTTGTAACAATGAGGCCCAGCACTTGGATGATGGCAGAGTAGAAAGATAGCTCGGACCTTGATGGCAAAGTGAGCTGACAAACCAGCATGGAGATAACTTACCTCCAGATTCATTGTGATCTGTGAAAAATAAATGTATTTTGAGTTTGATACACTATCAGATTTTCTGTTACCTTCAGCCAAAGCATTCCTAATTGAACCTGATTCCTCTGTGCCCCAAAGTTTCCCAGCCTTATTCCCCTCATCTCCTCCTCACCCTTTCTTCCCAGTGGTAGCTCATCTCCAGCCATGGCCTTGGGTCTGACAGGGGGAACTATGGGCTGGGAAAGGAGGGATGGTAAGCTACCACCATATGGTCTGGATGCCATGAAAGGTTGGCTGCCATCCCATGACTCTCTCTGGTCTCTGTTCCCTGGGGACTCCTCTGGGTTTGTCTCCCAGAGCCAGAGGCATCCCTGAGCAAGGATGGCCTCTCCCATCCCTGGAAAGAGAGCGCCTACTTCTTGGTCACATCTACCACGGCTAGTAGTCAGGCCCCTGCCGTGATCCTCATGGGGACCCCAATCCTCAACCTCAAGAAGCCCTCAAGGCTTTGAAGTCTGAGGAAATTGGATTTGGATCCCCCTCTCCAAAACAGACTAACTGTGTAACCTTGGGCAGGTCCCTTAATCTCTCCAAGCCCTGATTTCCTAATCAGCAAAAAAGGAAAATACACTATCTAACTCATAGGATTGTTGTAAGGTGAAAAAGATACAGTAATTGTGGTAGGCAGAAATCTAAGACGGTCCCCAACATCCCTACCCACTGGTGTAAAAGCCTGCACACTCCCCTCCCTCTGAGTGTGGGTGGGACCTGGGAAATACGATGGCATCCTCACTCCTGTTACTTTATATAAGACTGTGCGGTAGCAGACTAGGGAGAGAGTCTCCTGCCGGCTTTGAGGAAGTCGGCTGCCATGCTGTGAGAGGCCCACGTGGCTAGGACCTGAGGGTGGCCTCGAGGAGCTAAGGGCCACCTCAATCTGACAACTGGCAAGAAAACAGAACTTTAATCTTACAGCTGCAAGGAACCAAATTCTGCCAGAAACCTAAAGGAGCTGGCTTGGACTCCAAGCCTCAGATGAGATCAGAGCCCCTGCAGACACCTCAATTCCAGCCTGGAGAAAGCCTGAGCCGAGAAGCCAGGTCCGCTGCGCCTGGGCTCCTGACCTCCAGAAACTGTGACATAATACATGGCCGTTGTTTTAAGCCGCTAGGTTTGTGGTAATGTGTTACGCAGCAATTGAAAACTAATATAATAATCCTAGTTTGAACCAAATTGCTATTTGAGTAGGTCAAAATCAGTTGAGGAGAGGCAATGGCATATGGTTCGGCCGAATACAGATGTAAAGTGCCTAGCACGTAGTAAGCACTCAATAAATCCCACTGTTATTATTCCCCTGGCTCCGCTAAAGAGTGCCTTGGCATATTCAATGGCTGAATGGACTCTTTTTCCCAGCACTGGCTCTGACAGCAGCCACGCTGCCCCAGGCCCTCTTCCCCAGAGCCGCCCTCCCCCTGCCTGTCAGAGTCCATTCACACCCCTTTCTGAGCTAGGCTGCCTCTCCGGCCCCAGGGCAGCGAAAGGCCAACCTGAACAGACAGCAGAAACAACATCTCGGGGGCAGAGGCAACAGCTGCCCACCAGCCCCACACCAGCTGGCAAGAGAGGGCAGCTGCTCGAGCAATTCCAACAGGGCTGAGCAACCGCCTGCCTCTGGCCTCCACACTTCTTGCCTTCCTCATGGGTCTCTGGAGCCCCACCACGTGGAATCATGCATCGCTTCTTCCAGCAGGACCCTGAGGAAGTGCAAAGGTTTCCTGTTACATAAAAAATGCAAATCACTCTTTCTAACCAAGACGCTGGTCCAGATTCCTGCATCAGACGACACACAGAGACCTGGAAAATAGTGGAGCCTGAGGAATGGGACAGGGACAGATGAGTTTTGATTGGGTCTGCGGGAGGCTAATAAAGGTCTGGAACAGACTATCAGAGGAAGGAGAAGCTCGTGGCTCACACTTTCTACAATGTCTGCTGGTCTCTGGTTCCATAAACCATCTACCCTACTCACTCCCAAAACAACCCCTCAGAATCCCTAAATGTACACAATATGTCAAATATATCTCAATAAAGCTAAGGGAAAAATAAAAATCTCTAGATGGATCAGATCTCCAGGACCCACACAAACCCTGAACCCAGCTACAGAGACAAATTTTTAATTACTTTCAGGTGTCAAATAATAGGTAACATAAATTACTACTCATGGATTAACCCACTTCATGCTTCTAACTGTGATAAGGATTCTTATGCTTCCTTTACAGATGAGGAAACTGAGGTATGGGTTAAGTAGTTTACCCAAGGTCACAAAGACAGAGCTCAGATTTGAGCCCAGGTAGACAGATCCCACAGCTCATGTTCTTAACCACTGAGCCAAACAACAGGCGCAGAGGCTGTAGATTGAAATTATAAGATTACAGAGACTCTGTAATCTTCAGCCCCGAGTTTGCCAAAGTTGGTATAAACAATTGTTTGGGAGTAGACCATAGACAAGCCCAAGAGATACCCTACCTGAAGCAGGAGCCTGAACATGTCCATCCCACAGTGTCATCTGCCTTCAGCAGAGGCTTGGCTGGGCCTCCGCTGTGCCCCTGTGCTGGGGCTGACATGTCCCTGTGCCAGGCAGGGAGTGTACTAGTATAGACATGGTGGGGGGTCAGGTCCTCCCCTGGCAAGAGCAGAGAGCTCCTAGGGCTGCAGCAGACGGCAAGGACCTTCCTTAGGAGCAGGGAGGAAAGGGAACTGGCCCTCAGGAATGCTGGTTTCCAGTTCACTGAAACATTGGCCCCCTCAACCCGAGCCACCCATTCTGAAGCCCCCTCGAGTTCTCACCCCACCAATCCCCTCTGCCTGCCCTACTGTTCCCTACCCACCAGCAGGAGTCACCTAGATGCTCAGGGCAGGGGCACCCATAGCCTCCTCTCCTGGGGCCCAGTCAGTGCTGACCACGGGATGCAGGGGAGCAGGACCTGACTCTCATTAACTGGTGACCATGGAGTGTAGAATATGCTGGAGAAAGCTATTCTGTGCAGCTCTCCCTTGTCCCCATCCTCCTCCCCCTCCTCTCCTCCTCCTCTCTTTCTCTCTATTCTAGAAACTAGAGTGTTGGACCTGGTTGAGGCACAGAGACGGATTTACAATTTCAAGCCCATCCAGATTGTTTTCTCGCCTCCCCTCCATTCCAGGTGACTCCTCCTCCCTCTTTCCTTTCTACCCACTTCCCCACCCTCTGGCTTTCAGGAGAGCAGGAGCAGAGGTCAGGCCCTCCTCGGGCTGATGGATCACGTCCCCTGAGAGGGAATGCACACCAGGGTCGATCCCAGAACCACATCCCACAAGAACTCAGATTGCCTAAGTACATCTTCAGCAAAAGGTTTGAGTCCTTTGGACACCTCCACTTCTAGAGAGCAGACAGAAGGGGACAAGCGCCACTGCCTTACAGGAATCATCGTAGCTATTTATTGAGCACCTACTGTGTGCCAAGCAAGTGCAAAGTGCTATGCTGGGTGCTTCACAACCCTCTACTCTCTAAGTTAATTCCTCCTACGCTATTTGTCGAGTACCTGCTGCACGCCACTCTTCCAAGCACGTGCGCTACCTCGGCGAGTAAGGTTTCTCAATGAATACAGGTTCATCATTCTCACTTGACAAATGAGAGAAACCGAGGCTAAAATTTGTCCCAAGTGGTGCAGCAGATTCCATTTCAAGGCGTCTGACTCCAAGGCCACAATGCATGTGCCCTCCCTCCCTCCTCGCCTCTCCACTGGAGGAGAGGGTTCGTGGGTCTGAGTCAGGGTGGGGATCCCTGCCCTCCAATGCTTATGGAGTTGCTTTGGGGGAAGAGCGATGAAGTCTACACACCTGAGATGTCTTCTGAGGTTGAGTGCTCAGTGTGTGAGTGACCCTGTGGCCCAAGCTGAGTACTCAGGACCCAGGGGACAGAGAAGACAGTGATTCAGGCTGGGTGTCTCATGGGTGAGAAGGAGGCCTGGAAGTGGGGAGCACGAGGCCAGACTTTTCAGGATGGAGGGACATGAACTGGCAGAGATGAAGGAGGGGGGAAATCTGGTTGGGGAATGGGCCGTTCAGAGGCTTGGAGGTGGGAAGGATCCACAGACAGTTCTGACACAGGCGTGATTGAAGGCTGGGAGGGAGCGGCAGGCAGGCGCTGGGACGTGGGCCCCGCAGGAGAAGGGAG
Source organism: Ceratotherium simum simum (assembly GCF_057802395.1). Taxonomy (NCBI): domain Eukaryota; kingdom Metazoa; phylum Chordata; class Mammalia; order Perissodactyla; family Rhinocerotidae; genus Ceratotherium; species Ceratotherium simum. The sequence goes on from NC_141912.1 coordinate 38,122,008, forward strand.
GGCCGGCTGTGGCAGCTGTTGATGGCTGAGGAGGTGAGCCTGGAGCTAATGGGCCATCAGGAACCTCCCAGCAGAGTACCGCCAAGATGCAAATGGCGCTGGGAGATAATTCTGACAGCACTGTGTGTGGGACCACGGGGGAGATGTGGGAGTTGTCACAGAAGCCCCTGGAAGGGCCTGGAGCACTGGGGCAGCTACATTCCACCTCATCAGCCCTCACTCCCACTCACTGTCAAATCCCCTCGAACTCCTCCCTCTCTCAAGGCCCAGCCCAGCTCCTCTGGCTCTCTCTACACCTCCCAAATGCCACACCTTTGGAATACAGGGTTGGAGGCCATGGGGGTGGGCGAAGGGTCTGACCAAAGAGGGGCCTGGAAGAGGATGGGTGGGCAATTAGGAACAAGGGCACAGCCAGGACTCTGGAAATGCTGTTGGTCATTTGGGGCAGGGAGAATGACATCTCAGAGGAACCTCAAGGTGGGCTATGCCTGGGTCACAGTGCCCCTCACAGTCCCAGCAAGGCAGTGACCCTGGGCCAGCCACAGGGTGACTGCACTAGGGAAAAACCCCCTTCTCCACCTGGACCTCCTTACTGCCTGAGGCAGCCTTCCCCTCAGATAGGAGAACCTGGGGGAGACCCAGCTCTTAGATGGAGAAGTTACCCCCAAAGCCTGTGTGACCTGACTGAGGATTTGGGGGTGGTAGCCGGTAAAAACACTCTCCCTCTCCCATGCTGGACTCTCAAAGTCCACACTCAGTGTTCTAGCCCTTCAGCTTAAGATTTTGTACCCAAGTTACTGTTTTAATGTGCCACTTCAAGTTGTTATCAGTTATCTGCACCTCGCTAGGAATGGGTCAATCTGATCCTTTTTCAAGAGTCAGTTTTGTTGCTGGAGGTGAAAGACGGCTTTAGAATCGTGGGGTCGAGGACGGTGGCTGCGTGGGGGAGGGGAGGATGAGGGTGTCGGGGCAAAGGAGGGGGAGGAGAGAGGAAAGGAGGGCGCAGGAGGCAGAGGCTTCGGCACGCGTGGGAGGGATGGGGCAAATCACTCCTTTCTCGATTTGGGGAGGGGCTCATGAGAAATAGCCTGTGCGAGGACCCTGGTACAGCCTTTCACTACCCTACTCTCCCCACTCGGGCGCCTGGACCCCTGTTCCTGTGTCTTCATAGCTCCTCGCAGCAACAGCCCAGAGTGCAAACTTTCTGGGATACGACCCCAAGCCTGGCTTCCCATTCCGCCGTCGCCACCAGCGGCTAAGCAGGGGCTCTTGCCGGACAGGCCCGGGGGTCGTCCTGGAAGCGAGGACCCTCCGGAATGGGGCGCGCGGATGTGCAGGGTCGAAGCGGCAGGGGCCGCGGTGCCCCGGCTCCCGGGGCGGGGCGGGGCGGGGGGACCCGGCCAGCGGGCGGCTCACCTGCAGGACACGGTGATCTCCACCTTGGTGGCGGGGATGCTGCCCGCCAAGGAGTCGAACTCGCTCAGCGACGCCATGTCCTCGGGCTGTTCCATCGCCCGCCGCGCCCCCCACCCCAAATTAGTCAATCCCTGCGCGATTCACGCCTCCTCCGGAGCAACGGAAACCCTGGGCTCTCCCCCAACTCCGGAGCCGGGGCTGGGCGGCAAAGGGAGGAGAGAGGAGCGCGAAGAGGGGGCGTGGGAAGTGAGAGAGGGAAGGGGGGTGGAGGGTGCGGGGGCCGCGGATAGAGCAGGGGGTGTGGGTGACGCGACGAGGAGGCTGGGGGCCCAGCGGAGAGGGGCGAGGTGCCCAGGGAGCTGGGGCGCAGCGAGGAGAGGCGGCGGGGCGCGAGGAGAGGGCACAAGGAGGGACGCGCGGAGTCGTGGAGAGGGACGCGGGGAGAGGGGCGTGCAGCTACGGGCGGGGGCAGAAGGGGTGCAGGGGAGGGAGAGGGGCGTGGGGAGCCGGATGGGCGCGGGAGGGCGGGGGTGGCCGGAGCGCCCGGGCTGCGCCGCCTCTCGCTGGGTCTCGGCGCGGGCGGCGGCGGGGCTGGGGACGCGGCTGCGAGCGCCACCTTCTCGGCTCGGGCTCCGGCTCCGGGGCGCCGGGGCTGCGGGAAAATCAAATCTGCCCGAAGCGTTCGCCTCCCGCCACCCGGGGCGGGCTTCTTGACCCGCCCGCGAGCGCCGGAGGGGGCGCCCGCAGGGGCCGGGGCGGGGCCGCGGGCGGGGTCTGCGCGCGGGTGTGAGTGTGTCTGTGAGAGCGTGTGTGTCTGTGTGTGTGTGTGTGTGTGCGCGCGCGCGTGGCGGGCGTGGGGACGCGGCTCCAGCTGCTGGGAACCTCTGGGAGTGACAGCCAGAGATGGTCCCGGCCGTGGCGTCTCCATTTGTGCCCGCCCCCGACTCCCCACCCTCCTCAAGGGTCTCCATACTGGAGGAGGGAGAGGATTCTGCGAACCAAGGGGCATCCGTTTGAGAAGGGTCTATGCGGGGCGGGGGTGGGGAGGGACAAGTGCCCAAAAGACACCACCGCCCCCCTAGAGGCTTGCAAGGGGTCTCAGTCCAGAAACAGACTCCACATCTCCTGGGGAGCCGTGTGGGGGCGACCCCAGTGCCCGGAGGGGCCGCCTCCGTTTCCCAGTGAGGGCCGTTAGGCCTAGGCAGGGTCGGTGCACGGGCCCTCTCCCACCCTCCTCTGGCTCCCGCCGGGCCTGGCCACGGCGAGTCAGCCACCTAAGCCACGCGCCAGCGCCCTCCCCATCCCTAGCCCGTCGTGACCACACGGCTGAGCCAGACCCGAGTCTAGAAGCCTCCTCCACCACACTGAGAGGGCGGCCCGAGCTCCTCGGGCTTCTATGCCACCGGCACTGAGTAGGCGCCTGCTGTGTGCGGGGCTCTGATCCCTGCCCTGGGAGCGAGCGGCGAGTTGAGGCACCTCTCAGGCGGCCGCCCTCCCCGCCAGGCCCCACCCTGCCCCAGCCTGGCCCTTCCGGGCCTGGGTCGCAGCGCTGTGGCGTCTCCCAGGCCTGCGCGCGTAGACACGTCTCCAGAAAATGCCCCGCAGCCCCTCCTCAGCCTCAGTCTAAGGTTGGCCGTGATGGAGCCTCCTCTTCCGCGCCCACCAGGACCCGCCTCTGTGCCGGGGAAGGGGCCGGGGGAGGCCAAGAGCCTGAGGCTGGACCCGGAAAGCCTCGCCCTCTGGGCCTTGACTTTGGCAGCCAGGCCTTGACCTGCGCCTCGAGATTCTGTTTGAAGTTAGTTCCCGGAACATCAGATACAGCTAGAGTCAAAGATAAATATAAGAACGTATTCCTCGGCCTGGATTAAGTGTTTTCCACTACTCACGGCTCGAATCAGCTGGACCCGGTTCTGCCACTTGGGATGGACAGCAAGAGGCAGAGGCGCTGGGATTCCCAGAGCAGTGGGGCGCGGCTGGGTCGGAAGGCCCCACTCGCCGGTTTGGGCCTGAGGCCTTCTCTCCACAGAGAACAATTTCCGGCCTCCTTTCCTGAAGGATGCAAAACTGGACTAGGAATCTCTATGCCCGCCACCCGCCAGCCCTCACATACCTGTCCTAGACAATGCCATTCATTCCACCAGTATTTACTGAGTGCCTGCTGCGTGCCTGGCCCGGGGCTAGGGCCACTTGGGAAACTTCTCTGATAACGATGATAACCACAATTCTATTTTTCAAAAACACCATGCTTAATTTTTTTTTGAGATATTATTCACATACCACAAGAGTCACCATTTTAAAGTGTACAATTCATTGGTTTTTAGTATATTCACAAGGACCATGCATGATTTTTAAATTCTCAAAATAATTATAGGTGTGAGGTATTATTATCCACATTTAATAAATAAGGAAGCTAGTGCCCGGAGAGCCTAAGTAACTTACCCATGATCACCCAGCTGGGAACTGGCAGAGTAAGAATTTGAACCCAGGCCATTGAGACCAAAGCCTAACTCTGAACAAGAGGCTTGACTGCCTCTTGGGATGGAGCCAGATGATGGAGGGTCTTAAAAGCCATCTAAGAAATTAGGCCCAGTGGGTAGAACAACAGTAGGGAGCCATTGCAGGTTGCTGAGCAGGTGAGTGGTGGGACTGATGTTCTACCATGTAACCTTGTAATGTGACAGCTTCTGGAGTAGCAGCCCTGGGTCTCTTTCTAGAAAGATTCTAGACTTGTCTGTTTCTCGCCATTCCCTCTTAGTCATTGCATTTCCACTGCTGGCTCTTTGGCAAAAAATTGTATTGGGCACCAACTCTGCACTATCCTAGGCTCAGAGAATAAAGAGATCAAAAAGACATAGTATCTGTCCCCAAAGAGTTCCCAGGCTAGTGGGGACCCAGGACATGCAGACAGATAAGCCACAGTGCAGCATGACCAGTGCTGTTGAAGCAGGTATGAAGGGCCCTGGGAATAGAGAAGAGTGACCAACAGTTCTGCCCCCGGAGTGGCAACAAGGGAGGGTCAGGGGAAACTGCAAAAAGGAGGCGATATGGGACGGACATTACAGATGATGTCTGTTTGGTTCCCCCAGCAGCAGACCGTGAGAGGAAGATTTGAATGTGAGTGGTAGTTTATTTGGAAGATTAAGGAAACGCTATATGTGGGGAGTGTGGGGGTGAGACAGGGAAGGCAGCCAAGGGCGGTTTATCAAGCCAGTCGTCACCGTGAGCAACTAGGCTCCTTCCCACTGAGGAGCTCTGGGAGACCCTGTAGAACACGCCTCAAAGGCAGCCCGTGGAGGGGTGAGGGAGCAGGGGTGTGTATATGGCAGCTTGCGTCAGCCAGTGGCTCAGTGGCTGAGGGCAGCTTCTGAGAGTGGTAATTCCCTGGCCCTCTGGCCTGACCAGCACAGAACGGGAATACAGGTTCCAGAAGCCAGAAAAAGCTTCTGGCGAAGAAATGCAGGTGCCGGCAGTTGGATGTGGAGCAGGAGCACACTGAAGCCGTCAAGGTGAGGGCATTGATGATCAACTTCTGCCTGGAGGACAAGGCTGCACAGCACTCTCGGCAGGGAACCAGCATGAGTAAGGGCCGGAGAGCTGTGTTTGGGGACCCTGGTGTGGCTGGAGCACAGGGTGAAGGTGGCGGATGGAGAATATGAGGCCAGGAGGTGAGGGGCCGTGATGCAAGGCCACAGGCCTTGGCCTCCTCCGGCCACAGAGGCTTTTCAGAAGGAGACACTGACGGAGGGGTGGTCTGAAAGATACCCCTCGGCTGCATGGGCAACCAGTGAGCCCCAGAACACAAAACTTGCTGCTCAGGCCCAGGGCAAAACGCTCAGAGTCCTTGCTCAAATGAATTGCTGATGGTTCAAAAACAGCCCAAGGGCACTGCCATCAGATGGGTCATTTCTCCTTTGAGGGATATGACAGTGCCGAGCAACTGAGGTCACCTGTGATGTCCAGGCAAGCCAGCGGGCAGGCCAGCAGGTGCTACAGACGTGCTGCAGACACACTGCCGACGTGCTGTCTGGGCCTGGCAGCCAGATGAGAACCAACCGTAGCCTGGCCCACCCGACCACATAGCCAGCAATCGTCCTTCTGATTAAGAACTGTGAGCACGGAATGGGCCATGCCCGGAAGATCGGGAATGATAAGCTCAGCGTTTTGCCTTTGCCATCCAAGACTGCAAACACGCTCTCATCTGACCTAATCCGCAGTGTTAATGACGGCAGAGCAATTTCTAGAGGCAACTTGCAGCATTGATAAGGAGAGGAAAAGCACAACGGGGCTTAGGAGCAGACCTCCTCACAGAGGAGGCAGCTGCCGCCCTCCCTCCCTCCCCCAGATCTGCCCTCACATCTGCCCTGTTTGAGGCTGGGGATGGTAGGAGAAAAGGGACACAGAAGAGCAGACGAAGGAGTGTGCATGGGACAGGGAAGTGGGGGCTGCCCATATTGCACCTTAGAACAAACTAGAAAAAGATGTTCTTTACTTTGGGTAAATACAGCCCTGAGCCAGCCAGAGCACATGGCATGAGGAGCAGAGTGTGGGCTGGATTTGAGCCTCCACTTACTTCCTTGGCTGGGTGCCCTTGTGCAGTGCACACCCTGCACCACCGTACAGGGCAGCCCTGGGGAGAGAAGGAAAGACAGAGGGCATGACAGGAACCTGAAACCAGCATGGCAGTAAGGAGATGGGAGAGATGCAGCGCCTGACTCCACCCATTAATAGAAATGCTAGAAGGGGCTTGGTTGGAGACCATCTAGATTAAACCCATTCTTTTACTCAAAAGCTTAGAGAGGGGCAGTAATGCACTCAAGGTCACCTGACTCTTCACTTGATAAGAAACTCCACTAATAACAGTGAGGTCAGGTACCCAAGAGCAGTGAGGATGTGCCTGAGAAGGTGTGGCGAGAAGCCATGCTCTGTTGAGGTAGAGGAAGAGGCAAACGCCGGCACAGGCTCTCCGCACCTCCAGTCCCCATCCCTCCTGGAGGGTGGCGATCTCCCTGCCAAGTGCCCCACCACCCCAACCAGAACCCCACGCTGCCCCTCCCGTCTGCCTCTCCCCAGATCATGGCACCAGCTAGCTGGGTCCGTGCTTCCTCTGGGCAAAGGGAAGACTGCCTGTCCGGCAGTCTTTCTTGCCCCTAGGACCCACGCCTCCCACCCTGCCCCGCCCTGGCATCTGTCTGCAGCCCAGTGGGCACTGGCTTCCTCTCTCACTTCCCGTCCGTCTTCTTCCTTCCAGCCACTCATGCTTTTCCAAGTGAGGAAGTCTCCCTGCCCCTTACAGTCGAGCTCCTGGAATCTTCACACCAGCCAGGGCATCCTCTTGAAGCCAGCGTCAGGCTGTGGCACTCCTCTGCTTGAGGCCCTCCCCTGGCTCCCACCTCACTCCGCGGGAAAAGGACTGGCTGAGCTACGGGCTGTCCCCACCCGTCCTGGTGACCTCTGCCCCCACTCCAGTCACACTGACCTCCTTATAGGCCCTGCAGGCTCCTGTCTCAGGGCCTCTGTACCTGCTCTTCCCTCAGCCTGGAACACTCACCCCTGGGTCCCTCAGGTTGCTCAGGTCCCTCAGGTTTCTGCCCACATGCCCCCTCTGCATGGAGGCTTTCCTGGCCACACTACCTAACATAGCGCCTCGTTCCTCTCGTCCCCCTGACCCTGCTTTATTTTTCCTCATAGCACTATCCTGTCTGTCTCCCCCACTAGAATACAAGTTTTATGCAGGCAAGGACCTTGTCTTGTTCACGGTTGCGTTCCCAGCCCTTAAGACAGTGCCTGGCTCATAGCAGGGCTCAGTTTGTCAAATGACCGAATGAAGAGTCCACCCCACCTCTGAAACATCGACTCCTTCGTGAGGACCCTTGGTTTCCACCTACCAATCCCCACCACACACATCTCCTCTGGCCTTCTGTCCAGCAAACGTTTATTGAGCATCTACTGTGAATTCAGCTGTTGAATTGTTGTTTGACACCTGTCAGACTGAGAATCTCGGGCCCCTCGGCCAGTACTACAGAGAAGGGAAGGGAGTCGTCTTCTGTATCAAGGACCTCCCATGCAATAGGCACAGCAGTGAGAACTGAACATCCATCACACAGTTAATCCTCACAGTAACTCCAGGATGCTGTTGTCCCGTGGGGCGAACCTTTACTCCTCTGTGCCATGAGCTGTGCTAGGTCATCACCAGGGATGTAGAGATGAGAGGGACCCAGACTCCTCAGAAGCTCCGTCCAGGGGAGTTGGAGCACTCATTTTCACTTCATGTTCTAGGAATCTGTAGAATAATGGGCATTATCTGCTCCATTTTACGGATAAGGAACTAAAGTCTGAAGCAGTTCAGTACCTTAACTTGCCCAAGCTCACACAGGTGAGTGGCAGACAGCATGCTGCGCCAGGACTGTGTGGGTCCAAAGCCCGTGTCTTGGCCTGGCACCACACTGCCTCCTTCCAGTCTTCACTCTGCACCTGTCCAGGAGCCTCAGTGTCTGCCAACAAGGCCCGGGCCCCAGCCCCTCACAGGTCCACAGGGCCTGGTCCAGCACCATGAGACCTGTGCTCAGGGCTTGACCCTTCGGCTTTTCACTATGTCCAGTATAGACATCACAGCCTGGCACTAACCACCCCCGCCCCCAACATTTAACCCAGTATTTAGCCTGGGACTGTTAGTTGTGGTATTGGAAACCTCAGTGCTGCGAAAGACTTTAAAGATAATGCAACTCACCTACATTTTATGGATCTGGAAACTGAGTCCTAGAAAGGGAAAGAAACTGGCCCAAGGTGGTTTTCCAATAAGCAGCAACTAGAGATAAAAACTCACAGGGGCTCTGGTTAGAATCAGTCTCCTGGATCTTTTCTTGTCTCGCCTCAGCTCCTTTAAGAATGGATGGGTCCCCTTGATGTTCTATTGATTGATAAACACAATGTGCCATCTCTAGCCTTTCACAATAAGGGCCAACGTGACCGTCCATCTCCCCACACCCACCACTGGGCTTTTGCACCCAACCAGAGCCTGCCCCGCTTGGTTGCCCCTGGCCTTTCCTCCTGCCCTTTCCTTTCCACCAAATCTTACCCATCTTTCAGGTACCATCTCTTCCAAGAAGCCAGCCTGGATTCTCCCAACCTGATCCAGTTTCTCCTTTCACTGAACCTCCAAAACACTCCTCTCAGTAGATTATTTTCTCCTCTCCTCGCTAGCAGGGGGTGTGCCCTGAAGGCATTGGTCCTTAGACTTTGGTCCTCCACAGCCTGGCCTCTCCCAGGCTTCAGCCTCCCTCTTGCTTTTCACTGGATGTAATTGCATTTGAATACATTACCCCCTAGTCAGCCAGTCTGCTCTTGGGCCTCCTGAACTCTCTCTCTCCACTTGATATAAGCCCATTTCCTCTTGTTGGAGCAGCTTGGGAAATGGAGAGTGAGTCCTCACATTTCTTCATAAGCTTAAAAGCAAACTATGTCCCTCTCTAGTCCCAGCCTCCCACCAACACTCGACGCTTTCCTGATGGGCACGCTCGGGCCTGCGGGAGGGTCAGAACAGCTGGATTTTCACCTGGGAGGCCTCGATCGATTCTATTCCCAGAAGCCCCTCTCATTTCTCCCCTGCCACAGTTGCTGTGAGGGTCTGCCTAGGCCTCAGGATTCTCTGCCCCTCCCCACATTAGGCTGATGAGTGGGGTTGGGGCTATCATTTCACCCCAAGCCTCAGATTCTCTGTCACCATCACCGTCACCACTGCGCCTTAGCATCTCTCCTGGCTGTACCTGCCATGGGGTGGCCTGAAAAGCCACCAAAGGTGAAATGTTTTTTTTTTTAGCTCTAAATTCATTTTCATGCCAAGCTGCCTGTACTTGCCTGCCTGGCCGCCCAAGAAAACTGGAATATGCACAAAACGCCACAAGCCTGGCTTTGCGTGGAAGCTAAAGTCCTGGTGGCCCTGCCTCTGGAGGTCACCTGCTTGTATCTCCAGCTGCTGGCTGTGATTTGCCTGGGTTTTATTAACTCTGGGCCCTGCACTGCAAGAGGAGCTCATCAGACACACTTCAAATCTTGCCTCCTCCACCCCTGAACTAAGAAAAGTTGCCCTGATTACGGGAAGTACGTGTTCCCCAGTTCTCTGATAATTCTATCAGGAGCCAGGGTGAGGCTCAGGTGTCAGGCTGTGGGAGCTGCTGCTGACAGCCTCTCAGAGGCTGCCTGCTGCCTGCCTGGAGGCAAGAGGCAGAGTGCAGGTTCTCTCCACTCATGTCGTGACCTCAGTGTATCCCTGCTTCTCAGGTTCCCCCAGCTTAAAAAGCCGGCCTCATGGCGTAGCGGTTAAGTTCGGTGCGCTCCACTTCAGCAACCCAGGTTCACAGGTTCGGATCCCAAGTGAGGACCTACACCACTCGTCAGCCAAGCCATGGTGGTGACCCACGTGAAAAACAGGGGAAGACCGGCACAGATGTTAGCTCAGGGCTAGTCTTCCTCAAGCAAAAAAGGAAGATTGGCAACAGACGTTAGCTCAAGGTGAATCTTCCTCAGCAAAAAAAAAAAGGGGGGGGATAATAATACCCATACCACCATACCCTCCAAGTTGGTATGAGATTCCAATTAGATGAGGATAGGCTGGAAGCTACCTAGAAGAAAAATGGCATCATACAATTGTTAAAGTTTAGACCAGAGCGGGGTTAGGAACCAAGTCTGGGCCCCTCATTCTACAGATGGATAAACTAAGGCTGGGGGAAGGAAGTTGTCAAGGTCACACAGTGACCTGGCTTGAAAACCAGTTTCCATGTTTTTTGAGCTGGAGGAAGGAGGGGGCAAAGAATGGTAAGAAAACCTTCCCTGTGGGAGTTCAGGATATGAAGGAGGGTGAGAGCAGACCCCAGGCTTGAAGCTCAGCCCTGCCAAGGCCCAGCCAACTGACATGGCGCCTCCATTCATGAAATGGACTCATCTATGAAGTGGACATGCGATGGCTTGTTCCCAGGCCTTCAGAGAGGAGTAAATGGAATAATATGTGTTAAGCACCTGGTGCCTTTAAGTTCCCCAAACACGAGTTCCTTCCCTTCTCGTTTTAGCTTAAACAGCATCACAAATGATTTCAAAAATGGAGGCACAAAGGGAACATTTTCTCTTAGAGCTGAATGTTGCCAAAAAGACAGTTTGTGAACCTTGGATTCCCTTTCCTTTGGGGGCTTTTCTTATACAAGGAATGCGAAATGGCCCTTTTCCCCGTCAGCATAATGAGGAAGTAGAAATACTGCTGCTCCCTCCTCCCGCACCGCTTCTGCTGTACAAAATCTTCCTCACAGGTACGCAGGGCAGCAGCTTTTTCAATGGGGCTGTAGCCACAGCCTCATGGAGAGGAAAGTGATTTCTACGAGATGAGCTGAGTGGTGAAGATAATGCAGTTATGATCCAGTAAACACGCTGATTAGGGTCATTTGTGCTCCCACCCTCTCTCCCTCCCACTGTGCCTTGGCAGGCCTGGTGCAGCCTCTGCTTGGACGGAGCTTGGAGACAGCTCCGCCTGGGGCCGCTCTAAGATGGAGCAGCAGGATTTGACAGCCCAGCCAGCCCACAAGGCAGGAGGATTCCGGTTCTAACCCCTGTCCTGCCACCAGATCATTCTTCTGCACCTCATCTTTCTCCTCTGTATGTCAAAGGTGGAGATAAAAGGGCTGAACTTGGGATCTGAAGTTCCCAAGTTCAAATCCTGGACCCGCCTTTTACTAGCCACGCAACCCTGGGCCCATTACTCCATCCATTCATTCACTCTGTACAGGTTTTGTGCTACTTTCTTTTGGTCCTCAGTTTGCTCATATGCAAAGGGAAATAATGCCAACCTCAGAGATTAGTTTGGAGGATTAAGAGAAAAATACACATAAGCTTCCACAGATCATGGAACAGAGAAAGGACAACAATAACTTTTCATTTTCTTCTAAGGTTCCTTCTGGTTGACTTTCTCTGATTATATAATATTTCCTGTTGTTGGGTATACAAGAGGGGCTCCACAATTACCTGTGGAATGAATGACTTCAACTGTGAGGTGGAATATTAAGCAGCTAAGAGGAAACTGGCTTTTATGAGGCATGCGGCAGAATCAGGCCCCAGTCACCAGGGCTCATCCAACCTCACCAGGCACGGAGCACTTCTCCATCTAGTCCAGCAGACAAGAAAGAGGTCTGGTTGGCGTGTACCGACAGACAGCCTTTCTAGCCTGTTCAGGGCCAGGTTGACATCTCAATTCTGGCCCCTCGCAGTCTGAGCAGTTGCTGGCTGTCCACATCCAAGGGGTGGCAGGCCTGGCTTAGAATCATGAAAAGGCATTGGTAGGCTCCTGCCTTTTGAAGCAGCCGCAAGGCTAAACTGTATTCACAGTGGCCTCTAGCGGCGAATTTCTAAAATAGCGTGCTAAGTGGAAACTTGGCAGCTGAAGGAATCTTCTCAGAATGACCTAGATTCAGAAAATGAGGACTAAAAGGGGCCTAGTTTTGATCTTTGCTTGATGAATGAGGAAACCGAGTTCCAGAGGTAAAGTGATTCACCCAAGGTCACACAAAAGCCTCACATCTCCCTCCACAAACCTTGCCCCAAACTGGCCATCTGTGGTTTCAGATGCAGTTAGGGATCATGAATTACTCACTTGGAAGAACAGAGGATCCAATTTCTAAATCAGACCAAGCCAACCTCAGAGTGAGACTCAAGCGTGATTTCTTTCCCTGCACTTTGCTTCTGTCTTATCTGTAAAAGAATGTTGCTGCAAGGTCCCCCATCCTGGTACTTACCTGAAGAGCAGTAACCTTCTCTACAGGCACCAGGGCTCTGAGGCCATGAAGTGCTTTGGAGGCAGTAAACTCCACCATTTAAACAAATGTGCTTTTCAATGTTTCCTTCTCTCCACGTAGCAAGAATGTAGTGCCAGAAGGGGCCACGGTGACGGCTCAGATTGGCTTGAGGATCTGGGGGTAGGAATCATTTCCCTTGCACAGAGAAAGCTATTTTGACATATTCTGGAGACACAATCCAAAAATAAATCAAGCTGAGGACTTCCAGAGGGCTTAGTGGAAAGGCTTTGCTGCCAATACCAGCTGAAGCCTGGGTTTGGAGGCTTGGGGTAAAGTTATTTCTACAAATGGATCTCAATCTTTTCCTCACAGAGAACAAATTTTTATTTATTCATTCAGCAGTAACCTCAAAGAATTGCATAGGGTGCTGAGGGGACTCCCAGAGGAGAATAAGACACAGTCTTTGCTCTCAGAGGTTAACCCAGTGGGAAGAAGAGGTGTGCAAGGTCAGGCTGCTGGTGCGCTGGGATGAAGAGGCGGGAGAGGTATGTGGTGGCTTCAAGGGCCCCTGGGAATAACGAGAGCTGTTTTTTAATTTTATTTATTTTTTCCCCCAAAGCCCCAGTAGATAGTTGCATGTCATAGCTGCACATTCCTCCAATCGCTGCATGTGGGACGCGGCCCCAGCATGGCTGGAGAAGCGGTGCGTTGGTGCGCGCCCAGGATCCGAACCCGGGCTGCCAGTAGCGGAGTGCATGCACTTAACCGCTAAGCCACGGGGCCAGCCCAAGAGCTGTTTTTTAAATGCTGGTCCCTGTTTTAAATACCTATTCTAGCTCATTTAATCTTCACAATAGCCTTATGAGGTTAGGATCATTATCCCCATTTTATAGCTGAGGAAACTGACAGAGAAATTAAGAAACTTAATTCATCACGCTGCTGGTAAGTGATGAAGCTGGGATCTGAACTCTAGCCATCTGGTTCTGGAGCCTTTTTCCTTCAACGTCATCATTGCTGATGACATCTCCCCTGCATTTTCTGTGATGTCTACTAACTGTACAATCTCACGCACCCTGGTGCCCACAGGATCTCAGCGCCACATTCCACGGTCTGATGTCCACGGTGTACTAAAATAGGAATGGAAGACGAAGAGCACTATTTGTGAAGCTCAATCTTAGCAGGCAAAGTCAGGAGCTGTTCAAGAGCTGTTAAAGATCTTCACTCTCCCAAGATCACCGCTGGTCTAGGAGGCAGAAGATCTGGTTATGGTCCTGACTGCCCCATGCTCTGAGGAACCCCTGCCCCCAATTCCATGTCGGAGAAAATTGACCTCTAGGATCTCACTACTCAAAGTGTGCTGTCCAGACCAGCAGTCACCATCTCCTCGGAGCTGGTTAGAAATGCAGAATCTCTGGCCAGATGCTGAAACCAGATCTGCTTTCTAGTAGACTCCTCCACCGATTCTTGCGTGTGGTAAAGTGTGAGAAGCCCGGGGTCAGGGCCCTTGGGAGCCATGCACTTTATAGTCTGGGTGCCAAACTTCTTACCCATCCCAGGGGTACTTGTTTGAAGGCTTCTGTCATTGGCTTGTCTATTCTCAACTTTAAGCCTCCTCCAAAACGTCTAGAATCTCCTACTCTTCCCACCAAAGCTCTCTCTCTCCCATCCCTTGGTTAGCTCTGGCAGTCCCACAACCTATCTTCATTAATCTCCATCTAAGTGATAAACTCATCCTCGCCTTCTCCTCGTAAGCTACCCGGTATCACCTCAGTCTACTGAGAAGTGACTGAAATGAGCCATCTGTGCCCTAGCACACCCGATAATTTTATGAGTCTTGTCCTACCTGTACTTATCCTGAGAGGGTGTGGACACTCACATGACAAAAGGATTAACCAGGATTCCTTTTAAACAGACTCTCTTTACATGGAAACAGGAATTTCCACATCTTTGGCTAACTGGCAGAATCACTAGAAACTGTGAAACAATTCGAGTTTCACTCTGTGAAGTCATACCTTTATGAAAACTGGCACATGCCTGCCTGTGTGATCACCTTGGCATATGTTTGGTGAGCTTTTCCAGAAACAAGGAACTGCCTGTGCTGCTCTCCTCCCAAGTGTACTCACAACCTTCTTTACTTCTCAAAGGAGTGATAACATGTTTCCACCACTCCCCTGACCTAGGTGAAAGTGGGGATTTTCAGGATTATAATTCTGGGAGGTAAGTGGATGAGTGTCTTATTCCTTGCTCCAAGAGGTGGATCCAATTATGTCCACCCAGTCCAGGCTGAAAGAAATGGATTCCTACTTTCCCAGAACAGTACTTTGAACCTCAAAACCATCTCTGGGAAATTACAAAGTTATTTACATAGTTTGGTGTTGAGTTTGCTTTTTTGTTGTTGAGAGAAAAGAGAGAGAAGGATGGAGAAAGAGGTTGAACTTGGGGAATAGAACCTTGTCTGGCCAGTCCATAAAAGAAATCACCATTTCCAAAATATATAGAGTGATAAGGAGGAACATTTAAGGTACAATCCCCTCTTCGACCAAGGAGTGACCAGTTTAAGAAAGCAAACACCACAACACATATTGCCTCTGGGCCCACAGCGACATGCAGGTGTATCTCTTCCAAGTTCCAGGGATGGTTCAGGTCTCTCAGCACATTCCCCTGGTTAATCTACAGGTGATTCCCTCTCATTCAGAAATGCTAATAGATATCACTTAACTTCCTTCTTTAGTACTGCCTTTTTAAAGTCACACCTGCTCTCAAATGAGAGCAATCCACTGGAGATCCACAAATCTAATCTAAAACGCTGTAAAATCTTGAAGATGAGCCCTGCAATACTACTTGAGAGATTAAAATGGCTGCTAGAACCTCATACAATACTTAAAATCAGACCACAGCAGCAATTTTAACCATCAATGGCATTTTATTTTGGAAGTTTCTATGTATTACATAGGTATTAACTTCCTTTCTCTCACCATGCCCCCCCTAAAAAATCAGAATGATTAAAAAAAACAATGTATAAAAACTCTTTTCTAGTTTCTCTAAAGTCTTAGCTTAAAAACTTAAGTGGTGCTTCTCCTTTACAAGAATACTGCTTTGTAAGGAGAATTCAGTCTGTTCTTATGCTCACTACAGACTTCTACTCCTTCCTGGGGAAAAAATGGTCAATGCTTCTGCTTCCTTTTAATAAATTCATTTCTCGATTACTACACATTATCATTCCCCACTTGACACCTTCTTAGAATATTGATTGTTGGACGCATTTTTTATTTGGCAAAAATTCAATGTGGTTTTGCGTGGGATGTCTAAGTGTCAGAAACAGCAGTGTTGGTGTTCTTCTGGTTTTGAGAGGGAAAATATATAGAGATGCATACATTCCCGGGAACAACAAATGTAGGAGACTGAAATAAGGTATGCACAGAGTTAAGAAGGCTGATAGACATTACTTGATTTTGAATTCTGTGGCTGTCAGCCACCAAAGACTGCAGTGTAGGCCAGAATATAAATCCCCGCAGGAGGAGGTTTGGTTAGGCACTGCAAAATGACAGAGTTGGCTTCACTTTGTTCCAAGTGTATCAGAGCAGATGCACACTAGAAGGAGCAGTATGGGTCATCTACAGTGAGCAGTAACCTGTGAACGATCATGTATGGGCATTTCTGCAAATGCTCTGTCAACCTAGGCGCTGGGGGAAGAGAAAAGAAGCATCTTATTAAAATACACTTCCATCTCTAACTCACCCAAGACCCCAGGCCTCCTTAGCACTGCAATTTGCAAGGCCAAAATGAAGTTTAGAGTCACGTGTCATTCTAGACCATCTGGAAGCTGGTTCGCTGGGGCCATCTCAGAGGACCCGTGTGTGCCCAAGGGAGCAGCAAGTCTACCCAGAAGGGTATGCCTTAATGATCTTCACATCGTCCACAGGGCGGTCCTGAGAGTTTGTTTCCACCATTCCCACTCGATTCACCATTCCTATACCCTGGCACACACGGCCAAAAATGGTGTGTTTGCCGTCAAGCCACTGAGTGGGAGCTAGGGTCACAAAGAACTGGCTGCCGTTGGTATCAGGCCCTGCATTGGCCATTGCGAGAATTCCAGCCCCTGGTGGGAAAAAGGAAAAGAGGAAAGAGTATGAATAACCCCCACGGCTCCAGCCTGGAGCTGCTACACCATCCTAGGGACAAAAAGAAGCCAGTCTTTGTTCTGGCCTCTATCATCAACCACAGACCTAGATAACCTTTCCCCCAGGGAAGACTCTCTGCCCTTGCACAAACTCCATCGACTGCACACCCTGATGACCTCATCTTCCTTGCCTTCACCTACTCCTCAGCCTCTATCCATATGATCCCCACTAACTGCTGGACCATGTTCCCAATTCCCCTCAAAAATCCACCAAGGTCTCCTGCTTTTTTGAGGAAGCTTTTGTTTTCCTATAGTTTACAACGGCAACATTGAACAAGGAGGTAGAGTCTAGAACACTCAGACCAGCACTCTGAACTGTCCAGGACTCCGAGGGAGGCGCCGCTCTCTCTAATCCGCCAGGGCTCTTCGTGGCGCCGCAGCTGGGCAGCTACATGGCACCATGCCACAGTGTCAGGCATTCACCTTGAATCATAGCCAAAAGAGTGAGCTTTTAAAATCCATTCCCCCTTCCCACCCAGATTACACACTTACCCGTGAATTTCAAGTCCGGATGAAGTTCATCTTCAAACTGTTTGCCATAGATAGATGCACCACCTCGACCTGCCAGATCAGAAGACGAGAAACCAATCAGCCAGTCCCACATTCCACCTCCTAGCAAGAACCATGGCCCAGGATTTTTTAGAGTACAGGAAAGGAAAAGGCAGTGAGCACACCTAGCCTCCTGCTAGGTATACTGCAACCACACAGCCCAGCAGCAAAGTCAGGCACTGACACAGCACATTCAAATCACTGGTTTGATTCAAGTCAGACATTTCTTTTCAAAATAACACTAAGAGTGTTTTTTCCTGCTTATTAAAGTAATACATGTTCACTGTCAAAAATGTAGAAAACATAGAACATTTTATCAAGAGAACATTAAAGTCCCCTGTAATCTAACCATTTATAGATAACTACCATTTGTAGTTTGACGTGTTAAGAGGTTTCTTAATTTTTAACATTTTTATGAGTATTTTAGACAGGAGTGCCCCAAGCCCTACTCCTGTGCCTATCACTGACATTCTTCCCTGCTGAGCTTAGACTTGCCTCTGAATCCTTACCAACTCAGAACTCCAGGCAGACATTTTTAATGGATCAGAGATGGCATAAGAATTGAAACCTATTTGCTACCCTTAACCTAGATCAAGGAAAATAAAATTCATTTAAGTCAAAGATATCCAGCTTAAGGAGAAATAGGGACAGTGATAAGTGGCCAAGTGGCAGAGAGAAATAATATCACAGTAGGCAGAGCCCATTGAGAGGAGAGGTAGCATATCATAAGGAGAATATGAAGAACTATGGAATTAGGAATGATTTGTCAGCAACATCACTAACATATGTCATTTATATTATGTCCAGAAGAGTGGCACGTTGTGCAGGGCACTCAGGTTTTGTTCTTAGAGCAAAATGATATGTTAAATATGGTTCTTCCCCTAGGCAAAAATGTCCTAATAGGAGGTAACTCTCCTCATCAATTATTTAGTCAACCATATGCCTTGTTGAACTACTTTGGTTTCTCCAAGTTGACCAGCCAAGATAAAACAGCCTGGTACGTGGTGAATATTGGATTTACCAGCTTACTCTGCTTGCCTGGCAGCCAGAAAAGAGCCCAGACACAGGGAGCGCACCTCCTTCCACAGCCTGCTGTGCAAGTAGCATGTTAAAGCACCATGTCCAGCCCCAGGTCCCTGGGCCCAGCTAAGGTGTTTCCATGGTAAAAATCCTTTGCTTTACCTTTTAGGATGTTCCACCACAGGGAGCCTGTCACAGCCCCCGGTTCCGGAAGAAAACACTGTTCTCACGCAGAGAGGAACGGGGGTGAATCCTAACAGACTTGGGGAAACCTCCCACCTGGCCCAGGCTACCTATGCTTCTGGAAAATTACTGAACTACCAAACTATGTAAAAATTCATTTCCAAAATTCCAATCTGCCAGTATACTTCCAAACAGTAATTATATAACCAACATGTTCCCTCTGACTACAGAGTCAAGGCTCCTGCCTGACGTTGTGGGGAGGGGGTGGTTAGTGGAAGTGCTAGGGCTCAAGACAAGAGAGGAGAAAGAGAGCTGTGGGGGAAAACTGAGGTCAAGCCCTCCTTCCAGGGCTTGAGCGAGCAAGCTGAGGATGAAGGTCAGTAGTGCGCTGTCAATCCTCAGGCTGAGCCTTGGAAGCGTGATCCTGCAAGCTGAGGGCTGCCAGAATGAAACCTCAAGGCCTCTACCTTACAGGAACTGAAAGCCATCACATAAATGGCACCACGAACAAGAAGACAGCTACAGAACAGGCCAGTCAGGAGTCACAGACGAAGCCTGGGGTTTTAAGCGATCAGAAGGAGATGCGAGCAAAAGAGCATGGATGCCCCTTTTTACTCACCAGGCATAGTGTGACCAATTGCAACTAGTTTGGGTCTCTACAGCACCATTTACTCGTAATATGCTATCTTTTCATAACCTAATTCAACTCAGTAGGGTTTGCAGCAAAATGTCAGAAAGACAAATAATTCTAATCAAAACATTCCTTTGGGCATGTGGAGTAGGGGAGAGATGGTAGGAGGACAGGAGGTGATTAGAGTTCTCTGGTGCAGAGCAGGCTACACAGATGTCAAGGATCACTTACAAAGCTGACAATTTGGAAGCTTTGCAGTCAAAAACTTGCTGTGTGCCTGGTCTAGTACAGATACACCAGAGATTGGCACAGACCTGTTTCCTTTTTTTTTTTTTTTGTGAGGAAGATCAGCCCTGAGCTAACATCCATGCCAATCCTCCTCTCTTCTTTTTGCTGAGGAAGACTGGCCCTGGGCTAACATCTGTGCCTATTTTCCTCCACTTTATATGGGGTGCCGCCACAGCATGGCCTGACAAGCGGTGCCTCAGTGCACGCCCGGGATCCAAACCTGGACTGCCAACAGCGGAGCGCGCGCACTTAACCGCTACACCACGGGGCCAGCCCAGACCTGTTTTCTAAATTCTGTACTCTCAAAGTTCTTTTACTCTGCTGTCCTCACTTTTAAACATTTATTCAATGTATTTAATATTTCAGACGTACAAAAGATACAAAGAACAATATGACAAACAACTATGCACCCTCCCCTCAAGAAATAAAGTGTGGCAAATCCAGTGAAGACCCCATGAACACACCCCCTGCATCCCTCCCCTCCTCCGCACTCTCCCACTAGCTAACAACTGCTTCCAAGAATCACATTTTCCTCCCAGGTAACCACTATTTTGACCAGAAGTTTGTCATTTCCATGCATTTCCTTTTTTACTATATATGTACGCATGCCTAAAAAAAGCATTGTTGTTTTGCATGTTTTTAGGTTTATATAAATGGTATTACACTCTAGAGATTCTTCTGCAATTAGGTGGTTTTGGTTCACCATTGCAAGTGATAGTCATCCATTTTGTTCCATGCAGCCCTCTGTAGGATTCTTTCCACTGTATGATTACAAACCAATCTTATCTTTTCTCATGTTGATGGGTACTCAGGATCTTTCCAATGTTTTTGCTAATATAAACCATGCTGCAATAACCATTCTTTTTTTTTTTCTTTTTTTTGTGAGGAAGATCAGTTCTGAGCTAACATCCGATGCCAATCCTCCTCTTTTTGCTGAGGAAGACTGGCCCTGAGCTAACATCCGTGCCCATCTTCCTCTACTTTATATGGGACGCCGCCACAGCATGGCTTGACAAGCGGTGCGTTGGTGCGTGCCCGGGATCCGAACCTGCGAACCCCGGGCCACCGCAGCGGAGCGCCTGCACTTAACCGCTATGCCACCGGGCCGGCCCCTGCAATAACCATTCTTATACTGTCTCCCAAACACAGTGCAGCAGCTCTCAGGGACTACACCTCTTGGGGGACATGCAGGGTCACAGCTTATGAGTATTTCACTATCACTAGATTTTTCTGATTATCTTGCCAGAGGTGGCGCCAATGTGCACCCACCCAGTGCTAGCTCTCTCTTACTCTTCCTGCTCTAGGTCCTTCCGCCAGACTTCCTAACATTTGTCAGTCTGAGAGGTGTCAGATCTCTTGTAGTGTTTTCACCCGCGTTTCCCTTAAGTGCTACTTGTCCCCACGGCTCCCATGCCACAGCTGATGGGACCATGGATTAACATCCAGCCCCAAAGCAGCCACAGGTGGGCCAGTGACTCATAAGGAGGCCCCATGAAAGCTCTGCCTGGGGCATTTGACACCAGAAGGCAACTGACCAAACCAATCAAAGCCTCTCTTCTGGCCAGAGAGCCTCCAACAGACACTGCAGGCTAGCTGTCCTCTGCACATTTCCAGCCCCTCTCCACAGCCTGCCTCAACCTCAAAGGCAAGGAAGCCAGGTACTGACCAATCCCTTCTGCAGCTAAGGGTAGCCAGATGACCCAGTTCTGACATACTGACATAACAGAGAGCTACAGCTTTCCTGATAAAAAGGGACAAACACACTCCTTTGTCTTTTACCCACAGCTCTTTCCCCATCTTCCTTCTTTGAAAGCAGAGGTGATGTCAGGAGCAGCAGCAGCAGCCATCTTGCAACCATAAGACAAGTTTGAGATCAAAGACCAACACATGAAGAATGGGAGGAGAAAGGCAGCAAGCCTGGGTCCCTGACAGCTCTGCTGGGCAGCTGAACCAATGCCTGCAACTGCTTCCCTCCAGACATTTTGTTACGTGAGAAAAACAAAAGCTCTTTGTTTAAGTCATTGTGGTTGAGTTTTCTGTTACTTGTAGCCAAAAGCATCCCAAATTGATATAATCACTTTGCTACTAACAGAGTCGGAAGGGGGAACTGACTAGTGGAGCTGCTGGACTACCAGGGCAAATGCCAGATACTAGATCTAACAAGTGGGAAACAAGGCTACAGTTCTCTAAGAAGCTTTGCAGTTCTTAAGATGGAGTCCTCTCTTTCTCACTTGCCTCAGGGGTCAAAGAGGATCTGGATTTCAGTTCTGACTCCACCACTTACTAGCTGAGTAACGTTAAGCAAGATACTTACCCTCTCTAAGCCTCAGCTTCCTTGTCTATAAAATAGGAATAGTAGTAGTACTTAAGCCTCATAGGATTGTTATGAGAATTAAGTGAGATAATGCATGGAAACCACGTAGTGTATAACATGAAGCAACCGTGAAAGCTTCCAATTGGTCTCCTTGCTTCCAGCCTTGCCTCCCCCTTTCCACACGGGTCTATTCTCCACCTGGAAGCCAGGCGGATCCTTTTAAAACAAATCTCATCATGGCAGTCCTCTGTTCAAAATCCTCCAGCGACATTTCACCACCCTTAGGACAAAATCCAGTCTTCACAATTTACAAGACTCTCCATGACCTAGTGCTCTGCTCCCCTCCAGAGTTATCTCCTCCCCTCACTCACCTGCTCCGGTACACTGGCCTCCATGCTGTTTCCTGCCAACACACTCGTCTAAAGCCTCCAACTGCTGTTCCCTCTGGAGCGTCCTTGCCCCTGCAGTCTCATGGCTCACTACTTCACTTTATTCAGAGGCCTGTTCAAATGCCACCTTACCAGAGAGGTCTTCCCTAATCATACTATCCAAAATAGCATGCCCTCACTCTGTATTCCAGCAGTCTCAACCAGGAATGCCTTTGCTCACTGGGAACACTGGACAATGTGTGGAGACATTTTTTGGTTGTCACACTGAGGGGTTCTACTGGCATCTAGCAGGTAGAGGTCAGAGATATAGCTAAACATCCTACAATGCACAGGACAGCGCTCTCACAACAAAAAAATATTCAGCCCAAAATGTCCATAGTGCCAAGATGGAGAATCCTTGCTCTATCCCCTTACACTACATTATTTTCTCCATATCATTTGTCATGACTTGCAGTGTACTATGTACTTATTGTTCACTGTCTGTCTCTCCCATCAGAATGAGAGCTCCACGAGGGCTTTCTTACTCATTATTGTATCCCCAGCTCTTAGAACAATGCCTGGACCATGGCAGGAGTCCAACAGACATTTGTTAAATGAATTAACAACTTTTTTGAGGTTCTATTTTGTGTCAAGCCAATGCTAACCATTTTACCAACACCAGCTCATTTACTACTCACAATAAAGCCATGAGGTGCATATAACTGCACTCCCCATTTATAGATAAGGCTCAGCAGGGTTACATAACTTGTCTACATTTAATAAGTGTTTATGTGAAGCCAAGATTCAACCCCAAGCCCACCAAGCTCCACAAACCCTGCTCTTCACTCCCACACTATACTACTTTGCAATATACCATGGCTGGATTAAATTTCCTCTCATATTTTTCTTATCCCAGTCCCTGGGATAAGGGATTTCTTATCCCAGTCCCTGGGATAAGGGATTTCTTATCCCTGAATGATGTTAGATCAAATCTGAACTCCTGTCTGGGAGGCTCCATGACCTGGCCCGATCTTACCCACCATGCTATCTCCTTCTACTCTGCGGACTCTGCCCTAAACTGCTGCTTTCCTGTCCCCTAAACATGCAGTTCAGGGGCCTAGAAATCACATCTTGTGCACTTGTCCTGGGCATGGAGAGATGGCTAGGTTACGTCACAGAGCCAGTCCAGCATGTGAGACGAGACAGCTGTGGTGGTGAGGTCTCCTTCATACCCTCTGTTTACTCATGCCTCTGCTCTGTACTTATTCTTCTTCCTAAATCTAATATGCCCTTCCCTGTACCTCCCAAGAATTAAAATTCTACATTTCCTTCAAGGCTCACCTCAAAATATGCCTCCTTCCCATTCTAATCCCACTCCACTGTACTTGTTCTCTTATTATGAATTATTCCAACCCATGTTATATACATAATCCACAGCATACCACATATAACTGCACATTTATTATATTGTTACTTTCTAGATATTTCTTATAATGAACATCTTGTCTTCCTGGCAGGGCAGGGAGCACTGCAAGGAAAAGAAAAATGTCTTGGCTTCTAATACTTGGCTTAAGTACTCCTCACAGGCCTAAGAATAGCACAAGATGCCCAGGAGACTCTTAGCAAATATTCACCAAATGAATAAAATGAACAATGAGCTTGCTGTTGAATACGTTAACTTTCAGGTGTTCCTGGGGCTACCAAGAGGAGAGAAGAAATCAGAGTGAGGGTGATGCACAGCGTAATCAGCATGTAATTAATCACTGCAATCACGGCAGCCGATGAGCACTGTGAGGTTAAGTGCAGAACAAGAGTGAAAGGAAGAGCTTGATAGAATGCCAGGTCTTATAAGGAGGAGAGGAAGAGAAGTTAGTAGAAACAGATAAAAGACATTCAGAGGGCTAAGGAAAGAGCCAGCATAGTGTTATTACAATAGGGAAATTTAAAAGAAGAAAAATGGTTTAAAATGAAGCAAGAAGTCAACGGGTATTTGAGTTGGGAAAACATCCAGCAAAGACATATCAGAAAGACTGTGGAAAGAATAGTTCCAGAGCTGTCGGACTGAAGGAAGGGACAGTCAGGGATGGAAACGGAACACTGACTGGCTGAAGAGCCCAGGATGCCACATGCTGCTTATCTGAGGTATTTAGCAAAAAAGTGTTACCTAATCAGCTAGTAGTTCGTACCACTGACCTAAGGAGGGCCTAACTCCTGTTTGCCTTCCACCACAGACCTGCCAGCAGGCGTAGCTCAATCATTAATTATACTTGAGACTGGGTGCAATTATTTGGAAATCTTTTGAGTGATTCAATTTCATTAAAATTACATCATGGAAATGTGACATTATGAAGGATTGTGAACCAATTACAGAAATATAGGGAAGCTCTGACATGAGCAACTCACATCTCAGTCACCCCCAATTCTTGTCTACTTATGGATTCTCTCAGTTCACTGCTGTTCCAAATTAAAATTTTATCTCATAACAACAACGACAGAGGGTCAGCCCCATGGCTTAGCAGTTAAGTGCACACGCTCCGCTACTGGCGGCCCAGGTTTGGATCCCGGGCGCGCACCGACGCACCCCTTCTCCGGCCATGCTGAGGCCGCGTCCCACATACAGCAACTAGAAGGATGTGCAACTATGACATACAACTATCTACTGGGGCTTTGGGGGAAAAAAAAGGAGGAGGATTGGCAATAGATGTTAGCTCAGAGCCGGTCTTCCTCAGCAAAAAGAGGAGGATTGGCATGGATGTTAGCTCAGGGCTGATCTTCCTCACAGAAAAAACAAAACAAACAAACAAAAAAACAACAACAACAGAGAGGAAGAAGACAGGAAGGAAATACATCAAAGTGCTGACAGGACATCTTCAGATAAAGAAAGAGGAGTGAAACAGGATTAGACTCTGGCTTCCCCAATACCTGATGAAGCAAACACAAAAAATTCAAATTTTTTCAAAGCCAAAAATTCACCAGCATCAACCAAATAATAAAAAGGAAATAAACTTCTTCCCAAAATTCTGAAAAGAGTCAGCCAAGGAAAGAAATAGGAGATTCTGGGGCCAGCCTGGTGGCGCAAGCGGTTAAGTGCGCGCGCTCCGCTACAGCGGCCTGGGGTTCGCCGGTTCAGATCCCGGGCGCGCACCAACGCACTGCTTGGCAAGCCATGCTGTGGTGGTGTCCCATATAAAGAAGAGGAAGATGGGCACGGATGTTAGCCCAGGGCCAGTCTTCCTCAGCAAAAAAAAAAGGAAGATTGGCAGATGTTACCACAGGGCTGATCTCCTCACAAAAAAAAAAAAAAAGAAATAGGAGATTCTTCTGCCTGTCCTCCCTAAAAGTAGTAATCAGGAATGTAGGAAGTGTCACCCAGAATTTTCTCACAAACACCTTCCAATTTTGACAAGCCAACAAAGGGAGTGGGTGAGTAACCCTGAGAAAGTTCAGGAGAAGCCCTTGTGGGCAGAAGCCTGCACTCACCAGGAGCGCTGAGAAGTGGCAGGGCAAGCTACCAGCGCTGGCCATCTTGGAAGTGGGGGAGCACTGGGCCACGATAGGGTTCAGTACACACTACCCCAAAATACAACACCTTGGCATACTGGATATTTCAAGCTGAAGAAATCTGAGAAATGGCAGGCGCAGGAAGGACTTTCTGACCTTCCCTTGAAGCAGGTCCTAAGACCCTCATGTGAGAGATGCCTTCCCCAGACCTGGAGGAAAAGAACATCCTTATCTCCAAGACAGAGGGACACCAAGAGGAATCGGAAGAACGGGGCTGCTAAGTTGCCCCTAGTTTACCACACTCAGCTCATGTCCCTTTTGTCCTATCACATTTCCCCACAACTGTCCACTCTTCATCAAACCTAGCATAAAGACACTCAGGCGTAACTGCTTCTTCAGGACTTCATTTCCGTATAAAGGCTCCAGTGTCATGTAAAACTTAAATAAATTTGTATGCTTTTCTCCCATTAATCTGTCTTTATAAGAGACCCAGCTGAGAAAGAAAAGGTTTGAAGGATCCTTTTCCTCTACCACAGCTATACTCAGGGGACCACCCAGAGCCGAGGGTGGGGGTAGAGGAACACCACTGGCTGGTGGAGGGGGCCCTGGGACAGGGCTTTAATGGAGTCTGGGGAGACAGAACAGAGGCTAGCCCTCCCACAAAGGGCTTACTCAGCATGAGCTGAGCTTGTGTTCTATCCCACACCCTCTTAGGCTAGAACAAAATGGAGAGAAAGCAATCTAGCATTTGGAGTGGGAAAGACAACTGGTCCCACATAGTGGGGGAAAGAGACAAAGTGAATCCACTCACACTGTATCTGAGCAAAGAAAAGGGGAGCACAACATAGATGCCGACATTAAGCCTGGATAAGATGAAAAGAAATGGCACAGAAACTATGCAAACATAATACAACAAATAGAAAGAGAGAAAGAAAGGAGGGATGGAAGAAAAAAACACCTCAGGAATTCAGTCTGGGAGAAAACATAATCCAAGAAGGCGTCTCCATGGCTGTCTCAAGCTATAGATGATTCAAAAGAAATAAGAATCCAATAAAACAAGAGCTCAAAGACAGAAAGTAAATCAACAGAATAAGGTGAAAAGATTGCAGAGCTAAGGAAACAGATTGAGAGCCAAATGACACCAATACAGTGCTAATAAATGAATTAGAGCAGTAAAGAACAGCACAGAATGACTAAAAATTGAATAAGGCACAGGGTAAAGACCTGAGATCATTTCAGTGGATACAGGAAAAAATGGAAAAACATCATCTCACACACTCAAAAGAAATGTGACAGATATGAAGGCAAGGTGATGAGACAAAGAATAACTAGTTTCCCAAAATAGAAAGTCCAATAAGCATAACAGAGAAAATATTCAGAAATACAAATCAAAAAATTTTCCCTGGGGCCGGCCTGGTGGTGCAAGCGGTTAAGTGCGCACGCTCCGCTGCGGTGGCCCAGGGTTCGCCGGTTCGGATCCCAGACGCACACCAACGCACCGCTTGTTAAGCCATGCTGTGGCGGCATCCCACATAAAGTAGAGGAAGATGGGCACAGATGTTAGCCCAGGGCCACTCTTCCTCAGCAAAAAGAGGAGGATTGGCATCGGATGTTAGCTCAGGGCTGGTCTTCCTCACAAAAAAAAAAAAAAAAAAAAAATTTTCCCTGAATTGAAGGAAGGAGTAAATCTAGCCTCAGTATTCTCCAAAGCCATGTTTAAAACCAGAAGGTGATGGAGCAAAAAAGATCTGAGGGAATGAGCGTGGCCCAAGAACAGCACACCCCGTCACCGTCTTTTTTAAGTATAAAGGCAACAGGCAGAAATTCTTCAACATGAATGAGTTCAAAAATATAACACCCTCCAGCCCTTGCAATAAAAACCACTCAACAAGAAATTCTGCCCTCTAGCACTTGGGAAGCAGTGGTAAGCACTGAACCCTCTGAAATGTAGATCCCATGCTGTAGCTGAGGGAATCAAGGAGGCAGAATGGAAAATGTTATAAACTCTGACACGGGAAAAATAGAACAACAAAAACTGGGAATGAGGGAAGGGAAGATAGGAATGGGTAGAAATATAAGTACTAACTGTCACATCTTTCATAGCAGGAAGTCAATTTTTCTGTCAAATAAATACAAAATTAAATATAAGACTTTTTGTTTTAACAATAATAGTATGCATGACATAGCCTATTCTTTTGAAATTATTTCCATTTAGCCAGTTATCCATTGATTCGTCCTTTTAAATAGATATCTGAGAAGAAAGATGTCTAGAATAATGGCCACCAAAAGTTAGTATTAAGCATTTCCGAGAAGTGGGATATTGGGGGAATAGTTAATGGTGGTTAGGAATCTTTAGAAGATATGCTTATGGGTGATTTTTTTGTTCTTTTTTCTACTTTCCTATATATTCTGTATTTTGAAATGTGTCCATATACATTGAAAAAATGGAATGTCTCTGGTTATAAAGGAAAAAGGACAGTTGAGAATGACAAAATAAAAAACAAGATGAGAAAAGACTGCCACAGAGAGAACCAAGCTTATTTAAAGGCAAAAGAGCAGAAGCAGGAATTAGTAGAGAGAAAATGCAGACTGAGAAGCAAGGGCCCTTGTAACTAATAAGTGTTAGCATCCACCAATTTCACTAATAAATCCTGTCTAAATAATGACAACTCCCAAATTCATACCTCCATCTCAGACCTTTCCTTAACTCCACACTCACGTCAACATCTCTACTTGAAGGTCTGACAAGTATTTCAAACGTAATGCGCCCAAACCAAAACCAAATTCTTGATCTTCCCCATTTCAGTAAATTCAAGTCAAAAACCTTCAAGTCATCCTTGACCATCTCTTTCTCTCACACACCCACCCAGCCGCCCAATCCAAACTCAGCAAATCCCATTGGCTTCATTTCTATCAAAACATAACCTGAATCCAGTCACTTCTTACCACCTTCTTTACTATCAGCCTGGTCCAACCACGTATTTCCAGACTGGGTGACTATAGCAGCCTCCTAACTAGCTCCCGGCTCCCACTCTTTCCCTGACATCTATTCTCCAAACAGCAGCCAGGGTGATCTTTCTAAAGCGTAGGTCAGATCACGTCACTCTTTTGCTCAAAACTCTCTGATGCCTCCCATCTTATTCAGAATAAAACCCAAGGTCTCCACCATGCCCTACAAGGTCCTACCTGAACTCCTACACAGGCTCCTATCTCAGGGCCTCTGGGCCTACTCTTCCCTCCACCCAGAATGCTCTTCTCCCAGTCACAAGGTTCATCCCCTCATTTCATTCAGATCTCTGCTCCAATAACATCTTCTCAGAGAGGACTTCCTTGATCTTTCTAGTAAACTCGCACCCCCACATCCTTTTCCTGCCTTAGTGAGAGCAAGAATTTTTTTTCTTTGTTCACAGCTATATTCCTAGAGCTTACAAGAGTATCTGACACAAAGCAGGTGCTCAAAATTTCTTAAATGAATGAATCTAATATTTTTTCTCAAAACATTGCATTATAAACCAATATTACCTCAATTAAAAAAAAAAAGAAAGTGGGTGTGCCCAGACAACTTGGCAGGGCCAGGAATAACCTGGTCCTCTAGTTCGTCTGCCTCGGAAGCAGGTTGAGGGCAGTGCCTCTCTCCTGGCCTGAACCCTCAGGACATTCCCACACCTGCATCCCTACAGGCCAGTAAAGGCCTCAGCTGTAGAGGGCTGCAGCCCTCCACAGGGGAAGTGCTATGGTATTGTCTGCATAAGACATTATGTGACTTATACACAGTAAAACACTCATTTATTTATTTTGCATCTTCATTCTTAAAAAAAAACCCAAAACATTGCAAATGATGTCTTTCTTTTCTGCTGATTATCAGACTACTCTATGCATTAATATAATTCATACAAAAATTATTTGCTCTTAATAAGCAACACATGGAAGTTATGAGAAACTCTATGGAGCCCAAGAATCAAGGCTGGTTTCTGGCCAATTCCATTTCTGGCCAATTCCCACACGTGTATTTGGGGGAGGGTGGGTGGTGGGGAGGGTTTGTGGTAGGGAGGGCAGAAATCAACCAACTCAGTCCCTGGTATGTGGATGAGAGGTCTGGCTGCCTTATACCCAGTTAGGACAGAATGAGACTTCAGAAACTAACATCAGTTTAACTGTACCTGTCCCCGTTGGGTCACCTCCCTGGATCATGAAGTCTTTGATGATCCTGTGGAATTTGGTGCCATTGTAGTAACCTCGACGAGCCAACTCAGCAAAGTTCTTACAGGTCTTTGGAGCATGCTTCCAGTACAGCTCCAGCACAATGATCCCCATGCTGCAGGGGGAGAGGACAGTAGAGCTTCAGTCAAGAACAAGGTCACAGCAAACAGGAATATCAGGGGACTGCTCCACGACTCTTCGTTTTCAAGCTTATAAGTCATGAAATTGTGATCACACTCAGCAAAGGAAAACAACACAAAGCAAATAACACAGCCACAGATATCTCCTCTGAGTAACACATGCAGGGGCTTCCGGCACTTCTTTTAAGCAAAATAACAACCATAGACAACTCAAAATTCTAGTATCTTACATATAAAAAATCACCAATTATCTGGAACCCATATAATCAACACCTAAATTAGGAAAAACAAATTTACACTTAATTTGTAAATTTTTTAAAAAGGAGGACATTAAAATATCGAGAGTCATATTTATTTATATTTGCCTAAGTTTCTGGGTGGGGATGGGAACTGGGTAAATGGGAGACAGGAAGATTTTCAATGAATTTCTTTTTTAAACCGTTGTATTTTTGAACCACGTAAATGTATTACCTATTTGTAAAAATTTTTAATGAAAAAAGGTAGTTTGTGGGGCCAGCCCGGTGGCGCAAGTGGTTAAGTGCACGCGCTCTGCTGTGGAAGCCCGGGGTTTGTCCGTTGGGATCCTGGGCGCGCACCGACGCACCGCTTGTCAAGCCATGCTGTGGCGGCGTCCCATATAAAGTGGAGGAAGATGGGCACGGATGTTAGCCCAGGGCCAGTCTACCTCAGCAAAAAAAAGAGGAGGATTGGCAGATGTCAGCACAGGGCTGATCTCCTCACACACACAAAAAAAGGTAGTTTGTGTGTGTTTAGGAGGAGTGCAACAAAGGCAAACCTGATGACTTCAAACCTTTGCAACTATCAAATGTGAGGAGCACCCCCACTCCATACTGCTAAGAAAAAGGAAGAAGTAAAAGCCTTAGGACAGGTGCCTTCCCCTCCACTCCATCACTCACCTACATTTTATGCTCCAAGGATGTGAGAATTGAGTCAACTCTGTATAGCCTAAATACCAACTGCCTAGCACAGTGTAAGCATTCTATAAATATACGTGGTATGTGTTAGAACATAGCTTTCTAAAAGCCCATCTACTGGTAATTTATCCTTCACGCTACTAAGATTCAACACAGATTAACAATTACTCTGATAGGCACAGTTCTAGGTGCTTTTCCCCTTACGAATCTGACACTCTGGTGGATATTTAAAACACAGGGAATAAATTTCTGGATTGACAATCAGGAAGTATCTATACAATTCTGAAATGTGCATACCTTTTGATTCAGCAATTTCAACTCCTATCTATTCTATAGAAAACTAACAAAAGCGCTTAAGGATACAGTATGTGCAAGGATGTTCATTCCAGTATTTGTCATACAAAAAACAAGAAGCAATTTAAATGTCCTTCAAAGAGGGAATGACTAAAATATGAAATATCTATACTATAGGGGAGTTCATGTGTTAGTGAATAAAAGAAAAGCAAATTACAGGAAAAACTTATATACGGTATAATCATATGATCCTATTTTTGTTAAAAAATAGAACACAAAAGAGACATTTTATATGTACACAGAAAAAGATCTAGAAGGTGACCCAACAAACTATTAATAGAGTTTCTGGGGTCCGCCCGGTGGCACAAGTGGTTAGGTGCACGCACTCCGCTACGGCGGCCTGGGGTTCGCCGGTTCGGATCCCGGCACGCACTGATGCACTGCTTGTCAGGCCATGCTGTGGCGGTGTCCCATATAAGGTGGAGGAAGATGGGCACGGATGTTAGCCCAGGGCCAGTCTTCCTCAGTAAAAAAAGAGGAGGATTGGCACGGATGTTAGCTCAGGGCCGATCTTCTTCACAAAAAATAAAAAAAAATAGTGTTTTTACAGGGAGGAGTGGCTTTCACTTCTTATTCTATCCACTTCTACACTGCTTGGATTTCAATTTCAATTGATTTTATAATTCAAAAAAATGTTAACAGGTGAGTTCAGAAATTAATTTCAGGTTGGGGCCTGAAGAAATAGAATTTTGCCATATAAGAAGCTCGGGAAGAAGACGGCCAGGGAGCAAAAGCAGCATCTGAGAGAACTCTGTGCTCTGGCGGGAAGTACCATGGACAAGAACAGAAAGGGACGTGGCGGCTGGACCCTGGCTGCTGATGCGGGAACGGCAGAAGACGTAGCCAGAGAGGTAGACAAAGGCCAGACGAAAGAAATCACCCTGAACGTCAGACTGCGGAGTTTTAATTTTATAGTGTTGTAGCAGCAAGAAGCTACTTAGGGTTACTTGTCCTACACTGGAAAGATGGCTTTGAACTTTTTCCAAAGAGGCAATGGAATGAATGGGGCTACAGAACCCATCACGTGAGGTGGACAGATCAGGCTCCAATGGGGTTCCCCCACTCACTAGCTGTGCGGCTTTGGTCAAACCATTTAATGTCAATTTTGGCATTTCCCCCCGCTAAAATTGGAAAAAAACTGGAATAATACCTACATGACCTGAGTTGCTAGGAGGATCCAACTAAACGGGATGCTACACATCAGGGGCACGGCACTAGCTGTTTGGCGCTCAAGTCTATGGGGGAACATGTGCTTCTTCCCGTGTCCCAATAATTCGTTTATGCGCCTGCACTACTCATCACGTGAAGACCCGTGTCCGTCTCCCTCAAGGTCCTGCCAGCTCCGAAGGCCAGGTCGTGTGCATCTTATCCACCCCCGTCTCCTCAGATGCCGGATCCCAGTCCCTGGCCGGTGGACTCACACACGCTTGTTGAATGAATGAACCGGGAGGGAGGACGACAATCAGGCGGCTGTCGCTCAGGGCTCGGCGCGGAGCTCGGACGCGGGAGGCGGCCCCCCCTCAGCCCGCGGGCGGCCCTCACGGCCGCCTCTCCACGCCTCTCCGCAGCAGGCCGGCCTCCCGGGGAGCGCGCCGGAACCGAGCCCCGCGGCGAAGCCCGCGCTCCCCGTCGCCTCCGCCAGCCCAGCCCCAGAGGCCCGACCCTCTTCACCTGGTCTCCAAGAATACGTTGGGCGGCTGCCAGGAGTCGGGGGGGATCGCCGCCATGGCGAAGCCCGCGGAATCCTTCTCTGGCAACAGCTACTTCCGGCGTGGATGTGCCGGGGACCCGCCGCTGCTGCGCACACTTCCGGTCTCCCGGTCTCCCCAGTTCTACTGTTTAGATGCCAGGATTTGGGTGGCTGGGACAAGGGAGAGGAAGGAATCATCCTCCAAGGCCAGGAAGCTGGCGTGCGAGGCGAGAAAAAGGCCGGCTGCCAGGACGGAGAAAAGTGCAAGCTCCATTAGACGTTGTCTGCAAGGGGAGATACCGCGCCTCTCTCCGGGCGATCTGATTGGTTCATTTGGGCGTGGAAGGCGGGAACAACCAGCAAATCTGAACTCCGATTGGAGTTATGCCCTAACTTTCAACTCGAAGAATTTCTTAGTCCCACAAAAGGGCAGGGACCGAAAGCGGGGAGAAGGATGAAAGAAAATAGAGATGGGAGGTACCAGTAACTAACTTTTGTCAGGCGCTATGCAACTTACATAGCGCTTACACTTTATTATCTTATCTACTCCACAAAGCAATCCTGTAAAGTAGATATTATTATTATTCCCATTTTTCACTTGTGAAAACTGAGACTCCGCAGTTAAATGACTTATTTGTTCATAGCCATACCGCAAAGCTGAGCCTCCAGACTCCAAAGACAAGGAGTCTGGGGAGAGAGGAAAGGGAAGGGCCGGGAAGAAAATGAGAGATAAGAAAAGGGCGAGACAGGAGAATGAAGATCAAAGGGATCAGGGCTAGAGCAAGGCTTAGAGCGACTGGCTGGGATAGATGGTGCTTCAGGGTTGTTAGGACGGTTTGCTCAGGGTCAAAGGAGGAGAAAAGTAGAGGCACTGCGAGGAGGTTTGGAGGGAGGGCAGGAAAGAAAGAAACTCATATTGTAAATGCTTTGCACACCACTTAATAAGGACGTCTAATGAATGCTTACTTTGTGCCAGGCATCGAGCTAAGCACTATTGTGTACTTTCACACTCAAAATCAAACACAAATGGAGACCAGACTTGAAAATTCCCTGAGTAGACAAACCAGTTTAGCCACACAAGCAAAATTAATTTCGCTTATTCTGTAAAACACGCAAAACTTAATTTGGGCCGCTTCTTGTTAATGCCTCTGAAAGTCACAAACGAAACTTAAATTGTTCCCCAAAATTGATATGAGGTAACCACTTTTAACCCATCCCCTATAACTGGGAAAACTCTAATGTTACAACCAATCACGATGAAGAATGAACAGCACTGCTGCCTCACTATATAAACTGCTTTGTAACAATATGCCTCTGAGCCTCCTGCGTGCTGGGTTTGAGTGCTCCCAGTTCGCAAACTGTTTTTGTGCACAATAAACTTTTACTAATGACTATTTCAGTGTTCCCAGTGGTTTTACATTCACTATTTCTGAACTTTTGACAACACTTAATCTTCAAAGCCCCACGAGGTAGGTATTACTATTCCCTTTTTACTTTGAGGAAACTCAGCCTTACAGATATTAAATAACTTGCTCCAAATACCCACAGCTGTAAGCCTGTGCTCTTAACCACAGTTCAATCCTACTTACCTTAATCGTCAATGGGAATAAAAGTATCGAAGATTGTAAAGCTCAAGCCAGCAGTGAGCTCCTTGAGAGAGGAACTGGGCTTCCTCCATCTCTGTGCCCTCCTCTCAGAGTACTGAGAGCATAGGGTGCTCAGGTTTCATTGAATGAATAAAGGACAGAAAACTACATTTTAAACTGATGTGTGCCGTGCTAATGTAAGGTACAATTAATTTTATACCTCCTGCAGTCTCAAGTTCGTGCTCTCTTTGTGACCCTTGAGCTGGATGGACAAGTCTTCTTCATCAGTCCATTCTGTTGTTATTTGAGTTGACTTTCTCTGGACCATATGTTAGTTCCTTACTATACAACTTGGTAGGCTTAGTGAGAATGCATTGGGGTTTTACACAAGAATAAGAGAGTGACTTGCTGTCTCATTCCAAAATCCTTCCTCAAGAGGCTCAGTATTTGTTGGCCTTTTTGTCCCCAAGAGAACATTGGGTGTTAGTGACTTCAGGAAGGAGTTGACAAAGAGACATGGAGTCCTTTTCTGAGTTATAACTGATAGTTCACATTAAATATCAGAGAAGCTTGTATTTACTTCATTTATTCTGTATCTAAGCTTCATGTGTCTTCTGAATAAATGTCCTTCGTTAAAAACAAAATTTTGAACTTTTACAGAAACATCATTTTTCAAGCTGGAAACCTGAAGATCATCTTCTTTCTCTCTGCTCCCTGTGACACATCATCAAGACCTGTCAATTCTTTTTCCAAAGATCCCCAAATTGTATCCCTTCCTTCCCATTCCCACTGCTGTTGCAGACAGTGGGAATAATAATCCTTAACCCCAGGATTATTTAGAAGTCCCCCGGGCTGGGTTCCCCGCCTTCTGGCTTTCCTCCACGAATCCATCCTACACACACAGCAGCCAAAGCTTTCTCCCCAAAATATCTTGTAGTATGTCACTTCTTTGCCCAGAAATGTTAAATGATTCCCTTTGCCTATTCAAGTCCTGAACCACTTGGCAGGCCTTGAAGTTCCTTCACCATTGGCCCCTCACCGATTTTTCCAGCCTGATTTCCTACTATTTTATCCATGCCTTAAATGTGCCACCAACATTCCCACTTCCAGGCCTTTGCCCAGGCTGTTCTCTTTCCTTGCAATGCTGTCCAAACCTCACCCAAGCCCTTGTCCCAGCTCCTCCCGAAAAGCTCTCTACTCTTCCTGTCTACAGGAGACTCTCTCCCCTTCTCTCTTCTTGGTCTTGAATTCTGTGCCGCCTTCCATTGTTTTCTAACTGCTTGTGTCAGATTCTCTTCTCTCCAAGTAGATTGTTAAGAGCCCAAGTTAGGGACCATGTCCTGGTTCAGTTCAGTTCAGCATTCAAACAGGGCCTGTTCCAGACCAGAACCTGAACAGAGGGGGCCTCCAGTGGCTGAGCAGAGCTAAGGCACCAACCCACAAACAAGAAATTCTGTTACACAGGGTGCCATTACCTGGGAACTTTGTCAAGGGTTTTTCTAAATCTCAACAGAGAGAAACCAACACTAATGAAATGAGTCGATTTACCCATCATTTCCCTCCCTATCCTCTCCCTGAAACAGTTCCTCCTCCTGTGCCCCGAATCACTATTGACCTAGTCACCGGACAAAACTGTGACTCCTCACACTCCCTTAGCTACGTCCCCACACACATTACAGGTTACCATGAACTTCCACACTCATGATTTTTGTCTCAGTCTCCCACTGGCCAGATTTTAGAGTGAAGGGCTCTGAGTGACTGACAGGAGGAAGCAACCAGCTCCGAGGCCCACCAGGATTTCATGTGGCCTGGAACCCAAGCCTTTCCCCCGCACCGTTCTACTACCTGGTAGCCTTTCTGATCTGTTATACCTGGGAAATGTTTCTTGAGTGGATTCTCGTTCTTCCATTCCTTTACCTAGACTATCAAAGTTGTTTTACCCTTGAACTTTCCAAAGTTAATTTTTCCTCTTCCAGTCTAGCCCTCATCCTCCCACCGAATGTATATGGCCATAGCAGAACTCTGATCATGTCATACTGCTGCTCAAAAACCTTCAGTGGGGGCCGGCCCCGTGGCTTAGCGGTTGAGTGCATGCGCTCCCCTACTGGCGGCCCAGGTTCGGATCCCGGGCGTGCACCGACGCACCACTTGTCTGGCCATGCTGAGGCCGCATCCCACATACAGCAACTAGAAGGATGTGCAACTATGACATACATCTATCTGCTGGGGCTTTGGGGGAAAAAAAAGGAGGAGAGTTGGCAATAGATGTTAGCTCAGAGCTGGTCTTCCTCAGCAAAAAGAGGAGGATTAGCATGGATGTTAGCTCAGAGCTGATCTTCCTCACACACACACAAAAAAAACCTTCAGTGGCTCCCCACTACCCACAGATTAAAGTCCTAGAATTCAAGGCCTTTCTGGCTATGACTAACTGATCTTTACAGATTGTTTTTTCTTCTATAAGGAGCCTTGGCCTCAGCCAGATCGACATTCCAGGTTCCCAGAATGTGCTCATACCTTCCTTCCTTCTGAATCTTCTCACTCCTCTGCCTTGTGCCTGAAATGTCTATTCTCAGGCTCCAATGTCTGAATCCTTACAGGCCACCTCCAAGTTCACTTCTTCCCTAAATCTTTTCCTGGAGCACCTACCAGCCACTAGGCACTGAGGAAGATACAGATGGGTCACATACACTGTGCCCAGCCCCAAAGGAACTCCCATTCTAGGAGACACAGATAATTAAACACACAGCTACAGGAGAGTGGGGTGAGGGCTGTACTAAGGAAGCATGCCACGCTTCTTGAGTGCTGTTGTTCCAGAGCTGGCTTTGGGTAGTCAGAGGTTTCCCAGAGAGTGATAACCTGAGCTGAGATCTGGAACATGTTGGAGTTAGCCAGAAGCCAGGAGAGGTTTCCTCTCTTTGTAGATCTGGAGCATTGTAAGAGCTCAGGCAGTCAGAGCGTGTTTCTTGGGCTGTCCTGGAGCTGAGTGTGAGGGAATCATGAAGGATCTTGGGACTTGATTCTTAGGGCACCTGTGAAGTGGCAGAATCAGATTTTGTACATTGGAAGTGTCACTCAGACTGTGGTATGGAGGCAGGCAAGAAGGGCCAGGAAGACATGGACTTTTTAGGACCTCTGGACTCCTCCAGAGCACTTTTTTTTTTAAGTATAAATTTAAATGGAAGTATAATATACATCCAGAAAACTGGACAGATCCTAAGTGTAATAGTTTAATTAGTTATTACAAAGCAAACCCACCTATGTGACTACCATCAAATCAAGAAAAAGAATGTTTCCAACTCCACAGAGGCCCCCACTACCAATCATTACCCCTCCCCCTCCCCAAAGGTAACCACTTTCTGACTTCTGAATTCATAGACTTGTTTTCCCTGTTTTTGAAATTTATATAAATGGAGTCATAAGGTATTTCTTTGTGTCTGGCTTCTTTTGCTTAACATTATGTTTGTGAAATATACCCAAATTGTTGTATGCAGTGACCATTATTTCATTTTTCAGTGCGGTATAGCATTCTGTTACATGACTATACTACAATGTATTTATATATTCTATTGTTAATGGGCATTTGGGGTGTATCCAGATTATGGCTATTACAAATAATGCTGCTAGGAATAATCTTGTATGTATCTTGGTGTACTTGTGCACGAATTTCGGGGGGTATGTACCTGAAGCAGAATTGCTGGGTCATAGGTTATGTGTGAATTATAATTTAATAGTTAACACCAGGCTATTTTCCAAAGTGGCTTTAGCAATTTACATTCCTACCAGCAGTGCTTGAGTTGCCATTGCTCCACTTCCTCACCAGCACTTAGTATTGTCAGTCTTTTTCATTTAAGCAATTCTGGAGCCTGTATAATATCTCAGTAGTCATTTCCCTAACTACTAATGATTAATGAAGTTGAATACTTTTTCATATGTGTATTTGCCATTTAGATATCCTCTTTTTTGATAACATCTTTTTGTGTTCAAATCTTCTGCCCATTTTTCTACTTGGCTGTTTGTCTTTTTCTTATTTGTGGAGTTCTTTATATATCCCGGACACAAGCTCTTTGTCAGTTTCTCTCACTCTACAGGTTGTCTTTTTGTTCTCTTAATCTTGCCTTTTGTTTTTTTTTTTTTAAAGATTTTATTTATTCAGTTTTTTCCCCCCAAAGCCCCAGTAGATAGTTGTATGTCATAGGGTCACATCCTTCTAGTTGCTGTACGTGGGACTCGGCCTCGCGTTGGACGGAGAAGTGGTGCCTCGGGGCGCTCCCGGGATCCGAACCCGGGCCGCCAGCATCAGAGCGCGCGCACTTAACCGCTAAGCCACGGAGCCGGCCCTTAATCTTGCCTTTTGATGATCAGAGTTTTCTAATTTTATTGTAGTCCAATGTATCAATTTGATTTCTTACAGAACATCTCAATTTTGACTAGCCACATTTCAAGTACTCAATAGTCACTTGCATGGCAATGGTATTGGATGCAGCAGCTCTAAAGTTTTTTTTTTTTCTGGGAAAGATTTGCCCTGAGCTAACATCTGTTGCCAATCTTCCTCTTTCTTTCTTTTTTCCTCCCCAAAGTCCCAGTACATAGTTGTATATTCTAGTTATAAGTCCTTCTAGTTCTTCTGTGAGCCACCGCCACAGCATGGCTACAGACAAATGAGTGGCATGCTTTCACGCCCAGGAACTGAACCCGAGCTGCCAAAGGGGAGCAGGGAACTTTAACCACTAAGCCATCAGGGCTGGCCCAGCTGTAAAGTTTCATTGTTTTGTTTTTCTCATATAGATCTGCAATGCACATAGAATTTACTTTGGTGTATGGTGTGAGGTAGGAGTCAAGTTTCATTTTTTCCTATATGGATATGCAACTGACCCAGCACCATTTATTGAAAGCATTATCCTTTCCTCACTCCTCTGTTGTACCTCTATGTTATAAAGCAACTGTCTATATACGTGTGGTTCTGTTTTTGATCTTTATTCTGTTTAATCGGTTTGCCTACCTCTGCATCAATATCACACTGCCTTTGCAGCTGTAATAAAAGTCTGAACCCAGTGGCATTTTGTTTGTAGATCTCTTGTAGAAGGCAGTTAAGATCTTTGGCACTAAAGACAAGGAAAGATAAGGGGCCTGGGTTCAAATCGTGACTCCACCACTCTATCGGTGTAATCGTGAGCAAGTTAAGCTTTCCACAAACCTCAGCTTGGTTGGTATGAGGATAAATGTTGTGGGGCTATTTACAACTTAGGGTTGTTGAACCAGTTTCACAAATATCAAGTGCTTAGTGATGTCTGGCACAGAGTAAGCTCTGACTAAATATTAAAGAATGGGCCATGTATAAATCAGAGCGATTTGTTTGCT
Organism: Ceratotherium simum simum; assembly: GCF_057802395.1. Lineage (NCBI taxonomy): Eukaryota > Metazoa > Chordata > Mammalia > Perissodactyla > Rhinocerotidae > Ceratotherium > Ceratotherium simum. Next base: position 38,161,493 of record NC_141912.1, read on the forward strand.
TGTCTTTCTCTCTCTCTGACTAGGAGCTCCCAGAGGTAAGGGCCTGCCCGCCATTTACGTTTCCCTCCCACTCCCACCCCCCAATGCCTAACACGCTGCCTGGCACGCAGTAGGGCGGTCAATAAAAGCTTGTTGCATGAATCAGTTCAGCTATGAAGTCTGCGCTGGCGCAGCAAGGACACCCCGGCAATGACTGAAGGGGACTAAGGAGGAAGAACCAGACGCCAGGAAACAAGAACCCGCGCTCTCGTTATCCCGCGAGAGTTCCGCCGCGCGCCGCGACCTCGCGCGTTCTATTTCGGGCGGAAGCGCGAGGCGGAGGAGAAGGAGCTACCATACGGCGCGCGGCGTCGCCGGTGGGCGGGAGCAGCTTCCGGGTTGCGCGCCCGGAAGCAGGAAGTTGTCGGCCTCTCCTCCCCGCCCGGCGGCGGCTGTCCCCGAGGCGGGAGGAGCCCGAGGGGGCGCGGGCCCCGCATGTGAGTGATTGGGGCCCGAGGCCGGGAGGGGGGAGGCCGGTCTGTGACAGCCTCGCCGCCGCGCCCGTCTGTGACATCCTCGCGCAGCCCCTCCCTCGCCGTCACTGCCACCTCTTGCCCCTGCGCTGACCCCTTTTCTGAGCCTCTGGCGTTTTGCAGACTGACAGCATCCTCCGGCGATTCCCCGGGGGTCGACTCCCTTGAGACATCTCCGTTTCTTTCTCGGCTCTGCTGAGGAGAGCGAAGCAGGGTCGAGCCCGCTTGAACTTGTTTTGCGGGCGTCACAGCAGTGTCCAAAACATGAGCGGTGCTAGCGAAGTCTAGATTTCACTGCCCTTTTGACAGATGTCTAATTTTTTTGTATATTCAGAGTAGATTCCTCTCCTCGCTCCAAAACATCTTTTTCTAATAATTGTTAAGGAGGGAAATATTTTTTTTTAAGTGTGTACTTGGTATGTGATAAACATGGCATCTCGGATTTCAGAAAGGAATATGATTTGGTTTATTGACCCGAGTAAATGAGCTGTTTGTAATCGCCTGTTAGTACAAGGGAATTCGCCTGCTTCGTGTTTCGTTGTATTTTAAGGCCATTAACCCTCCAGGCCAGACTTTTTCTGGTCTAAGAGCCCACATAGTCTTGATATTTGCCAGTATATTTCTTTTAAAGTACTTAGTCATCACCTTATAATAGAAACTACTCACAGATACTTATTATTCTGACTTTTTCTGGTTGCTCATTTGGTTGTTCCCGTGGTGGAATCTTCTATGGGCATCTCTCCCTTAATAAATTTGTTTGAGTTTGAGTTATCACCATTTCCCTGTGAGGAACAGCATGGCTTAACCTAAATTCAACTTTGTTACATTGAAGTTTTGACTGAAGTTAACATGGCCCAATTTGTATACCAGAAAGAGGCCCTGTTTGCCCTGTTAGGCCCTTTCTGCTTTGGACCAAAGCATTCCAAGACCCAGTTTTAATCCCTGTGCCTACACAGCTCCCTGCAACACCACAGAGAATGTGCAAGTGTGAGGTTCCTAATCTGCTCAGCTAAACACTCATTAGCCTGATGTATTAAAAAAAAAAAAAAAGTAAAATGAATAAACCATTAATTACATTAAATTAGTTTGGGAACAGAATGATCACTTTAGGTCCTTTCTATAAATTTGTTCAACAGAGATTGATTCGATTCCATGTCTCTGAGATGAATTTCCATGTCTGTTCTTAGTTTCTTTTATTTTCTCCACTTATCTCTGCTTTCAAGAAACAATTTATTGTGAGAGGGAGACAGGAAATAGATGTAATACAGAGGGATAGAGTTGTGTTTAAGGTGCAGAGGGCAAAAATAAAGGTTGGCATAAAGAGTTCACTCACTGGACGAAGCCCTGGATACTCAGCTTTGTAGGAAGAGGAAATTATGTATACAAAAGCAAAAAGATGTGAAACGGTTTGGCAGTGAAGATTGTGAGGAAGGAAGAAATGAGACTGAACTAGTAGACAGTGACCAGATCATAGAAGGCCATGCTACATAATTTGGGCTTCATCTTTTTTTTTTTTCCGTTTTTTTCCCCAAAGCCCCAGTAGATAGTTGTATGTCATAGTTGCACATCCTTCTAGTTGCTGTATGTGGGATGCGGCTTCAGCATGGCCGGACAAGCGGTGTGTCAGTGCGCACCCGGGATCCAAACCCAGGCCGCCTGTAGCTGAACGCGCGCGCTTAACCGCTAAGCCCCGGGCTGTCCCCTGGACTTCATCTTATAACAATTATTGAGTATTTAATTTGGGTACTGGGACAAACGTTTTACATACCTCATCTTATAATCCCTTAACAACGTTGTTGGAAAGATACGATTATCCCCATTTTATGAGTGAAAACTGAGGCTTAGAAAGGTTAAGTAGTGTCTCATGAGCACACAGTAGATGGAGAATCTAGTATTTGCATCCAGCTTTTTCCAACTCCAGTGCCTGTGTTCTTAACCACCATGCTAAATTGTTCCCCACTAGGGCATGGGGAGTCAAGGAAGGTGCTTTATTTTTTATTTTTTTTTTTTTTAAAGATTTTATTTATTTTATTTTTCCCCCCAAAGCCCCAGTGGGTAGTTGTATGTCGTAGCTGCACATCCTTCTAGTTGCTGTATGTGGGACTCGGCCTCAGGATGAAGGGAGAAGTGGTGCCTCGATGCGCACCCGGGATCCGAACCCGGGCCACCAGCATCGCAGCGCGCGCACTTAACCACCAAGCCACAGGGCCGGCCCAAGGAAGGTGCTTTAAATAGATGAGTAATGTGAACCAATTTGTCTTTCAGAAAAGTAACTTGTGAAGAGGGTAGAGGATGGATCAGAGAGGAGAAGGAGGACTGAAAGTATAGAGATTACATATATGTTTATATGGTCCATGGGAGAGATGTGGATGGCTTTGACTGCCATTAATATAGAGCTAAAGAGGAAGTGATGAATGTGAGAACTATACAGGAGGTAGAATCGAGGATTTAGTGATTGGTTCATTGGTGGGGATGAGGAAGGAGGAGGAGAGGTTTTAAATTTGGAGAATCCATTAATTAAGAAAAAGAATATAGTAGGAGAAATGGGTTGCAGGGGGAAAATAATGTCAGTTAGGGACATTGCATATGGGGGACTATAGGAAATTTGGGCCACGGTGTCTGGTAGGTAGGTAGATAGATGGTGTCTTGAGTTCTGGAGACAGAACTTCTCCTAGACTGGAGAAGAGATTTGTGAATCACTAACAGCTGGTGGTTAAAGCCTTGAAGGGAATAAGAAGATCAAGGACAAATGTGATGAATCGCAACGTTCAGGGATGTAGACTCTGAGAAGAGAACCAGAGAATTATGCCAAAGTTTGAGAGCAGTTGAGGGAGATGATGGGTAGCAACGGCAGCTGCTGCAGAGAGGTCAGGTAAGGTGGTAACTGAAAAAACGTCCTTTGGTCTTGGCATGTAGAAAGCCATTGGTAACCTTAGTGAGAGCAGTATCAGTGGGTGAGGGGAGCAGAAATATGATTTCAACAGGTTCATAAACAAATGGAGACCTGAGAAACAAGAAGGTGAAGTGAGGCCCTTTTTTTGTTTTTTTAAAGGAGCTTGTCTCTGAAGGGAGGGAGAGTACGAGCACTGGAAATCTAGAGAGGAAGAAATTTTTTTAATAGTAGAAACTAGAAAAGGATAGGAGCAGGTAGAGATAAGTTTAAAAATGTGGGGGCTCCTGCTTCAAATATGTCGGTGTTGTAAAAGACAAAAGAAAAAAGAAAAAGCTAGGATCTGTTCTAGATTTAAGTAGACCAAGGAGACATGACAGTTAACTGCAATGTGTGATTGTTAGTTGGATCCTGGATTTCTAAAAAGGTATATGGCCTTTTTTTGGACAGTTAAGGAAATTTGACATGGACTGGATATTACATACTGTTGAAGAATTATTAATTTTAATAGGTATGATAATGATGCTTGTGGTTATATAGAATAATGTCCTTATTAGGAGATGCATGCTGAAACATTTAGAAGTGATTTCATGATGTATAGCAAGTAACTTTCAAAGGGTTCTGGTAAAAACAGAGAGACAGACAGACAGACAGAAAGCAAATATGGCCAAATGTTACCAGTTGATTAATCTAAGTGAAGGATATACAGTTGTTCATTGTACTATTTCAGTTTTTCTGAAATTTTTCAAAATAAAAAGTTGAGAGAAAAATGGAAGAGGCATATTTTCAGAAAGTGAAGAAAGTACCAGACTCTTCAAGTCTCACTGGGCAGAGATGTCCAGAAAGACTGTTAGATTCAAGTGATGATAAAAGTGCAAAAAAGCAGGGCCGGCCCAGTGGCGCAAGCGGTTAAGTGCATGCGCTCCGCTGCCGCGGCCCGGGGTTTGCTGGTTTGGATCCCGGGCGCGCACCGACGCACTGCTTCTCTGGCCATGCTGAGGCCACGTCCCACATACAGCAACTAGAAGGAAGTGCAGCTATGACATACAACTATCTACTGGGGCTTTGGGGGAAAAAATAAATAAAATTATAAAACAAAGAAAACCTTTAAAAAAAAAAAGTGCAAAAAAGTAGAATTCCTTCAACTGCAAGTTTTAAGCACTTATTATAGTTTCAAATTGCTACTCTTTTAAATCATATTGTTTTAATGTTTTATCAATTATTTTTTCTTTAAATATGATGTTTGTTTTTTCTTAGTGATTTTTACTATAATCCAAAAATCATATTTTTTACCCTTTAGTCAAACATGTCTTCAATTAATGGGAATCATTGGATAAAATAGGATGGAATATATTCATAACACTAAAGAATGGATTATCATACTACATAGCTAGCAGAATACTAAAAAACCTAGTAGGGGAAAAAGAAAATTTAGTATTACTCTGGATGTTGCTCCCATTCTTGAAGATTGGAACATATTTAGATGAGTCTTAGAAGCTTTCTTTCTGAACTATAGCGTTTCTTGTTTTGTGTTTTAACTAGGTGAATCAGTACTGCGTCTTAGAGTTGCCTAGCGGGCATAGCTGTTTAGTTTGGAAAACTGAGAACCTCCAAGGTGATGTCACATCAGTGTTTAGGACATATTTATATCAGTAGAGGAATTAATTCTTTATTAAACAGGGGAAAGGAGAGGTTTACATGTAATCTGACCTTTTAACCTGTTTTCTGCTTTAAACAAACATTTTTATTGATAAGTTCTATCGGAGTCATTCTATCAGCTGGGCCTCTGTCCTGTTTTTTCCTAGACTGAGACTCAGAAGGAATTGTGGAGAACATCTCATCAGAGCTGTCAGTTGCTTCCTCCTATTCCTGAAATGCTCCTTCAGAAGTGAACAGCCCCTGGCCTACCTCCCCCAGACCTCTCTTGAAAGCAGGATTTCTTTCTTTCTTTTTTTTTTTTTTATGTGAGGAAGCTCAGCCCTGAGCTAACATCTATGCCAATCCTCCTTTTTTGCTGAGAAAGACTGGCCCTGGGCTAACATCCGTGCCAGTCTTCCTCCACTTTACATGGGACACCGCCACAGCATGGCTTGACAAGCGTGTGTCGGTGCGCACCCGGGGTCCGAACCGTGGGCCGCAGCAGTGGAGCGGGTGCACCTAACCGCTGCGCCACCGGGCCAGCCCCAAAAGCAGGATTTTTTAACCTTAGCATTCCTAACAGTTTGAGCAGGACAGTTCTTTGTCTTGGGGGGCTGTCCTGTGCGTTGTAGGATGTTTAGTCTCTACCCACTAGATGCCAGTAGTACCCCTCCAGTTTTGACAATCAAAAATGTCTCCAGATATCGCCAAATGTCCCCTGGGGAGCAGAATCACCCCTAGAAGAGAACTGCTGTTCTAAAGCAGTGTCTCCTCGTTGGGAGTGTGCCTCTACTCAGCAGGGAAAAGGTTTGAAAACTTTTGCACCTGGGTCTCACTTCCAGAGGTTCTGGCAATTCAGTATGTCCAGGGTGGTGCATGATACCTTGATTTTTGTAACTGTCCTAGTGATCCTGCCTGTGCCCTTACAGGTATAAGCCACCGTTAAGAATCAAGCTCACTCTTTGGAACTTTCTTCTGTGGCAAAGCTCATTTCTGCCAGAGTTGGACCTTCTTTCTGGAGGTAAAGGGATTGCCATCAAGCCTCAGCTGATTTCACTCAGTCTGCTCATACTTAATGGTTAGCCATGACTTGTGTTTGATTTCTTTTTTAAAGGGACAGGATTTTTTTTATACAAACCTTTGTGTTGAGAGTGGACTTTCATTGGATCGCAGTGAGGGAGCTGCTCTGCTAGTATGAAACCCCGACCTAAAGGGACAAAATTTTTGTTGTTGTTTAATTAACATCATATCCACTAGATGCTAGTAGTACTTCTCAAGTGTGACAATCAAAAATGTCTCCAGATTTTCCAAATGTCCACTGGGGGGCAGAATAACCCCCAGTTGAGAACCACTGATCTAACCAAAGGCAAAAGGAGGACATATCATTAAGATTCCCATGTGCTCTTAGAAACTTCGCTAAATGGTTGGTAGCTACCTTCCCAATAACTTGGGAAATGTGTCAGAATCTCAGGGAAAAAGGATGTACAGCTTGCAAAAATATATTCAGTATCGTAAGATCATTGTATACTTGAATTACAAAAAAAAATTTTTTTGCAGTACAAACTGGGAGTTTAATGGGATTTTTATGTGTATCAGAAGGGGGCAGAGGTTTACAAAGATTGCGAAACAGTCATCAAAAATGATGATAGTTGGTCCTCCTTTTGTCCTCACCTACACTTCTGTCCTGTCCGCAGTTCTCCTAAGGGCATACCAACGTGACGTTCTCTTCTGCCTGAGGGAGACCTACATGTACCCTACCTCCCAACACTTTATAAGTTTTTACTAGGATCTTTTCTAGAATTCTCACCTCTTTCCTTTCTGATCCTCTACTGAGTTTTAATGGATTTCGACTGGGTATTGTTGGATAATTTATTGCGTTTGCTTAAATGAACATCCCTGCTTGCTTGCTTGCTTGCTTGCTTAGAATATCTTTGTTAATTTAAATAGGAAAATGCCATCTCTGGAATCACTAGTCACAAAATCAAGATGTAAAAAGTATTGTAATAAGTTATCACTTTATTCTTTTTCCAGGAATCATTGTAGTCGATCACTTTCCAGTTCTCAGCCACTCAGTTGTGATAATCGAGGGACACGGTGTTGTGGTTTCGGAACTGCCAGCTCAGAATAGGAAAATACTTGGTAAGGGAGGCAGCATGCATAAAGGTTAAAGGCACCAACCCTGAAGTCAGGCACACTGGGGTTCACATTCTGGCAAGTTATGAAAACTTTCTGAGCCTCAGTTTCAACATCTGTGAAATGAGATTAATTACACCTATCTTTATGGGATTGCTGTGATGATTTACTGAGATAATCTTTCTAGAGTGCTTAGCACAATGCCTGGCGTATAGGAAGGCATAACAGGAAATGATAATATAGGAATGCAATTGAACATAAGTCTTTCGTTTCAAATGAATTGAATTTTTTCTACTTCCTGAAGTGTTCATACTCTTAAAATTTTAGAGCCAGAGGGGACTTTAAAAATCTTCTGGATCAATCCTCTTATTTTTTGGATGAAGAAATAGACCAAGTGACTTAGCCAAAATCATAACAGTGTAGTGTAATAAATGCCACAACAGGAGTAGGTTCAAATTTTATAAATATTTTAAAAACATCTTTTAAATATTTTATATGCTGTAAAATTCACCATTTAAAATGTACAGTTCAGTGGTTTTCTGTATATTCACAAAGTTGTGCAACCATCACCACAATTTAAGTTTAGAACATTTTTGTCACTCCAGAAAGAAACTCTATTAACAGTCGCTCTTCATTCCTCCCCACCCCCTCCCCTAGAGAACCACTAATTAATCTACTTGCTGTCTCTACAAATTTGCCTATTCTTGACTTTTCATATAAATAGAGTCATATAATATGTGGTCTTTTGTGACTGTCTTTTTTTCACTTAGCATAATGTTTTCAAGGTTCATCTATGTTATAGCATGTATCAGTACTTCATTCCTTTTTATTGTCCAATGATATTCCATTGTATGGATATACCACATTTTCTCCATCCCTTTAGCAGTTCGTGATATTTGGATTACTTCCATTTTTGAGCTAGTATGAATAATGCTGCTTGAACATTCAGGTACAAGTTTTTGTGTGGATATATGTTTTAAATTCTCTTGGGTTCATACTTAGAAGTGGAACTGCTGGGTCATGTGGTGATTCTATGTTTACATTTTTGAGGAACTGCCAAACTGTTTTCCAAAGGAGCTGCACCATTTTACACTCCCATCAGTGGCGTATAAGGATTCCAATTGCTCAACATCTTTACCAACACTTGTTATTGTCTGCCTTTTTGATTATAGCCATCCCAGTGGGTATGAAGTGGTTTTGATTTGTATTTCCCTGATGGCTAACGATATTGAACATCTTTTCATGAGTTTATTGGCCATTTGTATATCTTCTCTGGAGAAATGTCTATTCAAATCCTTTGCCCATTTTCTAATAGGGTTGTCTTTTTATTATTGAGTTGTAAGAATTCTTTATGTACTCTGAAGACCAGTCCCTTATTAGATATATGATTTGCAAATATTTTCCCCCATTCTTTGGGTTGTAATTTCACTTTCTTGATGGTATCATTTGCAGCACAAAAATAGTTAATTTTTGATGTAGTCCAATTTATTTCTTCTTTTGCTGCTCATGCTTTTGGTGCCATATCTAAGAAACCATTGCTTAATCCAGTGTCATGAAGATTTTCCCTTTTGTTTTCTTCTAAGAAAAGAAGTAGTTTTATAGTTTTAGCTCTTAAGTATAGATCTTTGATCCATTTTGAGTCAATTTTTGTGTATGGTAGAAAGAAGGGTCCAACTTCATTGTTCTGCATGTGGATATCCAGTTGTCCCAGCACTGTTGTTGAAAATACACATTTTTTTAATTGATGTTTTAATAGTTTATAACATTGTGAAATTTTTGGTTGTACATTTTTGTTTGTCCGTCACCATATACATGTCTCCTTTCACCCCTTGTGCCCACCCCCTACCCCCATTGCCCCTGGTAACCACAATACAGTTTTCTCTGTCCATGTGTTGGTTTATATTCCACATATGAGTGAGATCATACGGTGTTTGTCTTTCTCTTTCTGGCTTACTTCACTTAACATAATACCCTCCAGGCCCATCCATGTTGTTGCAAATGGAACAATTTTGTCTTTTTTTATGGCTGAGTAGTATTCCATTGTATATATATACCACATTTTCTTGATCCAGTCTTCAGTCGAGGGACACTTAGGTTGCTTCCACTTCTTGGCTATAGTGAATAATGCTGCAATGAACATAGGGGTGCATAAGCCTCTTTGGATTGTTGATTTCAGGTTTGTTGGATAGATTCCCAGTAGTGGGATAGCTGGATCATAGGGGAAAATACACATTTTTAAATAGGGTTCACACCTTCTTTGACCTGAACCTTAAAATGAAGGCCTGTATGGCCTTAAAACAACACTTTTAGCAAGAGCAGAAAGTTTGGGGAAACAATGTATCCCCTTTAGCGTGTGGGGTTCCTCCTTCCAGTTCCTCCCCCAATTCCTCAAAGTCTGGATTACCTGCCTGTTAATCCACCATTAGAAATCTGATTCTGATTTAATTGGTCTGGCTTGGGGCCCTAGTATGAGCACTGATTAAAAGCTCTCTAGGTGGCTCTACTGTGCAGGCACAATTAAGAACTAGTGCAGTAAAAGGTTAATAGTCATAAAGAGGACCAAGCGGAGGGAGTCATTTGGAGACGCTGCTGGAAGAGGAGATAAGCTGAGGTGTGTGCTGGCTGTGGCATCTCAGGCCTCCTTTTCTCTGCTGGAGCTACATGACTGTTGTCCTCTGCTCTACAGGTGGCAGCATCTCCTTACTGAAATAGAGTTCTGCAGTCTCAGTGCTCTTTGAGATTAGAAGCACTTTGGAGATGAAGTATGTGAAATAAAAGGACCCTCTGCCTTAAAAAACAAGCCCAATATCAGAGGAAAACATAAATCCCAAGCACTGTTTTTCATCCCATAAAGGAAGAAAAATATTATTGTTCCATAACACAAGCACTTTTTTAAAAAAAACTATTTAATTTTATTTTACAAATAATACAGAGAGAATTCTAGTCTGCCACTTTGTTTTTCGCCTTTTCTTCTGTGGCCACTGTGAAACAATTTGGCTTTAAAATAACTAGGAGAACAAGTTGAATTTTGAAATAGTTATAGATCTTAGGTCTTTTAAGTATATAAAATACAAATAAAATGCCCTTTATTATCTAAAATTGTATTTGTGGAAAAGCATAAGGACTGCAACCTGCAAGGTCTGGAGAGCCCCCGTGTCGTGGTCTTCGTGTTGTCTGACATCCTTGCTCTGCCAGGAACAAAGTATATCAGCACGTTCCTCACAGCCAATCTTGCCTTCAGTGATCACTTCCTCCTCTTGTGTTGCTGAAAGTTCTGTCTGATGTAAATGGAAATAAAGAATTGATCAACAACACTCTCCATATTTCATTTCTTTTTATTTTAGTCAGTTACCAGTATTAGATCTCCTGTGGTTGGTTTCAGAAGTCATTTTGGCTGGCACTAGTGTTTCAGAGCCCCATTAGGGGTTTATTATGCTCTAGACCAGTTCTCCTTAAAGTGTTTGGGAACCAGTGCTGGTCTGTAAACTGTTAGTAGCCCACAATTAAGTAACACTTAACTTGTGTGGCAACTTGACATTGTCTAGACATATTCATTGTGTTTTGTGGAAGTGTTGGCCTGCAGTGGGTTGGGAAAAACACAAAACTAGTCCTTCCCCACAGATGGTCAAGAAGCACTGTACTAAAGGAAGTAGCTTTGAGGAGGAAGTACCTTAAAGAAACCATTGTTCTTTTTACATTTATTTTCTTTCTCCCAGGGATTTTGTATGGGAAGACATGGATCTTGCTGCCAACGAACTCAGCATTTATGACAAACTTGCAGAGACTGTTGATTTGGTGAGACAGACAGGCCATCAATGTGGCATGTCAGAGAAGGCAATTGAAAAATTTATCAGACAGCTGCTGGAAAAGAGTGAACCTCAGAGGGGGCCACCCCAGTATCCTCTCCTCATAGCTGTGTATAAGGTAAAAATGTGTTCTGACTTGGAAATAGCTTAGATGGAGCACAAACTCTTCAACTTTCTCCCCAAATATTGCTGTTGACTGATTCTACCATTGAACCTTGGTTTTTCTATGAATAAATTGGCCTTTGCTCTTGTTACCATGTGTTACTAGGAAATTTGCCAATGGCGTTAAATGTCCTAGAGGAAAGCTGTGTATTTATAATTAAACTGTACTCGTGTGTATTTTTTAATGGTGGACATAGCCCCTGGTCATATGATAGGAGCTTGGTGAGCCTTGTAATCCTCATAGTTTTTAAACCTTAAATGCTTTCGAAAGTGAATGTAAATGGCTTGTTTATGAAAATGGATTAGTTCTCAAGGGACATTGGGCATAGTAGAAGAGGCCTGTTTTTTTTCTTGGCATTAAAGTATTTTGTTTGCTGGGACAGTTATTAATCCTTTTCCTGTCTTTCCTTGTAGGTCCTCATAACCCTGGGATTAATCTTGCTCACTGCCTACTTTGTGATTCAACCTTTCAGCCCCTTACCACCTGAACCGGTGCTTTCTGGAGCTCACACCTGGCGCTCGCTCGTCCATCACATCCGGCTGATGTCCTTGCCCATTACCAAGAAGTATATGCCAGAAAATAAGGGAGTTCCTCTGCATGGGACTGATGAAGACAGACCCTTTCCAGGTAGAACACTGCATTTACTCCTTATGAGATACAGCTTTCTCGACAGTATATAATGGGAAAGGAAATAACATTTATTGACATCTAATGAGAGATACTTTCCCTATACTGTCTCATTTAATTCAATCCCCACTAAAACTCTATGGGATGGGTTTTATGATCCCCATTTTTGCATATTGAGAAACTGAGGCTCAGAGAGATTAAGAAACTTGCCAGAGAAACACATCTGGTGGAGCCAAATTCAAACCCCCTGATTCCAAAACACACTTGGTGGGGGTGAGTGTTTTTGTTCATAGGAAGGATTTGAATGTATCTTATTCTGCCCTTTTCTCTCCTGTGATCCCTATCCATAAGAGATATTTTAATAAGTAGCTATTGATTTATTGAAAGCATCTGGGTCCAGCTTGCTTTTAACCAGATCCTCTAATGTTGGGCTGGGTTTTTGTCTAGGTATATCCCCCTCTTCCTATTTAGTCTTTTCTCTCTGTCTCACAGTGCACTTATTTAGTGCTCCTAAGTGTATAATTTTGCCAATAAGTTAAATTTAAGAAACATTTAAATTTAGTAACAGTGCATCAGTGGCAGCTTAGGAATTCCTAGTCTGACAGACCATTTGAGAAGTTTCCTTTTGAGAATAGTGTAACATGTAGTAAGACTTGAAGTTTACTTTTTGAGAAAGAATAGAGGAATATTATTTGGGGATTTAATTTTTTTGGTGGTATTAATCTTATTTGCCCATATGAAGAAATATGTAAATTAATATCACAAATGGATTGTACATATTTGTGTAACTGTATTCTGAAACCATTAGGATCCGGCATAATTGTTTAGGAAGTTTGTTTTCTCTTTGGTGTTGTTTTCAGAAAAAATTTACTAGTTGAAGCTAAGCTTTATAATCATAATGTCATTCTTTAAGTCAAGACCTAATCAGTTATAAAAATCATCACTTGGATTGGGTCTCCTTTGAAAGCTATTTTTGTACACTTGAGGAAATCATGGAAAGATTTCCAAAATTATGTCAAAATCAAAGGAAGGGAACATTGTAAAACAGAAACTTAGCCTCGTAAGTTTTTTTAAAAATTAGCCCATATATTTGGAATTTTTAATTCCGGATATAACTTCCTTGTATTTATTGGGAAGATTGTTTTTGAATTGTCATCAACAAAGCTCAAAAGAAATGAAGTTTCCAACTCCTATCAGGAAGGTCCAGAGCCTGTGGGGGAAAGTATTAGTCAGGCCGGCCTGTGCTGCTTCCTCAGATGCACCTCTCCTTTCCTTCCTCCCCTCACTGCCTCCCTAAAGGCATCTTCTGCTCTTTGGCATGTGAGATGAAGTCAGCAGTTTTTAGGATCAGGTTGATGGCAGTTACTTTGTTTCTCCCCATCCTATAAAGTAAATCTCCATAAACTATTGAGTTAAGAAGTGATAGTCAGTGGACAATGATTGCTCATTCTCTAAATCAGAGTTTAAAAATTCAAGAAATGTTAGCATCTTGTCAACAAGCCAGGTTGTTTGGTCCACTCCAAGTGAACATTTTGCCTTGCAGATGGAAATAAAACGAGTCCTTGGAGCTCAGTTGTAAAGAGAGAGCATTGGAAGAGTGTGGTTTTAGCTCTTTAATGTTGATTCTATTCAAGTGCTGCTTTTACTTGTAAAAGTGGATATTGATGCACCTTATTTTCCTACGCGTGATAATTCTGGGAGGCTATAAATGTAAAACTAACAGCGTTTTGCATAGCATTTGGAAGGAAACAAGAATGCATAATGACATAAGGGATAAATAGAAACACATGGGGGGAAGTAGGTACAAGAAGTGGGAACTGCTGGGCCTATAAGAGGGCCAGAAAAGTAAAAAAATATACGTTATCATTCCTAATGTCATGGTACCAAAAACAACTGCCTTTCAGTTAGGATTACTTAGCAATACCTTTAAAGTGAACGTAGCGGGAGGATGGTGTGGCAGATTCCACTCCTGAAAGGAAAGCCCTGGAGTGTATTGTTTCCTAAGGGCTGGCCTGTCTAGTGTTCCCTGGGCTCCTCTGACACCCCTTGCAGAGGCGCCTTGGGGGTGGTGGAGGGGAGCAGGAGCAGTGGTGGTGTACCAGAAGCACCATCACCAGTGGTGGTAGGTTTCCTCCTCATCACTGGTAGTTTTTCCTCTTCCCTCCACCCAGGGAACAGAAGGTAACGAAGTGGGGTTCTTTTTCTAGGTTTCAGCCTTGGGTAGGAAATCCTGCCCCTAAATCCTCTTGATGAGGAGAATGAAGTGACTCTGTAGTGAGTCACGTAAACATCCCACTCTGTGACAGAAAGTAGATAAGCTGACCCTTATTTCGTACTTACCAGATGCCAGGCCCTGTTCAAAGGGCTTTCCATATATTGGCTCATTTCATCTTTATAATATCCTTATGAGGTAGGTTCTGGTTTTATGCCTATTTTACAGATGAAGACACTGAGGTACAGTGAGATTAGGTCATTTGCCCAAGGTCCCAAGGCTAGTAAGTCACAGAGCCATGATTTGAACCCAGGCAGCCCGTCTTCAGAGTATGAGCTCTTAACCTCTCATGTGAATAGTTTGTAGCTATGCAGTATACCTGAAGAGACTAGCTTTACGTTTGATTTTGGAGTTCTACGTTCTTTCTCTCAGGTCACCAGATGTTTTCTCTCTCAGCTTCCTAGTCCCTGAAGAAACAAGGTTTTTTCCAGATGGTACTGCAAGTCCAAAGATAAATGGCCCTCCAAGCTATTGGCCCATTAGAATTTTCCTGAACTAGTCTTTTCCTAGGCATTCAGCCCAGCTCGTCCTCCCAGTCTGCACCCTTATAGGTAATGTTTGACCTATTGTTTGACTTACTCTTTTCTCTTATTATACCATAGTTTTCCCTTCACATTCACATTCTTATGCCCTCCCCTTCCCCCACTGGCCTCATATCTTTGTATCCACTTTGACCCTGCCAGTCATCCTCTTGGCTTTCACCCTTTCATGGAATCACTGAGTCTTAGAGCTAAAAAGGAACTTTAGAGTTGATCTAGTACATACCCCCATTTTATAACGAGGAAATTGAGGTCAGGAGAGGTGAAGTGATTTGCTTACCCAGCTATAAGTGGGAAACTAGCAGTTGAACCTTGGTTTCTTAATTCTAGTCTGCATTCTTTCCATCACGCCACACTTACTGCCTGCTGTCTCTGCCTCCAGCCAAGCCAGGTTCCAGCATGTTAGGCTCAATTACTTTGTTTATTTTGGGCATTTATAATTTTTAATTATCACCCCCATTTACACTGAGGAGGCCTGGGTTGTTCTCGCAGACAGTGAGAAGGTGCATCTCTGTATCTGTACTGCATAATTAGGACTTGATGTATCCATGAACTGTCAAGGGAAGGTTGATGTGGATCTAGCAACACCAAGGAGTTTTGGGAAGAGCAGATCACTCATTGACTTAGCACTGAGCACCTAATCCAACCTAGAGTCCAGGCCAGTGCCCAAAGATGAAATGCTCAGACATCAGGGAATGCCTTACTCTTTTATTTGCAAATAAAAGGTGATAATAGCAGCTCTGTCAAGCACTTGCTGTATACCAGGCACCGTGCCATGTATTTTCTCAGTCTTTGCAGCAATCACATAAGGTGGTTACCGTTTTTATCTCCATTTCAAAGATGAGGAAACTGATGTGCAAGGGGATCGACTAACTTACCTAAGGTCTCACATTTAGAGACAAATTTTAATACAAGGAGAACTCATAAAAATAGGTGGACTCTATGGTTTATTTTTTTATTTTTTATTTTTTTATTAAATTTTTTTTTTTTAATAAACATTTATTTTATTTTTTTCCCCCCAAAGCCCCAGTGGATAGTTGTATGTCGTAGCTGCACATCCTTCTAGTTGCTGTATGCGGGACTCGGCCTCAGGATGAACGGAGAAGTGGTGCCTCGATGCGCACCCGGGATCCGAACCCGGGCCACCAGCATCGCAGCGCGCGCACTTAACCACCAAGCCACAGGGCCGGCCCAACTCTATGGTTTAGAGTGGTTCAAATGCATTGCTTCCTGAAGACCAGGCTATTGTTGAAATGATTTCTTGGGTTTCTTTTCTCCCTATGGTATGTGAAAATGGCCCTTGGCATGCTACCACCCTGGCCAAGGATGCCTTCACCATCAAGACTTCACCCTTGCCTCATGCCCAGGATGCTAGAAGAGGTGCTAAGCAAAACGAGCTGTTAGAGAGTAGCCTGATTAAATCCTAAGCACGTATCAGTGAAAGTCATGGAAACTGTCATGGGCTTTGCGGGCTTTGCAGGCTTTTTGTGGGTGCATTTCTAATATAAGAAATCTAATATAAGAAACCATGAGGTTATATTTATTTAATCTTTACTTTGAGGTTTCTTCAAATTCAGACTGCTGGTTTGATTTTTCTCCCCATAACAATAGGACTTAATCTTATTGTTAAAGTTTCTGAAAAGTCAAGGTTTCATTCATTCAGTCATTCAGTGAATGTGTATCGAGACCCTACTGTATGCCACGCGCTGTCCTCAACAGCACACTGAACACAACAGTCCTGTGCTCTTATGGAGCGAGGCTTGGCTTTGTGCCTTTCTTCTGCCCTATCCTTTTCACCAGGAGAGAGTCTTTTGTCCTGGAAAGAAATCTTTTTTTTTTTGCTTTTTGCCAGGTTAGTAATCTGCATAAAAGGACTCTCTCCGCTCAGAATTCCAGGGCGTGTTATGGTTGTCCACAGTGAGCCAGCCGAAGTGCATTTTTTTTTGTAAACAACTCTCAGGCACCAGGAAGCCTCCTGACAGGCTTTGGCCTCCACTTTTCTGCAGAGTGCCCAACTTGCAGAGAAGGCTGGAAGGTTACAGTTTCTGCCTTTCTTAACTTCACGGCTATGTTTTGTCTGAGAGACTGTTTTTGACATCTCAAGCGAAATGAGTCCGTATCATGGTGAGAATTTGGAATTCAGGTCATGAATTTTATTGAACTCTTACATGTGGAATTTCACTTCTCTGTCACACTTTTTTTGAGTATATAAAATAGCTAGTGTGAGGAGGATATCTGGAGTAAAGAAGCCTTGGAAATTAAAAGAAAGTTAGAAGTTGCTATCCAACTTCCACTGCCCTTTCTGTCTGGTGCTGCAGAGAGTGGATAGAAACAGAGGAGGCCTGGAAAGACGTGAGGTACAGCATGTTAGGTAGTTGAAGAAAAGCTATGGACTGGGCTGGTACGGGATGCCTCCATCTTTATATGGCCGTCTTCCCTCTGTGTGTCCTCTCCTCTTCTTATAAGGACACGATTTAGATTGGATTTAGGGCCTATTTCACTTCAGTATGACCTCATCTTATTTAATTACGTCTATAAAGACCCTGTCACATTCTGAGGTTCCAGAAGGACTTGAGTTTTGAGGGAACACTATTCAGCCCAGTATATTAGGTTGAATATGTATACATTTATTGAGTACACGTATATACTTCAGTTGAGTGTGTGTGTATATACCCACTTAACTGGGTATGTATATAAACCAGTACCTTTTTCAGGATTTTATATTATTCCATAGTTTAACAGTTTCTAGTTTTTTTGCTATTATAAAAAATGCACCTCGGATATTCATATACACGTATATTTATATACACGTACCATTATTTCTGTAAGATAGATTCTTGGAAGCAGATAGCTGGGTCAAAGGGCATATATACATGTTAAATTTTAATAAATACTACCAAATTGTCTTCATAAACTTATACCAGTGTATACTTTCATTAACAGCATAGATTGATCATCAACACTGGATGTTGTCATTGTTTGGCCAGTTAGAAAACTAAAGAATGATATCTCATTTTAAGTTGCATTTCTTTGATTATTAGTGGAGTTGGATGTCTTTTCATATGTTTTATAGGCCATTTATATTTATTTTTCTGTGAGTTGCTTTTTCATATTTTTTGCCCATTTGAAATTTCTTATCAAAGAGGAGTTCATTTTTATGTATTAGAGATATTAATTCTTTGCCTCTTACAGGCAAATACTGGTTGAATCTGTCCATTTTTTCTTTATAGTGTCTTGGTTTGTATCTTGCTTAGGAAGCCTTTCTTGCTCCCAAAATTATAAAAATCATCTCATGTTTTCCTCTAATTATTTTTAAAATTTTGTTTTATCCATTTATATCTTTAATTTATCTAGAATTTATTTCAGTGTATAGTGAAAGATAGGGCTCACACTTTATTTTCTTCCAAATAGATGGCCACTTGTCCCAATATCATTTACCAAATCCATCCTTTCTTCTCTGAATTAAGATTGACCTTTATCATGAATTAAATGTTATCATATATGTATACTGGATCTGTTGACACATCTTTATTCTGTTTTGTTAAGCTTTTTATTTGTTCCTGTATAAGAACATGCCATCGATTCTCATCATTTGCTGTAGTTATGTTTTATGAAGTTTCTGCAAATATTGAGTTAGTGAATACTGACACTTTGCCCCAAGGGGAGTACAGAGTTAGGTTCTTGAGAGTCTCTGGCCACATTTTCATCAACTGATCAATGCATCACCTTGTTTTATGTGTGTTTCTGTTTAAAGACACCTTATTTAATATATATTGTTGATTCATTAACATTGAGCTCACAGTCAACAGCACTATAACTCATGCCTGAACAAAGCTGATCTAACACATACATTTTCTCTGTAAGGCACAACACATCCTTCTTGCGTTTAGAAACACTAGCTAGTACTTTAGCACTATGCTTGGGGGCCTTTTTTAAATTAATAAACTATTTTTAGAGCAGTTTTAGGTTCACAGCAAAATTGAGCAGAAAATATGGAGTTCCCATATACCCGTCCACCCCACAAACACACAGCTCTCTTGGGGGCCAGTTTAAACAGCAAAATTTCCAACAAAAATGCAGAAAATGTGGCACTAAATAGACAGTGAAAAGGACACTTGTTTACAGTATGAGGTGAAACAAAAAGGCAGAGCATTGCCTTGTTCCACCTAAGCTGGGATTTGCTGTCCTGCACGTCTGTGGATGACTGCGAAAGCACCACAGATATTAATTTGGGGGTTACAAGTAAGTTTTAGAGAATAGGTAAATTCATAGTTAGAAATCTGTGAATAATGAGGATTGACTGTACTATTTTAATTACAGTAGCTTTATAGAATGCTACTATATTTTTACATCTGGTAGAGCAAGTCCCTCATTATTTTTTCTTTTTCAAGAATTTATTGTCATACAATTCAATAATAGAAAGACAAATAACCCAATTAAAAATGGGCAAGAGATGTGAATAGACATGTCTCCAGAAATGACTTACAGATAACCAATATGCACATTAAAACACGCTCAGCATCGTTAGCCATCAAGGAAATGCAAATCAAAAGCACAGTGAGAAGCCACTTCATACCCACGAGGATGGCTATAATAAAAAAGATAGACAATAAGAAGTATTGGCAAGGATGTGGAGAAATTGGAACCCTCATCCATTGCTGATGGGAATGTAAAATAGTGCAGCTTCTTTGGAAAACAGTTTGGTAGTTCCTCAAAAATTTAAACGTAGAGTTACCAGATGACCTAGTAATTCCATGCCTAGGTGTGTACGCAAGAGAACTGAAAACATATGCCCACACAAAAACTTGTACGCAAATGTTCATGGGAACATTATTCATAATAGCCCCAAAGTGGAAACAACCCAAATGTCCAACAACTTATGAATGAATAAACAAAATGTAGTATATCCACATAATGGAATATTACTCAGCAAGAGAAGGGAATGAGGAACTGATAGTGCTATAATATGGATGAACCTTGAAAACATTATGCTAAATTAAAGAAGCCAGACACAAAAGACCATATATTATATGAAATTCCATTTATATGAAATATCAGAATAGGCAAATCCATAGTGACTAAAAGATGAGTGGTTGCTTAGGGCTGGTGGAAGAGGGATTGGAATGGGAGGTGACTGCTAATAGGTACAGGGTTTATTGTTAGGGTGATAAAATGTTTTAAAGTTAGATAATGGTGATGGTAACACAAGTCTGTGAATATACTAAAAACCACTGAATTGTACAGTTAAATGGATGAATTTTATAGTATGTGATTTAAATAAAGCTGTTTTTTAAAAAAATATTCTTGGGCCGGCCCTGTGGCTTGGTGGTTAAGTGCGCGCGCTGCAATGCTGGCGGCCCGGGTTCGGATCCCGGGTGCGCATCGAGGCACCGCTTCTCCGTCCATCCTGAGGCCGAGTCCCACATGCCGCAACTAGAAGGATATGCAGCTATGACATACAACTATCTGCTGGGGCTTTGGGGGGAAAAAATAAAATAAATAAAATCTTTAAAAAAAAAAAATAAATAAATAAAAAATAAAAAAATATTCTCTACACAGAAAAAGCAAAATAATGCCCTTTCCCTCCACTCCTGCCCTCCTCCTGCCCAGCTGGAGAGAGGCCTGAGTCCTCCAGTGACCCATAAGCAGTCAGAGGTGAGGATCCTCAGGTCCACCATCCGCCCAGTGTCCATCATGTAAGGTTCTTTTTTTGTGTGTGTGAAGAAGATCAGCCCTGAGCTAACATCCATGCCAATCCTTCTCTTTTTCCTGAGGAAGACTGGCCCTGAGCTAACATCTGTGCCCATCTTCTTCCACTTTATGTGGGACTCTGCCACAGCATGGCCTGACAAGCGGTGCGTCAGTGCACGCCAGGGACCACCAGCAGCGGAGCGTGCGCACTTAACCGCTACGCCACGGGGCTGGCCCCCACATAAGGTTCTTAATATATTCTCTGACTGTATCTGTGCTGAGGGGAGTGCCCTCTGTAGATTTTAAGCAGTGACCATACTTCATGATTCCTTTGTATTACCCAAGATGCCTTCTAGCACTTAAATATTTCCAGAGTTAATTTGGGCAATGGGTGGGTTATTGCCTTTGCTATTCTCACATAGTTACTCTTCTAGATGAACTTTAGAATGCAGTTGTCACAGCCCCACCCCACCCTCGCCGTCACCAGTAAGAAACTCTGATGAGATTCTATCCAAGTTGTATTAAATTTATATATATGTTTTTCGGTAGACTTGACATCTTTATGATATTTAGTCTTCCCATCTAGGATCATGGTATGATATGTTTATTCAGGTCTTATTTTATATCCTTCAGTAAAATTTTAAAGTTTTACCTTGTTAAATTTATTGCTAGTTGTTATGAATGAGGTCATTTTCCATTTCAGGTTTTTTTTTTTTTTTTTTTTTGGTGAGAAAGATTACCCCTAAGCTAACATCTGTTGCCAATCTTCCTCTTTTTGTTGAGGAAGATTGCCCCTAAGCTAATATCTGTGCCAAGCTTCCTCCATTTTGTATGTGGGACGCTACCACAGCATGGCTTTATGAGTGGTATATAGGTCCACACCCAGGATCTGAACCCATGAACCCTGGGCCACCAAAGCAGAGTGCGTGAACTTAACCACTATGCCAGCAGGCCGGCCCCCTCCATTTCAGTTTTTAAATGATTATGGCTAGTAGAGTAAGAACACTATTGATGTTTACTTGTCTAGATATCTATATCTTGTATTCTGCCACATTATTAAATTCTCTTTTTAGTATTCTATTCTTGCTTTCTTTTTCTTTCTTGGTTTCTCTTCACTGGGTATTCTTCCTCTACCTGCTTTTCAAGGCATCTCTATCTGGAAATCTCAAGAATATCTAAAGCTCAGAATAAAACTAAGTTACAGTTAAAATAATCTCTCCTTACTCTTAGGTTCAGAACTGCTTGCTACTAGCCCATGAAGCACCTTTGTATAAATTAGAAGAAGGTACCCCTTTCTCCTGAGACTTTACTCTTATCTCCTGGGAAGATTGTCCTAGTTAACTGATTCGGTTGGAATGTGACACCTTACTGCAGAAAAATGTCATAATAAATCTGCAGATCTCTGATGTCTCCCCTGTCAGTGCCCCCTTAGATGAGGAGCTCTTGGGTGGTCTCAACCCGCACAAACGTTCTCGGTAGTGCTGCTGAGATCTCTGGGTTGTGTCATCACTGCCTCTGGAGTCACCCCTTTCTTCCCAAGCCCACAGCCTCAGTTTAGACTCTCATTATATTTCATCTCTCATTGCAGTACACCTGCCCCTACCCCAAAAAGACCAAAACAAAGTACAACCAGGTCTTCCTCTTCCTGGTCTCTCTCTTCTGGGACACACAAGTCACCACCCAGAGTAACCGTCCTAAAGCATCAGAGGCGTTTGATGGTTCCTTGTTTTGCTCCCAGTAGAGTCACAAGCCCTAGAAGCCCTCGTCACCATCTTCCTAGGCAGCCACTACTCTCTTATCTCCCCTCCCCACCCCACCCCCCACCTCGCCTCCTCTGTGCTCTTTTCACCACACTCTGGGGCCCTGGTAATAACTACTGCCTCTCGCTCTCAGTTTGTTCATCTGTGACAAGTAAGTGATACAGCTTGCAGAAATGACTAGCACAGGGCTTGGCACTTAGCAGGTTAGTTTCCTTCCCCTTCCCTCACAAGTACTTTGGAAACTGAAATGCTATATAACTGTAACATGTTGTTGTGATTATTTATGCTTCGTTGTATGTCCATTACCCAGAGTTCTTGTATTTTGGCAAGAATTCGTCATATTTGACCTCTAATAAGGAACATTTGAAAATATTCCAGAAGAAGAAAAAGGTGTAACTTTGCAGCCTCAGTGTGCCACTGAAACAGGTGCCACTGAAGAGTTTTCAGCTGTGCCTGAAGACTCCTGGTGAGCACCGCTCAGGAGAGAGGTGCAGCAGGAGTCTTCTGGTGGGTAATCTGCCCACGGGCCCAGACAGGTGAGAAGGGTAGGTGGCAGCGGCCTCGAGGAAACATGGGTTCTGTCTGCAAGAGACGGAGGGTGCTCAGGGGACGTGCTGAAATAAACATAGCCATTCCTTGATGAGGATTTCCTATGCTCCACTACTGCTGCCTTAAAAAAACAAGGAAAAGGTACTTGCTGCCGACCACAGAAAATGTGTTGTGGTTAAGAGTCAGTTTCCAAGTGTTTATTGGTTTAAAGAATTGACTTCATTTCAACCACATTTGGTTGTTTTCTTTTGTTCTAGACTCTCCTGATTTGGTTTCCATTGGGTTTTAATGAGAAACCACCTGGTGAAACATTTTGGATTCAAATTAGAGTTTATCACAAACACATAGAGAACACAGATGAACCCAGAATGGAACAGAAAGCAAACAAGAAATAATGCAATAACATTATAAATGGGATGGTGTTAGAGAAACTGAGAAGGGGTTATGTAGAAACAGAGCCAACCTCTCAGCGAAGGACCAACCAGGGCAAGGTGTCGGGAGCCGGCCAGCACTCCAGCAGGGGCTGGGTGGGACGTTTCATTTCTTTTTTTTTTTTTTTTAATATTTTTTATTTATTTATTTTTTTCCCCCAAAGCCCCAGTAGATAGTTGCATGTCATAGTTGCACATTCTTCTAGTTGCTGTATGTGGGACGCGGTCCCAGCATGGCTGGAGAAGTGGTGCGTCGGTGTGAACCCGGGATCCGAACCCGGGCCGCCAGCAGTGGAGCACACGCACCCAACCGCTAAGCCATGGGGCCGGCCCGGATGTTCCATTTCTGACCAACCTGCAGTCCTTGGGGGTGGAAACCATGGATATAGTCCTTACCTCTTTCTGAGCTGTGATAGAGCACTGTCTAATGGGCAGGTGCAATTACCTTTACTCCAGAGGTGGGCCCCTGGGAAGTCCTGTCTCTCCTCTCTGTCCCTTCTCTCTGCGCCTTTTCCTCACTTCCTTCACAGAGTCATCCTAGCCTCTACTTGTACTTGTGAAACGGGGGTCTAGGCACACACCCAGAGTGTTGGAGAAGACCCACAGTAGGCTCATCACTGATGGTGGGACCTCCCTTTTTGCCTGCCCCTCCCCCATGTGCTGCAGCTGTTTCAGACGTGGGGTCACAGGTCAGAAAACCATGAGAGAACTACATCTCCTCCCCCACGTCACTGAATGTCTTCTCCAACTGTTTGACTTGATTTGTTGATTTGACTTAGGAGATACATGTACATGTTAAAAAAGTATTTTCCATAAAGTACAGAAGAGTGTGCAGAGAAAAGTACCTCCCCTTCCCACCCCTGTCCCCTGGGCCCTCTGCTACCTCCTCAGAGGTTGCTTATTTCATATGTACCTTTTCAGAGGGCACCAGTGCTTATCACTGTTAGCTTTTAACAAGTGTTATACTGTCTTTCCTTTCTGTTTTCATTGCTGGGGCTTCCAGATTTACCCGCTGTGTTCTTCATACATCCACTCTCTCCATATCCCTTCCTCTCTCAGACTTTGACCCCTGGGGAACAAACGACTGTGAGCAGAATGAGTCGGACCCCATCCCTGCCAACTGCACTGGCTGTGCCCAGAAATTAGCCCTCAAGGTAATGCTCCTGGAAGATACCCCGAGGAGATTTGAGAGACTCCATCCGCTGGTGATTAAGGTGAGTAAGGAGCCTGATTCTCCCACTGATGGGTTACCTGTGTAATGGCTAGAAAACATCAAGCTCTGACATTTCTGATAAGTAACTCTGTGTTCTGCTTTGCTTTTGTTTTCTGCCTTGCCAAGACGGGACAGCCCCTGTTGTCTGAGGAGCTTCAGCATTTTCTCTGCCAGTACCCTGAGGCGACAGAAGGCTTCACCGAAGGGTTTTTCACCAAGTGGTGGCGCTGCTTTCCTGAACGATGGTTCCCATTTCATTACCCATGGTGAGTGTGAAGAGGGGCAGTTAGCCTGCGTGTAGAGAGGGGGCAGACCAAACGTCAGAACAGTAGGAGCTGCCACTGAGACCCTACCGTGTGCCCAGTGCTGCATGAGCACTTTACAGTACACCTGTCCAGTCAGGTGATTCTCAGGAGCTCGCTGTTGAAAACCAGTGATGAGAGAGAACGGGGGTGAGTGGAAGCGGTGTGACAAAAGGAGCACCCCCGCGGGCGGACACCAACACTGCCTAATAGAATCGTTATCTCTTTCTAAGTATGGATTCAGCATTTGTGTTTATGCAGATTGGGTCTTTAGTGTTGAGGGCGGGAGAGAGAGCATGAAGAACAGAAAGGAAACTTCATTTCTTTTGGTGCCTTGGTGCTTGTGCCTGTTGCTCATTGGTGATGCTCATCGTAGCTCTGGGAAGTAGGAATTATCACTGTCATTTTTCAGATCAGAGAAGTGGGAATTAGGGAGGTTAAGTACCTTGCTTAAGGTCACCCAGGCAGGATTGAAACCAGATCTATCTCCCTCTTCCTTCCTGTGTCCTATAGAAGACATGGTCCATTTCTTGGGGTGAAGGTTGCTCTCTAGAAAGAAAAGGAAAGCCAGTTTCCATCTAGAACCATTCCAAAAGAGAAAGTTGCTTTTTCAGACTTTTTGTTGGATAATTTCTTGATACTTCTGCCTTTTTGTAAATTTGCCGTTTACTTGCATGATTGAATACTCAGTTTAAGAAGCTAATCAGGCTTCGTGCCGCATACCACTCCACCTCAGAGGAAGATTCACCGTTTTCACCCCTCCTCCTCCCTTCTTCCCGTCTCCCGCCTGGCCTGCTATTATTTCAGTCTCTTTTCCAAGACAGAATAAATGGATTGTTTCTTTCCTTCCTCTGGGTTGTTTTAGCTGGATTTTGTAAACACTCCACCCACGTGTACAGATCATGGGGGTAGAGTTTGTGTGTGTGCGTGTACATGTTACAAGTAATTGATCTGTCATGACTGTTCTTCATGGACCTCATACATAAGATACTGTCCTGATATTTTTCCCTCTTCACCCCTGCCCACAGTTTTCCCACCTTCACTAGCTCTCCGTTAGTCATGGAGGTAGGCTGCCTTGCCAGTTTAATTACTTTTTTCTCTTTGCTACTTTTACAGGAGAAGACCTCTGAATAGATCCCACATTTTACGTGAGCTTTTTCCTGTTTTCACCTCCCTGCCATTTCCAAAAGATGCCTCCTTGAAAAAGTGCTTTCTTCTTCAGCCGGAACCTATTGTGGGGAGTAAGGTAGGGAATCTTGAGAGGACTTGGATCTAGAATTTTGAAACCTCATTTGGGACCTGGGCTCATGTCATAATCAAGGGCTTCCCTGCATGTCAACTTAGAGGGTGAAATGAGGGGACACCCACATAATCTAAACTCTCCCTCCTGTTACTAGCCAGGAGACCTGCATGGCCTGCCGTTTTATGAAGACATGCTTCCAGAAAGTCTAGTTACCTTGCAAATCTGTTTCCTGCACTTAACACCTGGGAGCAAGCTACTTTTCTACATTAAAGGAAATGGAATCCTAGAATTTGAAGGAACGTGGGCATGCGGTGCATCTGACTTTCCTACCTCAAAGTAGAAAGCATGCAAAATATAAATGAATAGTATGTAAATGAATGGTCCAGTTCACTCATTTTGTAAATAAGGAACCTGAGCCCCAGAGAGATTAAATGATTTGCCCAAAGGCACAGCAGGTTAATAGAAGGACTGTCTCCTCCCGCTACTCCCAGATTGGCTTTCCCCAGAAATGAACAATTGAGAGACTTCAGGTAGAGAACTGGGAGAGCGAAAAGCACTTGGGAGCCTGGAGAGGATTTGGGACAAAAAGGTTGATAGACATGTGCCCAAGGCAGGCAGCCCAGTTTGGATGGAAACCCTTCCACCACCAACTTCTGACCTTGGTCCACGGCCACATCCCCAGAACCCGCGTTTACCTCTCTTGGGCCTGCGAACTGGGCAGAGCTGTTGTGTTTGCATCTGTTTACTTTTCTCTGAATTGCTGTTTTGTTGAGCCTCATTCCTGAAGAAGGTTTTTGAGCCTGGATTGGTTTAGAAGAATTAAAAGGATGAATTTTCCTTTGTAAAAAAATTAAATTTCCCAAACTGTGATCTCTACCAATTCTGGGTTGTCTCTTCAACCTCCTGATACTATTATTTGGCTCCAATTTTGCTGAATCGTGTTAAAGGAATTTCAAAGCCTATAAAAACAATAATTTTGTCTAGAAGTAAGAACTTCTGTCTGCCAGAGCAGGGTGGAGGTGCTGGGCTCTTGCCTCAGATTTTAAAGAAGTTTATCCTGCTGTCGCTGGCTAAAACTCAGGGCCCTCGTGTGATTTCATCTTCATAATTGTGATAGAATTCTGGGCGAGGGCCATTATCTTTATCTTGGTTTTCCCACTTGAATCTGAAGTTAATTTCACCAGCCTGCTTAGCAGGGACATCAAGGAGCACAGCCAAAGGGTAAATACAAAGTTACTCAGACACCAATCAGAATCATCTTGTGGTTCTCGAGGATGTGTGGGGAAGGGGAGTGGCTCAAATAGGCAAAAATCCTGAGAGTCTGGTTTCGTAGAGCATCTGTTCCCCACCCTGGCCCAAGCTCTCCTTTCTTCACAGCCTTGTTACTCCACCCTGTTGTCCACGTCCCTGGGCCCTGACCCCTGTACAGTCACATGTCTGTGTGCCCAGAATCCAAGAGGCAGCCTTGGGATAGAAGATAAGAAGTGGGGATCCGATTGTTAAGAGGCTCTGGAGGAAGAGGTGAGGGGCTCCAAGGCCCACTTCACCTACTCCACAGTGTTGCCTAGGGCTGGCCCACTCCATCCTGTTGTCTGTTTCTTCCCATCCTGGGCATGGAGGAACATAGTCCTGCCCCCTCTCAGGCCTGTATGAAAGAGAGATACATCCACTGGTTTTTGGTTTTCTAGGATTTTTTCAAGACTGCAGACGTCAGAAGCAGTGTTAGTACCAGTCCATCGCAGGCCAGCTCGAGACACCAGTCCTCCTTCTGTCACTACAGCAGCAATGGAAATGGCTCTGGTGTTGCTCTGGAAACAGTCATGGCCAAGGCCTGTGGGAGCAACAGAGAAACCAGGGTTGGGGACAGGAGAGGATGGGGCCAAAACTCAAGGTTCTGGAGTGGTGAAGAGAAAACCAGACTTCTGACCCCTGCCTTATATGGGCATATATATAAAGGGTCTCTCTGAAGGGCAGGAGCTAGGAGGAGAAGTGGAGAGGGGAGGCCCTGGGGCCTTCTCTTAGCATCTAGGTAGGAAGAGAAACCTGAGCAAGACCAGTCTTTCCCTTTATCCCTACTCCTGCCCCGCCCCAACCCCAGGGTTCACAGCTCTGCCTGGCACAAAGGTTGCACTGGATGCCTGTTGGTGGCAGTAGTATGCCTTCAGAAGTGCGTTAGGTACCTGTGCATGTGCATACCCTGGTTATCGCCTTAGTTTTCAAAATCAGAGGCCAATCTTACTGTCAGTTTTAATCAGTAGCATGACATATCTGCTCACCTGGGTCCTGCCAGAAAGTGTAAACTTGAACTTACTGCTGTTCAGTTCTTATCAAAACCCTGGTAGTAAGAAATAATATTCCATGGAACGTTGCCCAAAGGTTATGCAGGCTATTTCTCTAAAAAGTCTGGATCAAATCAGACCCTCCAAAGACTGCATACTTAGACCACCACATGTTGGCCTCTGCTAGACTTTTGTAAAATTGCAATTAGATATTTTGCCTTCAGCCTACTTTGAAGCTGTAGCTAGGAATAGTTGTGAATTATGAAGCTCATGCCATATCTGCGATAGGGCTGTTGTTGAGGATGTTGCCCACTAAATCACACAGTGGCTCTTTAGGAGAACCCATAGAAGAAATTTTACCCTGATCTCAGTACTGGGAGATGCTATACTTATTTTTGTCTTTTGGACATAATTGTGAATTGTGGTGTTGGTTCTATTTTCCTCTTTGCTTAGGCTGCTGGGAAACTCAGAGCTATAAGTGTCAGGGCTTTTGTGTACTCATCTCCCAACTGCCCCTTGGATTTTATTTTGTTTTCTTTTCCTTCCATTTCTTCCCGCTTGCTTTTTGTTCCAGATGCACAGGATGCATGACCTGTTTACCATCGGCAGCGGTGAGGCCATGCTGCAGCTCATCCCTCCCTTCCAGTGCCGAAGACACTGCCAGTCCGTAGCGATGCCTCTGGAGCCGGGGGATATTGGTAGGTGGGGCCCGTGGAGGGCAAGGTCTGCCACAGGATCTTTTTAGTTTTTAACACAAAAAATATTCTAAGAATTAAATATGGGCTTCACCAAGGTTCAATTAAGTAGAGTCAAAATTAGCATTGTTTTATTAGCAGGGTTAATATTCATGCTTAGATGGAACACTAATGAGAAAATGTAGCAGAGAGAAATGTCTTGTTATATATGCATTTAGAATACATGTGTCCATTGGTCTTAGAAATTTCAAGTTAGGAGGATTCTGGAAAATATTTAGGGCAATCCCTTATTTTACAGATGAGGAGATTGGGACCCAGAGAGGAGAGGTGACCATCCCAAGGCCCCACCGTCAGTTAGGCAGATCATTCAGTCTTAAGCCTCTCCTTTAACAGAGTGAAGTCACGGGAGGTACCATTCCAGATTCGAGGAAACCCTTTCTCTGCCCATTTTGCTAATTAAACATTGCAAACAGTATGTGGGAGTACCAGCCACACAAGGAAATATAACCTTCCACGTGGGCCCCACAGTCAGGTCACAGCCGCACAGTCATGACTCACCCTTGGCTCCATGATTTCCCAACTGTGACTTGTTTTGTGCCTTATATTCTAAAAATCCATTCCAGAGAAACAAGTTGGAGTCAACTGCTGTCAGTAGCAATCAGTTTGACAGTAGAGTTTTTGTGGCAGAAGCAAATAAATCAGCAAGTGTCACCATTGTCCTTGTTTTTCCTGCCCCCCAAAACCTAGGGGAAGCCCGGAGTCCCTGGCTGAGCCCACTCGGGTTTTCCAATTGATTTCTTTTAGTTTTACCCATTTAGAAGACCTCAATCCCTAGAAACTTCTCACTTCATTTGGAGGTATGGTGCAGACTGTGAACCATGCCAAGCTTTAATCCAAGTTACATAACTTTTATTTCAGTTTAGAAATGAAAATATAAAAATAATGCACAAATGAAGCATTAATGATAATGAAGCATAGCTTGCCTGGCGTTTGTGAAAAAGAGGATTCTTGAGTGGATATTGTTCTGAACCCGTGTTCCTGTAGTGGAGTGACCCTTCCATGAGGGATCACTACTGCACAAGTCTTTGTGGCATTTGGGGTTGGGAGTGTGCAGTTGTGCTTGAAAAAGTTTTTGTTTTATGTTCTGCAAACGCCTGACAGTTCAGACAACTGCAGAAACACTTTAGTTATCCAAATTCCAGGTTTCCAGCTCCCACAAGCATCCAGAATGCCAATTACAGAATGAGGGGAAAAGGAAAAAATGGGTGACTGGCAGTGATCAAAGAGGCTTTGAGCATCAAAGCCTGGTAGGGACAGTCCAGAATAGCCTAAAATCCAGAGCGTGGTACCTGCCGTGCCGTGACTGGCCAGTTTGCCAACCAGAAGGAAAGGAGCCCTGTGGTTGGCAGTGTGCATGAAAGGCCAGCCACATGACAGGAATGTGGAGAAGGGGTGGGAGACCGAATAGAACAAGAGGAAGAGGGCAAATCTGGGAGAAGAACAGGGGTGGGGAGGGGTGGGGAGAACAGTGGGCACCTGAAGCTGAGGCGGAAACAGAAGCTGTGGCTGTAGCCACCACAGTTAAAAATGAGGACGGGAAAGCAGACTCTGACAGTGGAGGAGAATAATTCAGTGGTTGTAGGACAGAGGGCAGCTCCAGCACCTCAGGGACCCTTAAGAATGGCCCTGTGACAAGCAAGTCTGTGTTTTTTGACAAAATAAGCATTGTCCTGTGAAGGTTGAGGGGAAGGGGATAGGGTTACAGATCACCAGAAAACCAGTGATGGGAGGCATTTTCAAGAATGCTGTAGGGGTCAGGTGTCAGAGGCTGACACTGGTGAGCCCACGCATCTGCTCGCAGTGACCTTTCTTGAGTTACCAAGTAGAGGTTAAATGCTGTTCAGTGGTCTCAGTTTAAAGATGGGTAGGGTTCATCATACCCCAGAACATTTTCCATCAGGAGATTATTGAAGTGTTAAGAGTTTTTAAGTTTACCTTCCTGCTCACTCAAATGATAGAGGCCAGTGTTTCCTAAACAATTCTTCAGATTGTTCATGACCCCGGGGGGTGGGAACAGGAGCCCCTTGGAAAGGCCCTTGGCAAATAGGGCTCCTTGGGTCAGCTGACTTTGGGAAATGCCTGTCTGGTCAATACATAGTGCACATTCTTGTATAAAAGGCTCCGAAAAGCCTTGGAGGAACCTAGTGTTTCTCAAACTTACTTGACCATGGAACCCATTTTCCTTGGACTGTCTTATGGGATGCTGCTGTTTACAGAATACGGTTAGGAAATGCTGGTTTCAGTTAATCTGGATGTTCTGTAATGAGACCATATTATAGATAACTTCAGGAGAATTATATAGGCAGTCCCACTGCCCCTCAGAACTCATCCTGTCTTCTTGTTGATAAAGATGAGATCAGTCTGAGAATTGATGCCCAATGCCAGCCTTATCTAGAGCATCCTGCCTTTGTAAACCTGTGGAATTGTGATTCACAGTTACCCAGATGAGGGGTGGTGGTGAAGTGCTCTGGTTCACAGTGGCTCCTTTTGATGTCACGTTACAGAGAGGAGTGATAATAACTGGGAGTATTTATGCCAGGAAGAGCTAAAAGACCTTCAGAGCAAGATTTGCCTCTGACTCTGTGGGCGTGCCCTGAGGGCGGCTGCGGCCCACCTGCCTTGCTTGCCCAGTCCCTGACATTCACGTGCTTTCCTGTTGCTGTTTCCCTTCAAGGCTATGCCGGTGCCACCCACTGGAAGGTCTACATTATAGCCAGAGGGGCCCAGCCTTTGGTCATCTGCGATGGAACCACCCTGTCAGAACTATAGGAAACAGAACTGTATAAAGGAACACATTTGAGAGCTGAAGTCGAGATTGAAAGGGGAGAAATAAAAACAAAAACAATGAAACCACTTTCCAGGGGTTGGTTACTTAGTTACCTGCCCTATGCATGTGTGTGAGCCAGCTATGTGTTGGAGGCAGTGGCCAGAGCCCAGCCCTCCTGACTTTTCCAGCCCAGCTGCTTGGCCAGGACTTTGCCAATACCCGTCTGTCAGAGACTGGGCTCTTCCAGGCCTTTTGGCACCTCAGCCTTGAGGCTGCCCCTCAGGCAGGGAGCAGGATTGGTGCCTGCCCTCACTTGCATGGCCTGATCCCCTCTGCTGTCCCCTGGCCACAGAGAGGCAGTCAGCATGGCCTGACTTCAGAGCCATCCTTTACCAGGTGGGCCTGCTTGTCCTGTCTTCCTGGCCACACACGCTGTACTTTTTTGGAAAGCAATGGCTGATTAAAGAAGTCGTTGCAGTTTCCCAAGCAGAACAGAATCTAGAACCAGTAAAAAAAGATGGGATAACCTCAAATTGCACTCAAGAAGTGCACTTCTTTCCCGGAGTCCAGGCTCTTGGACTCTCAGTGATGCTAGATTGGAGTCTGATTATAGTTGAAATGGTAATTCCTACGGTCATACGTTTCTCCATTTTATCAGATTCGTATGCCTCCCCCAACTCCCCTCCCTTCTCCCTTGCTGGTCTGGATGGTTTCTCAGAAGTCAGGCTCCTGGTCCCCCTCCCTTGGCTAGGCCAGGGCCCTTTCCTGCTGAGGCAGCACTGCTCCTGTCAACTGCGTTGCTTTTCCCAAGTGTCCTCAGAGGGAATGAGTTAGAGTGCTGGCTGGGCAGAGGGTGCCTCCCTGGGTTTGATCTTTAGGCTCCGACTTTCTGCAGGAAAGATGTTTTACAGATGTGTCAAGCTGATGTTGTAATGTAGTCGGGGAAGGAACTTCAGACCCGAAGTGTTTGCCAGCTGGGTGTGCAGCTCTGTGATCCTCTGTCTTAAAATGAGTTCTCTCTCTGTACTGCGAAACAAGGTGAGGTATTTTTATTTTTTGTAATAATATAAAGCTGTGTTCTTTTGATTGGATGATTCAGTATGTTCAGTGTTTTCCCCAAGTCCTTTTAGTATGTATTAATCAAATAGTGTAAATGAGGACACTCTTTTCTTGTTTCCTTTTTTTCCTTTATTACTCCTTTATCAACACTGTTAAATATCTGGCCTCTGGTCATGCCATCACCACAATGAAGAAAAAACAGACTCCACTATGGTTCTGAATTGCAGAAACCAAATGGATGCAGGAGGTGTTTATGTCAGAGTTATGGCCCAGAGGCAGACAGTGGTGAGGGAAGATGGTGTGACTCCTTGGGGGTCCTCTTCATCCTTGGAGGCACCCCTGCGCCTTGTCCCCAGGCCCTTTCTCTATACATCTCATGAGCAGCAGTGGGGATCATCGGGTGCTTGAACTGCCTGTTCGTGGGCTTGTAAAGGCCAAGGAGGGTTCACAGAGCTCAGGGTGGAAACACTCAGCCTCCTCCGCGGGCTCGAATGAAACTAGGATGAACTGTACCTGAGGGAATTTCTCCTTAAAAGAATCAGCGGAAAAACAAAACTTTTTGTACGTATAAAAGTCATGCTTGCTAAGCAGTTATGATTTAAGAGGTTTTAAATCACAGAGATCATTTCAAGGCCAGCTTTGTGCAAGCTTTTAGAGCCTTTGCAGTGTCCTTATCCATGCTGCACATGGGAAAGGATTCTATGTAAACAAGTTCTTTAGAGGCGTCTCGGAGTTTTCTTCAGTGAGGCCCTTTGGGTTAAGAAGAGAGAGGGTTCCTTAGAAGCAAAGCAACTGTTTTAATGATTAAGATTTCTGTTTTGTTTTTATGAATTACTCTGTGTTTTTTACCCATTTCACTCCTGCTCTTCATACCTTAAATGTTCATAAAATACCCATTTCACCTCAAAACTTTGAAAACAAAGAAGCCCTTGCACATGTTGGTGTTCTGAGGCATCCGCTGGGAAGTCCCCTAAGCCCTTGACCTGTCTGCAATTCAACAACGAGTGGTATGGCGGCAGATAAGCGGAGACTTCTGTGTGTATACTACCCATTTTTCTTAAAGTCTATCCAGTTCAGAATTGAATATAGATTTATGTTAGGGGAGAAATTCTCCAAAGAGCGTTTTCTGCTCTTAATTACTGGGTACGTAAGAAGTAATTTGCCTTCTTCTCCAGGTAATTCTGGTAAGCAGAATCTACAACTGACCAGTCCTACATGAATGGCTTGGGGTTGCCAGCCAGTCCCTTTCTAGTTATCCAAGGCTTTGAGTGAGGGTGCTGTGGCATTTCCCCTGCTCACTTAGCTCTCAGGTCCTCCATGGAAGCAGCAAAAGTCCCTCCACATGACCTGCTGTGGAAAACAGGGTCGTCAAGTTGAGGAAGCAGGAATAGGGGCATGGTGGGACCACCTAACCAACTCCTCACCTCCACCACCACAATGAGAACAAAACCACAGGGCTCCAAGAAGAGGGAACTTGCTCACGAATTTGTTGAGTGTTAGCTAAGAGGTGACATGGCAGTGACTTCTGCACGTGGGTTAGGTTCACTTTCTTGCAGGTTCCCAGAGCAGAGACTCCTGTCCCTAGAAGTCAGCTGTCCGGGGAGGAAGGATGCTTTGGGACCAGTTTGAAGCATTTGTGTCCAGATATCCTGAGGTCTCCAGGAGTCAAGTATTGAACAGACACTAGACCTGTTCTGGCTTGTGAAAAGAGGCAGAGCTTATCCTCCCCCACTCACAATCTTTTTAGGGAAGGGAGGGAATAAAATAATAGTGGTTTATGAAGACAAAACCTACCTGTTTGGTGAAATACAAAATAGTTTATGAAATGGGCAGATTTGGGCTCATTTTCTGAGAGAAAGGAATAATGACATTTGTCCAGTCCATACCAATATAGGTATGGTATGGATTGGTATGGTATGGTAAGGATTATAAGATAATCCTTACTCAGTCCTGTAAAGTCGGTATTAGATCCTTATAAGTAAAGACACTAGGGCTCAGAACGGTGAACTGCTGGTGGGTAGATAGTTGGTTCCACAGCATGTTGTTTTCCTGCTACAGCATAGCGTGGGGCCCAAGAGTGAAGATGTGGAGTTAAGTGACTCGGGTTGCCCCCGTTGGCTAGGAGAACCTAGGGACGGGAACTCTTCAGGTTTGTTTTCAAAACTGTTTTGGACAGAAGTGGAGGTGGAATCTAACCAGATGACTTTTATAAAAATCCTTTCACTTTTTCCCTCTGCATTTGAAAACTCTTTGTAAGAGTGAGTGTTGCTGGAGTACAGCTGTGTCCAGCCATTTTCCCGTCACCACATGTTTCCAGATGTATGACCAGAAGAGGGACTCTGCCCACTTCCAGTTGTGGTTCCCCTTGGAGTTTACATCACTTGTTTTTCAGTTCTCGGTTTTCTGTTCCCTTCTTCCAAAATTTAGCATAGACCTCTATGGAGGAACAGTTATTTGAAAACAAAATCTCAAGTTTCTTAGCTGCAGGTGATGGCCTCAGTCATTTTAATATTGTCTGGAACGAGAGTTTATTTATTAACCAGTGGCTTCCCTACTGAACATTCAGAACCCCAAAGCAAATGTTCACTTCTCATCTCCTTGCCCAGCAGAAGGCCACGTTAGGGGAAAGAGAGGGAAAGCGCATGTCTGATTGCATGGAGAGAGGCGATCTTGGCTACCTTTTAGAGGTCTTTTAGGCTTTTGAGCTCTCCTAGCGATGGAACAGAAAGTCTCCTGTGTTCACAGGTTCCCCACTCATTACCTTTCAGTGGCGATCCATCACCCACTAAAATTGGTTGCAGGAAGGGAGTTCCAGAGATGTGCTTTAAAATAGTATTTTAGCTTGAGATTCTCTCCACGTTTGGCCCTGCGCACGTTGTGTACAGAGCCAATGTGTGTCAGGGCCAGGAGGCTGGGAAGGTGCAGGTGCTTATAGCAAGATGTAAGATGTCTTCTTACAGGAAGGTCGCCCTGTAGCAGATGAACCCTGAGGCTCTGGGCATGTGCTACGTCACCATCAGCGTGCATACTCCTGGCCTCCTTACTCCCACCCTCCTGATATCCAGCAGCTTTTTCCATAAAAGCATCTCAGAGGAGAGGGACAGATGTTCTCCCTCTCGTGCACCACATCTGAGTCCACCCACCCTAGACACAGTGTGGCTTTAAGTGCTGGCCTTGGTGAGAAACCCTCCAGCCAGCTTGTCTGTTGTCCAGGTCCCTTAGTGTCTGGTTTCCCTGCCCTGCATAATTTAAGCATTAGAGCTAAATACATCTGTCATTTTCTTCTCTCTGGAGACCGTGACATGTCCAGAGCTTTTCAGAATAGTGGAGAGAAGAAATGTTAAGTAACTCAA
This sequence comes from Ceratotherium simum simum, assembly GCF_057802395.1. Lineage (NCBI taxonomy): Eukaryota > Metazoa > Chordata > Mammalia > Perissodactyla > Rhinocerotidae > Ceratotherium > Ceratotherium simum. The sequence goes on from NC_141912.1 coordinate 38,197,475, forward strand.
GGTGGAGGCCTAGAACTGTCCAGACATGGTGGGTCTGGCCCGGAGACCATTCCTCCTGCGCGTAGTGTGTCTGTCAGTCAGCCAGCCGGCATCAGTTCAATAGAGCAACAGCTGCAAGCATGGGGCAGAGAAGGGAAACTAGTTTTGTTTTGAGTTTCAAACAGAAATTGGAAAGTCGGGACATCTGCTTTGTGCCAGGCTTAATTTACGTCATTACTTCTCACAACAGCTCTATGGGGTAGGGGAGGTCATCCTGTGAAGCCACCTTCACTCAGATCAGCAGCGTCCCAGCCGTCAGACTTCAGCCCCTCAGAGCACTTTCAGCCTTTTCAGGAACAAACTCTCACTTATCTGTGAGAATTGGTGACAAGAACAGACGGACACATGGCATTCCAGAGAATTCCCGGTCTCATCGTAGGCAACTTTCCCTCCAAACTTCTTTCCATAGTTTCACCCTCAGAAGAATGCCGGCTGTGGCCTCTTCCCCCGCCTCCCTCTTGTGGGAAGGTCAGTAAGGATGCCTAGGCTGGGGGAGAAGGCTGGAGAGGCAGAGGTAAGCCAGGAACTCAGCCTCTCTCACCTGCTGTCGGGACAGGAGCCTGGGACAGCTGCAGGGCATCTTCAGGGGACCACGTGTGGTGGGCCTGTATGGTCCCAGAACGCAGGGGGAGACAGACTCCTCTCCCAACCACTCGTGCTCCGAATGGGCTAAGCTGTTAATATGTGTTCAGTGTGGAATGTTGACAGTAACTTAAATGTACTGCAAACTTGTAAAGACTTCCACCATGTAAAGAATGTATGTAAATTAAAGTTTTATGTAATGAAAGTTTTTACTTTTTGCAATTAAAAGTGTGTATGTTGGTTGATAAGAACTTTCCTATGCTTGGTGTCATTCTTTAATTTCCAGTTTTCTCTTCTTTCATAACTCAGGAGACTTCTAGCCACATCCTACTCGTGAGGCAGGCCTGTGGGGCTCCTGTGGGCCTCAGGGTCGCCTGTCCCTGCCTGGCCTTGGTCATCTCTAACATTCTCACCCAGCTTTGTGCTTGCTTGTGTTCAGACTCTTCTTTTATCCCCTATGCCAGCCCTTTGCCCACAATGGCTTCTGATTTGCTGTTCCCACAAATTCTCAAATCTCAGTGCTCCTGTTAATACCCTCCCCTGTCTCTGCACTTTGCCCAGAGTTCAAACAAGACCCTGGATGCGTTTTTCCTTCTCACCAGCTGGCTGCACATGGCCCACATGCCCTCTGTGTCGCCTCACCTGTGGATGTCCTCAGTTCTCACAGGAGGACAGCCAGGCCCCCTTGCTAGCTCACCCCAGCTGCCACCAGGGCCACTTGCAGCACTCACTTAACTCAATGCAGACTTGATTTAGGTCGTTTTTATCTGTTCATATTTTTTTGTGTAATTTCTGTTTTATACAATGTGTTCTCTATTCCATTCCATTGATCTATTTGTCTATTCTTTTGCCAGTACCACACTGTCTTGATTACTGTAGCTTTATAGTCAGTCTTGAAGTCGGGTAGTGTGAGTTCTCTGACTTAGTTCTTCTTCAATATTGAGTTGGCTATTCTGGGTCCTTTGACTTTACATATAAACTTTTTTTTTTTAATCTTTTTTTGCTGAGGAAGATTAGCCCTGAGCTAACATTTGTTGCCAATCTTCCTCTTTTTTTGTTTGATCTTCCTTTTTTTTGCTTGAGGAAGATTAGGCCTGAGCTAACACCTGTGCCAGTCTTCCTCCACTTTATATGTGGGTTGCCGCCACAGAATGGCTGATGAGCGGTGTGTAGGTCCACACCAGGGATTCGAACCTGCAAACCCCGGGCCGCCAAAGTGGAGCGCACCGAACCTAACTACTATGCCACCAGGCCGGCCCATCCATATAAACTTTAGAATCAGTTTGTCAATAGGCACAAAATAACTGGCTGGAATTTTGATTGGGATTGCGTTGACTCCGTGGATCAAGTGGCATCCAGGTTGTTTTTAATTAGAAGTTGTAATTCCTATCCCATGATAATATTTTTGAACTTCAGTATGTCTTTTTTTGCTCAGTTTGAATTCCAGTTTGTTACTGCACATTCCTCCAACATGACACATATCCTTTAAGCTTTCTTAATAAATAAAACTGACAAGCCTGCAGACACCACGTTGAAGACAGATATTTCACCAATCTTATTTCTTCAGAATAATGACTTTATTATTTTTGTAAAAATGGTACATTCTTCTTATAAAGAATTGAAAACAGTTTGGGTGATCTTATGAAAACCTTCACCCAGAGTAACTGCTAACATTAGGGGAACTGCATTCTAGGTGTCTCTAGGATATTACCAGCTAGAAGGCTAGATAGAAATGCTTTTATTAAAATGGGACCAGTCACGCTGTTTAAAAAATAAAAGTACTAAATCAATTTTAGGTGAATCTAACAGAAGAGAAAGAAACTGAAGTAGACATTTCTTCCCCACAAAAGATATTTAGTTCCTCAAAGATCTCTCTGAAGTTAAGATTATGAGAAACATTAAGAAACTAGAATTGTTCCTAATAAGGTTTCCTTTTCAGATAGTATGGTTCAAGGTTCTGAAGATGAGGAAATCGCTTGCTCTTTCTCCCACCTTCTCTCTGCCTCTTCCTAATTTGTATTAATTATACCTATATTGAGATTGTCAAAGTCTGTGCATTCCCTTCTGCTATGAAACCATAATTCTTACAGTTATTTAGCCTTCATTTTATATTTAATCTAATTTGTGACTCACCACTAGTACTTTTACCATCACTTCTTCATTCCTGAGTTGTTAAAACTCTTGATTGGCAGAATTTCATCATTTTTCAAGGATGGCTCAGGAATGGTGTGTTTTCTGTGTTTAAGAATGTTTCTGCTGGGCCAGCGCCATGGCTTAGTGGTTAAGTGTGTGCGTTCCGCTGCTGGCAGCCTGGGTTCAGATCCCGGGTGTGCACCAACGCACCGCTTCTCTGGCCATGGCGAGGCCACGTCCCACATACAGCAACTAGAAGGATGTGCAGCTATGACACACAACTATCTACTGGGGATTTGGGGGGGAAAAAAAACAATGTTTCTGTGGTCTTTATATTTGAATGCAACTTAGCTGAGTAAAATATTCTTGCATCACACTTTCTTCTGCTCAGAACTTTGGCGACATTTCTCCATTTTCATTTGGCAGCATTGTCTGTTGGTAAGAACAAGACTGAGGCCAGCCCAAGATTCCTCTTTAGAATGAAGGTGACTTTCTTTTTTTTCTTTCTTCTTCTCTTTTTTTAAATCTATATGCCTGAAGGACTCTTTCTTGTTCTTTATCAGTTTTTCGTGGAATAAGATGTGCTCTTTTGAGCTGCAATTCCATTCTTCATTCCAGGGAAGATGTCTTGTATTTTCTTCATGAATACTTTATCTTTTCCACTGGTTAGGTTCTGTTTCCAGATTCTATATTTATTTGTTTCATTGTCTTGATTTTTTATAGCTATTGTCTCTCTTTTTAGTACTTGTCTTTTTCTCCTTTACCACGATTATCTGAAGCCTTCCTTCTATATCAATTTATTTTTTAGCTATATCTATTCAGTTTCTTGTTATTTCTGATTAGTTTTATAAAAGCGCTCTCAGTTCCCTTTTTATCTCATTCTGTCATTTCATCTTGGCTTACTTTCTTGAATTCATGTTATTAAATTTCTCTATAGCTCAGAATGCTATAGGGATTTTTCTTTTCTGTCCCTTGGATTAAATTTTCTTCTAGATTTTGGTTTTCATCTGTTTTATGTTCCTTTTATTATTATTTTTTTTCCATATGTCTCTGTAGCTGCCATGCCATTTCTTTTCAATGTCTCGTGCTTAATGTGGCAGCTCTGGCCAGACCTTTGCTTCTGTATAATCTGGGTACATTCCCAATTCTAACAGTATCTGTACCCACCGCTGAGATTTAACAAATGTTAACAGTTTACCGTATTAACAAAGTATTGATTTACGCAATCCGTTTAAAACTTGCCACAAAAGCCCCATCTTTGCTCTTTCTTAATGGAGGATTCTCCTCACCAGATAGACAGCCGAGACTCTCTCTCCTTCCCTTCCTGACCTTGAGTTGACTTTCTCCTTCTTCACTTTGTCCTAATCAGGAACTCATATTTTCTTAACTGCCTACCATATTTCATCTTCTCGTTAAAAAAAAAAAAATCCTTATTTTCCACCCCTGCCAAGACAAAGCACTGAAAACTAAGTTAACGAAAACCTAGTAAATGTAAGAAAATATAGCATTAATCTAAAAACCGGTAGACTAATAGCCCTTCCTCTCCAACCGCTCAGGCACACACCACACACGGGCTCCCTGCCACCCGGGAGCCGCCCTGCAGTGGAAGGGCTGGGGGCTTGGAGCCAGAGGCCTGGGGGTGGGGGGTGGAGGGGAAGCCCAGTCCTGGCTCCTAGGAGAGTGACGGGGAGTTCCACGCACCTCTCTGGTTTGGGTTTCCTAATCGCTAAATGCGGCTAATCCCGTCTTCAGAGGTCAGCATAAAGATCCCCGAGACCGTGTGTGAGGTGCCAGCTCTGGCCCTGCACAGTGCAAGGACTCAATGCATGTTCTCCCATTTTCCTCCCGTCCTCAGCCTGTTTCCTCGAGGCCTCACTGTTAGCTTCTGCCCTCCACTGTGGACAGGCCTCCTCCAGCCTCAAGGGCCATCTTTGAAATCACCAAGGCCGGAGCTAGACCAGACCCAAAAGATCCTCTGACCACCTGCTCCTTTTTCATGAATAGGGGAGGGAGCTGAGGTCCGCACTTAGGGGCTGACTCTGGAGTAGAGGACCTACCCAGCACTCTTTTTTTTTTTTTTTTAATTTTATTTATTTATTTTTTTCCCCCAAAGCCCCAGTAGATAGTTGTATGTCATAGCTGCACGTCCCTCTAGTTGCTGTATGTGGGACTCGGCCTCAGCATGGCCGGAGAAGCAGTGCGTCCGTGCGAGCCCGGGATCCGAACCCGGGCCGCCAGCAGCGGAGCGCACCACCTAACCGCCAAGCCACGGGGCCGGCCCTACCAAGCACTCTTGACCACCAGTCCTCTTCAGTTTCTGGGAATACTGTCTGTTCCTCCTCCCCGCCCCCTCCATAGTTCTCGCCTTGGCTCCCCTTAGCCCAGTTCCATACTGAACCCTCTGTAAAAATCACCTGAAGGAGATCACCTCTCAGCCCCGCACCCAGCTCTACCTTCATCCTCTTTGCTGACTCCCAGCATTTAATGCTTTCCTCACCCTCTCTAGCCTGGGTTTGCAGGACAAAATTTTCAGCTGAACCCATCCCCAGCTCCTTCCAGATGCCAGACCCTTCAGTGTTCTGCCAAGGCCCTCTGCTCTCTCCTGCCCTCTGCTTCCCTAAGGCAGCTCACGTGATTCTCCTTCCACCCACATGGATCCCTTCCTGGCTGAGGACAAACTCTACACAGATGTGCAGCCCGACTGCACACTCAGGAGGCCTGGGAGAGAACTGTTCTATCCCAGAAGATACTTCCTGGCCCTCAGGCACCTCCACCCCTGCCCGGACCCTCAGTGCCAGGCAGCTCTGCCCCTGCCAATCTCTGGGCATCTCAAGTCCGGAGCTGGGCAAAGCCCCGAGGGCTGCACGTGTTAAGCTTTTGTCCAGATGTCCAGCTTTGGGCCCTGGGGGTTACAGAAAGGAATATAGTCCCGGCCCCTTGAGGGTTTATAATCTTGTTCAGGAGTCACAGAGAATAAGTTAAGGTGCATTTTAAGAACCAAACATTGGGAAGTAAGAATGCTGTCTGAGAATTAAACCATAAATCAATACAAAATGAATCAGAACAGATATGCAAAGTCACCTGAAGAAATGGTTTCCAGACTCGACTGAAATCAGAATGGAGATATAACACAGAGAAACATTAATGTAAAGATTATGCCCATCAGAAGAGGACAGTGGCCACCAATGGAAGCCTGGAGAAAGGCGAGCCTTGGAGGCAGAGGCTGCAGTACCTATCTGATTGGGGAGACAGTGCCCCCCAGGTGGTTGGCATGAGCATCCTGGCCCCTTCCAGGCCTACCCCTGTTGTATCAATGGTGCCACAGGCCGTCGATGCATGATTCCTGTCAAGAAGCCTCAGATTCTATAGTGAGCATCTCTTTTCTCTGCCCTCCTGCTCATCTAGCAACCCTCTGATAAATTGGCTGCCCACGTGGTGTGCCTCCAGGAGAGAAGTGTAATTGCATAAACAGACATTCCTGTTTCTGCGTGTCAGTCTCTTGTGAGGTGCCCAGAGGAGCATGCACTTCTGGGCCTCTGGGGTGGAGATCTTGTGAGGTGAGGGCCAGGCCTTCACTGGGGTTGGTGCTCCCACCTCCAGGTCCCCTTTCCAGGGCTCCAGGAAGCCAGCTTGCCTGACCCTCACTCCTGATGAACCCCAACCTTACTCGCACCTCTCTTGATTCCAAAGCTCCATCCATACTAAGCTTCAAGGGGAAGGCAGAGAGCTGGGAACTGGGTGGGCTGCAGTCTGTGAGCTCCATAAGGGCAGCTTCTCGTGAGCATTTTCTGAATGAATGAAACACTATCCCGGAGAAGGTGAGGCCTGAGCTGGCCCTCAAATATATTAGGGGACTAAGTATGGAGGGGCAGGAAGACAGACATTCCAGAATGAGGGGATGGGTGCTTACACGGAAAATGAGGCACAGAGGTGAGAACAGCATGATGCATACAAAGGACCGGAAGGAGGCTGGCAAACATAGGGAGTCATAGGGCAGGCTGGGTGGTGGGGGCCTGGGTCCAAGCAGAGGAGCTGAGATCAGATGCGACAGGCAGTGGGAGCCGTTGAGTTCCTGAGAAGGAAAGACACGGGTGGGAGTGGTGTTTGAGAACATTAGCCTGGCTGGGTGGGCGACGGCCGCCAGGAGAAGAATGAGCGTGTGAAGGGGCAGAGACTGGGCGGGCAGGCAGCCAGCAGGCTACAGAATAACCCGGGCTCAGGGTCATGGGACTGTCTACCACACTGGGCGCTGGAAATGAAGAAGTTAGGAAGGACACACAGAGATATGTACAAAGAGGACTGCTGCAGCATCGTTTGTGTTAGCGGAAAAACAGGAAAACAGCCCACATGTCCATCAGTAGGAAGATGGGTCAATGGATGGCTGTATATTCGCACAATAGACTGTTGTACTGCAGGGAAAATGAGCAGGGTAGCTCTGCATGCCTCGACTTCAAGAAATCTCAAAAAAAAAAAAAAAGGAGAAAAAGAAAGAAAGAGAAAAGCAAGTTTTAGAAGGATCTATCCAACACAGTAGCCACTGGCCACATGTGGCTATTTAAACTTAAAGTACAAAATGCAGTTCCTTAATCACTAGTCGCATTTCAAGTGCTTGATAAGCAAGCAGTTAGGGCTATGGTACTGGACAGCGCAGATAAAGAGCACTGCCTCCCTCACAGAGAGTTCCCTTGGACAGCGCTGATGTTTAAAACATGCAAAATAGGGCCGGCCCGGTGGCTTAGCGGTTAAGTGCACGTGCTCCCCTACTGGCGGCCCAGGTTCGGATCCCGGGCGCGCACCAACGCACCGCTTCTCTGGCCATGCTGAGGCTGCGTCCCACGTACAGCAACTAGAAGGATGTGCAGCTATGACATACAACTATCTACTGGGGCTTTGGGGAAAAAAAAAAAAGGAGGAGGATTGGCAATGGATGTTAGCTCAGAGCTGGTCTTCCTCAGCAAAAAGAGGAGGATTAGTATGGATGTTAGCTCAGGGCTGATATTCCTCGCAAAAAAAATAAATAAATAAAACATGCAAAATAATATTACATATCGGGCGTGGATACAGACTGTATAGTGGAAGTACAGTGGAAATCATGCAAATGTCAAACGACAGATTCAGACGGAGGTGACACCTGGGAAGGCGGGAGTGTTCGGGGTTGGAGAAGGGATGCTGAGGGCCTCTGTGTTTTAGCTCCGAAGCTAGGTGGTGGCTATGTGGATGCTCATGATTTTATTATCTATACTTTTATATGCCTGAAGCATTTCAGAGGAAAAGCATTGTTAAAGAGGATGGACTGGGCGTGAGGGACGCTGTGATGGAGACTGAATATAGGACAGGCAGGAGACCAAAATGGCTTGAATTTCTCGTCTGGGAAACAGGGAAGGGGGCTGGCTGTGGGGACATCTGGCCTTCCTCCTGGTGTCCACACATCCTGGTGTCCCACGTGTGCCATTCATCTGCTCCCTTGTCACCACCACCATCCTACGTCCTCATAGACACTCCTCTCTGGTCCTCGTTGCCGTGGTCTACCTGGCCTCCAGACAGCTATGACGGGGTCGGGCACAAACATCTGCACAGGCTGGCCTCCTGCTGGTCACCTCTTGGGTGTCCCTCCTGCTTACTCAGCCACAGCCCCCACCATTCTGACCCCTTCCCACAGGCTCCTGACCCCAGCTTCAAAACCAAGCTGATCTCACTCTCCTAAAGAGGGCCGCTTACGTCCCATGAGAGTGCCCGCGAGGCCTGGGACAGCTGTGCTCTGTCAGGAATTTATCTGCACCAGGAAGCCAGTGGCCCAGGGGAGGTCTGGGCCAGGTGCCCAGCCAGCCCTGCTGAGGCCAAGGGCTGCCAGCCACAGGCTTTGGGCATTGGCTGAGCTTGGCATTTTGGCGGGGAGAGGGAGCCTCTGTCTCCACTAGGCAAGGAAGAGCCAGGGCCTGGTTAAGATCTGGGGTCGGCGGGGCAGCCAGGCCCTCCTCTTTGAGGAATACGTTGTGGTCCCCGCTATGGGGGTGATGTCCTCTCCTCAGAGCCCCTCAGGCCCTATTGTCGGAGCCCTGAGACCCCAGACCAGGATATTAGCAGATCCCATTCAGTCCCTGCTGAGGCCCCTGGAACCTCCTGCTCTTTCTACCTATTTGAAACAGCTAAGTTTACCAAGTGCTAAGTGTTTGACATTCATTTTATTGAATCACTCCAGCAATTCTCTGAGGTAGGTGTTATTATCCCATTTTTCATATGAACAAAGTGAGGTTTGAGGGGGTAAATGATTTGTCCAGCTAGCAAATGACAGTAAGGATTAGACCCTGGATGGGTCTGATCTGCTTCCGCCTCTGAACTCTCTTGACCCACTTTTTCTCTTCCTTCCTCTGTTGCTCATCCTGCCTCCCCATCCTTCTGTCTGTCTCTGTGCCATTCTGTGTGACTCTCTCCTCTACTCCTCTCTCCTCGCCCCATCTCCCATCTCCTCTACCTCTTCTCCTTCCCCATCACAGAGAAAGGGAAGCATTACTTTTAACATATTAGTCTTAACAATTGAGTCAAGTTTTAAGCCCACCATTCTTATTTTTAAATGAGTTCAATTATTCAAATTTCTTTTCTTAATTAAAAAAACCTAAACCAGAGCCAGCCCGGATGGCCTAGTGGTTAAAGTTCAGTGCTCACTGCTTTGGTGGCCCGGGTTCATTTCCCGGTCACGGAACCACACCACCTGTCTGTCAGTTGCCATGCTGTGGTGGTGGCTCACATAGAAGAACTAGAACTGCTTACAACTAGGATATACAACCATGCGCTGGGGCTTTGGGGAGGGAAAAAAAACCCTAAACCAAATTAAATTGCTTCTGCTTGTCTGTTAGGAAAAGGGTTCTCACCCCAGCTTTATATCCTGCCCCATCTTAGCTGGGCTTCGAGAATCCCAAGAGGATAAAGACCTGTGCCCTGTCCTGGGAAGCTTTCCTTCTCTCTGGGAAGACAGGACCCAGAAACACAAAGATAATTCACCCTGCAGAGAAGGCAGGCTTCCCAGAGTGTCCTTGAGGGGCAGATACTGTGGGTTCCAGCCAAGTGAGGCACGTACCCTAGGGAATTCAGGCCTTCCCGGTTCACAGGAGCCAGGTGGCCCCTTCCCTGGTGGCTTCCTTCCCCGGCTTCACCCCCCACCCCCCACCATCTTAGGCGAAGACTGTGTGGAGAGGAGTCCTTGAAACTGCTCCAGGGAGAAAGAGCTCCGAAGGGGCTTACAGGGTTTCCGTGAACAGGTGTCACCCTTAGTTTGAGGCAGGAGTGACAGGAAGGAGGTGTTGGGAGTGGTGGGGTGGTAGGGGTAAGGGGAAGCAAAGGCAGGGAACAATTCCACAAACCAAGAGAGTGTGAGGCACTGGGGGGAAATGAGAGACACCTCTAGTCTCCTGAGGCCCCCACACATCAGCCCCCTAATGACAGCAATGACTAGTTTTTGGATGGGGCCCTTCCCAAATCGGTCCCCTCATCATTACTTCCCAAAACGCTGGGCAGAGCAGGCCTGGAGAGGTTCAGACCTGCCCAGGTGGTCCATGACAAGCTGCAGATCTTGTATCTGTTGCTTAGGGCTGACTGAAGAGGGTGCAAAGCCAGATGAGAGATACTAGATGAGGGGCAATCCTTTGATTCAGAAGGAGAATGAGGAAAAGGAAAGGAGACAGGATAGTTGCAGCTGCCTGAAACATGGATCTGAAAAACCAAGAGGGCAGTTTCCAGGTGAGGGGGCAGCCCCGGGGTGCAGAGGAAGAGGCGAGAATCGAATGGACGAGAGGAAAGGAGGCCTGGCATTTTCTTCTCTATGACCCCCTGATTCAGAACCGTCTATTTTCAGCATTTTGAACAGACTGGTTCTCTGATGCTATCTGAGGCACTTGTCTGTCCTTTAGAATGATCTCCGTGTTTTTCTCACTGACTGCTCCCCCTGGTTTGCAGTTCACTGTGATGGATCTCAAGTACAATTTCATAGCAACTCTACTATTGTTGTCCCATCAAGGGGCTGGGACTGCAAAAGCCAGGCTTCCGGGATGGTTTGGATTCAGTGCTGGGGACCTTTTGTTTCCATGAGAACACAGAATGTGGCAACCAGCAATCTGGCCTGAGCCTGACGTCTAAATTCTAATAAAGGAGCTACAACAGGGAGAATGGAAACAAACAAAAAGATATCCACATTATAAGAAAAAGCCTTGTGCCCAAAGGTGAGCGACTCAGAGTTGTTTATAAGACCCTAAAATGGCCAGCAACCTGATGTCTAGCCTTGGGAACGGGCGGAGGCAGTTACAGCACAGCTACTGTATGGGATATTTTGCAAACATTGAAAGTGGTAGTTAGAAAGATACAGAGCAAGTGGGAGGTACTGTTTATGATACATTATCTGGGAAAAAGAAAGTCAGGACCTAACATTGTACATCTGCTATTGTTTCATCAAGAGAAGAAAAAGGAAAGATACTAGGTCTGTGCTTCTCAAACTATCAATGGTGAAGGACCAGTTTGTTTTTGTAAAATTCCCAGTCCATCACAAACCAATAGTTTTATAAAATACTGTAAAAATAAATGACAAACATATATCCATCAAAAGGCTATATCTGAAATATATATTTAAAAACTCTCAAAACTCAACAGTAAAAAAACAAAACAATCCAATTAGAAACGGACAGAAGGGCCGGCCCGGTGGCTTAGTGGTTAAGTGCGCGCGCTCCGCTGCTGGCGGCCTGGGGTTCGGATCCCGGGCGCGCACCGACGCACCGCTTCTCTGGCCATGCTGAGGCCGCGTCCCACATACAGCAACTAGAAGGATGTGCAACTATGACATACAACTATCTACTGGGACTTTGGGGGAAAAAATAAATAAATAAAATTAAAAAAAAAAAGAAATGGACAGAAGACGTGAACAGACACTTCATCAAAGAGGATGGCAAATAAGCACATGAAAAGATGTTCACGTCATTATCCACTAAGAAATGCAAATTAAAACCACAATGCGATCTCACTACACACCTAGTAGAATGACACATCAATTTCCGAGGGCTGCATAACAGATTACCACAAACCAGGAGGCTCAAAACAACAGAAGTTTATTCTCTCACAGTCCTGGAGGCCAGAAGTCTGAAATCAAGGTGTCGTGAGGGCCATGCCCCCTCCAAACACGCTAGGGAAGACTCCCTCCTGGCCTGTTTCAGCTTCTTGAGGCTGCTAGACATCCTTGCCATCCTTGTGTTCATTGGCGTGCAGCTGCAGCACTCCAGCCTCTGCTTCCATCGTCACACGGCCCTCCCCGCCATGCCTTCACTGGCTTCTTATACGGACACCAGCCGTTGGTGTCAGGGCCCACCCTAACCCAGTATGACTTCACCATAACTTGGTTGTATCTGTAAAGACGTTCTTTCCAAATAAGGTCATATTCCTAGGTACTGGGGATTAGAACTTGAACATATCTTTTAGGGGCACATAATTCAACCTGTGAAAATGGCTAAAATAAAAAATAGAGATAACCACAAACGCTGGCAAGGATGTGGAGGAACTAGATCTCTCATACATTGCAGCTGGAAAATAGTTTGGCAGTTTTTATAAAACTAAATATGTACTTAGGATATGACCTAGCAATCGTATTCTTGGGCATTTATCTCAGAAAAATGAAAACTCATGTTCATACAAAAATCTGTACACAATGTTTATAGCAGCTTAATTCATAATAATCAAAAACTGGAAACAATCCAAATGTCTTTCAATCAGTGAATGGTTAAACAAACTGTGGTACATCCATACCATGGATGACTACTCAGCCATGTAAAGGAAAGAGCTGTTGATACATACAACAACCTGGATGGCTCTCAAAGGCATTTATGCTTAGTGAAAAAGCCAATCTCAAAAAGTTACACGCTCTGTGATTCCATTTATATAATGTTCTTGAAATGATAAAACTATGGCTATGGAGAACAAAGTAGTGGTTGTCAGCAGACAGGGTTGGGGTGGGGGGGGGTTAGACTTTGAAGGGGTAGCAGGAGGGAATTGCTCTAAGTTCTGTATCTTGGTTGTATCATGATGCCTACGTGAATCTGAGATCAAATTGCACGGAACCACACACCTACACGTATATGCACGCACACATACACAGGTGAGGGAAATCTGAAGAAGGTCTATAATTCAGTTAACAGTATTGTACCAATGCCAATTTCCTTGTTTTGATATTGTACCACAGTTATGTAAGATGGCACCATTGGGGGAAGCTAAGTTAAGGGTTCATGGGACTCTCTGTGTTATTTTTGTGACTTTCTGTGAGTCTATAATTATTTTGAAATAAAAAGTTAAAAAAAATAATTAGAATAACAAAATGAAAAGCAGATATATAAAATATAAGCCCCATTTTTAAATCACGGATTCAACAGACATAAAACAACCATGTCAAATTGCTATAGGAGTTTCTCAATACCCACTCTAGTTTTATGCACCCGTTGTGCTGAGGAGCAGTAACAAACATTTGGCAGAATGGCACTGGGCCGTGGACCACACTTTGAGTAGCACCTGCTCAAAGACGAGAAGCCAATACTAGAGATGGAATTTTTTTCCCTCTTTGGCTTAATTTTTTGTGGTGGAGTTATACTGCTGTTCAAAATGAAACTTGATTTAAAATACGTATAGATAACAACTCTAGATAACAACTCAAAAGAAAATATACATTTCCTCCGAGTCCTGGTTTATAGATAAAAACACAGCTAATGTGAACCACAGCCTATCCTCCCTGTGTCTGATTCTGGCATTTCTCCCTCCCTCTCCCTCTCCCCTAACTTCACCTCCTGTCCTCCACTCCTCTCTGTCCCCGATCTGCTTGCCCTCAACCTCCCTCTCTCCCTGGTGGCAGCTCCAGGCTCTGGTCCCACCCCCACCCCCTACCCCAACATTGGGGAAATCACTTTATCTCTCTGAGCACCAATTTCCTTGTGTGCGGTGATTGTGAGACCCACGTCAGAGCTGTCATATGAGAAGTAAATGAGGTCACCCAATGGCGAGGACTCTGAGAGCCGCGTGGGAATGTGTACATGCAGAGCAGGGCTCTCTGGCTGCATGCCCTTGGTCCTCAAACCTCCGGGCTGGCTCCCGTCAGCCTCCCAGTCTTTGTTCCCCTCTCAGGCAAACCAGGCCCTCGTTCTCTGCCTCCCAGTCTGCATCCCCTGCACCACTCACACCAGCGCCCCTGCCCCTCAGAGGTGTGTGCATCCTTCCCTTTTAGCTGCGAGCTCTCTAGGCCAAGGGGGCTCCTCCCCAGGGGAACAGCAGGGCTAGGCTACTGTATTTTTCTCTCTGCTACAAGTCGAGGCACTGTAAATTCTCCCACCTGTAATAATAATACTAATAACAATGAATGCATTCACATTGGCTAACTCAGTGAGCACTTAGGATGTGCTAGGCACTATCCCAAGTCCTATCCATGTACTAACTCATTTAATGCTCACAGCCATCCTGTGAGGTAGGTTCTGTTCTAAGCCCAATTTACAGATGAGGAAACTAAGGCTAGCAAGCAGAGAAATAGCTTGCCCAAGGCCACCCAGATGGTAAGCCCCACACTCTTATCCTCAACGCTATATGTGTTTCCTGGTGAGTCTCCTGCTTCATGATGGTGGGGACCGGGTCCATCTTATTCTCCCAGCTCAGAGCCTGGTGCAATGGAGAAACTATGTAAATTTTTGTTGAATGAATGAATGAATGAGTGAGTGAATGAATGCTGCCCATTGTGCTGAGCCTACAAAGCTCTTTTACCCTGCTGTAGGGAGCCAGGCAGAGGTCACAGAGGTGACCACACCAAGGCAGCCTGTAGTTCCGGTGCCTGCGTTTGCCCAGGAGGCATCTGAGAACTGTGTCCGTCCCACTCCTGAGTCCAGCACCTCCCAGGCCAGGTCTTCAGCACTGTAACTCCCTGGGACATCTCTGTTTTCCTCTAAGTCTCCTTACTTCTATCTCAAACCCAAGCTGTCAGGCACTTGCCACGTTCTCCTGTCCACAGAGGAAAGATGTCCATCTCACAGCTTCATCAGCTAAACCCGCTGGGAGAGCCGCCCGGGGGGCGGGGCTGGAGGTCTGATCTGGTCCCTCTCAGTCTTCACTCCTCCACTCTGATTTCCCCCCAATAGCCTCTCCTCCTCCCCACAGACTAACCCATTTTCCTAGACTCTCTAATTCTCTCCCACCCCATGCTCCACTCCCCTCCTAAGTCTTTCTTCCTCCTTTTTCAGCTACCTGTTTATTTCCTTAATTATTTTAAATATAGTTATTTGAAATGCTTCCAGATTGTTCTATCATCTCAAGTTTTGGGGAGAGAAATCCTCCTGTTTGTGTTGTATGCTGTTGCTCATGGTAGCTCAGCTCCTCACATGTTTTATAATTCCTGATTGTGGGACCAACTGGGCATTTTTTTCCCCTCACGGATGGCCCAAGTGGCCTGGGTGGTGAAAGCTCCCTCCAGACCTGATTTTACCTTTCTCTCTGCTGCGACTACCCCCTACCACGACTCAATCCACCTCACTCTGGACCAACTTCAGAATTCCCAAGTCTTTTTTTAATTATTATTGTGGTAAAATATACATAACGTAAATTTCACTATCTTAACTGTTTCTGTATATACAATTCAGTGGCATTAAGTACATTCACATTGTTGTGCAACCATCACCACCATCCATTTCCAGGACTTTTTCATCTTCCCAAACTGAAATTCTGTACCCTTTAAAAAAATAACTCCTCATTTCCCTCTCCTCCAGCCCCCGGAAATTACCATTCTACCTTCTGTCTCTATGATTTTGACTACTCTAGGTCCCTCATATCAGTGGAATCATACAGTATTTGTCCTTTGTGTCTGATTTATTTCACTTGGCATAATATTTTCAAGGTTCATCCATGTTGTAGCATGTATCAGAATTTCCTGCCTTTTTAAGGCTGAGTAATATTCTGTTGTATGTATGTATATAACACATTGTGATATCTCATTGTAGTTTTGATTTGCATTTCCCTGATAGTTAGTGATTTTGAACATCTTTTCATGTGTCTGTTGGCCATCTGTATATCTTCTTTGGAGAAATGTCTGTTCAGGTCTTTTGCCCATTTTTTAATTGGGTTGGTAGTTTTTTTGTTGTTGAGATGCATGAGTTCTTTATATATTTTGGAGATTAAGCCCTTATCAGATGTATGGTTTGCAAATATCTTCTCCCAATTGTTAGGTTGTCTTTTCGTTTTGTTGATGGTTTCCTTTGCTGTGCAGAAGCTTTTTAGTTTGATGTAGTCCCATTTGTTTATTTTTTCTATTGTTTCTCTTGCCCGGTCAGATGTGGTGTTTGAAAAGATGTTCCTAAGACTGATGTCGAAGAGCGTACTGCCTATGTTTTCTTCTAGAACTTTCACAGTTTCAGGTCTTACATTCAAGTCTTTAATCCATTTGGAGTTAATTTTTGTGTATGGTGTAAGGTAAGAGTCTACTTTCTTTTTTTTGCATATGGCTATCCAGTTTTCCCAACACCATTTGTTGAAGAGACTTTCTTTTCCCCATTGTATGTTCTTGGCTCCTTTGTCAAAGATTAGCTGTCCATAGATGTGTGGGTTTATTTCTGGGCTTTCGATTCTATTCCATTGATCTGTGTGTCTGTTTTTGTGCCAGTACCATGCTGTTTTGGTTACTATAGCTTTGTAGTATATTTTGAAATCAGGGAGTGTGATACCTCCAGCTTTGTTCTTTTTTCTCAGGATTCCTTTAGCTATTCGGGGTCTTTTGTTGTTCCATATAAATTTTAGGATTCTTTGTTCTATTTCTGTGAAAAATGTTGTTGGAACTTTGATAGGGATTGCATTGAATCTATAGATGGCTTTAGGAAGTATGGACATCTTAACTATGTTAATTCTTCCAATCCAAGAGCACGGAATATCTTTCCATTTCTTTGTGTCTTCTTCAATTTCTTTCAGAAAACTACAATGAGATATCACCTCACGCCCGTCAGAATGGCTATAATTAACAAGACAGGAAACAACATGTGTTGGAGAGGTTGTGGAGAGAAGGGAACTCTCATACACTGCTGGTGGGAGTGCAAACTGGTGCAGCCACTATGGAAAACAGTATGGAGATTCCTCAAAAAATCAACGATAGAACTACCATATGATCCAGCTATTCCACTGTTGGGTATTTATCCAAAGAACTTGAAAACACCAATTTGCAAAGGTACATGCACCCCTGTGTTCATTGCAGCCTTATTCATGATAGCCAAGACTTGGAAGCAACCTAAGTGCCCATCAAGGGACGAATGGATAAAAAAGCTGTGGTATATATACACAATGGAATACTACTCAGCCATAAGAAACGATGAAATCCAGCCATTTGTGACAACATGGATGGACATTGAGGGCATGATGCAAAGTGAAATAAGTCAGAGGGAGAAGGTCAAATACCGTATGATTTCCTTCATTAAGTAGTAGATAATAACAACAATAAACAAACACATAGGGACAGAGATTGGATTGGTGGTTACCAGAGGGGAAGGGGGGAGGGAGGAGGGTGAAAGGGATAATTGGGTACATGTGTGTGGTGATGGGTTGTAATTAGTATTTTGGTGGTGAACATGATGTAATCTATGCAGAAATAGAAGTACAATGATGTACACCTGAAATTTTTACAATGTTATAAACCAATGTTACTGCAATAAACAAAAAATTTAAAAAAAATAAAAATAAAAATAAAAAAAATAAAAAATAAAAAAAAAGAAATTACGTGTATTACAAAAGAAAAAAACAAAACAAAACAAAACAAAAAAAAATACATTGTGTTTGTCCATTCATTAATTGATGGGCATTTGAGTTGTTTCCACCTTTTGGCTATATGAACATTATATATTCTGGAGATTAATCCCTTATCAGATATATGATTTGAAAATACTTTCTCTGAGTTGCCTTTTCACTCTGTTGATTGCGTCCTTTGAGACACGAAAGTTTTTAATTTTAAGTCCAATTTATCTATGTTTTCTTTTCTCACCTGTGCTTTTGGTGTCATACTCAAGAAATCCTTGCCAAATCCAAGGTCATGAAGTTTTTCCCCTGTGTTTGCTTCTAAGAGTTTTGTAGTTTTAGCTCTTCTGTAGGTTTTTGATCCATTTTGAGTTCATTTGGTGTAAAGTGAGGGTCCAACTTCATTCTTTTGCATGTGGATATCCAGTTTTCCCAACACCATTTGTTAAAAAGACTGTCTCATTAAATAGTCTTGGCATCCTTGTCAAAAATCATTTGATCATATACACAAGGGTTTATTTCTGGGCTCTTTATTCTATTCCATTGGTCTATATGTCTGTCTTTATGCCAATACCACACTGTTTTGATTACTGTAGCTTTGTAGTAAGTTTTGAAATCAGGAAGTGTGAGACCTCCAACTTTGTTTTTCTTTTTCAAGATTGTTTTGGCTATTTGGGGTCCCTTGAGATTCCATATGACTTTTGGGGATGGATTTTTTTATTTCTGCAAAAAATCATCATTGGGATTTTGAGAAGGATACACTGAATCTGTAGACTGCTTTAGGTAGTATTAAGACCTCTAATCTATGAACATGGGATGTCTTTCCATTTATTTGTGTCTCCTTTAATTTCTTTCAGCAATGTTTTGTAGTTTTCAATGTGCAAGTCTTTTGCCTCCTTGGTTAAGTTACCTCCTAAGTATTTTATTCTTTTTACTGCTATTGTAAATGGAATTGTTTTCTTAATTTTCTTTTTGGATTGTTCGTTGTTAGTGTATGGAAATACAATTTGTTTATGTGTGTTAATTCTGTATCTTGCAACTTCGCTGAATTTTTTAATTAGTTCTCACATTTGTGTGTGTCTGTGTGTGTGTGTGTGGAATCCAAGTTGTTTTTGCTTTTGTTTTTTTACCCAGGGCCTGAGGCAGGGATAGTTTTCTTGCCATCTTCCAAAGCCAGTGAGTAGGCGTTTTCTAGGTCTCCATTCACTGAGAATGCAGGCTTCAAGGATCCCAGCTAAACACAAGAGTACTGGTTCCAGGGGGCTGGCCCGGTGGCGCAAGTGGTTGAGTGTGCGTGCTCCGCTGCGGCGGCCCGGGGTTCGCCGGTCCAGATCCTGGGTGTGCACCGACGCACGGCTTGTCAAGCCATGCTGTGGCGGTGTCCCATATAAAGTGGAGGAAGATAGGCACAGATGTTAGCTCAGGGCCAGTCTTCCTCAGCAAAAAGAGGAGGAGTGGCATCAGATGTTAGCTCAGGGCTGATCTTCCTCACAAAAAAACAAACAAAAAAAAAAACGAGTACTGGTTCCAGCCTCCTGCCTCATGGAGACCAAGACCTTAGTCCCTGCCCCTGAGTGGCCATTACAATGCCAGTGCTTGGCCACTTGGCCTACTTCCCTTCCAATACCCTCCCCTCAGAGCTCCTGCTGCATCAGCTCACTAACCCCTCTGCCTTTCCGCTCCCCCTTGATTTCAAAACAGACACATTCTATTTTCTACACATTCAGAGCAGGCGGGGTCCCAGCACCCACTTCCGAATGAGCACCTGAAGCACACGCATTCCCAGGGGGCACACGGAGGCCAAAACTGCATCCACAGTGAAAAGCCCTATTCCAGGAAACAGCCAGAGTGGGAAACACTCGGTCCCTCCCCACATTCGCAGAAGTCCTGCCTCCCCATGGGGCGGGGAGCTGGCCAAGGCCACGCCGTGTGGGTGGCTGTTGTCTACTGTTACTGAGGGCCTACTACTTGCCAGATACTGTACTGGGTGCTTCACATGCATTCGACCTTATACAATCCTCCTTCTAGCCCTGTGAGGTGTGTACTATTATTATCATTGCCTCAGCCGAGAAAACTGGCAAAAACACAGCTAGCAAAGGAGCAGAACCAGGAGTCAGATTTAGGTTGGCCCAACCTGTACCAACTGCCTCTTATCTTCCTCCATCCTGCCACAAGCCACCTGTAGCTTCCTCATCTTGCCCAGTCCTCTGGGGGTAGAGTCTGTTTGGTTTCCTTCCTCTTGTTTGTTCTCAGCACCCAGGGGGTGTGACCTGGGTGCAACCAGTCATAGCTCTGGGGAGGTCACTGTGATTTGGAGCCTGGAGGACCTGTCCACAAGTCGGAAGGGACTGTGGAACTCACACAGCTCTTGGCCTAAGCCCCTGTTACTGAGAGAAAGGAAGCTTTTGCCAAGGACTCCAAGGGGAGATAAATGCTGGGAGTGGACTCAGCCCTCCCCAAGACATTGTGTGAGCCGGGCCAGGCCTCCAGACACAGCCCCTCCCGCCCACCCCAGCCAGGGTGGTGCTTGTGTGGGAAGGACTTTAAATCCAGCTGCCAGACCCCTGGATGGGAAAGGCAGAGAGGGCTGGCCACCATGCACGGCTCTCGTAGTCTCCTGGCGCCCCTGCTGCCACTGCTGCTACTGCTGGTGGCTGCCACAGGCCCTGCTGGAGCCCTCAGTGATGAAGAGAAACGTGAGATGGTGAAGCTGCACAACCACTACCGTGCCCAGGTGTCCCCGCCGGCCGCTGACATGCTGCAAATGGTGAGTGTGGCCAGGGGCACTCACCTGCCAGGGTGGAAGAGGTGTGGGATGGGCCCCCCACCAATCCCTCCCACCCCCTGAGCTGAAACTATCTCAGAGACTCGTCTCTCTGGTCAGAGTCCCTGACATTCTATAATTCACAGGTCTGCAGAAGCAGCCCCATTATACAGATGAGGAAACTGAGGCTCAGAGGGACTTGCTGGCCCCTCAGGGCCTTGCAGGTCACACAGCTGGCAGAGCCAGGCCTGGAAGCCCTGGCTTCCTACTCCAACAACCACTTCCCAGTGCTTCTTAAAATACACGTGCCCCTGGGAGGGGAACATGGGAAGTTCCTAACCTTGGTGAACAGTCTTTCAGATGCCTTCTAAGGAGATGAGAAGAGGGAACAGGGCAGCAGGACGGGTCCCAGCACCTACTAAGGAGATGGGTGAGAAGAGGAACCAGCAGCAGAGAGGGACCCGCATCACACAGTTCAAATTCTGTCCCAGCCACCTAGAAGACCTGCGATTTGGGAGAGTCCCTTAACCTAGTAAGGACCCTCAGTTTCTCATCTGTAAAATGGGGTCATCATTAGAGCTACATATACATCAACATGGACTGAATCTCACAGATAGAACATTGAGTGGGGGAGGAAAATGAAATCTCAAAAAAAATATATACAGTAGGCTATATTTACAAGAGGTTTAAAAACATGTAAAAAATACTGTTGTTCACTGGTGGGGGACACATGCAGATGTAGCAAACGCACATGGACATGCCTACAGACAATGGAAGCCAGATCTGGGGCGGTGGTTACCTCTGTCAGAGGAGAGTGATTTGATGGCGGGGTAGGAGCAGGATGTTTATGCTCAAGATTAAAAGAGAGAGGCAGAAATGCACCTCCTTCTTGCCCTCCCTGAGGGCTGGACCAGCCCGTCTCCTCCAGTCACCCTCAGGTGTCCTGGGAGCTTGATGGGCAGTGTCCAGGGGCCCTGTAGCTGGTGCCCAAGAACAAGGTCACACCTGGGGAACACAGCAGCGAGCCTGGGGGTCCAATCTGGCAAAGAGACTCTGGGTGGGCCCCTTTACCTTCAAATCCCTCCGTTTCCTGATCTATCACGTGGGGCTGGCAATCCCGGCCCTGAGGGTCAGACGGGATGACGTGTGAGAAAGATCTAGGAAGGGCTCTACAAGTGCACACAGCACCACCATTCACAGCCCTGTTGGCCTTGGCGACCAGGAACTGCAGACAATATATCAGTAGCCCTTGGAGGCTGTACCAGCTCTGCCAAAGCTCCCAGATTGAGGCTGAAACGCCTTGTTGGGCCTCAGTTTCCCCATCTAGATCCCTGATGCCCTACCTTCTCGCTGGCTGAGTCTGGGGCTACACACAGGCTGGGAGCTGCTCTGCAGACAGAGGTGGGCCTCGGGGGTGGGGCAACATCCTGGGAAGCAGTTCGGATATTGAGGGCATATGCTGCTGCCTGGTGGGACGTGATCGGAGGAGGGGGTGGAGGTAAGGCTGGCCTGGGACACCAGGATAAATCTGGGACAAGGCTCAGGCTCAACCTTGCAGTGAGGGAATGCAGAGACTCTGCAGACAAAGGGCCTGGGATCAAATCTTGACTTTGCCATTTATGAGCTGGATGACCTGGGCCAAGGTACTTAATCTCTCTGTGCCTCAGCCTCCTCATCTGTCAATTGGGGATGATAACAACATAACAACGCTCTTGTATGATGGTTGTTAGGATTAAATGAGTGAACATGTGTAAAGCACTTGTGGACAGGCCCTGGCAGCTGCTCCTGAGAACCTTGAGGGGGGAGAAGTGGGTGTGGCCACACAGCCCCGTCCCCTCGGGGTCACCCAAGCTCCTGGCGCCTGATGGGCTGTCTGGCTCCCGCAACTGGCTGGGCCTCCGGAGGGTGGAGCAAGGGCTGCCGCCAGGCCATCCTTTTCCAGGAGAGGCCAAGGACAAAGTTTAATGGGATCCAGGCCTCCCTCCTCACTCCCTTGGTCAGATGCCTTGTTAATCCCTCTTCCCACACACACTGGGCCTGTCCTCCCAGCCAGGGACACTGAACCTCAGAAGCTCCCTAACCTAAAATGCCCCCTCCCACTGTTTCACCTGAGGTCCCCAACTGGAGATGACTGGCTTTGGGATCTGACAGCTCTTTTGGGCACACAGGCTCTGAAAATAGGCTTCTGGATGAGCGTCACACAGAGACAATTTTCTTGGGGAAAAGGATTGACAAGAGTTGAGAGCGCTTGGGAATAGCACTCGGGAGAGAAGCCTGGAGCTGGGAAAGCCATAGAGGCTGGGCTATCCCAGGCGAGAGTGGGAGCTCAGAGGGGAACACTGGCCCCCCAAGTCAGATTCATGGTGGGTGGGACGGGGAGGGGAACTGCTGAATAAACGACCCAGCCCTGGAACATTTCACTGGACATCCTGTGGTCTTCAGAGTGGTTCAGGCAGCCCTGGGAGTTCGGCAGGGGCATCGCTGCTGCCCACCTTTCACATAGAAGGATATTAATATTAATTAATAATAACATTGGGGCCGGCTTGGTGGCATAGTGGTTAAGTTCGTGCGCTCCTGGCCCAGAGTTCTTGAGTTTAGATCCTGGGCGTGGACCTACACACTGCTCATCAAGCCATGCTGTGGCGGCATCCCACATACAAAATAGAGGAAGACTGGCACAGATGTTAGCTCAGGGACCATCTTCCTCAAGGAAAAAGAGGAAGGTTGGCAACAGATGTTAGCTCGGGGCCAGTCTTCCTCACACACACACACACACACACACAAATTAATAATAACATTGTTACAAACATCATCTCACTTATTTTTCCCAAAGCCCTATGAGAGTTCAGAGAGTTAGGCAATCTGTCCAAAATCACACAGCTGGTGAATGGCCTTAAGCTTGACTAACTTCATGGCCTGGGGTGGCATCCTCCCACCTGCCCACAGAAGCCCACCAAGAGCAGAGACTTGTTCCAGATCATGGCCAAGAGTCACCCCGCTAAGGATGGGAGGATCTCTGGCCCCCAGCACACCCTCAACCTTCTTCTCCGATCCTCACAGAACTGTGGGCACCCTCACCTCCCTCTCCCATCCCCTACACCTGCCTCCATCGAGCCCTAAGCGTGCTCACCCCCCTCCCTGACCTGCCCCACAGAGGTGGGACGAGGAGCTGGCCGCCTTCGCCAAGGCTTACGCGCAGCAGTGCATCTGGGGCCACAACAAGGAGCGCGGACGGCGCGGCGAGAACCTGTTCGCCATCATGGACGAGGGCATGGATGTGCCGCTGGCCGTGGAGCAGTGGCACCAAGAACGCGACCACTACAACCTCAGCGCCACCGCCTGCGACCCGGGCCAGATGTGTGGCCACTACACGCAGGTGCGAGGCGGGCGGGCGGGGCCCCCTCTCCTTTCACGGCCCCGGAGTCCCTTAGTCCACATGCTAAGCCCCCTTAGATCCTTCTTGAAAGTTGTCTTTCCACAGCAATTGATGCGTAGTCCAGGCCTATGACGAAGTCTGCTTCTCAAACTGCCTAAACCATTGTCAGTTGATTCTTCAGAAACCACAATCTTTTGAAAACACAGGCGGCCCCTTTCGGCCTCCTGGTACTGAAGAGACCTGACTCAGGTGTCGCTGAGCCCTTTGCGTGGACAGTAGTTAGTGAATGAGGCCATCCTGACCGAGCTCTAGGCAGTACTGTCCTCTGACCTAAGTTATGCAGGGCTGTCCCCCCACAGTAAATGCCCCCCGACTTCTGTCTTCTCTCTCACTGTCCGTTTGTTGTCATTTCTCATGATGTCTTAAGTTGCTGCTTCTAATTTGCCAGGGACCAAACAAGCAAATAAACAATTTTGTTTGTTTAATTTTTCTTTTGTTTTTAAAAACTGTGTATGTGTAAAGTAAGAGGAAATTGTCACTGAGTGAAGGTCTCAGGGAGCCTTCTGAGAGCTTTTCCTGCCTCGCCGCCACTTTTTGCTTGTGTCAGGGTTCTCACTGCATTTTGAAAGTTTGAGTTTGCAATTAACAGGTATAGGGTGTGTGTGTGTGTGCGTGTGTGTGTAGGGCAATTAATATTAGTGTTATTGAATTCTCTTTTTTCTCCTCCCAATGCCTATTTTTTGTTCAAACAATAACATGACAATTTTTTAAAAAAGGAAAAAGTACACTCACCATCTTCCCACCCATATCCACCAATTCCATTTTCCAGTGCCTCTTTTGGGTGGTATTTTTAGTGCTAATCTTTAGGGAAGGAAATCCCAACATCACCCACCCAAATCAGGAAGTTGTGAGGGTCCAGCAGCCCTCCCTGCCCCCTTCCCTCTGTCCCCTGTCCCCGCTCACAGCCCCCCTACATACATATCCTCCTGAACAGATTGCTGTCAGGACCCAGCAGGAGTGGGTCTGCCCCACCTCTGCCCCAACATTCTCTAGGGCTGAGTACACACACTCTCTGGCGTCATTTCTGCCTGGGAGATGCTCAGCAGTGGTACCTGGGGGACCCTCAGCTGATTTAAGCAGAAAGACCCCAATCCCGGGGCCAGTGTCTGTGTGTGTGTGTGGGTGTGGGTGTGGGTGTATACAGAATCAACAGCTAAAACCAGATCTCACAGCAAAAACTGGCCTCAGTTGGAGTGACTCCTGGGCAGACTGGGCCTAGAAACAGCAAGGGGAGGCTTCTGGACTCAGCCCATGGTGGTGCACAAAGGTTGTTCTGACTTTTTAAATTTTATACTTAAGACAGAACTCCTTCTGGCAGCTAGGAGACCCACACACAGAACCCGCAGAGCAGCTCCCTGCTTACCTGTGATGTGGGAGAAGTTCCATTTTCAAAATGGTTCCTCCCGTTTCCTTCCTTGAGCTTTGCTTGTTGCTGATGTCTAAGACTCTCCCATTTGAGATTTATTCATTTGGATATACTCCTTGTTTAAAATGCAAGGGCCTCTAGGGAGAGCCCACAAGAAGAATTTATGAGGGTATATCAAAAGGGAAGGTTTTCAGAGGGAGAGAGGCCAGGTGAAACAGTGTGTGTGGTTGGCAGGAGAGAAGATTGTTCAGGACAAACTCCTCCCCGCCCCCAGCCGCCTGTTTAAAGTTTTGTCCCAAAGCTGTGTGTCCTCAGGGACTTGGATCTCACAGGCTATAGGGTTCCTCCTCTCCCCACCCATAGAAGGCTGGTGTAGAGAGACACCAGCTAGGGGCCATCCTACCCGGGCCAACTGTTGGGTTTGCCCTCCTTCAGGTGGTCTGGGCCAAGACAGAGCGGATTGGCTGTGGCTCCCACTTCTGTGAGAAGCTCCAGGGCATTGAGGAGACCAATATCCAATTGCTGGTTTGCAACTATGAGCCCCCGTGAGTGCTGAGGGAGCCCTGGGGTAAGGGGCGGGCAGAGCCAAGGGGAGGGCTGAGTTGGGCACAGTCTAAAGAAGTGGGAGGGGACCAATCTAGGGCCTACACCCCATACTCTTGGGGGAGCTGAGGGCACGGATGGGAGTCTGCTCTCATTGGCCCATCAAGTTAGTTGGCCGGGGTACTTCTGGACTAGGTGTGCGTACGAGGGATAGATAGCGTCAGGGGTTGGCAGGGATCTCCCCTCCCTCCCACATCCTCCTCGCCTCCTGCAGGGGGAACGTGAAGAGGCAGAGGCCCTACCAGGAGGGGACTCCGTGCTCCCAATGTCCCTCCGGCTACCACTGTGAGAACTCCCTCTGTGGTGAGTCAGGGATGGGGTGGGGAGGAAAAGGAAGGGGAGGGAAGGCACGGTGACCAGAGCCACGGAGTAGAGCCTCCCTCTACTCCGGGGCCATGCGTGGGCAGGGGAGGCGCGGTGGGATGCGACCTCCAGGGGCTCTCGGCGGCCCCACCCAATCCGGGTTCCCAAGCCCGCTTCGCCCTCCTTGCGCAGCCGCTTTAGCGCCTTGTCATTCCAAGTGACCGGATTTCAACCCTCCAAGCCGAAGGTAGGGGAGAGTCCCGCGGGCTGGGCGAGGTGGACGTGGCCAGACGGAGAGGGCCCGGGATGGGCGGGGCCGGCGGTGGGCGTGGTCGGAGGGACACGGATGGGCCGGGCCTGGCACGCAGTGGGCGCATTGGAACAGGAATCCAGCTGGAGAAGTCCCCCGCAAAGTAGAAGTGAGAGTGCCGAGAGGAGGACTAGAAGGGAGGAGTAACAGTGTCAATCACAAGAAATAACATTTATTAGCAATGAGGGACCTTCGCTGGAGGGGGGGGTGTGTTTGTGTGTCGTCCTAGGACATTTGGTGGCCTCACCTTGATTGCGGTGGGGTGAGGGATGTGAGGTCCCTCTTGCAGCACTAACACGAGGCCTTGTCTCTCTTATCAGAACCCATCAGAGGCCCTGAAGAGGATTTGCCTTCCCTGGTAACTGAGGCCCCATCTTCCTTGGCAACTGAGGTCCCTTTCTTTTTGGCAACTCACAGCCTGCTCTCCTTGGATGAGGGGCCAGCTCCCTTCCCCAAATCGACCAGTGATCCCATCCCCAAATCAGCAGACAAGGAGGCCAGCAGGACAACAATGCCCTCCAGAAGCCCAGAGAGTTCTCTGCACCCCAAGGTGTCCCTGACAGGGACACGGGAGCCGCTACCCTACTCCCAGGAGGAGGGCGAGGCTGAGGCCGAGTTGCCTCCTTCCAGTGAGGTCTCAGCCTCAGTTATTCCAGCCCAGGATGAGCCAGGTGAGCTGCAGGCCACACTGGACCACATGGGGCACACCTCCTCCAAGTCCCTGCCCAACTCCCCCAATACCTCTGCCACCGCTAACGCCATGGGCGGGCGTACCTTGGCCCTGCAGTCGTCCTTGCCAGGTAAGGCCTGTAGCATCTGTCCTGCCTTCCCTCCTGACTCCAGAATGTCAGCACCCGCCCCCAGCATAGATGGTATGGGCATGGCGGGGCATGCACCCTCTGAGTAGGAGTTTCCTCCCTGGCTGCTGGGCTCCCCCTTGCATGCCTGATAGCGGGGTGGGAGGTCAGGCAGAGCTGTCTCCAGGCTGAGGCAAAGCTTCCCCCTTCCTGCAGGTGCAGAGGGCCCTGAAAAGCCTGGCATCAAGTCAGGGCTGAACTCGGGCCCTGGTCCTGTCTGGGGCCCGCCCCTGGGACTGCTGCTACTGCCTCCCCTGGTGTTGGCCGGAATCTTCTGAAGGGCTCACCACTCAAAGGCAAGGCTGGTGGGGGCACCCTGGCCTCATGCCCACTCTGGATTGTCTGTCTCCGAGTAAGAGGCCACAGCTCCCTGGACAGGTCCTGCTCTGTGGCCCAACAGCCCCTCTTCACCCCAGCTCCTGCCCAGACTCCAGGCTAGTGCCCTTGTGCCCTCAGGCGGCCTCTACAGGGCCACACCCTGGCACTGCCCCAGGAGTGCCTCTGCCTCTGGGGAGGCTCACTCCTCAGCTAGCTGCAGATTGTTCTGAGCAGTGTTCCTGTGGCCACAGGTGCCTGTTCTCCAGTTGTCTTGCGGCCATGGCCTGCTCTTCTAGGGACAGAAGATCTCAGGGCATGCCAGGAGTCCCTTGGCCCCTCCAGTCCCCTGGCCTCTTCCTGGAGCCATCCAAGTCCTGGGCTGTTCCCAGGAGTGCCTCCTGCCTTCCCAGGGTGAAGAGACCAGCTATCCTCCTGCCATCTCCCCCACCCTGTCCCCAGCACCCCCAACAAGACACATCTTGGCTGAGGGCCCTCTGGAGGCTGCAGGGCATGTGCCTCATCCCCAGACATCCTGGGGCACGAGGCAGGGCTGGCTGCGAGCTCAGGTTGCCGCCCGATGACTGCACACCTGGCCTGGACCCCTCCTGCCTCTCCCATCTCGGTCCAGGGTCGAGGGGAAGGGTGGGGATTCTGGAGAGATCCCTGCCTGATGGCCTAGGGCTGTCTGCCTGTGCAGGGTGGGGGTTCTCTCTGAGTGCCTTCCTCCCCTACTCACCTGTGTAGCTGGGGGGCAGTGTGAGGGGACAAGTCCCGCCTGAGTGGGGTTCTGTGGGTGGGGCAGGCAGGGGCCAGGGAAGGGAAGCAGCCCCTGCCTCCTGAATAAAAGCCTGTGCTCGAGTTCCCCAAGTCTCCGTGCTTGGGCGGGGCGGGGGGCGAAGAGGCTCAATGCTTCCCCCCACCAACCTGTGGCACTGTTCCTTCTCCTTTACCCCCCACTTCCCAATACTCCATTTAGTTATTTGGGGCACTCTTCCTTTCCTTTCTGTAACTCCCCCCCACCTACCCACCCAATCTTCAGGTAGCTGACAGGAAGGGGAAAGGGCCAAGGGAAGGCCAAGGGTGCTGGGCTGACTCCCAGCTCCAGGAGTCACCAGTGGGGCTAGCTGGGTTCAGGACCCAGGATCAAGGAGTGGCATACAACCTCAGTTGGGGACTGAGGGCAGCCTTGGACCAAGCTGGGGCTGATGGGGAGAGACAGGGCAACTGTCTCAGGGCCAAAGCCGGAGTGTGCGTGGTTAAACAGGCAGCATCCAAGTCAGGCCAGTGCTGCACGCCGACCATATATATATGTGATATAATGTATCTCTATTAAGATATAACACAAAACTCACCCATTTAAAGTGTACCACTCAAGGGTTTTTAGTATATTCACAGGGTTGTGCAACTATCACAATTTTAGAACATTTTCATCCCCCCAAAAAGAAATCCCATACCCATTAGCAGTCACTCCCCATTTTCCCTCCACCCCCCACCCACAGCCCTAAGCAACCTCTAATCTATTGTCTCTATGGATTTATCTATTCTGACGTTTCATATAAATGGAATCATACAATATGTGGCCTTTTGTGACTGGCTTCTTTCACCCAGCATATTTTCAAGGTTCATCCATGTTGTACCATGGAGCAGTACTTCATTCCTTTTTATTACCAAGTAATATTCCTTTGTATGGAATACATTTTATTTATCCATTCATCAACTGGTGGACATTTGGGTTGTTTCCACTTTTTGGCTATTATGAATAATGCTGCTATAAACATTCGTGTAAGTTTTTGTGCGGACATGCGTTTTCATTTCTCTTGGGTGTATACTTAGGAGTGGTATCATATGGTAACTCTAGATCACATGTAACTCTATGTTTAACTTTTTTAGGAACTGCCGGACTACTTGCCAAAGTGGCTGTACCATTTTACATTCGCACCAGCAACATACAAGGGTTTCAGTTTCTCCACATCCTCGCCAACACGTTATTATCTGTCTTTTTTATTATATCCTTCCTAGTGAGTGTAAAGTAGTATCTCATTGTGGTTTTGATTTTCATTTGCCTGATGGCTAATGATGTCAGGCATCTTTCCATGTGTTTATTGGCCACTTGTATATCTTTTTTGGAGAAATGTCTATTGAAGTTGTTTGCCCATTTTTTTTTTGCGTGAGGAAGATCGGCTCGTGAGCTAACATCTGTTGTCAATCTTCTTTTGGTGAGGAAGCTCGGCCCGTGAGCTAACATCTGTTGTCGATTTTCTTTTTTTTTTTTTGTGAGGAAGATCAGCCCTGTGCTAACATCTGCCAATCTTCCTCTTTTTTTGCTGAGGAAGACCGGCCCCTGGGCTAACATCCATGCCCATCTTCCTCCACTTTACATGGGACAAGGCCACAGCATGGCTTGCCAAGCAGTGCGTTGGTGCGCACCCGGGATCCGAACAGGCGAACCCCAGGCCGCCGCAGCGGAGCGCGCGCACTTAACCGCTTGCGCCACTGGGCTGGCCCCCCCAGTCTTCCTTTTTGCTGATAAAGATTAGCCCTGAGCTAACATCTATGCCCATCTTCCTCTATTTTGTATATGGGTCCATGCCCGGGATCCGAACCCACAAACCCCGGGCTGCCGAAGTGGAGTGCATGAACTTAACCACTACGCCATTGGGCTGGCCCCGTCTGCCCATTTTTTAACTGGGGCATTTTTTTTTTTTTATTATTGAGTTGTAGGAATTCTTTGTATATTCTAGCTACAAGTCCTTTATCAGATATATGATTTGTAAACATTTTCTCTCATTCTGTGGATCGTCTTTTCAATTTTTCTTGATGGTATCCTTTGAACACAACAGTTTGTAATTTTGATGACATCCAATTTGTCTATTTTTTTTCTTTTGTTGCTTGTGCTTTTGGTGTTATAAGAAACCACTGCCTAATCCAAGGTAATGAAGATTTATGCCTATGTTTTCTTATATTTAAGTCTTTGATCCATTTTTAGTTAATTTTTGTATGTGGTGTGAGGTGGGAGCCTAACTTCATTCATACATGTGAATATCCAGTCGTCCCAGCACCTTCTGTTGAAGATCATTCTTCCTCCATTTAATTGTCATTACCCTTGTTGAAAATCAATTGACCATAAATGTGAATTATTATTTCTGGACTCTCAATTCTATTCCATTAATCTATATGTCTTGTCTTTATGCCAGTACCACACTGTCTTGATTACTGTAGCTAGTAGTAAGCTTTGAAATTGGGAAGTGTGAGTCCTCTGACTCTATTCTTCTTTTTCAAGATTAAGCTCTCCTGGGTCCCTTGAATTTCCACATGAATTTTAGGATCAGCTTGTCAAACTTCTGCAAAGTCAGCTGAGATTTTGACAGGGATTGTGTAATCTGCATCTTAACAATGTTAAGTTTTCCAGTCCATGAACATGGGATGCCATTCCGTTTATTTAGATCTTTACTTTCTTTCAACAATGTCTTGTAGTTTTCAAAGTATAAGTTTTGCAATTCTTTTGTTAAATTTATTCATAATTATTTTATTATTTTTGATGCTATTGTAAATTAAATTATTTTTATTAATTTCATTTTCACTTTGTTAACTGCAAGTGTATAGAAAGACAATTGATTTTTGTATATCAATTTTATATCCTGCAACCTTGCTGAATTCATTTATTAGTTACAATAGAATTTTTAGTGGATTCCTTAGGATTCTCTATATACAAGATCATATCATCTGCAGAGAGTTTTATTTCTTCCTTTCTAACCCAGATAACTTGTATTTCATTTTCTTGCCTAATTGCCCTGGCTAGACCCTCCAGTACAATGTCGAGTAGTGGCAAGAGCAGACATCCTTGTTTTATTCCTGATGTTAGGGGGAAAACATTAGTAGGTTTTTCACCATTCAGTATAACGTTCACTATGGGTTTTTCATAGATGCCATTTATCATGTTGAGGAAGTTCTCTTCTATTCTTAGGCTTCTGAATGTTTTTATCATGAAGGGATGTTGAATTTTCTCAAATACTTTTTCTGTGTCTACTGAGATGATTATATTTGGTCTTGTTCCTTATTCTATGGATAGAGTGTATTACATTAATTGATTTTCAGATGTTGATCTAACTTGCGTTCCTGAGGAGGCTCCCTCCCCTTTAGGCCTGTTTTCTCAAGCTAGCCCCAGGTCCTATGAGGTGGTCAGGTGATGTGGCCTCTGGGCAGAGCAGGACTGTGAAGGCCCAAACCCATCTGTCCTAGTTTTGGGTGGGCTCTGCCTGCCTCCTGCAAAGCAAGAGCATGTGTGGCCAGCCCTCAGGAGCCCTGTCACACGAGAGAACCTATCCAAGACCAGGAGCAGGGACCCCTTTGGAAGTTTATTTTGGGGGAAATAACAGAAGGCAAGACATGGTGTCCCATACTAGTCAGGTGGGGCTGTGACAAACGGGCAGGGAGGGGATGTGTCAGCACAAACCCATGGGATGGGAGGGCACGTTCAAACAGAGGGCAGGGGGGCTGGCACTCTGAGGCCTCGAGGACCAGAGTGGGGAGGGGTCTGCCCCAGCACTGCTGCACGGCTCCCAGGCATGTGGAGACTGGCACAGTAACAAGGGCTACAGCAGGGCCCAGCACAGGCCACCACTACCACCTCAAGCTTCATCACAGGGAGCCCCAAAAGGCCTGCCAGGGGACATTCCAGCTTTGTCCATCAGAATTAGGCTTTTCAGGGGGGAGGAAGGTGATTGATTCCCCACACAGACATTCCCTCTCCCATCACCCCTCCTTTGCTAGCAGCTCAGCTCCGCTCGTGCCCCAATCCAACCCAATCTCCTTTCTCAGATAAAGACCTCATCATTCTAGTTTCCAGGACAGACAGGGAACATGCCAGGTGCTCAGAGGGCAGGTGAGGCCTTAGCCCTCAAAAACTGAAGGGCCCAGGAAACAAAGGGAGCATTTAACATACACAATACATGCATCTGAACACTGAACTGAAAGTTGTTAGGAGTAAAACCTGTACTTTGCTCAACTAGAAACTGAGAAAGTATCAAAGGGACTTTCTTGCCGTTTATGGATGAGGAAGATAGCCTGGGATATGTAGTCGACACCCCGAAATTCAGAAATTCCAGGGTATTACCTGGGAGCAGTACTGGCTCTCCTCAAGGTGACTTGCTAAGCCCACCCATGGCCCATTCTTTACCCCTGTGGCCTCTCCCAACCTGTGGGAGGAGGTGGCTGTCAAAGGGAGGGGCTCCTCACAGCCAGCTCAGCTCGGGCTCCTGAGATGCCAGTACCCCTAAATCTCGGGGACCACAGGAAGTAACTGACGCAAAAATAGGATTTGAGGGTAGAGCAACAGGAAGAAAAGTTGCCCCAGAACAGTAGTCAGTACGGTGGGAAACCAGGCTGGGCTGGAGAAAGGTAAGGTGCCATGAGGCAGACACGCCACTGAAGGGCCTTCCTTCTCTAAAGAAATGGTGCCGGCGAGGCCTGGCCTGCTCACCTTGCCACGTGCTCTCCTTCCCTGCCACGTTAGCTGTGTGAAGTGAGTACGAGACCTCAGTGGCTTCAACCAACGTACAAGACACCCACTCAGGCACAGTCCTGTGTTTTTGGGGAACAAGGATCCATAAAGTAAACTGCCCTCGAGTCAACTGTTACTAGGCCACTAAGGAAAACCAGTTCTGCAAAAGCATCCCAGGAGCCTTCCCTGGGGGTGACCCAGCCCATACCTGTGAGGAAGGATGACCAAAGTCACCAGACTCCAACTCTCGGAAGCCAGCTCCCCTAGAGCAAGGGCAGAGAAACATTCGGGAACTCAGCTGGACCTCAACTGGTGTCCAAACCCCATCAGATGGAAGCCCAGGGTCTCCAGGGGCCAGCATGTTCCATTTTTAAGTTTCGTTTGTTTACAGACCCTGGTGTTGGGCAGAAGTGAATGGAAGGGAGGTCCACCTTCTCCAGAGAAGGAAGGGAGCTTGGTGCTTCAGCTGGGCCCATGTCTCCCCATCCTGCTGTAGCCATGTGACCTCTACACCAAATAACTCTCAGTAAAACCTGAATGTCATCCACAAACGGTGCTGAGATGTTAGGGGTTTGGGTAGAACATTTTATGAAGCTGGAGAGGCCTTTAAAAGGACTGTCTCCCTGGTAATAGGCCTGTGCACTAGTGGCTGCTCTGTGAACAGGCATCTTGGCCTTGTCTAATTCAGAAAATCATCCAGTGTCTCCCCCGAGGCTAACCCACACTGAGCCCCGGCACCGCTCATCTCCAGGCCGGGCTGCCCCCAGCCCTGTTGCTTTACAGCCCCTTCCCACACTAACACAAAGGACTGAAAAAGACTCTGCAGATAGTTTTTAAAATCATAAAAATGAGAGACAAAACTCCAAATCACCACCAATACATTTATTTGAGGGAGAAAGGGTCAAATCTTATCACGAACTTTTAAACTGGGTAGGACTAGAGACACCGATCTGCCTAACTTCTGGGTGCTCACAACTGCACAGGTACCAGATCCCGCACAGGAGGCGTCACCATTAAACCAATGAGCACGTGATG
Source organism: Ceratotherium simum simum (assembly GCF_057802395.1). NCBI lineage: Eukaryota > Metazoa > Chordata > Mammalia > Perissodactyla > Rhinocerotidae > Ceratotherium > Ceratotherium simum. The sequence continues at coordinate 38,231,490 of NC_141912.1, forward strand.
AGGGGGACACATTCTGAGCAGTCGCATGATTTCCCATTCAGAAGGTGCTGCCTTCGTATCAGAAAAGTAGTGTTGAGAAAAACAAAGGTAGAACCGAGGAATAGCTTCCTAATACAGGCCTGCATATGATGCTGGCCTTGTGAAAGGGGATCACGCCCTATTTACAAGCAGGATAGCAATGCTCCCAGCTGAGCTGCTGGAGGAGAGCTGGGCTGACTCAGGTGTGAGCGGGGGTGGGGGTGGGGGTGGGGGGGGGGTGGGATCTGACCCCACGAGCCTTTTCCCATCCAACCTAGGCCTCCACAAGTCATTCTCTGGCCCCCGGGCACAAGGCAGACTCAGCAAATCTGTGAAGTAAGGGGACTCTGCCCCAATCCCGGAGCCCCGCCCCACCTTCCCCAGGTCTAACAGGTGACCAATCCACTGGGTGCAGCCTCACCCCCACCCGTCCCCCACTTCTGGACAGACACACGGCAAATATGGAAACCGAAGCCCAGCTGGGCTGGAGCACATCTAGATGTTGCTGGGTTGGAGTCATCTTACAGGTGCCTCGAGATGATCAGGCCTCCCCCGCGGTGCCCAGGCTGAGGCAGCGTGTTTTCTTAGGTGATTCAGGTTATTCCAGGGCAAAGCATGATCCTGAGGACACGCGGCGGAAAAGCAGGCTGGAGCCGCGGAAGAGCTGGCCCTGGATTGGAAGGAGCAGACAGGCCAGTGAAAGGGGAGGCCACGCTTCCCGCCCTGCCCCCAAGCAAGGCCAGCGTAAGGCAAAGAAGGCAGCAGCTCAGAGACCCGGTAGGGAGGGCAGGGGGTGCTAGGCTTGCATTCCTGGAGAGCAAGGTCAGAACCTGCCCTGTGCTGGAGCACAAGGGAGCAGTTCACTCTGCTACAGGGTGTCCAGTGTCGATGGGCCCCCCCAACAGGAAATCCCCAGAGGAGACTCAGTGCCCTTCTGGCTTCAGAGCCCAAGTGGTCTGGCCTCCTCCAATACCCACGTGACGTGACGCACGCAGAACTGACTGGAGTCGCTGGGAAGAACCGCGTCTGTCTCTTGCCTCCCTGCTTCCCTCCCATCTGTCCTCTTCTCAACCTTGAGGCCAGTCAGTGTGCTCGATTCTCCCCAGGCCACTGCCCCATTTTGCTTCGAGGCAAACCAAGGCCAGGAAAAGGCAAGGATGTGCCCTGGGCCATCCTTGGACAGGATGGATCAGACACCTGCCTCCTTGACCTCTGGGCCCAAGAGCTCCAGCCAGCAGGAGGATGTTTGGGCACAGAACACAAGACCCCCAAACTGGCACCTTTGCCAGGCTCACCATGTGGCCCAACTCAACCCTCAGGCTGTCCTGGGCACCGGGGACGTCCTGCAGGAGGGAGGGGTCGGCCTCCACAGGCCAGCTGCCTGTCAGGACTGCTCCTAGTCCTTGCGTCTTCAGCCCATGTCACTCTGGGATAAGAAGTTCTTGGGCTTCACCATCTACCCCACGGGCTCCCTCATACTTGTTCTAAGAGTCTTTAAGAGGTGAAGAAAAAAAGGAGACCTCGTCTGATGTATAATTTTTACATAAAATCAGACCTAACTACCTCAAATCCTTTCTAAAATAAAGTGAAAATTTAATTTAAATGCCTTAAACAAGAGTCTACTTTCTCCTTATCCTCTCTACTCACAACTCTGGATTCCAAGACAACCTTATCTCTGTGTGCAATGAAGAGGCCACAGAACCATTTCATCTGATCCATGTGGCAGAAGTACAGGAAAAATCCTGCCTTGGGGGCCTGCTTACCTGCACACTCAGGTACTTCCAGCAGTGGATCCAGGATTTGAACACTGGGGAGTAAGGGGGGAGCCCGGCCTGCAGCCTGCCCGGGAAGGAGAGCATGTTAGACAGAGAACAGTGGGAGATGGATCAGCCGAGAAAAGGAGACTCCCAGAAGAATGGCTTGGAGCTGCCACCACCCATATCCGGACCCAGAGATTCATCCCAAAGGGGTGTGGCGAATCCTAGAGGAAGCCACGGTGGCTGGTGGGCTGAGCCTACACAAAGAGCAGGCGGAAGGGGGCAGGGTGCCTGGCGGAGGGGAGCACACCTACCCGCAGTTGTTCACAGCCATGAGATCACCGACCAGCAGGAAGGGGTAGGTCAGCATGCTCACTGCGATCTGAAACCAGGGAGAGCAGAGTGTCTGTGACCCACCCACCACCGGCACCCCCGCCCCAGGCTCAGGGAGCAGGGCCACACTGTACCAACACCCGATACTGGGGCTGCCTCCAGCCACCACCAGAGCTGGCCTCCTAAACCCCACCCAGGCCCAGAGGGCACTGGGAGGGGCAGCTGTCTCAACTTACCCCCATCACAAATTTGGTGTAGCTCCGGATGGCCAGGGCCTGGCTGAACTGAAGAGACAGAAAGAAGACGGGTTTGCCCCAGGCACCTCAGGAGGTAGCCTTCAGACATGGGGGCCCGTGCCCCATGCTGCTTCATTGGGCCCCCTCCACCTCGCCCTCCACACTGGCCTCACACATCCTCTGCACTCAGCTCCTCACACACCCGCTGTGCACACTGCATTCCCTTTCAGGGCCTGCCAGCGGCTTCTGTGGCCTTGTAGTCAGAGCCAAGAGAAGATCTGGGAGACAGAAGTGGGACAACCAGACTGAAGGGATTTCTGTGACCCAGCTGGGGATGGTGAGGAGCAGAAGTGAAGACCAGATAAGTGGAATTATTGGCTGCTGGCCTGTGTAACCCTGAGCTCTGAGCTCCAAGGGCTTGGCCTGTGTCTGCCTTGATCAAGGTCCAGGGCTTGGCACAATCGGTGCTCTGTAAGTGCTTACTGAATGAAAAGATAGATACCCACTCGAACTACCCAGACACACAATCCTGGACCTGTAGCAAAAGGCGAGGGGGAACTCTGGGCTCACTGCCACCCCCTACCTCACCAAGCTCGCGCCCCCTTCAGGCTCCCAACTTCTGAATTCTACTTTGCTGGGGAAATAGCTCCTAGCTAGAAAGGGGGACTACCTATCCCTCAGCTTCCTGTGGCGTGGCCATCCCACCAGATGGTTGTCCTGCAACCCTGAGGCGGGCGGGGGGTTGGCTCAGCCCTGTGTCTGAGCAGCAGCCTCACCTTAGCATTTACGCCACATCAGAAAAGCACTTGAGAGATCCTTTCCCTGAAGCTGCTGACTGCTATTGGCGGTGACCTGAGCGCAGCAGCCCCTGGTCAGACACCTGCCCCCCCAGACTGGAGGAAGCCAGTCAGCTGTGGGACACCCCTCCCCCCGCCAAGACGCCCCAGCTGTCCCAGCCCTGCTCTGTATGTGACGGCAGCAGCTCACCAGCCCACAAGGCCCCCAGAAAGGGCAGGGCCATGGGTTTGTGCTACAGTAACTGCAGATGGGAGCTGGTCCCTCCGGAGCCACTTGAATTTGCTTACACTGAAAGGGCAGTAAGACTCACCCCCCCCCAAGTCAAATGGCCTGACACTGTCTGCCTCTGAGCAGAGGCTCTCAGCTGGGGCGGGGCACTCCTCGCCACACAGACACATGCCCAGACACCACCCCCACGGCCCCCAAGAATCGCCATTCTGGGGCCCAGACACAGACACATACAGACTATGAACCCACTCCCCCCAAAAGTGCTTCTGGCAGACAGGTCCCCAGCCCCTCGCCTATCCTCCTGGGGTCGGCAATCCCCGCTGTTGGAATGTCTGGCTACCAGGAATCTCCCGCCCACCCCTGTTCCCCAACTCTTATCTGGGTTCAGGCAGAACCAGTCAACCCTCAAGTCCCCAGACACGTTTCTTCAACAAGCTCCTTTTAGAAGGACCAACACCTCCCAACACCTGACCCAACCTGCTGAGAAGTCTGTGCATAACATGTGTAGATGACTGCTAACAAAACAATGGGGTACGCCTGCACGGTATACTTCCTCGCTGATCTGAAACACTTCAAGGGGGAAAGCACCCTCAGCCTGGCACAGGGAAGACCCAGGCCCAGCCCTGTTGATGCCCAGCTGAATGCCTCTGTAGAGCCCTTCAGCCTCTGGTCTCAAGTTCTCTATGTGTAAAACGGGACGTTATACCCGCCCTGTTCCCTTCACAACTGGGGTGCTGTCAGGATCAAATGTTATAATGTTCACAAAAGAGTTTTAAAAAGCATAAAACATTAAGCAAAAGTTAAAGGGTTATTATTAGTTGGTCTACCTCCTGATTTCCTGACCCCTTGTTGGGTCACTGACTCAAACCAGCCTTGGATAAGCTGGGGTCTGTTTTATTTCTAAAGCTGCCCAGAGACGGGCATTCCATGAACTCCTCCAGGTCTGGTTACCGATCTCAAATCTCATCTCTTGAGGCCACTCTCTCTAGCAGCAAAGCTGGCCCAGGGACAACCAGAGGTCCTCTTCCCAGATCACTCCCCAGAGGCCCTCTCTAGCCCTCAGGCCTGGTGCTCAGAATCCCAGAGTCCTCGAGTCTGCCCCAGACCCTGGGCGTCAGCAGTACACGGAAAGATGGACAAGTCCTTGTTCCAACCAACCTGGGAACCTGGATTCTGGTCGTTTCCCAGCCCCCCTGGGGTGTCACTCACGCTGTCATCCACCAGGTAGGCATTGATGAAGTGGGCCAGCAGGTTACAGCCCCACAAGAAAACCACATCTCCCAGGAGGTGAGGAATTAAGCCGCTAAAAAACAAGGTGAGCAAAGATGAGCAGGGGAGGGAGGGGAACATTTCCTGGGGCTCTACACCCAGGAAGCAGGCAGGGATGGTCCAAGCTCAAAACTCCAGCATATTCAACGGCACCACCTCAGGAAGGGGCCACGTGGGCCACAGCTATCCACACCAGGAAGCCAATGTTCCTTTCTCCATGGAGGGTGTTATACGCCACATCTGACGCCACAAATTAGTTTACCGTCTCACAAGCGGTTTTCAAACCACAGAAGCCGGACCTCAAGATGTACATGTTGCTAAATCTGGGATTTTCAGATGCAGATTATGAAAGAGTGCCTACAGGTTGGTCGTTTTCTCCTGGCCTCTTTACCTAATCTCGCAAAACACTTTGCTCAATGCATCTGTTGTCTTCACCCCTGGAAAGTTCCATCTAAGACATTCCATGCAAGCTTTTGCAAGGAGGGCTGACTTTGAAAGTGATAGCCTTTACGAGAAACAGCTCTACAAACTGATGTGGAAGGCTCCCCAAGACACAGTGCTGAGGGCAAGAAGCCAGACTGAGATCAGTGGGTCCTATGTGCTATTAGTATTTTTTTTAATGTGTTTATTTGCTTGTTTAGATATGGAATGACATGGGAAGATCTCCAGGAGAAAAATGACTATGTCTTGGGAGGAGAAGCAGATTTATGATTTTTGAATTTTAAAAAAATCTTACTGTAAAATATTTGAAAACTTCAAAAGAATATATGCAACACATCTATGTTATGAGGGATAGTAATAAAATGAACCTTTGTGAATGCAATTTACAACTCTGCTGCCTCCGCCTGTGCTCTGATTGACCTCCCACCTACATACACCCTTTGGTGCTTTCCAAGTATCGTAACCCGTATGCCTGTTCCAAAATCACATAAGGAAAAAAAAGAACCCAACGAGTAAGCATGTACTGTGCGGGAATCCTATTCACCAGAACAGAACTATATAACATATGCGAAAAATGCCAGATGTGGGTGCCAGCCTGGTGGCGCAGCGGTTAAGTGCACGCGCTCCGCTTCAACGGCCTGGGGTTCAGATCCCGGTTGCGCACCGATGCACTGCTTGTCGTGGTGGCATCCCATATAAAGTAGAGGAAGATGGGCACGGATGTTAGCCCAGGGCTAATCTTCCTCAGCAAAGAGGAGGACTGGCTTCGGATGTTAGCTCAGGGCTATTCTTCCTCCCCTCCAAAAAAAAAAAAAGCCAGAGGTGGTGACATGCAGTGTTTTAAGGTCTGATATACCAGTTACATGGGCAAATGTTTATACATATATATTTATACATATATATATGAGAATATGTGTCTGTATAAATCAAGGTTGTCAACCTTTGCACTATGGACAATTAAGACCAAATAACTCTTTGTTGTGGAGGCTGCCCTCTGCATTACAGGATGTTTAGCAGCATCCCTGGCCTCTACCCACTAGATGCCAGTTGTGACAACCAAAAGATGTCTCCAGACATTGCCAATGTCCCCTGGGGGCAAAATCATCTCCTGGTGAGAAACACACACACACACACCCACGTAGTTGTTTCTTGGTGAAATGCAGGATCATAAATAAAAACACCTGGCCAGCTATCAAACCACAACGTGAGTTACTAGAGGGCCCCACATCTGGTATACTGCGTACATATCAGCATGCACGTCACTGCGTGGACCTTAAAAAGGCAAAATAAAGGACAGGCTCGTCAGGCCCAGCTTCTGGGCTCCCTTTGTGGGTTAGTCTTTTCGGCACGAGCTTTCTTTGCAGGTGAGGAAGGTGGGTGTGAGAAAACAAGGAGGGCAGGGTCTGGGGCTCTCGGGAGACCAGCCCTGCTGACACTGCTCTGCAGAAACACAGGACCAGCAGGATCAGGTTTTCTGACTTTTCAAGAGAAGCCAGAAATGTGGACTGTTGTGTAACATATCCTACATGTGAAATGTAAAGGACGAATTTGTCAGAAATGCCATGTCAAACAATCCATGGGCTGGAGTCGGCCTGTGAGCTGCCAGTGCTCCACCTGCAATCCGAGTCACAGATTTTCAGTCATTTTCCAGCAGTGAAACCAAGGACGATGGAGTGCCCTGGCTCATGAAGACCATCCCCATGTCCACCCCCAGCCCTGGAGCAAACAGATGGGGCCTAAGGGGGCCAGTCAGCCCATCTCCCCAGTGTTCTGGACAAACAGTACCATTTTTGTGTGAGCCGTGATCTGCAAAGGGCTGGGCAGCTTTGGTCCGGATGATCTGTAGCTCGCATATGCTATGGAGCTCTATGGAGCCGAAGTGCAGCTGCTCCGGCTGGGACAGAGCCCTGTGGTTAGTCTGAGGCCAGCAGCTGCGGCCTGAGAGGTTGAGAATGAGCCCGTTAGTAGAGCCATGCCTGTGGCCAGGTACGGGGAGTATAAACTCACGTACACAAAGAATCCCAGCAGCCCCTCCTCTTTGAAAATCTTCCCAATGGAGCTCAGCACACCACTGTGAAGAAGGCAAGAGAGGAATACAATGTCACGTGGTCACCTTCCAGAAGCCCACCCTGGTGTGGAGCAAAGCCCACCACCTCTGCTCAGAGCCATCCGGTCCTGGCCGAGACGGGGAGGGGAGTCTCTGTTACTAGGCAGAATAGACTGGGGAATATTTGAGAGCTCTTGTTTGGGGGTGAAGGGGCATGTACACAGTCCATGGAGACTGCGGAAACCCAGCAACCCACAGGCGCAGAACCCTAGCAGTTCTCTCCTGCCATTTTCTGTGGATCTGGAGTTTAGGAGCGAACCTTCCAGCCTGGGCTGCTGCAGAGGAAACAGGCCCTTCTCCTGCCTGGCCCTAGTGCTTATCTCTGGCTGAACAACCTTCTGGCACAGTGAGAGCAGGAGGGGTGGCGAGTGGACAGAATCACCTTCCAGAGGGCAGAGAAGGAACACAGGGCCCTATAGCAAGAGGCCCTTGAATCAGACCACCCAGATGCAGCCTGGGAAAAGGCATCTGGCCCTCCCAGCAGGGAGCTTGAGGACTAGCGCCTTGGCCACTGCAGGCTGCTAGAGACCAGGGGAGAGGCTGTGGTGTCTTTGGTATGAAATGCAAAAGAAGCTCAAAGAGCAAACTCTGTGACCTGTGGCTACCAATGCCAAGTGGCCTGTCCTGCAGGGAGGCTCTGCAAAGCCTAGGCGATGGGCAGCCTAGGAGAGAGAGACGGTGGGAGCCAAGGCCCTGGCTAGCACTGGTCCTGGAGTAGCCCAGCCCTGCCCTACCTTCTGCTCAGAACAGTGGCTCTGCCCACTGGGGTTCTGAGCCAGATCACCCCCTCCTGGTCCCGTCTACCAACCTCACATTTCAGTCTGGGAGAATGGGCCAATTTCCCATTAGTGAACCCCAAATGAGGCACACGGCAGCCGAGTTTCCTGGGGCAGTAGTCCCACAGCACAGCTGCAGAAAACACCTGAACCCAGGAAACGAGAATCTTAGAGAGGAAGGGTAACAGAGCGAATCTTCCTGCCACATGCCTCCAGGATCCGCCTCCTGTCCTGCCCTGAGCCTCAGAGGGGCAGGGAGGCCATAAGCGCCACGGGGAAGGGCAAAGTCAACACACCTATGCCCCCACAGCACCCAGCTCAGTGCCAGGCACAGCAGAGGCCAAGGGAAGTTTCTAGTAAACAACTAAGGGGACGAGCCCAAGCTCATGGGGTGGACAGCCTCTTAGCAGAGTAGGAAACGAGCTTAAGCTGGGTTCTCTGACAGCCGGAGAAATTGTTAGGGCACAACCTAGGGGGTCCAGGAGGGAACTCCAGCTCAGTCCTATGTGGCAGAATCAGCTCTGGTGTCGGAACTCCTAATCCAAGGCGACTACAATCCCATCCCCTGCCCCGCAGGGCTCATCCAGGGTGCGCCAGAAAAGAGATGGCGAACAGGAAATGCCCCTGGACGCAGACTATGGAAGCCACTACCACGTTCCTCTGAAACTAGCATAGTAGAACTGGGGCAGAAAAGGGGCAACGACTGACCCCAGCACGGCCTGTCTTGGCAGACTCTGAATGGTAACGTGGCCAATCCTGCCAGTCCTGAGAATTACCCACCTGTACTTGGCCTCCCGTCCCACAAATTGGACCATGCAGCGCATTGAGATGACTGAGGAAAAAGAAAACACACACAGGTGACATGGTGGGCCAAAGCCCATGTCACCCCAGCCACAGAGTGCCCAGTACAGAGCGGCCACTGCACAACATGGCCTGTGTCACAGCGCAGGAGGGGATGAGGGCCTCTGGGATGCCCCGTCACACCCCATGACCATGGCATCCCATTTCTTCTGCCTGGGAAGAGCCCCAGCTCCTTTTGCACAGGACCCTGGCCAATCTCTCCTCAGTGGGGTTCCAGTGGAATACCCCCACCCACTCCCACTTCCCAGCAATTCTATGGCTACCCATCTACAATCCGGGGGGTCATCCCACAGCTGCGATGCAGTCTCCAATGCAGCAGCTCACCATGCAGGGGGTGGGCCAGCATGCGGGACACACACTGCATCATCATCTCGTAGGAGGTCTGGAAGAGAGCAGAGGGTGGTGACTCGGCCTGGCCTGTCTCTGGAACTGGCACTCACGGGGATCCCGCAGCCCCACGTGGAGTCACTCTACCTCAGATGGTGCCACTTGCCCAACCCCAGTCCCCTCCACCAAGGAGTGCTGTCAGGTCTGGGGCCAGACCCCACGGCGGCTGAGAGCTTTCTGGGATTCCCTGCAGTGTCCACGCTGGGGCTCCTTCCACGTCCCACCCCACCCATGCACACACAAGGACCCAGCTCTGTGGCTCTTCAGTGACCTGCCCAACTCCAGGGGAGAAATAAACAGACTCCCCTCCGAGGGCCTCTCCATCTCCGATTCCAGACACCCACCTCCTTCACCACTTTCTTCAGAGAAGTCTTCATGTCATCCTTGTTGGACACCTGCTCAATCTCATCCGGAGGGAAAACCTGAGCCACAAAAAACAAGGAGGGCCAAAAGCCAAGCACAGCTATGCCTCTTAAATGTAGAGACGGCAGGGCCGGCTCCCGCTGTTTTCTCTGCAGCTCCATCAGCTGGGCCCGTCTCAGGTAACCCCAGGGCTGGATCTCGGTGGAAAAAAGCCCTGTCTGGTGTCACAGTTGTGGGAAAGCAGGAGGACTGTGGGGCAGCAACCCTCCCCATCAAGGGGACTCAGCGATGGACCACCAGGGTTTGGAGCCTGGCTTTGGTGCTGAGGTGGAACCGTGACCAGACTGGGAATGGAAAAGCAGGACCAGTGCACACGGCTGCCTCTGGGGGTGGAAGGCAGCTTGGGGGAACCTCAGGCAGCCGCTCCTGGTTTCGCCCCAGGCTCACCTTCTTCATGCTGCCCCGAGTCACGGTGGAGAGGGCGTTGGACATCAGCCGGGGGCTCAGGCCTCGGAAGAGCCCTATCTTCCCATCCACTTGCACGATGTACTTGGCTGTAAGAGAGCAGAGGCGTAGCGTCACGCCCAGCCCAGACGCACCCACTCCTGGGTCACATTCACACCCAGACCAGATGCAGCCTGTCCCTCAACACAGACAGTCCTTGACTTACAAGGGTTCGACTTAGGATTTTTTGACTTTATGATGATGTGAAAGCAACATGCATTCAGTAGAAACTGTACTTCAAATTTTAATCTTTTCATGCTAGCGATATGCGATACGATACTCTTGTGATGCTGGGTAGCGGCAGCGAGCCGCAGCTCCCAGTCGGTCACGTGGTCACGAGGGTGAACAACTGGTACACTTACAACCATTCTGCACCCAGACAACGATTCTCGTTTTCACTTTCAGTACAGCACTCAAAAAACTACATGAGATATTTAACACTTTATTATAAAATAGGCCTTGTGTTAGATGATTTTGCCCAATCGTAGGCTAATGTAAGTGTTCTGAGCACGTTTCAGGTAGACAAAGCTAAGCTATGATGTTTGGTAGGCTAGGCACATTTTCGACTCATTTTTTCAACTTATGAGGGTTTAGTGGGACGTAACCCCAGTGTAAGTCGAGGAAGGTCTGTACGTGCTGACTTCAGTCACAGAAGGGAGCATCCACCCAGGACCCCAGAAGCAATCAGGCCCCCTCCCAAAACGTCTTTTCTAGCCCCTGTGTTTTATTGGTAAAACCTTCAAAACATATTTTTGACAAACAAGTTCATATGTTTCCTTTTTTTCTTCAGCTTTGAAAAACCTACTTGGCAAAATAAACTAGTTTTTCAACTCAGCAACTTAAGTGCTGCAACCCAGGAACCAACGGTGTCACTTATAAAAAATGTTTTTCTCGGGGAAAAGAAAAATAGCAAAAAGACAGAGTGCCCATGGCAATGACGAAGTCTCTAACCTAAGGGAGGAAAAACGGAAAAGGAAGGGCTCCCAGGAGAGAGACGCAAGGGTGTCCCCTGAGCACGCCAGGAAGAGGGCCAGCCTCACCCTCTTACTGTGCTGTGCCCAGGGCACCACCTGGCACCTGCTGGCATTCATTAATCACAGGGAGGGGAAACACCGGTGGAGAAGTAACTAAAACGGAAGCACCAATGAACTATTCTATAGAAAAAACTTAAGCAGACAGGGAAGCTAGACCCCACCTGTGTGAGTCAGTGTTTGTTCATTAGGGTCTCTAAGAGGATACTTTATTTAATAATGTTTTATTGTTTTATTTAATATCAACTTTTTAATCGTGTTCAAACAGGTGATGTATTTTTATAAACTTGCATACCTGGAAGCTAGCAGAACATTCTCTTGGACAATGTGCTCCCTTTTCAGACCCATGACTTGAGCTCTCTAGTACCGCACAGTGGCAGGAACCAGCAAATGTCCCTTTTCCTCTTTTGCAACATGTCTGCCAACCCAGCAATTCAACGTCACTGCTAGCACGGGCCCTTGCTGGGCCCCAGAGCACCTGTTACCTGCATACCTGGCTTCCTGAGGTGGGGGTGGGGCTGGAAGGAGAGGAGTAGGCGGGGAGAGGACGCTGGGTGACGTGGCGAGGCGCCCTGCTTCACAGAGTGAACAGGCAGAAGGAAGGTTTATTTTGGGGGAGGGGTGCTCCAGTCAGCAAAAGGGAGCGCTCGCAGGATAAAGCCGGAGTGTGACTTCCAGTGAGACACTTATCCTCTTTCTACCCGATCTGCCCACCAGTAAATACGGAGTAAGGACTCCTACTTCTCGTCATCTCAGAGCTGAATTATGAACAAGTGAGAGGAGAGAGAGGTGTGCAGCAATGCCTACAGAGGCCTTCGTGGGCCCAAAGGGCTCCAAGGCTGGCCAGGACTCCATCATTCCACAGTTTCTCTGTGGTCCCTGGAAAACTCTCCAGGAAATTCCTTCCATTACGCCCAAGACTGTCACAACAGCTGGGGCACTTTTCACCATGACATGGGGAAGAGAAGATGCTGCCCAGAGAGTATCTAGACAGCCAGACAGCTGAGCTGAGCCCCCTCTCCAACTCGAGAGCAGGTATAGTGTCTGGAAATGCCCAACGGGCATCTGCTTACAATATGTGGACTGAAACAACATTTATATAAAAAGGGGTGTGGGGGGGAGCACCTCAGAACTCTGCTCATCTCTGCAAGAGGTAATGAGAGTCAAGACCTCTCTACCCTGAGTCCTTTCGGGAATGACTGTGTGACACGAATAGAGATGGTCTGGGTCCTACCCTCGAGTCTCACATGGCTGGAGCACGCGTAAGCATATACAGAGAAACCACAGTGGGGGGCGCTGGCAGCCCACTGCCCCGGCTTCCCACAAATTCAGGGTTAACTTTGTACACCAGCTTCACTGTACTATGGTGGGGGTGCCTTCCTAATTCTGTGATTTCCCCCTCCCCTACACTGACAACTTTTAAATAAAAGCAAATATGAACAGATTTCCCCATAAAATGACGTGTTCTGCCTGGCCCTCACCTGTACTCAACAACACAGTGGCGAAACTGGAAGAGAAACACGACGTCAGATTCTGCCAACAGTGTGTGAAGTGAAAAAAAGGTGACGGGAGGCAAAGCCCCAAGTTATTCAGCAGAAAGAAAGATTTCCAGAGAACATTCTGGACTGACCAAACAGGTAAGAAGAGCAGAGGTGGAGGAAGCATGAGAGGATCAGCCTGGCTGTGAACATAAAGAAGTCTAGTGAGGGTGGGGACTGGGAGAGGGACAGAGATGGAGGATCTGAGATGGCCTTGGCCAGCTGGCACCTGTGGGCCAGGGGATGAGCAGCAGAGGCAGCCAGGTGGGCTTCACCGGCATCGCGCAAGCTCCACTGTGGCGGGCTTCCTGGTGGAGACACCTCCCGGCAGGCAGAGGGCGGGGAAGGGGGTGTCTGTGTGAAGGGCCTGAGCACAAAGAAGCTGATGTTGCTTTGCAGACAAGGAATGTGGGGCCAGAGCAGCTAAGTGGCCTGCCCGAGCCCGTGCAGCTGGTCAGGGCACTTCAGAGGCAAAACCTCAACTCACCGCACACTGGTCTACACCCAGTGGACAGCGACGCCAGAGTGAGCAGGCACCACTGCCCGGGGAATGCAGGGGAAAGAGGACGAAGGAAAAGAACCCAGGAGGCCCCAACAGGCCTCCTGCTGGAGTAGCAGGAAAGCAGAAAAGCTGCTAACAGGGCAGGACTGCTCAGAAGGCAAAAGGAAAGCCACCCCACCCTCGCTTCCAGGCATACCCTGGGGCGGCAGGGATGACAGGGGCCAGCATCTTGGACTGCCCTCTCTCGGGCACCCGTCTGCCCCTCCTGCTGCCTGGGCTGACAGCTGGCAGCTGCAGGCAGAGGAGCTGGACCAAAGCTGTATCGTTCACCTGCTCCCGCCCCGAAACCCTGCTGCCTCTGGCCACACTCTTTGATCCCCTCCTCCGTGCCAGCTCCGACTCTGGGTGCCATGCTGCCCAGCGTGTTCCCCAAGGCCAGCTGGGCCTGCCCCATTTGACGCTTCTTTTTGGTCCGTGTGGGCCTTCCTGTCTGGGAAGCACACTCACCGTAGGTGAAGAAGCTTGGCAGATAGAGGACCTTCCTCCCCAGCACATTGGTCCCAATGGTGGGAGGCATCGGCTCATGACCCACCTTCAGAATCAACAAATACAAAAGGAAGGTCAGATTCTACTGTTGATTCAGTCTCACCGCTTCTCATCTTTCCCAGGGCTCTGACTCTCCTCCCACAAATTCTAATGCTGCTCCTGTTGATGTTTTCCCATCAAAACATAGCAGAAATTTCATTGGTGTCTATAACCCTCAGCATGGTATAAATGAACAGAAATGTCTAGTCCCAGATACCACCTCTACCACTCCAAGTCACCCCATCCCCCAACATTCTTACCTTCAAATTCCAGATATTTCCAGTGTAGAAACCCCCATTTTTATGTACTTCGAACCCCACACTCATCTCAGAATAAATCTCAGTTAATGCTCATCTCCAGGTTAACAACTTCAGTCCAGTCTCAATCCCAAATGTGGCAACACCAAAACACATCACACCTGAACCTCTGTCCCAAACTTCAGACAGCCCAGCTCCAAGTAACCCACTCCAAACTTCACCCCACCCTCCAATTTCTTACCGCACCCACTGCAGACACCCACAAATCTGTCCCTCTCGCTCCCAGGCACAGCAAACCATGAGCTCGAATCCCAGATGCTGCTCAAACAATTCCTCAACTGTGTTCTAATCTCCATCAGCCCATATCCCTGTGACAGAATGAGCCCCTCATTTCTGTAGGGCTATCATAATTCTTGCTGTATAGATGCTGGTTATAATTAGGGAATCTGTTAAACTCATGGGTGGGTGAAGGACAAGCCTCTCATACCCCTGTGGGGAGGTGGGGTCTCTCCTAAGGGGTGAGGCCATGTTACGCTGCCAATTAAGGAGGAGATAGACTCTCTGCTGCCAGGCAGGAGGCAAGGTGTCTGGGAGACCAGCACCTAAGCGGGGTACGAGAAGGCCCCTTCTTTGGCAGGGGGCCAGGACACCAGTCCCATTCCTCAAAGCAGGCCAGCCGAGCCCATGGACCAGAGCAGCTCCTCTTGGATGTGGAAGGGAGCAGAAATGGCAGGGTTGGGAAGCTCTGCCTTAAAAACAGGACTACGTATGCTTCTGGCATTTTCCTGGCTCAATTTCCTTTCTTCTTCGCCTTAGTCAAGTGTTTTTGCAAGTTCAGGCTGTCCCTTGTGGATGTGATTCTGAGCTACATGACAGATTACTGATTGTAAATTAAGAAACCCTCTCTGTGAAAGGGACCTTCCTGGGAAGCTGGAGGAAAGGGATGAACCAGTTGACCCATGCAATTAGCCCTCCCCTTCCAGAACGTCCCCCTCTGGATTAAAAGCTAGAAGGTTTGGAGTTAAGTTTTGTTTTGATTTTGTTCTCTTACACAGGCACTATTCCCTTTATAACCTGAACTCCAAGTCTGACCTACTGCTCTTCTGCTGTCTTACCCAGTCCACTCAACAAGTTTGGGAGTCCCACTGACGCCAATTCCCCCCTTAAATCTGCTGTGTCCCTTCACCCAGTATCTCCACAGCTCCCAAACCCTTCGAGTCTATTGTCTCAACATCCACCCGGGGTTATCAAAGGCACACTGGCTGTATCTCACCCCTGTTCCCCTCACCCTCAAACTGTCAGTACTCGTTCCCAAGTCATACTCACCCAATTTCATCCCAAATGTTACCCCAGTGCTAACCACACCCAAAGCTAGCAGAGCCAGTCCCGCACCCTCAAACCTCTAGCTCCTGAAACCTAACACCCACAAGCCCTGATCTGAGGCACTGCATTCTTATTCACTTAATCTAGGCAACCCCCAAATCTGCCACTCCAATCCTGCTACCCCTCCCCAAATTGGGATCTGCATTTTTGCAAAATGTTACTCTGATTCCCAAGCTATACCCATTAAGATTTCACCCTCAAATATGTTACACTCAGCACCAGCTGGGTTCAAATCACATAGGCCACTTCTGTCCCCCAGCTGGGCTCACCTATCTTTAACCCAACCACCATCTAGTTCTTCTCACCCTTTAGATTCCCTCATTCCCCAATTCTCCATTCTTCCTCATTCCCAATGCTCTCTCATGCCTCAATACCCTTTCTTTTTTTTTTTTTTTTGGTGGGAATATCAGCCCTGAGCTAACATCCATGCCAATCCTCCTCTTTTTGCTGAGGAAGACTGGCCCTGGGCTAACATCTGTGCCCATCTTCCTCCACTTTATATGGGATGCCGCCACAGCATGGCCTGACAAGCGGTGCATCGGTGCGCGCCCGGGACCCGAACTCGGGCCGCCAGCAGTGGAGTACGCGCACTTAACCGCTAGCCACGGGCCACGGGGCCGGCCCCTCAATGCCCTTTCCAAGTCACCTTTATTTCAATTTTCTTTCCAAACTTGTAAACCAAATCCACCATGGTCCAAATGATGAAGCTACTTCCCGTTTCCTTCACATGCAGCCCCGAATTCCCTATACTCCAGCATCCTCCACTCCACAGCCCCTCCTATCGGCCACCCTAAAGTCCCAGCCCTCATCTACTCTCACTCCATCAGCCAAAAAACTCAGGTCCTAGTATCCCTACTTCTCATATTGGGTACCACCAGTTCCAAAGCCCCAATTTCTTGCCCAAATCTGTAATCTCTACTGCTGTAAATACAATCCTAATTCTGTAAGTAAAGCAGCTCTCACTCCCAAATCACAGCCAAAAGCCAGTCTCCACCTTCCCTAATCAGCCATTTCCAAATCTCGGTCACCATTAGATACCAGTCAGGCACCCTGATGTCCCTGACTGAATCTCCTCATTCCTTCTCATATTCCTGGTCACACACACAAATCTACTGTCCCATTCCTCAGATCCCAGATTTCAATCACTCTCATTTAAGTCCCTCTCATTCCAGTTGCATCTCCCACTCTCTCAGTCCAATTATAAAGACAGTAAATCTGACACCCATTAGCCTCAACTCAAATCAAATCTCAAACCTTGGTTGAGGTTTCCATCTCAATTTTTACCCCTACCCCCTACTCTTCCTAACTGGAAAATTCTAGGCTAAATCTTCAGATATCAGTCCAGGCTGAACCAACCCCATCTAAACAGGGCCCATCTCAGTCACACCCACCTAATTCTGCCAGATGCAGTCCCTCCATCATGCATCCCTTCCAGTTCAATCTCTCCTTTTCTCAAGCAGCGCACTTCATCTGTAAGGCACTGCTGGTCACCATGAAATATGCATCCTTTGATTCCGGAGATATTCCTACCTTGGTTCCAGTTTCTGCCAGCCCCTGCCTATCCTGTCACCTTGTGTTCCAACCGCCCCTCTGCCCAATTCCTATACTCCCATATCCCTTCAGCCCAACCCTCCAGATACAAGGACTGCGATGATTCCCATCTCCCGACCCCAACTGTCACTTCTATTTTCTCCTCCAAATGCGTCATCCCTTTCCCCCTAAAAGCTCTTCCTTGCTCCCCTCTCAAGACAAATCGCCACCACTCCCCTCCCCCATTGCGTCGCCCTATCTGTTCCCCTCCCCCCAAACGCGTCACACTATCCCCTCCTCCCACCAAATCTGTCGTCGCCATCAAATCCAGAGCCCCCATCTCCTGGAAACCGACAGCTCTCCACTGTTAAATCCTTTGCTTTCGCCTTTTCTCACCAAATTCCATCACCATTAAACCCAATGCCCCCCATCCCGTCCCCCCTCCCTGGGAGTCTGATGCCCTTTCTTCTCTCCTAGATTTTTGGCCCTAGCCCCCAGTCTTCTGTCCCCCAAAACCGCTTTAAATCCACCTCTATCAAACCCAGAGCTTTTGCTCTCCTTTACCCTAAATACGTGCTCCTCATCTTCTAAATACTTGGCCTTGGCCCGCAAACCTCCTCGCCACCCATTCACCCAAACTTCTCGCCTCTCCTCCAATTCTGTTGCTTCTTCCCTCACCCCAAAATACTGCTCCTTCCTTCCTATTCCAAGTCCATCGCCTCCATTCTTTCATGCCCAACCCTGTCTCTGCATCCCATTGCCCCCTCTCCTGCACCCCCAAAATCCCTTGTTCATTCCACCTTCTCCAAATCTGTCGCTCCAACCCCTCGCCCCCTCTCCTGTACCCCCAAACCCATCCTCCCTGCATCCCCAAACCCCTCACCGCTTCCCTCTCTCCCACCCCTTCAGCCCACCAGACCTGCCGTTCCTGCCCCTCTCCCCAAATTCGTCGCCATCAACTCCCCCGCCCCCATCCTGCTCCAGATCCCGGCCTGTCACCCTCACATCAGCCCCCACCTCCCTAGGACGCCCCTGGCCCCCCACCTGGATGAGCAGCTTCACGTAGAGAAGCGGGTGGCTGAGCGCCGTCACGCCCGCTCCCAGCGCCACGAAAAGAGCCTCGGTGGTCGGGGCGTTGTCCCCGGAGCCCAGGCCCCCGGACGCGGCGTCCATCCTGCGGGCCGAGGGCTGCGCCGCAGGCCGAGGGTGGCGCGGATGTACGCGGTGCGCGGGCGGCGGATCGCGAGCCCGGGCCTCGACCCCCGCCGCCGCTCCGCCGCGAGCTCCCGCTCCTGCTCCGGCTCCCGCCATCCCCGCGGCCCCGCCGCGAGCCCACGGCGCCACTTCCGGGTCCAAAGCCCCCATGGCGCCGGGCGGCGAGGTCACTCCCCGTCACGTGACGGGCTGGCGCCCCGCCCTCGTGGCGTCAGGGGGCGGAGCCGGGCCGCACCACTCGCGGCTGCGGGGGAGCGCGGGAGTGTGGAGCGGCGGGTGGTACGCGCCGGATGGGGCCCGCTGGCCCGGCTGGGGCCTGGCCCAAGGCTGGGATGCAGGCCGCGGGTCAGTGGTCGCAAGCGGCCCGGGCCGCGGACTCGGGGGGTGTGAAGGCCGCCGCAGGCCCGGGCGCTCCCCCGGGAGCCGCAAAGAGCGACGGGGGCGGGGCTCGGCGCCTCTGGAAGCCAGACGCCCCCAATATGGTCTTCGGCGCTTCCAAGCGCACTCCGCGGCTTCGGGAATTTTTTCCGCAGTTCTGGGCCCGCCCCTTTGCGGCCCAGATCCCGGGCCCTGCAGGCTGCAGGCCGGGCCCATCTGCCGTGCCCAGCCTCCCTGTCTTACCCCTCTGCACTCCTCACCAGACCATATGCAGTCGCCCCTCGGCGATCGTAGTCCCTCCCCTGCAGTTGAGCCCTCGCGAACCTCCCTTAGAGCCCACGGTTAGAGTGTGTTGTGCCCTAAACTCCTTGCGTTATCTCTCTCACTAGATCGCGAAGGTTTAATCAGTCAGTCGATGTGAGCATACGCAGGCAATGTGCTAGGCGCCGATAATTTTCAGTTAATAAAAATGAGTAATAATAACTGGCCCTTAAATCGCACTCACTAGGTGCCAGACACTTTCTAAAGTGCTTTGCAACGTGTTAACTCAAGTATGATCTTCACAACGACTCTGCGAGCAAAGTATTTACTATGCAAGTGCCCTGTTCCTGTTTGTAAACGTGCCCACCCCTGCAACAACACCTAGAATGCCCGCTAGTTGTGGAGGTGCGAGCATTCTAGAGTCTGCAGGGACACAGCAATGGGGGACCTGGTCCCTTTGCCTGTACTTATCCTGTGTTCATTGTGAGAAAGTGCTCTAGAATAGACATCTGCCTTCTGAGCACTTAGTCCGGGTTTCCTGCAGTCTGCCCTTCCTGACTCCCTTCCTGTCTTGTCTCCTGAAAAGCCACCTCCCCCCTCGCCACTCCTGACCACAAATACTCCATAAACTTTCCACATCCAAATCCTGCCGGTCTCCCTCCCTCCCTCCCTTTCTCTCTCCCCATTGCTGGCCTCCCTAACCCAGGTTCTGGTCTGAATCAGGCAGAGCCTCCTAGTCCTTTCAAGTTACTGGGTTTTCTCCTTCAAACACAACTTTTATCAAACTTACCTCCCACCCCCAAGAGCACTTTAAATGACTTCCTTTTGCCTGGATTCTGATTTAGCTTTCTCAACAGGGTCCTTCAAGTCAAGTTCATCCGCAGCCTCATCTAATATTACAGCCCCACTTCTAACTCCACACACAGGAGAAGTCAGGTTTCCAGCTTGGCGCATGTGGGTTTACCTCACTTTCTTCTGAGACTTCCTCACACAAACCTTCCCCTCCTGTGGGCTTTTCTTCCTCTTTTTCCTCCACCTGGCTGTTTTTCCTTCTGAACCTGACTGCGTGTTCACCATTAGGCCTTTGACTCTGCCTTCCATGGTCCCCTACCTTTTCGTGTGTATTTGGTCCTTTCTGACTGTGGTTTTCTGTAAGGCAGCTACATTGTGTTGTCTTGTGTTATTTTGTATCTTCCACAGCACCAAATATGACTTCCCCATATACATATAGTAGATGTTCACTACATAGTTTTAAAGTGATTGAACAATTTCCCTAAGCAAGGAAATGAAAGTAAATATGGGTCCGTTAAAGCAGTTAGACCCCTAGGGAACTGAGCAGAAGCAAACGTAAAACTGCCCTCTAGCTATATTTCCACACGCCAGGGCTCACAGGGACACCAAGAGGAAGAAAAAGTATCTTCACAATAAAAAAATCACAAACCACTCAAAAACACATTCCATCCTGAGAGTGAAGGGGCAAAACAGGAGGATTAATACTCCGGGGAACTTGATGTGATAGGGGACTCTGAATGAAACTTTAAAGGGGAAAATGTGGTTTTCAAATGAAGCCAAAGATAAAGAATAGACAGTACTAGAAAAAAGAAAAGGACATTGTGAAAAAAGAACAGGTACACTTGAAAAGGAATCAAACAGATCATTTAGAAATGAAAAGCATACTCACTGAAATGATTGAATGAAAGAAAATCTTGCTCAGCATTCACTTGGCTAAGCAACCTAGCAATCTATCCTCGGAACTATAGAGCAGTGAGCTCTGGGCTGGTTAGTGCCCCCCGTGACCCCATTACCCTCTGCAATGACCACCCACAGCACCCACCACACTGCACTTTCTTGTCAGTCTCCCTCATTCGACTGTAAGTTCCTTGAGGGCAGGGACTGTCCGATTCATGGCTGGCACAGTGCCTGGCACAGGGTAGGAACCCACTAAATATTTTCTAGAAAATGAATGAATAAGCAAAAATACTTTACAAAATTGTACAAAGTTGTTTATGGTAGCATCATTTACAGGATGAAAACATTAGGAAGACCCATATGCCCCAAAAGGACCATCAAACAAACAGCAGAAAATTGACAAGAGATAAGACTATTATAGACCTTGAGAATTGCCAAGTATGTAGACCACCAGTCCCTGGAATCCCGTGGGGAGCTAATGTTATAATGAAAAGAAAATACAAAATAGTAAGTACCCACAATTGCTACTAAGTTGACATCACACTAACCAGGTCAGGAGTGAACTTGAGGTGATGCCAAGGTCAGCATGAGAGTTCAGGCCTCACCTGGGGAGGGACAAGGCGTGCCAGGTGTCGGGAGAATTTATGCTGGTGTAAAGAAGATGGGCCTGTCTGAATGTAGGCTCCCTGTTTACTAGTTCTGGGTGAGAATGTTCTGGCTGCTGCCTCTGTTTACCTGTTTGCCTGGGGCCGGGGGAAGAGCACTGGCCTTCCTTCCGTCCTGGGTCCTTGGGGTCCCATATCCAGACATCAACCCCACCCAGAAGCCAAGCTATAAAAGGAGCCAACTTTAGGTTCTGACACCACCGCCTCACCTCCCCCCACCTTCCCCAAAACACATGGGATTCTATTGACCATTATTTTTTATTTTTTATTTTTTGGTGAAGAAGATTAGCCCTGAGCTAACATCTGTGCCAATCTTCCTCTATTTTGTACGTGGAACGCCGCCACAGCGTGGCTTGTTGAGCAGTGTGTAGGTCCGCGCCTGGAATCCGGGCCTGTGAACTCCAGGCTGCCAAAGCGGAGTGCGTAAACTTAACCACTACGCCACCAGGCTGGCCCCTCTATTGAGCATTTTTAAGAGCTAAATTCAACCAACTGGCCTATATCCTGGAACTCCATTGCTAGGTGAAGTGAGGCATACCTGCACAAGCACCCAGGTCCTGCCGGACACTGTTGCTACCAGCTTTACAAGTATTAACTCCATTTATTATTACAATATAAGGCTGGGGCTATGATCCTCACACTACAGGTGAAGAAACAGAGACCCAGAGAAGTTAAGTAACTTGCCCAGGGTCACACAGCTAATACAGTCACATGTCAACTTAAATACTGCATGTGTCAACTTAAAAAATCACGTGCAGAACTACATTGCAGCAGTTATTCCAAATGTGTGTTTTAAGTTAAAGCACTCATTAAAAAGAAATTAATACCTAAGGCCTTTAAATAAAATTCTGCTACCAACTTTATAAATCTGAAATTTTAAGAACTACTATTTAGAAAATCTGGTTTACTTCACAGTACCTTTTGCAGAAGAGACGAAGAGACTGAGTATAAGCTATATATATAGTGAACTGCATTGTGCCCTTGTGGCCAGAAAATTGCATTTTTTTTCTGAAAGGAAGGCAGTCTTTGTTTTTTAGGACTTCCAAAGCTTGATTTTATAGTAACTACAAATATCACTACTTTTGGAAGTTGTAGAAAAATACTTAGAAAAATACTAATTTCAAATATTAGTCACACTGTTGAAATACTCATACAATATTAATAATTTCTTATACAGGAAGAGGCAGAACCAGGCTTCAGATCAGATCTGCCTGAGTCTGACACCCCACACTCTTAAATGGAGGTTAAAGACAGAAAATGGACAGTTGTCCAAAGCAATGACCCTGGCTGTCCAGGGGCTGCTGCCGGGCAGGTAGGGCACTTCAAGGGTGTTGCTGGCACAAAGACTTCTGGACCCATGGTCTGTAAACAGAACAAGATTTCAGCAGCCACGACACCCACCCTGGTGGCCCACATCTGCTAATGTGGGCACCACACACATGTGAGCCGGAGGGGCAGCCTGATGCCAGCCTCATGCCGGTCTTCCTCCTCCATTTCTTCATCCCTCTTGTGGAGACAGCCCATCCCTAAAGAGTCATCACTCTCCCTGTGAGATGACACTCTGCAGGCCACCTCAGACCTTGGGAGCTCCGCAGTTGCTGACTTCTCTAGAACCAGCCTACCTGGTGAAGGAAACGTGCGATCTGGAGTCAAAGGGGTCTGGCTCTGAATCCTGGCATTGCTGCTCCCAGCTGTGTGGCCCTGAGAGCCTTTCCGAGCCTTGGTTCCCCCAGGTGTACAATAAGAACTGGGGGTAAGGAATGGGATAGAGTGGCAGAGCCACCACTCAATAGGAGCTGGCTGTCATCAATGTGAAAATACCCAGGGGAAAGCTTCGTCTTTGATTTGGGAATTTCCTCCATGGATTGCTTTGAAGAGTTTCCCAGCCTCCCGTCACTCCCTTCTTTGTGGGTAGTTCTTCATATGTACAATCTAACCCGTTTCTGCACAAAGCAGGTCGGTTACCTTGCTGGCGTGGGTCTGCTTCCACTCAAGAAGTAAGAAGGGCTTCTCATTAGCTGGTGACAGCCCAGCGATTCCTGCCCAAGGTGTCTCAGCCACTCAATTCAGGAAACTCTTCTTGTCCTAATTATGCTAAAAGAAGGTTCGTTGTAACTATGATCATCTCAGGAATTCTGGAATATCGTGCAGGTCACCAGAAATGTGTTGACACGAGGAATCACTAAGCCTTCTGAGAGAAACATGGAAGACAATTTTGGGACTAATAGGCTGTGAGACCTTGGGATGAGACTTACAAGAGTGCAGAAAGGAATGGGGCCTCTACACTCTGGGGAGATGTGGCGTGTCACAGGGAGCACAGTACTCACCCTGGTGTCAGAAAGGATCAAATGCCCAGTTTGCGTTCTGCTCTGTCACGCTCCTCTTGGTGGAGAAAGGTGAGCCCATCTGAATCTCTTGTGCCCCATGTCTATTTGTCCTAAGAGGTGGAAAGAAGTTTTCTTCTCCTGCAGCAATCAGTCAAAATGAAACATTAATGGTCCCTTGACCAGAGTTTGGGTGAGCTTAGGGACTAAGACAACATCATTCAGTGGGATACTATTCAGCACTGAAAAGGAATGAATTATTGATGTGGGCAATGACATGGATGAGTCTCAAAAACATTATTCTGAGTGAAATAATCTAGACACAACAGAACACCTGCTGTAGGGTTCCATTTATATAAAGTTCTAAAACAGGCAAAATTAATCTGTGGGGGTAAGAATCAGAACAGTGGTTGTCCATGGTGGAGGAACAACTGGAAAGAGGCGTGAGGAACCTTCTGCGGGATGAAACCATTCTTCCTCTTGATCGGGGTGGTGGTTCCATGAGTGGGCACACAAGTAAAAGCTCACGAAACTATACTCTTAAAATCTCGGCATTTTATTGTATGACTATTATTCCTTAATTAACGAAAAAATATTTCAGGACTCATTCTTGTTTTTTCTTAGTGTTTTTTCTTAGCTAGGGGTTTTAAAGGGAAGGTGCTGTCAAAGTGTCTACTGCACACATTCATGTGAATTCTTATGTAACTAGAAAAACAAAACTGCTCCCCATTCCGCTGCTTCCGTGCCAGCCCTGAGCAGAGTCTGAATCCTCACGTGCAGTCGTGTGCTGGTGCGTGTTTAATAACCGGCTCTCTAGGAAAAGAAAAGTTCTCGTTCGCAGCGCTTGCTGATTCCTGTGGAGTAAGTACGCTCCCCAGGGCTGATCTCAGGCTGCTGATGTGATGTCACTCAGCGTGGACTTGGGAAGAGAGGGGCACAGTTGACTGTCACGAGCAGTGGGAGCCAGCTTCAGCACCCCACCGCAACAGCCTTCATTTCACAGCTTCAGGGGAGTCTTGGCAGAGCCCAGGGCGCGGCCGGTGAGCGGTGGGCGGCTCTGGACCCGGCAGCTGTTTCCTATTAGCGAGTGTGAAGGAGGGCGGGAAGGAACGGACACTGCCCTAAAGCGGTCGTGGGAGATACCAACCCATCGTAAGACGGCTCGGCCTGGCAAGAGAAAGAGACGGCAGTTTGGCAGCTGTAAAACTGGGGTTAGCAACCCGTTGGCAGCATCAGAATTTTTATGTGAAAATATGGGTTATTTCATTAAAAATTCCTGAATTCTAATTTCTCTTGGGGAGAACAAAGAAGAAAATCTGGCACCACAGGGCGTGCATTCCCTCTGGACAAGAACAGGTCATAACGGAGGAAGAGCTGCCCCCGTGAGGAGGGCGTGGATTCACCCATCTCCACATCGCAACAACACACCTGCTGCAGCCTGTTGTGTTGCCTGTGTGGTTCTAGTTGGCATTGGAGTTTGTCAGTCTCGGTGTAGACTGTGCCAACTCTGAGAATTCGTTGGTTTGCAGTAGAACAGTGTGTGTGTGTGTGTGTGTGTGTGTGTGCGTATGTGAGTGAACGGTTATCTGCTGGGTGAACTGAAGACCCTCCACGCACACCCACAATTCCTCCAGCTGGAGGAACCAGACTTGGTGTCTTAAGGTACCCATGCTCACTCTGGGTGCTCTTGGGACACCAAGGGACAACAGAACCTGACCAGGGCCTTGCCGAACCCCTCATTCCCAATCCTGGCTGAACATTGGAATCACTAAAGGAGTTAAAAAAAAAAAAAACCCCAGGCCTCACCTCAGACAGTTGACTAATAATCTCTGGGGATGGATTCTGGAAATCAAAATATTTTAGAGAAGCTCTACAGATGGTGACTCCAATGTGCACATTTTTTCTTTTAAAGGAAAGTACCACCTAAGGTGCTTTTCCCTTGGACTGAGGGAACAGTCACGTGTGGCATCCAGGTTAAGTTCTCTTTTCTCCCCAGGGCTGCAGTTCCATTCCTGCCCCTAATAAAGGGGCAGGACAGTAAGGGAGGTGTGGCTTGCTCACCCCACCTCTGCTGGGGGCCAGGTGGAAGCAGCATCTTGTCAGGAGACTGAGGCCGGGGTTCTAGCAGGGACCAGAGGCAGAATGAACTTCTGCTCGCAGTGAAGCTGGGCGCCTGGGAGTTTCTGTCCTGTGAAAGCTTGGGAATGACAGAAAGTAAAAATTCCCCTGATGCCTTCAGCCAGTATTTATTGAGCACCTACTCTATGCCAAGCACTGTTGTAGATGCTGGGGATTTATAGACGACAATGCCTGCCTCCATAGCACTGACTTTCTAATGAGGGAGACAGACAATACATATAATTAAAAAAGCAGTATATCAGAAAGTGGTGAGAAAAATAAAGCAAGGGAGGGGGACTAGGAATGCATGGTAGCATTGCAATTTGGGTAGTACGTGGGGGTGAGGAAAGGCCTTGGTGAGAAAGTGACATTTAACAAAGATTTGAAGGAGGTGAGAGGTGAGCCATGCAGATATATGGCGGAAGAGAATTCTAGATGGGAGGAATAGCAAGTGCAAAGGCCCTGAGGTGGGAGTTTGTCTGGCAGGTTGGAGAGCAGAGAGGAGGTCAGAGGCCCAGAGCAGAGTGAGAGTGGTGGAAATGAGGTCAGGGAGTTGGGTCTTGTAGGCCCTTGGCTATGGACTTGGCTATGACATGGTGAGACATAAACTAGAAAGATCCCTAATGTAGACCAGAGGAAGGTGGCCCTCGAACAGAGTGGGGAAACTGAGGCTAAAGTAGTGGACATGCGGCCAGCTTCTTTCTGATTTGCCCTGCAGGGCACTGTGGTGGGAGAGGGTGGTGGCTCACTCACATTGGGGCACTGAGCTCCAAGATGGGTGGAAAACTGAAGGATGTGTACAAGCCCCACGGGGGTGGGTGCTGGGCGACAAGCGGGGACAAGGCTGGGGCTTGATGGAACCAGTAAGGTGGAGAATGAGGTTGAGGGAGACCCAAGCCAAGCTCAGAGAGGGCAGAGGGCAGAGGGAAGAGAGCTCTGCACTCTCCCACAGCTCCTGCCTACACACTCAGAACATCCTGCTCCCGACTCAGGAAGGGCGTGTGGAGGGACTCCGTGCAGGCACTGTGCTGACGTCTGGGGACACAGAGACAAATAAGCCAAGGTCCTGCCCCCTCGGGGTCTTGTAAGGACTAAGGCCCCAGGTGAGATTCAAGAGTGTCATTTGTCATGTTTTCCCAAGTTCCTAGCCCAGGGGCTATGTGTTGAAAGGAAAGGAGAAAGCTGGTGGGAAGAAAGGAAGGAACCGGGCAGCTCTCCGATGGGAGAAATGGATTTTAGTGGCGAGTTACATCACAACTCTCCAGAGCTACGTGCAAGAGGAGCTTAGTAACAGAGAAGGCGCGTGAGTGGTGGAATGGCAGGCAGAGAGTAACCCCTGCGATTGTGTGGGAAGAGAGGGAGAAGAGCTCAGGCTGGGAAGTGGGTCGTGGGAGAAAGTCGCTGGTGTGAGGGCAGCTGGCTGTGCAGGAACAGTTTGTTCTCTTTCTCTGCTTGGAAACCTGTCGATTCTCTCCAAGCTGCTCATGTTTCTCGGTGAGCTGCTGTGGAGGCCCCAGCAGTCCTCCAGAAAGGCCCACAGCACTTGGAGATAAAAGGAGTGACGTGGGGTGTGAGGCCTCACATGCTGGCCGCGAGCTCGCATGCTGGGCGCCTTCCCTTCTCAGGCGCAGCCTGGCACGGTTCCTGGGCCCTGGCCTGCCTTGCTGGCTCCCATCTGGCGCCTCCCTGCCCAGAACCCTCTCCTCCCCCAGAAACATGATCCCTCCCTCCGCGCCCCCACCAGTCTGGGGGGGTGCGTATCTCGTGCCTCCTGCACATTCACTGTTCGTCCAGCCCGGCTCTATTTCAGACCTGCTGTCCCTCCCTCTTCATTCCCCGTCCCCCAGGACGCCTCCCTTGGCCCCACCTGATGGCTGCCTCTGGTGACCTTGAGTCCTTCCTGAAGAGTGGGCGGGGTGCCAGGGCCTGGCACCAGCCTTGCCCAACCCCTGAGAACGCCAACTGTGAAACTAGATAGTTCACACGCCAAAGGAGAAAGAGCTGTTGATGTTCTTCACTGACCTCCTCACAGCCACCCACATCAGGACTGGCACAGTGGCTGGCTTGTCTTTCAGCCACCTGTGCGCCCTCGGAGCAGACCCTGCAGCTGGGCAGCCAGCCCTTGGGGAGCGAGCATGGAGGGAGGTGGATTAGGCCTCCCCGCGTTCCTCACAGAGTGAAATGGGCTCTGAATAATTACATCCCTCGGGCTGACACTAACATTTAGGAACAATCAGACCCCAAAGGGGCAGAGGTATACAGCAGCCAACACGTGGGAAGCTTCCTGGAAAAGGTGAATGGCAGGAGGGCAGAGGGACAGAGTGGGACAATTCTGGCTGTTTGGGGGAGGGGATGGGGGGACTAGTCTTGAGGGAGGCTGGCTTTTTTCAGCTTCCTCCCTCCAAATCAGGGACTGGCAATGCAGGCCACCCCTCCCGCTGGCACTGGTGGTGTGGCCTCTGCCCACTGCGTGACTACCCAGCAGCCCCCAAACAGGGCCTCCCGAAGACCAGTGAGGGGGGCTAGGAGACTGAGGGGGAAGGGGGGCTGTGAGGTGGGCATGGGGAGGGGTGGCAAGGGCTGCACCAGCCGCAGGAACAGGTTTCAGCCGGCTGCCTGCATCTTCCCTGGAGCCACGTCATCCTCCCTCACTGGCCTGTCTGTCACAGGCCATTAAGCCCTCTGCAGGTGCTGTGCTTGGCTGAGGCTGGGGGCGGGGTTGTGGGCAAAGAAGCCTCAGGAACACACCAGCCTGCCCTCCCGGGCCTTGGCTCACTGGAGGTAAATGCTCCACTGGGGAGTCCTCACTCTCCTCTGAGAAAGCTACACCCTCATGAACCCCTGGTGATTCCCTGCACAGACACACACATACCACTACACACACACACAACCCACATACACACATATACACCCACAAACCACACATATTCACACACATACTTGCAGCATCTAGGTCCCAAGTTCTGACAGCCCCCAAATGCCCCCTGCTGCCCCAAGGCTGCCAGTGAGAGGCCCTTTGGGTACCCCCAGTCTGCACACAAAGCCCCCTTTGCGTGTCAGGGCAGAGATTTCTCACCAGCCAGCCACGTGACCGCCCAGCCCTGTAGTTCCTGCTTGGGCGTTCCTCCCTCCCTCCCTCTCTCTCTCCATCCTACCCTCTTTCCCCATGTCTGGGCCGCAAGGAACTGAGCTCTCCCATCCTCCTTAGGGCTTCAAAGCAGAGAAGAGGAGAGAAAGCATGAGGCTTGTTAATGCCAAGGACCCCAAGGGCCCTCAAATGGAGCCCTGGCCCCCACTCAGAGGGAGATGTGTTCGTGCCCATCGGATCAGGGGCTCCTTAGCTTAAAACTCTGTACCCACTCCCCTAGCTTGCAAGCACCTCCGCTCAGCAGACAAAGCCTGCCAGGCCAGGCCCCCTTAGCCCACGTCCTGCCATCCCCAGCCCTGGAAACCCAGATGTGCTGGACTCCCTGCTCTTCTTCCTAGTCTCGCCCTGGTCTGTCAAGCCCACACCCCTTTGCACATGCTGTTCCTTCTGCTTTGAATGCCTTTTCCTACCTTATCTGCCTGGAGAGTTAACTCATCCTTCATCCTTCAGGCTGCCTCTGCTGGGAAGCCTTACCTCATAGTACCCTCTGTCCTCTGCAGACTCCGATGCCCCTTCTTTGAGTGTCCATAACTCCCTTGTTCAAAGCATTTCCCACATTATATTTTAGCTGTGAACGGGCCCATCTTCCTCATTAGACTATGAGCTAAGGGGCCGTAGACTGGGTTTCATCCACAACCTCTACCATAGTGCTGACATATAGTAGATGCTCAAGAAATACTTGTTGACTGAAAACACAATCTAATGAACGAGGCAGAAGAGATCAAAATAAACAGAGAGGAACACCATGTCTCTGAGGAGGGAAAGGAATTTCCAACCATGGATATCAAGGAGGACTTCCTGGAGGAAGTGAACAGGCTGTTGACAGGGTGGAGACATTCCAGGCAAAAGGAACTGATTGGTCAGGACAGGGGGAGCCATAGAAAAGGTCTTCTGTCAGGAATAAGAATGTTTGTAGCCAACGTTCACTGAGTTGTAGCCAACAACTCTGTACTGGGCCTTACCCTAAGCCTTATACATGTTATTCTCCTGCTTAACCTTTTCACAACCACGGGAGGTTGGCACTATAATTATCCCCATTTCACAGATGAGGAAGGTGAAGTTTGGTTACTGGCCCAAGGCGTATATGTCAGATTTGATGAGAGAAGCAGAACAGCCAGGAGTGACACAGAATATGGGATCTGACTTTATACAGTGGGGAAACTCCTTAAAGAATGGATGCTTTTGAATCTAGAATCATCAGGGCAGGCCGTGGGGAAGGGAAGATGGATGTGAAGTCGGGGGAGCAAGAATGAACTGAACCAGTGAGGAAGATCTGGGACTCTGGAGGATGAACACTTCCAAGCCACTCACGTCAATGACACAGGTGACCTTCAGGAGAAGCCCGCACCCTTTGTCCTGGAGCTGACCACACACCTGGCCCAGGAGCTAGACCAGCTGAAGAAGGAGATGAGTGGAGGGTCCACAGACCTGCTTCGATATGCGCGAGCTGCAACAGCGCTGCAGCCCTGCCCTACACCAACCTCAGGAGCCAACACGGCTGCTGCGTCCCCTCCTGCCACTGTGGTCAGTGGTGCAGGGAAGGGAATTCAGGAGCTGTGGTTCAGCTTAGCTCAGCTGACACAGCACAGAGCCACCACCCAAGGTCACAGCCCAGACTGGGTGTCAGCAAGAAATGGCTGGGAAGGTTGATCAGAGCCAGACCAGGAGGGGCTTGATGTCAAACCCAGGAATTTGGGATTCCTTCCGTGGGATAACGTGCTGGTTTCAGAGACTGTGTGTTGAGCTGGAAGTGAAGGTGGGACATGCCCCTGGTGATGTCCTGAAGGTGCTGGGCAGACTCAGGCTGGGGAGGGAGGGCAGGAAGGGGTACCTGTGGGACCTCTGGGACAGATTCTGAATTGGGTGGTGGAGGGTGTATATAAATGAGGAGACCAGAGGCCCTGGGCTGAGCCTCGGGTGATGCCTGCAGGTGAGAAGCAAGTCAGGCAGAAAGGCTGAACTGAGAGGAGCGAGGTCAGGGAGGTGGGGGACCAGCAAGGCAGAGCCCAGGAAGATTGTTTCAGGGTGTGGGCATCCTGGCCCTTCCTCCTGGTCAGATGCAGCTCTGGTGGGGCCTGTCCCGTGTTGGGAGTTGGGCTACTAGGTGGCCTCCTGCAGGTGCCCCTACCCACTCTCCCGCCCCCATGTGAGGGGCAGGTCCCGCTGTTCGGGCCCAGACTCTGCTCTGGAAGCCCAAGACGCTGGCAGCTGAGGGGTGAGATGAGCCTCTGGGCTCAGGGTGTGACGTTTGTCCATTCCACGTGCCTTTTGAGGCCCCACTGTGTGTGGACACTGGGCTGGGGACCAGCCAGACGGTGTGAGTGCCCAGGCCCTGCCCGAAAGGAGAGAACATACAGTCTGGCGAGAGGCAGAAGAGGAAACTGGGCACTGCCGTCAAGGGGAGAGGAGCATCAAGGAGGGAGGCTTCCCCGGACCTGGGAGGACGGCCAGGAAGAAGTGGCATTTAGGGACGAATCCAATCAAGCCCCTAGGTCTAACCACATGGACAGGAATTCCAGGGGCTGGGGCTGCAGTCAGCAGAGTCTCGACTGTGGGCCCTGCAGAAGCAGCAACTCAGCGTCCTCACAGCTGTCTTGTGAGGGAAAACAAAAGGACGGGGTAAGCCTGCGCATGGAAAGGGAGTTAACACACAGGACAGCTCGTTGTAACATGTGGACTTTATTTGGACGATGATTTTTTTTAAATGTTGATGAATTAGTCTGCTCAGGCTGCCATAACGAAATACCACAGACTGGGCGGCTTAAACAACAGAAATTCATTTCTCACAGTTCTGGAGGCTGGAAGACCAAGATCAAGGCCTGGCAGGGTTCCGTTTCTGGTGAGGCCTCTCTTCCTGCCTTGGTTACAGTCGCTTATCCTCACATGGCCTTTCCTCGGGGCATGTGCAGGGGTGGGATGGGGGGCATGGAGAGAGAGATCTCTTCCTTTTCTTATAAGGCCACCAATCCTACCAGATTAGGACCCTACTCTTATAATTCTATTTAACCTTAATTACCACCTAAAGGCCCTGTTTCTAAATCCAGCCACGCTGGGGGTTAGGGCTTCAACATATGAATTTTGGGGGGACAGAATTCAGTCCACAGCAGATGACAGTTATGAGGAATTGGCACTTTGAATGCTGACTGGATATTTGATTATATTGAGGAATTATTGCTCAATATCTCTTAGGGTATGATAATGGTAATATTGTTTCATATATATACATATACATGTATATAATTTATATAAAACATATGTATGTGTGTATATATGCAACTATAGAACAATAGTACCATTATATCTATGTGCATATGTGTATATGAGTCCTTATCTTTTATTTACTTATTTATTTTGGGGGGGTTTTTTTGGTGAGGAAGATTGTCCCTGAGCTAACATCTGTTGCTAATCCTCCTCTTTTTCCGGAGGAAGATTGTCCCTGAGCTAACATCCATGCCCATCTTCCTCTCTTTTGTATGTCGAACACTGCCACAGCATGGCTTGACAAGTGGTATGTAGGTCTGTGCCCAGGATCCGAACCCACGAACCTCAAGTTACTGGAGCAGAGTGCGTGAACTTAACCACTACACCACCAGGCAGGCCCATGAGACTTTATCTTTTAGATACGCACTGAAATATTTATGAGTAAAATCATCTGATGTCTGGGATTTGCTTCAAAATGGTATGAGACTGGGGAGTGAACGGGCTGTAGATGGAGCAGAACTGGTCACGAGTTGACAGTTGTTGGATCTGGGTTATGGGTTCACGGGAGTGCATTATATTATTCTGTCTACTTTTGCCAAATTTGCTAATTATGTTCTAATTTCTCCATAATAAAACGTAAAAACAGGGGCCGGCCCCACGGCTTAGCAGTTAAGTGCGTGTGCTCCGCTACTGGAGGCCAGGGGTTCGGATCCCGGGCGCGCACCGACGCACCGCTTGTCCGGCCATGCTGAGGCGGCATCCCACATACAGCACCTAGAAGGACGTGCAACTGTGACATACAACTATCTACTGGGGCTTTGGGGAAAAGAAAGGAGGAGGATTGGCAATAGATGTTAGCTCAGAGCCAGTCTTCGTCAGTAAAAAGAGGAGGATTAGCATGGATGTTGGCTCAGGGCTGATCTTCCTCACATGAATGAATAAATAAATAAATAAATAAATAAATAAAAAGTAAAAACAGAACAAAAAATGAGGAGAATTAGTGACATTTAGGGGCGGGGGGAGGGACCAGGCATCTGGCAGGAGAAATTACTTAGGGGAAGCTCCAACAGAGTGAGGCTGTTGGGCGTGTCAGGCCCCAGTGGGTCACAGGCGCTGGAGCGAGAAGCTGTGCCAGGCGCCTCGGGGACCAAGACGACTAAGGCTCAGTCCCTACCCTCCAGGACAAAGACCAGTGTCAAGGAGGGCCCTGGCTTGGGATGAGCGTAACCAGAAGCCAGTGGGAGAGCCTGTGGGCCTGTGAGGCTTGAATGAGGGAAACAGAGGCAGTGGCCATTTGTTCTGGAAGGGCTGGGAGACCAGGAGGCAGAGGAGGCATCAGGCACAGACAACCCAGCATGCTAGGAGCAGGGAAGCCTAAGCGTGGAGCGGCAAGAACGTGGTCATCCAGGCTCCGAACCAAATCTTTGCCGGAATTGTAGGACACTTACCTTTGCTTTGGAAATCTGACCTCTCTTGTGTTTTTACTGGGTGACTTTGGGTAAGTTAATTAACCTCTCTGGTCCTCAATTTTTTCTTCTGTAAAATGGGACTAGTAACAGGATCCACCTCATAAGGCTGTTGTACGATTAAATGAGAAAATACTCGTAAAGCCCTTTGAAAAACTATGTGTTAGCTATTATTATCGTCAGAGTTTCAGGGAGGAGGCCTCCCTCCCCTGGGACCATGGGGTGGAGACAGCAGCCATTCAAATGAGAACCCCAGTGGGGAGGCGGGAGCACCCCAGTACTCCTCCCTGCCACCTCTTAACAGGTTGGTGATTTGTTTTTAATAAAAGAAGCTGTTTCCTTAAAGCAGTGAGCAGGTCAGAAGCAGAAAAGAAGTTGTTGAGAAAGGACCAAGTAAAATCCACTGGGCCTTGTGAGAAAGTATAGTTGGCCAGAGATGCTCAGGCCAAGAGGCCAGCCAAGGGCCCAGCCCCCAAAACTACCTCTGGGCCCTGTTGACCCCTCAGGGTGGCTTCTGGAACTGGGGGTCTACAGGAGTGAAAGGTCAGCCCCCATGAGGGAGGGGTGGGTCCCAAGCAGGCTCCTCCCTCTATGGGGAGCACTGGGACTTTCCCCTTTAGGGCTGTGGCCCTGAGACCACTTCCTCTTTCCTCACTCTGAAGCCAGGGGCAGGCCTGCTGAGCCCTTGGGAAAGACAGGAGCAGATTCCAGAATGTCTTAGCCCATCTATGACCCCAGGAGGGGGTGGCTGAGTGCACTGGCTGGAGGCCTTCCTCCCTGCTTCAGGGGTAGCTGAGGGCCACCCTGGAGGCCTGCAGGATGGAGGGGGCGAGTGAGGAGAAGCTGGTGTCTGTGTCCAATCTGGTGACTGCATTTGAGAACAGCAGGTAGGGGGCGGCGGGGGTGGGAAGGGTCCCCACGGCAGACCGGTAGCCTCCCTCCAGCTCCTCTGCCCATCCCCAGGCCCTCGGGCAGCACAGGCCCTCCCAGTCTCCAGGCTAAGGAAGAGGGCCAGGGCCAGCTGGGGCCTTACAGTGAGCAGTTCACCCTCTGGGCTCAGTCCTGGACACCTCCTGTCTGGGCAGTGCCCATGTCCCTGGGTCATGGGTTCCTCAGAGCATAAGAGATTGTTGTTGGCACCAGGAGCTGGACCGAGGTGAGAGTGTGTGTGTTGATGTATTGGGGAGAGTCCAGACATGTGTGTAATTATGAGTGAGTGTGGGTCGACCGGACACAGTGTTCAGGCTGCAGAACTCCACCCACTGCCCCTCCAGCAGAACTAATAGCTAATACTTAGCAAATGTTTACTCCTTATGAGCAGAATAACCACATAATTTATCATTCAAACCAGGACATGATTGAAACTGAAAGTAGATGCCATTAAATTTTGGGGGGGGAACAACAGGAAAAACTGAGCCTGTCTCAGACAAACTAGTACGTATGGTCAGCCTTCTATGGGGCTCTGTTCTAAGTGCATTTTGTTGCTTATTTCATTTAACCATCTAACAGCATAACGGGGGTAGGTTCTATTTCTATTCCCATCTTATAGACGAGAAAATGGAGGCACAGACAAGAGGGGAAGGCTTTAAGTTCATGGGCATGGGGCAATGCAGGGGCCTCTGTCTGAAGGGAAAAGGCTGGGCTGGATGTGTGAAGGTTATTGGCGGCCCCAGCAGGGGTGGTGTGTGGGGTGTGTGTGTGTGAGTGTGTGTGTGACATTAATCCACTCCGCAGGCATTTCTTAAGCCCAGGACTGTGTTAGGGACTGTCATAGGTAGGGTTCTCTGAAAATAGACTCTGAGGTAGAGATTTGCTTCAGGAGATTTACTAGGGAGAGTTTTGGGAACACACCTGTGGGGTGAGGGACGCAGCATTGGGCAGAGGGAGAAGTTGAACTGCTGTACACTTGCACTAGAGGCCTCAGCCTGTCCCGGGGGGCTCTGGAGCTGGGATGCCCCTCAGGTTGCTCCAACTGAGGCAAAGAGCTGGATCTTGACACCCCAAATGGACTAGTCACTGGATGTGGGCTTGCCCTTGGGTGAAGCAGCTCTCTTCCAGGGAGAGACTCAGTCAATACCAGTCAGCCACCATACCACCAGCAGCTGGGGGAACAGTGCCTCAGTCATGAAGGGGGTGTGGGCGGCACAGCACAGCATCGCACAGGAACTGTAGTAGACGCAGGAGCCTAAAGGATGATCCCTGCCCTGAGGATTTCTGTCTTTGGATGGATGGAATTACCATGATGCCAGGTCATGAACAGCAGATATCCTGGGAGGGGCCCAGACGCTATGCCAAGGGCACTCAAAGCAGACAAAGCCTCCTGTGGGATTCATGGCAGAGGTGACATAGATGTGGACCCAGAAGGGCAGTTCAACTTCTTGAGCCTGGTGACCTACCCTGCCTCTCCCAGGGTCTTTTGCCAGCAAGTTCTGTTCAGCACCGAGGACAGCTCTAGGCGCCACCTTCCTGGCCCACCACCCACTTGGGCGTGGGGAGACGGCACTACTCCACCCAACAGGCCAGGCATGCCCAGTGGAGACCTTCAGCATGTGTGCTCTGCCTCAGCAACACCCCTGGCAGGAGGAGGCAGTCCTCGAACCAGAACGGAGTCAGAGGAGTCCTTGTCAAGAGGATAAGAGACACCTCTTACTGTGTGAGGGGCCCATGCCAGCTGCCTCGCCTGCGCTTTCTTGTGAGGTCTTCCAGCGCCTTAGCTGATCTGAAACTGAGGGGTGAAGAGGAAACAGAAGCTGGCCTGGGGCACTTGGAGGGAAATGCAGAAGCTGAAACCAAATATAGAAGAGAAAGCCTGAGGCTCAGCTACTTCCATGAGTGGCAGACTTATGGGTTGAGGAACCGGGCATTGGGGCTCCAGAGAGGGCTGGAAGAGCCTGTGAGGAGCCATCGGGGACTGGGTCCCAATCGTCTCTCTGCCAGGAACCAGCTGTGTGACTTGGGGCAGGTCACGTGGACTCTCTGAACCCGTTTCTCCTTGACTCAAATGGAGCCAGCCTTTCTAATCTGAATTCTACCTCTGCCACCGCTAGCTGCAAGTTACTTATCCTCTCTGTACCTCAGTTTCCTTAGCTGCAAAATGGGGGTAATGAAAACCTTTCTCACAGAGTTTTGGAGATTTTGTACCTGTCTGGTCCTCCATTTCCCAGCCTGTCTCTCTCACAAAGGTGCCTACCCTGTGCTGTCATCGCAAGCCTTTCCATGCCAAAGGGAATGGGGCACAGCCCAAATCGTTGGATATACTCATTGAGGGTGGCCTCTGATATCTCAAGAATTTAACTGGCCTGCAGACCCTGTAAGCAGGGTAATAAAGCTGCCCTACATGGGGCTGGCCTGGTGGCATAGTGGTTAAGTTTGCATGCTCCGCTTTGGTGGCCCAGGGTTCGCAGTTTAGGATCCTGGGTGCAGACCTACGCACCACTAATCAAGCCACGCTGTGGCGGCGTCCCACATAAAGTAGAGGAAGATGGGCATGGATGTTGGCTCAGGGCCAATCTTCCTCAGCAAAAAGAGGAGGATTGGCAACAGATGTTCGCTCAGGGCTAATCTTCCTCACCGAAAAAAAAAAAAGAAAATTGTTGCCTACAAAGGCCCATTCCTAGGGGAGCAGAAAAACTGTGCCCGGACTGGTTTTTCCTCTCTAGAGGTGTGGAGGCACAGCTCCCACTGAAAAGCCCCAGCTTTAGCAGCTCTGCCCTCCCTTTAGAGTGTTCCATGGCTCCCACTTTCCCCCCATGTATCAGTTACTAAGCTTTTAGGGCCTTTCCTGCTGCAGAGACTAAAAATAGGGGTGAGGTCCACAGGTGAGGGTGATCTGGCAGGAGCCACTTAAAAACCTCCGTGTGTAGAGGGAGGGATCCTCACTAAATTTTAAACAGGGAAGTATATAATTCCCCAGAGAACTAAACACAGTCATGCTGACTCATTTTGAAGACTGGAGTTCTCTGCAAGAAGACGTTGGGGAGGGAAGTGGATGTTTTACTTAGCAAACTCCTCCCGAGCACCAGGCACTCAGAGGCCACTGCACACCTGTGATTTGCATTAATTGCCCAAAATCCCCGCCAGGGAGATGCTATTCTCCCTACTGTACAGACAGGAAAGACTCAGGTCTGCTGTGTTCTCTCCAGGAGCCCAGGAGCAGCGCGCAGAGCCCACAGACTGGAGGCCGAGTATCAGCACCCTGGGTGCAGGCCTCCCCAGCCTGCAGGGCCAGAGGAGAAGCCCAACGTGGGGGAGACCCTCAACCCGGGGGAGACTGTGGGATCTGGGCCCAGGACGGTCAGCAGGCGGTACCTGAGCTCCCTGAAGAACAAGCTGTCCAGCGGGGCCTGGAGGAAATCTTGCCAGCCCGGGACCAGCCCTGGGCCAGGGACGCAGGTGCCTGAGGCTAGGGTAGAATGGGGATCTGGGGGGCCCCTTCAGTGACCTCCTCCCCACAAATTCTCTCCCAGCCAGAGCCAGCACTCCCCCGGGTGGGGGTCTCGTGTGACCAGAGGTCGGCTGGAAGCTCAATTCTCCCCACTCAACGGCCTTTGATTGTGTGTCTACTGTGTACCCCACTGTGGGCATTATTTCACATAGCCCCCACTGCAGGAGTCTTTTAGGCAAGGAAATCGAAACTCACATTTCCAAGGCCACACAGTTTGGAACAGCCTCCTCTGGGTTTCAGTCTCCTTATCTGTGGAGTTCGAGGGCTCGGCTGCCCGATGCTGTGCACCCTGGAGACAGACCGCCAGGGCTCGCACCCCAGCCCTTCTGCTTCCTAACCGTGTGAGCCTGGGCCGGTCACCTCAACCTCTTTGTGCCTGTTTCCTCCTTTAGAAACTGGGGGTGGTGATCATAGTCATATGTTCTGGTTAGCTTGTTATCTGCACAACAAACCACCCCAAAATGTGGTGGCCAAATACAATTTATTATTGCTCGCAGTTTTCTGGGTTGACTGGAATGCTCTTGGATGGTCTCTCTATTGGTCTCCCTTGGCATTTGTCTTAGTCAGCTTGGGCTGCCATAACAAAATACCCCAGACTGGGTGACTGAAACAACAGAAATAGGTTTTCTCAGAGTTCTGGAGACTGGCGGTCCAAGATCGAGGTGCTGGCAGGGTTGGTTTCTGGGGAGGCCTCTCTTCGCGGCTTGTAGACGGCCGTCTTCTCACTGTGTCATCACATGACCTTTCCTCTGTGCACGTGCTCTGCAGGTCTCTCCCTCTTCTTAGAAGGACACCAGTCCTAGTGAATTAGGACCTCATCCTTATGACCTCAGTTAACTTAATTACCCAGTTAAAGGCCCTCTATCCAAATACAGTTACATTGGAGGTTAGGGCTTCGATATATGGATTTAGGGGGGACACCATTCAGTCCATAAGAGGATCTCTCACGTGGCTGCGGTCAGATGGTGGCCAGGGCTAGAATGCCCAGGATAGCTCAACTCTCAAGCCTGGTGCCTGGGCAGGGACAGCCGGAAGCCTGGGCTCAGCTGGGATGCTGGCATGGCTGGGCCCCTGGCTCCCTCTCCATCAGGGCAGAGAGCTCCAGATGTGGTGGTTCATGGCTCCAAGAGAGCACAAGCAGAAGCTTCCAGGCCTCTTAAGGCTTCGGCCCAGATCTGGCACAGGCTCACGGCACCCCATTCTCTCAGTTAAAGGGATCCCAGCACCAGCCCAGGTGCACTGTGGGAGGGCATGAACACTGGGAGGTGCCTTTCACTGGGGCATCTTTGGAGACTGTGCCCAAGGTTCCCATCAGAAGAGACCTTCCCCTTTTCCTTCTCCCCCTAACGCCCCTGCAGGAGCCTGAGGAGAAGAGGATCGTCCAGGAGCTGCTGGAGACGGAGCAGGCCTATGTGGCACGCCTCCACCTGCTAGACCAGGCCAGTGGCCAGGATGCCCCAACCCGAGCCCCAGCACCGGCTCTTCTCACCAACCCCCCGCCCTCCCTTCCGACTCACAGCACCAGAGAGTTAGGGCCCTGGGATTTGATTGTAGGAAGCCTTAGTCCTTTGACCCTTTTGGCTGGAGTTGGGGCAGAAGACAGGATGTAGCCCATTAGCACCTCTCCCCACTCCTCCCTTGGTGCCTGGGCGGCCTCACGTGTAGCAGAATACACACCAACCAGTCCTCCCAGGCCCCACACAGCATCCTCATCTG
The DNA here is from genome assembly GCF_057802395.1 of Ceratotherium simum simum. Classification (NCBI taxonomy): domain Eukaryota; kingdom Metazoa; phylum Chordata; class Mammalia; order Perissodactyla; family Rhinocerotidae; genus Ceratotherium; species Ceratotherium simum. Next base: position 38,271,019 of record NC_141912.1, read on the forward strand.
TCATCCTCACCATGGTTACCCTTTCACACTTTCTTAAGGAGCCCCAAGGCTAGAGAGTTAAATCATTGACCATCAGCAGAGGGGTCTTGAGCCTGGCAAAGTCCAAGACCTTGACAGACACAAGATGGGCTCATTTCTGACATTCATCAGCTGCCAGCCTTTGGCCAAGTGCCTGAGTCTCTAGGCCTTGGTTTGCCCATCTGTAAAGTGGCCAGCATACCATCTTCCCTGCCTCTCTCTTCCGGGGATTGTTGCGAGGATGATGGGAGATTAAGGAGGGGAAAGCATTCAGTAAGCGAGGGAGGGACCCCCGAAGCCCCCTGGAGCTGTCTTGTCTCTCCCTGGGCTGGTGTGTGGGTGGCTCCGTCTCTGCCACAGGCCTAGTGACCCGGCGGTGGCTGCAGGTGTTCTTCCAGGAGCTGCTGAGAGAGGCCCGCAGCAGCAAGGCCTTCCCGGAGGACGTGGTCAGGCTCATCTTCTCCAACATCTCCTCCATCTACCTGTTCCACGCGCAGTTCTTCCTCCCAGAGCTGCAGCGGCGGCTGGACGACTGGTAAGTTCCACCAGGAGCCCCCGAGGCCCCTGACTGCAGCCCTGGGGCATTGGGTTTGGCCTGCTAGGCCCCTGCCCTTGCTGCGTGGCCATGAGAGTCTCCTCTGCTGGGCTCAGTCTGTCTGCACAGCAAGGGGCTTGGATGACTGAGTCCTGGAGGCTCTGTGTGTGTGTGTGTGTGTGTGTGTGTGTGTGTGTATGTCCTGGGGAAGGGGATGGATCAGGTCCTCACTCGGCTGAGTGACGTAGGAGGCAGTGGAAATAGCCAGCGCTAACTGAAGGCTTCCTACATGCCCGGCCTTGTGCTTTGCGTCTATAAACTCGTTAATCTTCACATCAGCCTGCTGCGTGCTGACGGCAATTGTGGTTATGCAAGAAGCCCTCTTTGTTTTCAGAGATGACCACCAAAGCATTTAGTGGTGAAATTACTTGCTTTATATATTTTGCCAAAAAAAATACCATGGTGTCTGGGATGTCCTTTAAAATTCTTCAGCAAAGAAGGATGTTAGTAATTGTTAAATCCAGTGATGGATATATAGGGATTCATTATTATATTTTTTTTACTTTATGATTGCTTAAAAGTTTTCATAATAGAAGATATTTTTTAAAAAAAGACAACCCTATGAGATTACCTGCCATCATTGTCATTTTTTTCAGCTGGGAAAATTGAGGTACAGAGAGGTTAGGTGACTTGCCCAAGAACACACAGCGAGAGTAAGTGGTGTGGTTGGGAATCAGACTCAGGCAGGCCAGCTCCAGGTTGTGGCTCCTTACCGCTCTGCTCTAACAGTCCCTGGGTTGAATCCCTACCATAGGATGATCCTCGATAAGTTCTTTCCCTCTGAGTCTTGATTTCCTCATCTCTAAGATGGGCCACCGACTGTCCCCCCTGCAGGCTGTGAGAATTAAACGAGATGAGACATGCGACGTGTCTTGGGCCGTGCTTGGCATGTGGCCCTCGTTACTGTTACGTGAACAAGATCAAATGGTTATTGAACACCTGCTGTGGGCCCAACACTGTTCGGGCCTTTGGGGGGGCCCAATCCGTGGAAGAGAACAGCATCTGCCCTCAGGGGACTCACAGTCTAAGGGGGGGGGCACCGCACACCCCATACCTGCTAGCAGAAGTATAGCAGAGGGCCGGCCCCGTGGCTTAGCGGTTAAGTGCGCGCGCTCTGCTGCTGGCGGCCCAGGTTCGGATCCCGGGCGCGCACCAACACACCGCTGCTCCGGCCATGCTGAGGCTGCGTCCCACATACAGCAACTAGAAGGATGTGCAGCTATGACATACAACTATCTACTGGGGCTTTGGGGGAAAAAATAAATAAATAAATAAAAATTAAAAAAAAAAAAGTATAGCAGAAAGGCTGCTTTGGGGGGTTCAGGGGGCCTGGCCTAACCTGACCCTGCCTGGGGTCAAGAGAGGAGGTCCCCAGGCTGAGAGAGATAACTGGGTGCTCCTCCTGCAGGTCGGCCACCCCCCGCATCGGTGATGTGATCCAGAAACTGGCCCCCTTCCTGAAGATGTACAGTGAGTATGTCAAGAACTTTCAGCGAGCCGCTGAGCTGCTGGCCACCTGGACGGACAAGTCTCCACCCTTCCAGGAGGTTATCACCCGCATTCAGGTGAGGGCGGGGTGGGGGCCGGGGCAGAGCCTGCACTGTTGCCCCTGGTGTGTAGGGGCTGTTTCCCCGAGTGATTCTGGGCATGTCCAGGCTCGGCTGCTTCCACAGGCCCCAGCGCCCGCCCACCCTGCCCCCTCCCCTGCCCCTGGGGCAGCCTGACCCACCCTCCCACTCTCACCCCCGCTATCCCTCCCGCATCCCTCCTCAAGAGCAGCGAGGCTTCGGGCAGCCTGACCCTGCAGCACCACATGCTGGAGCCTGTCCAGAGAATTCCACGCTACGAGCTGCTGCTCAAGGAGTACGTCCAGAAGCTGCCAGCGGAGGCCGCAGACCGGGCTGATGCCCAGAGTAAGGACACCCCAGGGGGCCCAGGGGCCCGGGGAGGCCTGAGCCACTCCCACATATTTATTGTGCACCTGCTAAAATGGTTCTGATGACCATTAGCCATCAGCATTGATCCTTGGCACTTCATAGACATTATCTATACCATTAGCCATTTTTTTACAGATGAGGACGCTAAGGCCCAGAGAGGTTGCGTGCCTTGCTCAACTAGAAGGGAGCAGGGCTGGGATTTGGAGCCATGCCTGCATGACACCCAAGCCCGTGCTCTTTCCACTGCGCCCTCTGTCCTGGCTGGGTTCAGGGAGCAGCGAGGGTCCCAGAGGCTGAACTCCTAAGCCCTGTCTTTCAGTGGCTTCCAGTCTCTCCACCCTGGGTGGGAAGTGGGCCCCATCATCCGGACACCCCATGTGCCAGGCTGCTCCTGGGGGCACTCACAGCGGGCCCTGAGGCCACTTTGTTAAGCCTCAAAGACCTCCTGCCCCAACCACTGGTCCCAGATTTTCAGGGGGTAACTCTGGCCCTGCCCCCCTTCAGAAGCCCTCGACATGATCTTCTCGGCCGCGCAGCACTCCAACGCAGCCATCACTGAGATGGTGAGCAGCCCAGCCCTCGGGGTGGAGGCAGTGGGCATCCTCAGGGACCCGGTCCCTCATCCCTACAGCTCTCAGCTTCCCCCAGCCTACCCGGGTCTCTATACCCACTCCTCCCCTGATCCTGCCCCGTGACGCCTGACCCTGCTGCTGCCCTCCCTCACACCTGCCCCTGTCCACACAAGGCAAACCCTCCAGAACCAGGGGGGCTCTGCCCGGCCCTGGCTGAGGGCGCACCCCTGTCCCCAGGAGCGGCTGCAGGAGCTGTGGGAGGTGTACCAGCGCCTGGGCCTCGAGGATGACATAGTAGACCCCTCCAACACTCTGCTCCGTGAGGGCCCCGTTTTCAAGATCTCCTTCCGCCGCAGCGACCCCATGGAGCGCTACCTTTTCTTGGTAGGGGGACGCTGGGGGGCCCACCCCACGCTGGGGAGGGCAGTCCATGGGCCACTCTGCTCTGGGTCCTGCCTGATGACGTCTACCTAGCACTGCAGGAGGAACAGGGAAGACCCTGCTTCTCTGCCCTTCTCTGCTTTGGCACCCGTGTGACTGGACAAGTCACGTGCTGCCTCCAGGCCTCACGGATTTCCATCTGAAAGGCTTCCCAGACATTCCCTAGGAAGCAACAGCCTTAGAATCTGAAGCCAGTCTGTTTGGCTCCAAAACCTGTGGTATTAACCTGTGCTCTAGGGAGTGCACAGCAGGAGGGAATTAAGTTAGCTACGAGGAAGAACTGCCAGGGTTTGCCCTGAAGAAGCCAGGGGGTCTCCTGGAGATCTGGAAACTGGTCCTGGGCGTCTGGAGGTCTGGGGGAGGGAGCTAGAACCTCTCCTAAGCCCCTGCTGCCCTGAGCCCCTGTGAGACAGGCCTCATAGATTTCTGAGGTCTACTGTGGACCCTTGACGCCCACAGGTAGGGTGACCCTTCAGTGACCATCTACTTGGATTGGGGGCACAACAACCCCTTCCTCATCACACTTGTAACGTCCTGTGAGCTGGCCCAGAGTGTGGTGGAAGGGGAGGGAGAGCCGGCGGTGCCCAGCCCACCTCGGGGAAGCCCCGCTTCACCATCCTTCCCGCCCCCCCACTGCGCACACACTCATCGTTGTGTCTCCCGCAGTTCAACAACATGCTGCTCTACTGTGTGCCCAGGGTCATCCAGGTGGGCGCCCACTTCCAGGTGAGGACCCGCATCGACGTGGCCGGGATGAAGGTGAGTGGCACCCCATCCCCCATGCCTGAGCTGACTGAGGGCTTCTAGGAATACAGCGCCGACCCCGGGGGCATCCAGCTTTCCGTCTGGAGGTGGCCAGAATGTCCCAGAGGCCAGGGCGTGTGCAGGCTTGTACCTCTGGGAGCCTCGGTGAGTGAGACTGAGAAAGACAGGTGTATGGAGAGCTACAGACAGACAGAAAAATGGAGACAGGAAGCCCTGTTTTAGGACTAGCAGAGACCCAGGCATAAAAAAAGAGAGGCAGAGATTAACAGATAGAAAAACCAAGAAACAGAGATCAAAACAGAATCGTAAAGAAAATAAGAGAGATGGGGCTGAGAGCATCAGACGCTTAGGGTGTGTGCCCAGGGCTCGGGGACCCAGTGTGTGCGGGCCCTGGCGTCTGCCAGTCCCAGGCAACACGTTCTCCCAGGGCGTGTCCGCTGCTCTGGCGGCCGCATAGCTCCCTCTCCCGGATGGCACGGGCCTGGCAGGTGCAGAGCTGTCTACCCGTCTGTGTCGGTGCAGGAACCATTTTCTGAGTCTGAGGTTTGGAGGCAGCTCTGGAATTTGACCACGATGATGGTTCCCACTGGCCTATGACCCCTTGGCCTCCTCCTCCCTGGATGTCAGGGAGGCCTAGTTCTCAGCAGCTGATTCTCCCCAAGGTCTGAGTTGGTCCTAGTGTTGTGCCATCCTGCACAGGGCCAGCCTGGGAAGAAGGAAGCACACACACCCAGGGTCTCCATGTACATCTGTGCAGGTTATGCACCACACGAGCACACCTCATCTAAGATGAGCACACTTCATCCACAGCAGACATCACAGCTTGTATATTTACAATTCTTATTGTCCGGCAGATGGCAGTCAAGCATCCTGTCCCAACAAAATCCGAATGTTATGCCTGTTTGCCAACAGATGTCAGTCAAGTGTTTCAGGAAAGGGGCATCTTTTTCTAATTAGCACAAAGGCACTGTATGGGCTAGCGGGGGCCTGAACCGGTCCTGACCGGGGCAGTGGTTGAGACTGGGCACGGCAGAGCTCGGGGAACTATCCTCTGGAAACCCTCATCCTGCCCCTATGCACAGGTGGTCCTGGGCCCTCAGGTCAGGAGCTCCCCTCAGCTCCCCTTTTCCTATTAAAAGCATCATATTTCTTCCTACCTCTGGACTCCAAACCTTAGATTTCTCCCTTCTTTTCCCTCCCCCGTCTCCCTCACCCGATTAGTCATGGAGTCTCGCCAGATTTCCTGATATTGTCCCCCAGGTAGCAACCCCTTCTCTCTCCCCAGGCAGGACTGGACCATTTAGGGTGTGACTTCCTAGCTGGCCTTTGGGCCACCAGTTTGTCCCATTTTGCCCAGATCCAGCCCTTCATCCCTTACACACAGCTCTGCAGTGGCTCTCCCAAACCCTTCTTTCCACATGAGCTTCTCCATTGACAAACCCGCAGAGCCTTCCCACTGCCCAGGGTACTGAGTCCAAGTCACAGCAGGCTCTTTCTAGAGGGAGCAGACTGGTCTGTGGGCCAACATGAGGGGAGGTGTGCCTGTAGTCAGTGCTCTCTGGGAGGTGGTGGGTCGCCCTGAAAGTGTGCAAAGGCCTGGTGACCACGTGGCGGGGAGACAGCAGAGGGCCTCAAGTGTCAGGTGGGTTCAATGATGACAGTGTTCCCCCACACTAAGGCTCTTGGGCTCTAGTCTCTGTTTTGGCTCTCTTTTGTGACTCTCTCTCCACACCGCCTAAGAGAGGTCTATGCTTACAGGACTCTGGGGCTGGGGTGGAAGTAGATTTTCTTCCATCTTTTCCTTGGGAGGCCAAAAATATGAGTTTGAATCCTCATTCTGCCCTTTAGATGCTGTGTGACCTCAGGCAGGTCTCTTGCCCTCTCTGAGTCTCCATTTCCTTATCACCTAAAGGAGGGTGATGTCTGCCTCCCAAGATTGCTGTGAAGATTTTCTTTTTTTTTTTTTTAATGTTTATTTATTAATTTTTTCCCCCAAAGCCCCAGTAGATAGTTGTATGTCATAGCTGCACATCCTTCTAGTTGCTGTATGTGGGACGCGGCCTCAGCATGGCCGGACAAGCGGTGCGTCCATGCACGCCCGGATCTGAACCCGGGCCGCCAGCAGCAGAGCGCGCACACTTAACCGCTAAGCCACGGGGCCGGCCCAGTGAAGATTTTCTTTAACTTCTTTTCCTTCTTTTTTTTTTGTGAGGAAGATTAGCCCTGAGCTAACATCCGATGCCAATCCTCCTCTTTTTTTGCTGAGAAAGATTGGCCCTGGGCTAACATCCGTGCCCATCTTCCTCTGCTTTATATGGGATGCCACCACAGCATGGCTCGACAAGCGGTGTGTTGGTGCGCACCCGGGATCCAAACCTGCGAACCCCGGGCTGCTGAAGCGGACGGAGCGTGCGCACTTAACCACTGCGCCACTGGGCCGGCGCCTTTCTTTAACTTTTTATTATGGACATTTTTAAGCCAAGAAAATGATACAATGAACTCCCATATATCATCACCTGACTTCCACAATTATCAGCTCAAAGCCAGTCCTGTTTCATCAGCATCGCCCCTCTTATTTCCCTTTTCCACTGAATTATTTAAGAGCAAATCCCAGACACATCATCATTTCTTTTTTTTTTTTTTGGTGAGGAAGATCAGCCCTGAGCTAACATCCATGCTAATCCTCCTCTTTTTGCTGAGGAAGATCGGCTCTGAGCTAACATCTATTGCCTATCCTCTTCCTTTTTTTTTTTTTCCCCCCAAAGTCCCAGTAGATAGTTGTATGTCATAGCTGCACATCCTTCTAGTTGCTGTATGTGGGATGCGGCCTCAGCATGGCCGGAGAAGCGGTGCGTCAGTGCGCGCCTGGGATCCGACCCGGGGCGCCAGTAGCGGAGCGCGCGCACTCAACCGCTAAGCCATGGGGCCGGCCCACACATCATCATTTCATGTAAAAATACCTCAGTCTATCTTTGTAACAGATAAGAACTCTTTTTTTTTTTGCCCTAAAAGATAACAGTACCATTATCACACCTAACAAATTAATGATTATTTAATAACATTAAGATCATTTGGTTCTCCCTGACTGTCTCATAAATGTCTTCTCACAGCTAATCTGTTCAAATCATTTGTGATGTGTTTTTTACATCTCTTTTAATCCATTACACTCCCCCTATCCCTGCTTTTTTCCTCATTTATTGATTGAAGAGATCAGGTCGTTTTTCTGGTTTCTTATAGTCTGGATTTTGCTGGGCGCTCCCCTGTGGTGTCATTTAACATGTCCCATAGTCCCCTGTATTTCTTGTAACTGGTTGGTAATCTGGAGGCCTGACCAGTTTCAGCCATGCAAAGAGACTGCAGCTGGGGGAGGCCCTGCCCTCGGGAGCCACAGGACGGCTGTGAGGTGTTAGGATTGATCAGTGGGTTCAGGAGTCGTGCTGATGAAATGACAACACGCACGGAGACCCTGAGCTCCAAGGCGGGCACACAGGAAGCTCTCTCTGACTGGCAGCTTTCACAGTGGGCTCAGGACCCGTGGCGTTCTGCACAAGGGGACAGCACAAGACAAGAAATGCAGGATCTCTCTGGCCTGTGCATCCGGCCATCAATTCCTTCATTCACCGTGTGGGATAGAAGGTCTTATTCTAGGCCCTAGATCTGCTCTTGAAAAAGCCGTGGCCCCGGGCCGGCTCTGTGGCTTGGCGGTTAAGTGCGCGCGCTCTGATGCTGGCGACCCGGGTTCGGATCCCGGGAGTGCCCCGAGGCACCACTTCTCCCTCCAACACGAGGCCGGGTCCCACGTACAGCAACTAGAAGGATGTGAACCTATGACATACAACTGTCTACTGGGGCTTTGGGGGGAAAAAACTGAATAAATAAAATCTTTAAAAAAAAAAAAAAAGCTGTGGCCCCAACCCAATTTATGATCCAATTTCCATTTTTGGTGAAGCCTTTGTCAGCAACTGTCACCCCTACCTCACCCTGGGCCAACTTAGCAGCTGCTAAAATTCCAGGAGCGTTCCTGTTTGCTTAGAGTGAAGCCCAGCATCAGGTGCATTTGCTTGGCTCCGTGGGATTAGGGAGGCGGTGAACGAGCTCCCTACCCCTGTTCTGCACATCTGAATTGTCCCTTGGGCACCCTCCCCCTCCCTCCACCCCACAGTGCCTGGGGGACGGGGTGCGACAAGTCTGAACGCGCTCCCTCCTATTTCCGAGCAGGTGCGGGAGCTGACTGATGCCGAGTTTCCCCACTCCTTCCTGGTGTCTGGGAAGCAGCGCACCCTGGAGCTGCAAGCCCGGTAGGCAGGCGTGCTGGGGTCCTGGGGGCCGGGCGAGGCAGGGAAACCGGGCAAACCGGGAGGGGCTGCTCTCAACACCTGCGTTCACTTTCCAAGCAGGTCCCAGGAGGAAATGATTTCCTGGATGCAGGTATCAGAACACTCCCGGGACCCTAGGATCATGACCCTAGCCTACCCAGGCCAACCGGGAGGGAGGGGTGCGTGGGCGCGAGTGTGTGCCTGTGTACACACATGTGTGTGCCCCTCTGCTCCCTGCTCTTCTTCAGGAGTTGCTCTGTGGTAGTTTGGAGTCAGAGCTGGGTTCAAATCTTGTGGCTTCTTACTGCCTAGCTGGATGGCCTGGGGCAAGCTACCTAACATCACTGAGCCTTAGTTTTCACATCTGTAATCTGGGGTAATAGTTGCTCCTCCCTTGAGTCAGCCACTGTGTGCTTCGACACAGTGCCTGGCACCCAGTAGGCCTTCAGCAATGTTTGTTGAACATGTGGATGGATGGACAGATGAGCAAGCCCTTCCCGCCACCCCTCTACCATTCCCTTCCCCCCAGGCCTGCCAAGCAGCCATTGACCAAATCGAGAAGCGGAATGAAACCTTCAAGGCTGCCGTCCAGAGCCCTGAGGGAGACACCCAGGAGAGGGAGGTAAAGGAAGCCTTCGCGACCCTGCCTGGAGCCACCAGCCTCACTTGGGCTTGCTCCCTCTTTGCTCTACCCAGGCCAGCGGGGAGGGCAGGCGAGTGTCACCCACCAGCAGTGGTTAGAAGGGGCCGAGGAAGCCCACTGACCACAGCATCACCCTGCTCAGAGACTCAGAGCCAAAGGTTCCCCATTAGCAAAAAATTCCTTTGGGAGCCTCTACATGCAACTGTCCCTAGGGAGGATGTCACAGCTCTATAGCTCTGGCTGGGGGTGGAGCAGTGCAGGTTTGGGTTTGAAAGTAGGGAGAGTGCCTGTGACTTGATTTTAAATCTGAGCTCTGAACTCTGACTTGCTGTGTGTCTTTGCTGAGTCACTTGACCTCTCCGGGCCTCAGGTTCCTCAACAGTAAAGTAAGAATGATAGTAACTGACCTACCATACAGTCTTCATCTGTTCGGTCAGCTTCCTGTGGAAACCACTGGAAAGCACATCACACGTAATCCCCGCCACAGCAGGGGCCCCAGGGCCTCAGGGAGTGGGCAGAAGAGGTCACTACGTGCCCGCCCTGCTGCCCAACAGCTGCAGTCCGAGGAGCTGGGCCTCCGGGCGCCCCAGTGGATCCGGGACAAGATGGTGACCATGTGCATGCGCTGCCAGGAGCCCTTCAACGCCCTGACACGCCGCCGCCACCACTGCCGGGCCTGTGGCTACGTGAGTAGTCCCGCCAGCACCCCTGCCTGCACTGGCCCACCTTGGCCTCAGCCCTCCCCTCCCTGCCACCTCTGCCGGTGTCAACCAGTGCAACCCAGCCTCCTTGTGTGCTCACTCCGTGCCAGACGTGAGTCACCTCGTCTGGACCCCACAGTGCCCACCTGGAAGCACGGCTTCTGTTATCCCCGTTCTACAGATGGGGAAATGAGGCTGGGAGAGGTAAACAGCTTGCTCAAGACACTCCCCAAAGCTGAGCCCTGTGATTTGCCTGCTTTCTTACCAACACTTCCCAAGGTCCCCAGAGTCACCACCAGGAAATGGTCTCCAGTTCCAGGGTGGGGGCATCCAAAACCCTTAGCCCCGCTCAGGCCTGGCACCCACCACCTCATCAGCCCCACGCCTGTTACACTCCCACCCCCATCGTCCTCGCTTCATGACCGACCTCGGCTCCCTGTCATCTCCTCTTCTGCGCAAGTCCTCAGCACTCCAGCAGCTGCTCAGTTCTGTTGCTAACTCTGCCCGCCGGGCTTGGGCCTCAGTTTCCTCATCTGTCCAATGGGGATTATAATACCTACTTCCAGGGTGGTAGCGAGGATTCAACAAAAGAAGGTTCCCTCCCTTCCCTCTCCTTCTCCTCCTTTCTTTCCCCCTCCTCAATAGCTCAGGCAGGGCTCACTCGGAGGAGCCTGAGCCAGCAGCTGATGGAGGAAGGAAACGTGTCCACCCCACTTCCTCTTATCAGCCGGTTATCAGAGGCAGATCTAGCTTTGCTTTTTAAGCACCTGGTGTACTTGAGCTGTGCTCTGTTGACATCACAACCCCCTCCGTTTACTCTGCAAACAGCGAAGCCCTTAAAGACCTCAGTCCTTAATGACCTCCAGGGAACAGGAGGAAACCAGCTGGGCAGGTTGGGGCCAGTCAGGGAGGTGTCCCCAAAATGTATTACACAGCAATCAAGACACAAAGTAAATTTCTAGGACCGGGACACACCTATGTTCAGATGTAACTGACGAGTTATATCCCAGAGCCAAATAGAAAGAATCTGGGGATTAGCTACTGTTCTTGGTGATTCACATCTGTAAATACCAGTTGAGTTGATTCACACTTTCGACTTTGTAAGTAGTTCCTAAAAAATTATTAAAAATAGTTAAGAAGTACAAAAAGGCACAAAGAACAATATAACAACACCCGTGTACCTGCCTTCCAGGTATATGGAAGAAAGAAAATATTCTGACAACTAAATGAAATGTATGATCCTTAATGGAGGGAAAAAAACTAGCTGCAGAGGTCTTATTGGGACCACTGGGGGAAATTTGCTTATGAGGCATATATAGATAATAATATCGTATCGCTGTTAAATTTCCCAAGTGTGGTCATGACATTGTGGATAGGCAGGAGAAAGCCCTTGCTCTTAGGAGTTACAAGCTACATATTTACGGGTGAGGTGTCATGATGACTGTAATTTACACTCAAATGGTCCAGAGAAAATAAAATACATATATATATAGAGAGAGAAAGCAAATATGGCAAAAATGTTAACAGTTGGTGAATTGGGTGAGGGGTTATCATTGTATTATTCTTTCAACTTGTCTGCAGGTTTTAAATTTTTCAAAATAAAAACTTGGTGGAGGAGAGTATAAATACACATTGATAATATTTAAACATTTTAAATCTCAATAAAAAATAAAATAAAATGCTCTGTAGGTAGTTGAAGCCCCCTGTGTGAGGTACCTTTGCCCAATCTAGGACTTTCTCATGCCCGCACATACCTTTGTACACTGTGAGTCATCCTTTCGGTGGTTTGGGTGCCCAGTTTCTGTCTCCGTGCCTGCCAGACGGGAATCCTGGTGAGGGTGGGGCAGGCCCGGGCCTCCTCCTGCGAGTCCTTCCCAGGCCGTGTGCTGTGCTGGGCACACAGATGAGCTCCCTGGGAAATAACCCTCCTCCCTCATCTCTATTTCTTGGCCCCCGTTTCCAAGCCCACATCCCCAACTCACTGTGACAGCCTAGCCTTCCTGGAGTCACATCCTGCAGCACCCCTCTTTCTCTCTGAGTCTCATCATGCCTCTTTCATCCCGGCTCCCTGGCATGATCCATGTCGGCCTTCTTGGGGCCTTCTCCGTGGTGGGCTAGGGGTGGGCCCCACTCCACCAGAGCCCACATAGCAGGTCTTCCTGGCAAAAACAACCAACCTATCATGTTAGTGTTAGAGCACGCTTGACTCTGTGATTGAGTGGGATGCAAAATTTGCATGAATATTAAAGCTGAACTGCGGAATTTTAAAGACATGTCTTGTTTGTGGAGGACCGGTTGCTGCCAGTCAGCTGGGCGACCCTCTCTGGGCTGCCCTGCCCTCAATGGCAGGTGAGGATAAAGCCCCAGCGCTGTTCACCTGTTGGGGTGGCTGGTGAGATGGCAGAGGGGAGAGAGAGAGAGCACTTGGAGAAGTGAATCAGATGCAAGGGGCATGTGCAGGGCAAGCCCCTGGGATTAACAGCTGCCTGCGGGGGCCAGCCCTATGGCGTAGCAGTTAAGTGTGCGCGGCAGCCCAGGGTTCAGATCTCGGGCACACACCGACACACCACTTGTCAAGCCATGCTGTGGCAGCATCCCATATAAAGTGGAGGAAGATGGGCATGGATGTTAGCCCAGGGCCAGTCTTCCTCAGCCAAAAAAAAAAAAAAAAGAGGAGGATTGGCATGGATGTTAGCTCAGGGCTGATCTTTCTCACAAAAAAGTAAAGCTAAAAAAACCAGCTGCCTTCACGAAAGGGGACTCTGAAGGGCAGGAATTTGAGACCTGCAGTGGGGGCCAGGTCTCAGGTCCCCACTGGGGAGCCCAGAGCCTGAGGTCTCCCCCTGCACCGCAGCCTCCAGGCAGCTGGGCCTCTGCCAGCACGGGGACACCCCTCTCTGCCTCCATTCCTCTCCTGAATCTTGCTGCTTCTTCCTCCTGTCCCTGGTTGCTCTCACGCCGCCCCCCCGCCGGCCAAGGTACAAACACGGCATCCCCTGCCTCACCTCAGGCCCCAACCCCTCCCGCCTGTCCTCCCCCAGGTGGTCTGTGCCAGGTGCTCCGACTACAGGGCCGAGCTCAAATACGACGACAACAGGCCCAACCGAGTCTGCTTGGACTGCTACACGTTCCTCACGGGAAACGTGCTCCCTGAGGACAAGGAGGACAAGAGACGGGGCATCCTGGAGGTGAGGGCCCCTTCCCCCACTGAGCAAATGCGTGCGGGGTGACACGCTGGCACTGTCCTAGGTGCTGAGGAATAAGCCAGCTGGGGTCACGCTCCCTGTCCTCCGCTCTCTGCCCACAGACATCCCTCCCCCCGACCCCTGTCCCCCAAACAGAGCTGGGCCTGTCACCAAATGGAAGCAACTTTTGGCTCCAGGCTGTCATCCAGCTCTTCCGCCTCTCCCCTGTGTCCGCATCCCACAATCACACAGCCTCTCTGGACAGTTCCTGTTCACGTCCCCATGCCCTGCCCCAACAGCCCCAGGAGGTGAAGAGAGCTGTGCTGCTGATTCCGTTTTACAGATGGGGAAACTGAGGCTCCAGGTCAGGGTCCCACTGCTGGACAGAGGCAGGCTGGAGACTTCATTCTAACTGGAAGGGGCTTCAGGGACCTATCCCATGGAGACCCAGGCCCAGAGAAGTGACTTGCCCAAGGTCACACAGCGAGTTAGGAGCCAGCTCTCTGATCTCTGCCACAGACATTCCCTCTGCAGCCCCTGGGGCCTGGCTGAGCCACTCCCCACCCCAGAGGTGCACCCGGGCTGCTCCCTCCCTGCCGATCAGCACCCATGGGGCACTGGCTGTGTTCAGCTTCATGCTGTAAATACAATGTGACCCGGCCCTGACACTGGTTACCACTGCCCCTCCCTCACTAAAGGCTGGGTCGACATCCCACCGTCCCGGGGAGGTGGGAGAAGACCCCAGTCTATTCCAGCTGAACACAGCTCCCAGGTTTCAAACTGGTTCCTTTCCATCAACATCTGCCCACTTTCCAATCCCCCCGTTCTTCTAGGTCCAGCCCCTGCTCACACTCTCCCTGACCACTAGGCCACACAGCCTGCTCCTGGAGAGAGGGGATGGTCAGCCCCTTCTCAGGCCCCAACTCTGTCCCCTGGGGCAACACAAGTGATAAGCACCCCCAGCACCTGCCCCAAGTTCAGGCTGGCTGGGGTTTGACAGCAGCTCTGCCACTGGCCAGCTGTGTGACCACAAGCCCATCATGGGACCTCTCTGAGCCTCAGGGACAAATAACTCCTCCTTGCAGGATGGCTGCAAGGATTAGAAAGAGTGATTGTCAGGCCCTCAGACCAATGTCTGTCCCCTAGCAGGTGCCCTGTTCCCTGACATTCCCTCTCTCTGATTTTAGAAAGGGTCCATGGCGTGGTCCGAGCAGAGCCTAATGTGCAGCTTCCTGCAGCTTGTCGGGGACAAGTGGGGCAAGAGTGGCCCCCGGGGCTGGTGTGTGATCCCCCGGGACGACCCCCTGGTGCTCTATGTCTATGCTGCCCCTCAGGTAACGCCGCCACCTGCCCCCCAGGCTTTGGCCTTCTCGTGGTATGTGTCTGTTGGGGAGGGCGGGTGAGTATTGTGGGCCCATATATGGTATGAGGAAGCTGAAGCCCAACGAGGACATGGCTCCCTCGAGTCACAGGGTTAGCTGCTTTCAGAGCTGGGCCCGGACTCCAGGTCACCACTGCGTTGCCCTCAGGGGGCGGCCAGTTCTCCTCTTCCTTGGTGCCCTCTGGCCAGCCCACCCTGCTTCGTGGGTGTTTGGGGTGTCAGAGGCAGGTGTGTGGCTGGTACCTTCAAAACAGCTGTCTGAGGTGGGGGGGCTAGGGGAGAGCAGCGGCCCACAGCTCTCTCCTCCCCTCCCAGGACATGCGGGCTCACACCTCCATCCCCCTGCTGGGCTACCAGGTGAGCTCTGGGCCCCAGGCGGACCCCCGGGTCTTCCAGCTGCAACAGTCGGGCCAGCTCTACACCTTCAAGGCTGAGACCGAGGAGCTGAGGAGCCGCTGGATGAAGGCCATGGAGCGGGCGGCCAGCGGCTGGAGCCCCAGGGGGCCCAACGACGGGGACCTGTCTGACTGAGCCACAGCCGGCCACTCTCCCCCTCAGAGCCTGACTCCTGCCACAGCTGCCCCTGTGGCCTCTGTGACCCACCACCCCAAGCCGAGCTTTCAAATAATCCATTTCCAGCCATCTGCGCCCAGGCCGTGTGTCCTGACTGGGGACTCAGAAAACGTGGGTCCATTCCTTTGGGAAAGGGGTGACCCAGCGTCCTGGTTTGCCTAGAGCTGAAGGGGTTCCTCGGACCTGGGACTTCAGTGCTAAACCAGGCAAGTCCCAGGTAACCCAGGGCTGTTGGTTGCCCCAGTGTGGTTCTCAGCCTGGATTATGCATTAGTATCACCTGGAGAGATTAAAAAATCCTGATGAAAAAATAAATATAAAAATAAACTAAAATTTTAAAAAATACCAATGCCTGTATCCATCTCCAAATATTCCTGCCTTAACTGGTCTGGGATGGAGGAGGCCCGGGTGTATTCAACATTACACACATGGGTCTAATGTGCAGCCCGGGCTACCTGGGATGAAGAAGAAGGCAAGCAAACTACCACTGGTTGAGCACCTGTCAAGTGCAGGCATGAGAGTAATAATAACAATAAATAATAAACATCTACAGGGCCAGGCACTGTGCTAGGTGTTTTACATGGATGATCTCATTTTACCCGCAGGAGTTAATAATCCTCATTTTCCAGATGAGGACACTAAGTCTCAGAGAGGTTTAGTCATTGGCTCGAGGTCACACAGCTGGTGGATACCAGAGTCAGGTTTTAACTCAGGTCAGATCTCCTTCCATCAAGCAGCAGAGCAATAGGGCAAGCAGAGAGGGGAGGCACGTGGAAGAGGAAAGGAGGGAAAGAGGGAAGAAAGGAGGGAAAAGGAGGGAGGAGGAGGCAGGGCAGGAGCAACTGCCCTCTGGAGGACCACCTCTGTTTGGCCCCTGGCTGGTGGGTGAGGCTGCTTGTTCATAAGGGACCACCAGGGGGTAGCAGTGGCGAGCAGGCCACATCCAGTGGCCCCAGCCTGGGCCCTGACACCCTAAGCTTCTGTGGTATATGAATTTTTGTTTCAGTATCGTGTATTACTTCTATCATCACAAGAATAAGAGTGCCTTTCCCACGTTAAGGGGACAATAACAGAAGGAACAAGGGGAGATTCACCTGCCCTCCCCTCCTTCCCTGAGGGCCTGACCTGCCACCACATGGGGTCACTAAGGCATCAGTGCCAGAGCCCAGAGGCTGTGTGCCCCAGCGGCCACTGACACTACCTGGAAAAACCCAGTGGGAATGTGGTCGCTTATTCCACGAACGAGTGTGGTGGAGACGTGGAAACGTGTAGTAACCAGGGGGTGGAGCAGAACCTGGACCTGGCAGAACTCAGGGGCCCACCGGAAAGCCACGGACACTGAGAGGGTGCTGTCCTCCAGGCTCTTCTGGGAGCTCACAGGCGCCCATGTGGCCTGAGGGAGCTCCTGGCCTTCCCTGGCAGTGCCTCACCTTGGATTCGCTCCCCTGGTGACAGGCTGCATCAGGCGGTGAAGACTGTCAGGGCTTTGAGTTTTTACTACCAAAGGTCCTTACTTCTAAAAGGCTGGAGGCTCCCCTAGCAGCCTGGTGGTGCTGGTGCCCACATGCCCCCACCCTAGAGAGGGAGCTCAGGGGGAGGAGGGAAGGCTGGCAGATGCCGGGGGGGCCATCTCTGGAGGGCCTGGTGGACCCTGGTCAGCTGGAAGACCTCTCTGCTCCTTGCCTTGCCTCCTGGGAAATCTCCGTTCTGCAGGAGCTGGCCCTGCTGCTGGCACCCTGGGGCTTTGGGAACGGTATTCATTCATTCATTCATTCATTCATTCATTTCTTTCTACACTCGTCATCGCTAGCATTATTGAGTATTTTACTATGCAGTAAGCACTAGGCACACATCATCTCATTTCATTCTGGAACAACCTTTTGACATCAGTTCAAGTGTCCACGTTTTATGGACGAGGAAGGCGAAACCAAGCAAAACTAAATAACTTGTCATGGTCACCCAGCCTGTAAGTAACGAACCCAGATTCAAACCCAGGCCCATCTGATTCCAAGCCTGGCTCCAGCTGGGGCTGGGGGGCAGTATCTCCCAGTGGTTAGTGGGTCCAGGCCGCCACACAGCTCTGCCACTCACTGGCTATGTCGTCTTGGGCAAGACTTCACCACCCTGTGCTGGTGTTTCCTCACCTGTCAAAAGAGGATAACCACGGTCCTACCTCCCTGGGGCTTGGGGAGGTTGACTGAATGACTGTGTCCAGCACTGAGAACGGTGGCGACCACACGTGATTATGACAGGTGTTCACAGTTTCCAGCTCTTTCACACTGTGCCGCCTGCCCCCCTGTGCTGCAATGCACACAGTTATGGGGAATATGGGGACACAAAGTTGAGTAAATCATAGTTCCTGCTCTTAGGGAGCTCAGCGTCTGGGTCATTAGAATCACCTGGCAAGCTTTCAAAAAACTCCCAATGCCCAGACTGCACCCCAAGCCCGTAAAATCAGAACCCCTATTTAGGCTGCAGCTGTGGCATCAGCAATTTAAAGCTCGCTGGTGATTCTGAGGGACAGCTTCCTCTGAAAGGGCAGAACCAGTTCTTGAGCCAGGATTCCTGGCTCTGGTCCCCAAGGGTTCCCAGGGTGGGGTTAGTCTGAGTGGGGGTGTGGGAAGTGGCCTTACTACGGCGATAAATGAGTTAGGTTTATTGAAGTATAATTTACATACAGTAAAACCCACCCTTTATAGTGTAGTTCTATGGGTTTTGGCAAAAGGGTACAGTCATGTAGCCAACACCCCAATCAAGAAATAGAATAGTTCCAACCCCCCAGAAGTTTCCCCATGCTGCCCCTTTGTGGTCACCCACTCTCTGCATCCCCTAGCCCCTGGCAACCATTGATCTGTTCTCTGACTTACGGCTTTGTCTTTTCCAGAATGTCATCCATATGGAATCACACATCTTGTAGCCTTTTGAGTCTGGCTTCTTTTACTCAGCGTCACGTATTTGAGACTCATCCACGTTGTTGTGCAGATCAGTGGTTTGTTCCTTTTCATTGCTGAGTAGTATTCCCTTGCATAAGAATGCCACTGTTTGTTTACCCATTTACCAGCAGAAGGACATTCACGTTATTTCCATTTTGGGGCAATTGTGAAGAATGCTGCTATAAACTATAAGCATTCATGTCCAGGTTTCTGTGTGAGGAGACATTTTCATTTCTCTAGGGTAAATACCTAGAAGCGATCACTGGGTCATATGGTTAAGTGTATGATTAACTTTCTGGGAAACTGCCCAGCTGTCTTCCAGGGTGGCTGTACCATTTTGCATTCCCATCAGCAACGATGAGACTTCCCATTGCTCACATCCTTGCCAGCATTTGGCACAGTCAGGGCTTTTTTTGTTTTTGTTTGTTAGTTTTTAATTTTAGCCATTCTGATGGGTGTACAGTGCTTACAACCTTTTTTTTTTTTTGAGGAAGATCAGCCCTGAGCTAACATCCGTGCTAATCCTCCTCTTTTTGCTGAGGAAGACTGGCTCTAAGCTAACATCTATTGCCAATTCTCCTCCTTTTTTCCCCCAAAGCCCCAGTAGATGGTTGTCTGTCATAGTTTCACATCCTTCTAGTTGCTGTATGTGAGACGCGGCCTCAGCATGGCCGGAGAAGCGGTGCGTCAGTGCATGCCCGGGATCCGAACCCAGGTCTCCAGTAGCGGAGCGCACGCGCTTAACCGCTAAGCCACGGGGCCGGCCCTACAACCTTTTAAAGTTTATGAATGTATCAAAAACATCACGTTGTATGCCTTTAATCTATACAATTTTTATTTGTCAATTATACCTCAATAAAGCTAGGGGGAAAAGGTTATAAATGTAAAGAAATAAGGGCCTTTAATAGTAACTATTTTGAAAACTCATAATCATTTAAGCACCTATTATGTGCCAGGCAGTCTCTTGATCCTTCCAAAGTCCCAGGGGCAGCTGGTATGATAAGAAGGGCACCCGTGACGGTCCCATAGGCTCAAATCCCAGCTCTGTTGTGGGCTTGCTGTGCGACGTTGGGCACATCACTCAACCTCTCTGAACCTCCATTTATTTATGTAAATAGGTTGAGCGATGCCCACTTGCAGGTTTGGTATGAAAACCTGATAAGATAACGCAGGGAAAGCTCCCGGCCCACAGGAGGAGTTCAGTAGCTGGGAGCTGTTACTAGCTACGCTCTTCACGTAGCTACCTTCCTGGGATGATTTTTCCAGCAGCAAGTCTGGTGGCTTCTGCCTTTAGGATGCATTCCAAATGAAGCCCCTCCTCACACCTCACACCTCTCACTTGTCACCCCTCTGGTCCAAGCCACCATCATCCTCTTCCAGGATTGCAAGAGCTGCTCTCCCTGCTCCTACACTCGCCCCCTAGTGGTCATTCCCCAAACAGCCCACAAAGGAGTTCTTTTCGATCTGAATCCTAATCCAGGGTCCCAGCTCCAACCCTCCAATGGCATCTGATGCCTCCCTGCCTGTCCAGCAGGCCTGTTGTGATCTGGCCCCTGGCTGCCTCTCAGAGCTCACTCCTTCTGTTGCCCCATCTCTCATCTCCCACTCAGCATCCTCCACCTAGGAACCTTTGCACCTGCCCTTCCTTCTGCCTGGAAAGTCTTCCCCCCAGAAATCCGCTTGGCCCACTCCCTCACTTCACTCAGATTCCTGCCTCAATGCCCTTCCTTGGAGAGGCTCCCTGTCACATGCCTTACCTAGAGCACTTGCCACTCTGTCCCTGACTCTGCTTCACTTTCTTATATGACATTATACGGCTTTATCTAGTTTGTGTTTATTTGACAAGTATCTGTCTCCACCACTGAAAGTGTAAGTTCCTGGAGGACACAGACCGTGTCTCTTGCTCACCACTATTTCCTGGCATCTGGCCCATAGGCCATCCTCAGCGAAGTTCTAGGGACTGTTGGGTGAATTGTGGCGGCTCAGACATGCCAGGGCGATCACCTACACTGATGAGCCCACAGAACTTGCACGGCTGCCCCTCCCCCGGCATTGGCCCTCTTTGATTCATCTCTGTATCCCAGAACTTAGCACATAGCAAGTACTCAAAAAATACCCTCTGGCCTGGGTTCACACGAGCTGTCAGGCCCCCAACATGGCAGGTGTTCTTTCCTTCCATTGAGGTGACTGGAGGTCAGAAAGGTAAAATGGTGTGTGCAAGGTCATGTGGCATTTCTGCGGACTCTCTCAGGGACCAGGACCAGGGTCTCCTAACTCTGACGTGGCCTCATGCCTTTGCCTTTTCCTGACTGCTGACTGTCTCGCCCCCATGCTCCTTTTTGAAGGACCCTGCTCCTTTTTGAAAGTGGCAGTGGTGGGAGTATTCACACCATGAACACTCATTCAAATCTGTGCCTCTTACCCCTCGTCCCCCACAAAGAGCTGGTGGTTAATTTTTACCGGCAACCACTGGACACGGGGTCCAGCATTCTGGGAGACTGAGGGAAGCCACTCAGCTCACCTGTCCACATCTTGAACGTAAACCCTCAAGCGTGGCCCAGATGTCTTATCCCTCTCTTTTCTCCCCTGCCAGGCCTCACGCTCTGTCCTGGGCTGACTGCCAGCTGGCCTTAGGCCTGTGCAAATAGTGAGCTTCTGCAAGTCGCAGGCCAACGTGGGGGTGATGGCACCTTCCTACTGGCTCTCCTGGCCCGGCCCTGGCCTCTGCCTGGTCAGCCCCTCCCTGTTCTCTTGGCCTGAGCCGTGCACCGACACACTGGAGCCATTTCTGCCTGATTTTTCTTCCTCACCCTCTCCTCTCCATGATTCTCTTGGTTCCCATCTTTGCCATTCTCGTCATGTCTCTCTTTATCTCTGGGAACAAAATCAAGAGTTAATTTTTAATGAGCACTTACTGTGTACTTTCCATATATCGGCTCATTAATCCTCACACCAGCTCCATTGTACCAATGAGAATAGGGAGGCACAGAGAGATTGAGCAACTTGCCCCACATCACCCGGCCGGTAAGTGGGGAAGCCAGAGCTGACTCTAGATGCCCTGTGACCTCTCTGGGAAGCAGCAAAAAACACATTGGACTCAGAATTTTAAAACACAGCTTTGAGTCCTGGCTCTGTCACCTCCTTGTAACTTGGCTCTCTAGGCCTCCGCTTCCCTCCTCTTTGATCAACTGGGATGACCAACACGTACCCTGGCCATTCCTGTTGTTTCGGGGTCAAATGATATCAGGGGTGTAAAAGGGCTTTGAAAATGGCAAAATGCTGAGCAAATGAGTGGATTATTAGTACGTGGTCTGTTTTCCAAATTTTATTTTCTCTCTTGCCTCTCAGAAGGGTTCTTTGTCTGTCGCGGTTGTACTGGTGTGCGTAGTGCCCAGCAGGCCCCCGGGTGCAGAGGCGCTCAGTAAGTGTGACTTCTCTTCCTCTGCTCTCCGAGGGGATCCTATTTCTCCAACCTTTCAGGGAGACTCATCACCGCTCCCCTTCCCTCGCTGTCATCAGGCCCAGACTCAGAGGGCGGGAGGATTCCTCCTACCAGGCTTCTAACGCTCAGGTCAAGACCAGCACTGGAGTAAGTCCACGGACGCGTCTCAGACATTATAATGGAAGCCAGTTGGAAATTATGCTTCGCTTTATAGAAACTGGCTTAAGTATGCTCTTCAGAAACACATCTACTTTTGTGGAGCAAGGTAATAAATCCTGGTCTGACTTTATTTTTCTTTTTAAAAAATTATTTTTTGGGGCCGGCCCCCTGGCGTAGCGGTTAAGTGCGCGCGCTCCACTGCTGGTGGCCTGGGTTCGGATCCCGGGTGCGCACCAAGGCACTGCTTGTCAGGCCATGCTGTGGCGGCGTCCCATATAAAGTGGAGGACATGCGTCCCATATAAAGCGGAGGAAGATGGGCACGGATGTTAGCTCAGGGCCAGTCTTCCTCAGCAAAAAGAGGAGGATTGGCATGGATGTTAGCTCAGGGCTGATCTTCCCCAGGCAAAAAAAATATATATTTTTGAGGGGCCGGCCCAGTGGTGCTGCAGTTAAGTGCGCTTGCTCTGCTTTGGAGGCCCAGGGTTCTCGGGTTCGGATCCCGGGTGCACACCAACGCACCGTTTGTCAAGCCATGCTGTGGCGGCGTCCCATATAAAGTAGAGGAAGATGAGCACGGATGTTAGCCCAAGCCAGTCTTCCTCGGCAAAAAAGGAGGAGGGTTGGCACTGGATGTTAGTTCAGGGCTAATCTTCCTCACAAAAAAAAAAAATTTTTTTAATATATTTAATTTTTCATTAAAAGACAACACTTTCTTGGAAATATACCTTATGATAAAGTGCACAGATCTTAAGTCTACCGATTGATGACTTTTCACATGTGTTCACCCTCATAACCACCACTCAGACCAAGACCCAGAACATTTCCAGCACCCTGAAGGGCTCCGTCATGCCCCCTCCTAGGCAATACCTGCTCCCACAGTATTGATTTATTTTTGGCACAAAATTCTAAAGGTACAAAAGATAAACTGAAAAATCTTCCTCCCATCCTGCTGTCAAACACCCATTTTTTTTCCTCCCAAGAGTCGATATTACTGGTTTCTTACAGATACTTCCAAAGAAAGCAGATACGTGTATACACACGTGCACATTATGTTATGTTATATCACATATACTCTCCTTTTTACACAATAGGTACTTAACTTTGCAATTTTTGTGCATCTTATATTTTTCACTTAACAATACATCTTAAAACACTAGAATCATTATAATAATTAGCAAATTGATATCTTTACCAAAAAGCTACCCCTTACAAAAAACTTGGTTTATAAAAGAATCCAAATTTTTATTACCAACTAATTCTACGCTCTGCCTTACAGCTCTCTGAGGGTCCTTAGGCAGCAAGTCCTGCTGCTACATCAAAAAATATGATTCAATTAGGAAATGTGATTCATGTAACTTTTTGGCAGCCCACCCAATAAACCATTCTGCAAGATTCTGTATTCTTGGTATTATCTTTTCCTTTTATAGCTCTTACCAATAACATCATCATGGGTTATAGTCTCAATAACTCATGAGCTCTAAAGGACATGTGTGAGAGACCAAAAAAAAAAAAAAGTGACTAAAATTTGGAGCATAAGCTGTGGAATTTCTCAAAGGCCTGAATTACTGGAACGTATTAGGTTGGGGTAAATAAAATGGGAAAGAAATATTTTGTCCTTTCAGATGTATTAAGCAGTTTTCCTGGGAAATTAGTCGAGAGAATCCATTGGTGTTGTGTGAACTTACCCAGAGGGAGAGCAGGCCGGGCCCTGCCTGAAGGCAGCTGAGGGGCTGGGCTGGGCTGTGAGCTCCAGGAAGCAGAGTGGGGGCCAATCAGGAGCAGGAAGGCTAGCAGGGTAATCCAAATCAGTGTCCTCAGATGCTTCAGGAAGGCCAAAGAGCATAAACAGGGCCCCAAACCAGAGACACAGCCAACGGGCAGAGCCTCTGAGCTGGACTGGCTGAGAACAGAGTTAGGCACAAGCTAAGAGGCACCAGGTTGTTGCCAAGAGTGAGGCCAAAGTTCACTGGTCTCTGGGTGCACGTATGGGCCTTGCTGACCCAGCATATGGACTTTGTGCACAGCCCTATGGAGAAGTGTGCCAATGATGGCCCCCAATAGAATTACCCCCACCCCGTGTCAATGCCCCTTTGCAGTGTGACTTTGTGCTTCTGCTATCACAAGATGGAATCTGTCACCTCCCTTTACATCTGGGTTGGCCTGTGACTTGCTTTGACCCATAGGATGTGGCAGAAGTGATGTTGTGCAACTTCTGAGGCTAGGCTCCTGCTTTCCCTCTTTTGGAATGTTTCTATCACCATGTGAATAAGCCCAGCAAGAAAGACCACAGGGAGGGAAAGGCCTAGGCATCCCAGCCATTCTAGACCACCCAACCAAGCCGAGCATCAGAGGACTGCAGCTACATGAATGAGACCAGCAGAGGAACCACCCAGCCAGCTCACAGATCTGTGAGAAATACAAGATTATTGCTTTAAGTCACTAAATTTTGGGATGGTTTGTTACACAGCAATAGATAGCTGATACATCCCTCTACCCTCTAAATTTACTTCCCAAGTCTACAAAGGGTCTCACATGTTAGGCAAACTCAGGATTGTGAGACCCAGAATTACAAATATCTTATGTATTAATAATTATATTCTCCAGAACCTCTTCGCACATACTATCTAATTTAATGTCATGACAATCCAGTGAGGAAGAGGAAGAGGGAATGTGGCGTATCTCCATTAAACAGATGAGAAAATTGAGGCACAGAAAGATATGTGACTCAGCAAGTCAGTAGGGCTGCTTTTATGGACTGAATTGTGCCTCCCAAACTCACATGTTGAAACCCTAACACCCCCATGTGACTGTATTTAAAAACAGGGCCTTTAAAGAGGTAAGTAAGGTTAAATGAGGTCATAAGTGTGGGCCCTAATCCGACAGGACTGGTGTCCTTATAAAAAGAGGGAGACACCAGGGATGCACAGGAGCAGAGAATAGGCCATGTGAGGACACAGCGAGAAGGGGGCCATCTGCAAGCCAAGGAGACAGGCCTCAGGAGAAACCAAACCTGCTGACACCTTGATCACGGACTTCTAGGCTCCAGAACTAGGAGAAAACAAATTTCTGTTGTTTAAGAAACCCAGTTTGTATTGTCCCATTTGCAACAACATGGATGGACCTGGAGGGTGTTATGTTAAGCAAAATAAGCCAGACAGAGAAAGACAAACACCGCATGATTTCACTCATATGCGGAATATAAACTAACACACGGACAGAGAGAACAGTTTGATGGTTACCAGGAGGAAGGGAGTTGGCGGGTAGGCACAAGGGGTGAAGGGGCGTATTTATATGGTGACTGACAAATAATAATGTACAACTGTAAACTCACAATGTTATAAACTATTATGACCTCAATAAAAAAAAAAAAAAGAAACCCAGTTTGTAATATTTTGTTATGGCAGTCCTAACAAACTAATACAGAGCCAATGTTCAAATTTACGTCTTCCACTTTCCTGGAAGGAATTTTCTTAAAACAATGAGATACCATTTATTGCATATCGAATTGGCAAAGATTTTTAAAAGGTAAATTTAGCAGTAAGGATGTGGAGAAATGGGCTTTCCCCACCACTTGTAGGAGTCTAGATTGGTACAACTTTCTAGAAGGAATTTGGTAATACATATCAAAAGTCTTAAAAATGTACTTACTAACACTTTTTCATAATAGCAAAATATTGGAAATGACCTATAGCAGATTGTATTTTCTAAAGATGGAAGCACGGATAGATCCCGTTTCCCATGCTCTTCTTACAATGTGATGTTGGCACTCCTCCATTGAGAAATAGGGTCTATTCTCTCCCCTTCAACTTGGACAGACTTTTGTAGTTGCCACAACCAATAGAATACAGTGGAAGCAAAGGTGTGTGACTTCCAAGACCAGGTTATAAAAGCCATTGTAGTGTCCACTTTGGCTCTTGGATAACTCACACTGCAAAAACCAGCCACCATGTCAAGAGGACACCCAAGCAGCTCTGTGGAGAGTCCATGTGGAGAGAAACTGAAGCCCCCAGCCTAAGGTCAGCACCAATCTGCCAGCTATATGAGTAAGTAACCTTAGAAGTAGATCCTCCAGTCCCAGTCAAGCCTTCAGATGACTGCAGCCCCAGCCAACATCTGGCTGCAGCCTCATGAGATACCTCAAGTGAGAACTGCCCAGCTGAGTCCTTCTCAAATTTCTGACCAACAGAAACCATAAGAGAAAATAAATTTTTATTGTTGTTTTACATCACTATGTTTTGGGGTAATTTGTTATACAACCATACATAATTAATACATAACCTATGTGTCCATCAATAGGGGCCTATTTAAATATATTACAGTACATGCATATACAGTCATGTGCTGCATAACATTTCAGTCAATGACAGACCTCATACACTACAGTGGTCCTATAAGATTTGTACCATATAGCCTAGGTGTGTAGTAGGCTATACCATCTAGGATTGTGTCAGTACACTCTACGATGTTTGCACAATGATAAATTGTCTAACAACACATTGCTCAGAAGGTATCCCCATCATTAAGCAATGCATGACTGTAACGAAATACTATACAGCTGTTAAAAGAAATAGGAAGCTCTTTATGTACTGATATGGAAAACTCGCCAAGATAATTTGTTAAGTGAAAAATGCAAAGTGCAGAATAGTATATAGAGGATACTACCATTTGTGACAGAAAATTATTTATATACATATATGTGTACATATGCATATTTATAGAGAATACACCTATATTTTATATATATGTATATATACATACACACATACTATATACATATATAGATATACATAATACATAATACATGTATTATATATTATACATATAGAATATACATTATATACATATATAATACACACATATATATATAATATATACGCAAAATATCTCTGGGAAGAACGTAAGACATTGGTAATAGTGATTGCCTCTGGGGCGGGGAACTGGGTGACTTGAGAACAGAGGTGGGGAGATGCCTTTTAAATTTTGAACCTCTTGAATATATTATCTATTCAAAAATAAATAAAGTTAAAACTTTTTTGTTTTTTGAGGAAGATTGGCCCTGAGCTAACATCTGTTGCCAATCTTCCTCTTTTTTTTCTTTTTTCTCCCCAAAGCCCCAGTACTTAGTTGTATATCCTAGTTGTAGGTCCTTCTAATGCTTCTATGTGGGACACCACCTCAGCATGGCTTGATGAGCTGTGAATAGGCCCGTGCCCAGGATCCAAACCGGCGAACCCCGGGTACAAACTTAACCACTACGCCACTGGGCCAGCCCCTAAAACTTTTAAATAGTGCTTTCTCTTCAACTCAGAATTTTTTCTTTTTTCTCCCCAAAGCCCCCAGTACATAGTTGTACATTCTTCTAGGATCCAAACTGGTGGACCCCGGGCCACAGAAGTGGAACATGTGAACTTAACCACTCCACCAGGCTGGCCCCTCAACTCAGAAATTTCACTTCTAGGAATTTATTCTTAGTAAATAATCATGGCAAAGATTTAGCTACAAGGATGTTGTTGCAGCTCCATTTAATATCATGAAAATGGTCAAAGAACCCAATTATTCAATAATAGGAAATCTGTTGAATAGCTGATGGCACTCTCATACCCTGCCATCACTGAAAATGGCATTGTAGAAACCATTTCAATGCCCAGTGATCATGATATAGTAATTGATAAGAAGTTATGAAATTGTACCATAAACATCTTAAAACTAAATTCAACTATATAAATGTAGATGGAGATGTAGATTAAGACACATTTATAGATATAGATAGATATAGAAACCAAAATGTTAACAGCGATTATATCTGAGAGGCCCAATTATCGTTAATTTTGTTTTCTTCTTTTTCATCTATCTGTGTTTTCAATAAGAAACATGTGCTACTTTTGTAAAAACACAAACCCTAAAAGTTTGTCTTTTTTTTTTTAAAGATTAATGGATGATCCTATAAATAGCAGCTCCTGGTAGAGAATTTGAAACTTTGTTTTTAAGGAGGACAGTTTTTCAAGGACAAATATTACCAGACCTTTATCATAGCTGGGTGGAGAGAGCTGCCTGCCCTACTAAGAAGTCCCAGCATTTTGGTCACAACATTGACCCCCCTCCCAGCCCGCTGGCTGGTGGGGGCCACGTCCGGAGGCTGTATCCCCAAATTATCCCTGATCAAAACTGGCAGGCAGGGAAGACT
Organism: Ceratotherium simum simum; assembly: GCF_057802395.1. Lineage (NCBI taxonomy): Eukaryota > Metazoa > Chordata > Mammalia > Perissodactyla > Rhinocerotidae > Ceratotherium > Ceratotherium simum. The sequence goes on from NC_141912.1 coordinate 38,298,865, forward strand.
CCAGAATGTCTAGAGGAAGGTAGTCATCTCTGAGGAGTGGTCTTGGGCCCAGTCTCCAACCTGCATTTCCAAAGCTAGCACACTGCTTCACTTCCCTTGTAGGTTAAAAATCAGCAAGTGTTATGGGCTGAAATTGTGTCCCAAATTCATATGTTGAAATTCTAACCCCCCAGTACCTCAGAATATGACTGTATTTGGAGAGAGGGTCTTTAAAGAGGTAATTAAGGTAAAATGAGGTGATATGGTGGGCCCTAATCCAATATGACTGGTGCCCTTATAGGAAGAGGAGACGAGGACACAGGCGTGGAGGGAGACCACGTGAAGACAAAGAGAAGAGAGGCCTCAGAAGAAACCAACCCTGCCAACACCTTGACCTCAGACTTCTAGCCTCCAGGACCGTGAGAAAATAAATTTCTGTAGTTTAAGCCACCCCGGCAGTGGTACTGTGTGATGGCAGCCTGAGCAAATGAACCCAGTTTCCTAGAGGTACACTGTTACATAAGATGGAGAAAGTGTCCATTGTCCACAGCAAAGACTATTATCTTCTGGTGGTGGCTCTGAGGTATGGAGCTGATGGTGGCTATGGGGGCCTCGGGTACCCCTACCCTCTGAGGTGCCCCCACTGCAGGCTGTACGTTAGCATCCTTGGCCTTGCCGGCAGGCAGAGGTCAAGACGCAGTGCCAGGACCCGTCCAGCCTGAGGAGCACCCAGGACTCGGCTCGCGATGCGGCCTCCAGTTCCCTATCAAGACTGCAGCCCTATGTGGAGTTGCAGCCTGGCCCTGAGGCCTCTGCCCTGTCCTGCCAGGCCCGTCTCCAGGGACCATTTGGGACCCTGACACTCCTCTCAGAGGGGTCCTTCCCTGACTCCTAAACCCGCCCCCCATCTCTATCGCCAGAGATTCTGGCTGCTAAGGCTCACTCCCACACAGCCATCAGACCGTGGAGTATGGCTGCTGGTCTGGAGGGGGTTCACTGTCTCCGCATCGCCGGGACTGCCCTTTGCGGGGCTTAAAGGTCCTGGGCATTCTTACTCTCGGAGGCCACACTCCTCAAATGTATTCAAATACACCCACGTGCCACATCACATATAATTTACATGAACGAGAGGCGCTGAGTTGCGATTGTCTAGTTAACCTTTTGTAGACATTTAATCATTTCATCCTTACAATATACTTTTCTAATTTTGGAGCTGGTAATGATCCTCGCTGTGGCTCAGGTGTTTCCACGGATGTTTGAAAAGCTGGCTGGCTGCGGGCCCCACAGCTGTGGACCCAGCTGTGAGTGGTCCCTAGGGCCCTTCCAAGGAGGTCCCAGCATGCACTGGGTGTGCCTGACCCAAGAGGAGCCCTCCAAGAACCCAGCGGCCAGTTGTGATGCCCCAACCCCCTTTCAGTGCTGTAGGGGAGGAGGAGCGGCACTTTTCCAGCAGAGCTGTCCCCTCCTCCTCTCTAAACTTGCTCCTTGGCTAGCTCACACCTTCTCTTGCTTCCAGCGGATTTCCCACTGGGCCAGAAGAGCCAAGGGCTGGGAGGTCCTTAGCTCAGGAGGAACCCTTGAAGCAGAGTGTTTCCACCCTTCTCTGACCATCGAAACGCCCAGGTTTGTTTTCGTCCCAGATCAGTGTCTTCCTCCCAGCTTTGCTGTCTCTTTCTCTCGCAGCATCCTGCTGAGGCCTTGGGGAAGGCTGGAGCTTCGCCCCAGGTGCTGAGTGTCGAGGGTTGCCAGATACAAAACAGGATGCCCAGCTGAATTTGAATTTCAGACAAACAACAAAAATTTTTTTTTAGCACAAGGATATCCCAAGTGTTGTTGTTTGTCTGAAATTCAAATTTAACTGGATGTCCTGTATTTTTATTTACTAAACCCGGCCACCCTCTGAGTGTTCCCTTTCCTCTGGCTCAGGCCCCCTCCATTCCCCACCCCCCACACACACACGCCTCCCACACCCCCACACCCCCACCCTGCCCTGCAGCTGTGAGTATTCTTGCCCCCTCAATAGCCCATGAGTCACAGAGTTGTGGACCTCCAGGCAAATGTTTTGGAAAGGAACATCATCATGGTTTGGGGGAATCCCCCCACTGTCCCCATAACGCACGTGTTGGCAAAGCAGAAACCCTAAAACAGTGCCTATAGAGGAAAATAGAAGAGGCAACAGGGGTTCATAATGCCTTGAGGAGGGTCCCAGCCGTGTTAGTGTTGCAAAGACAGCTTTAACTAGAGTGCTGGCTCTCCACCTCTCAGAGAGGCACAGATAGCTTTGAGAATCTTGGGGATCTTGGAGACCAGCCCTTCCCAGCCAGCTGCTCTGAGAGTCTGATATTCCTCCTACCCCGCCTTCCTGAGAAGAGGTCTACTGGGAAGAATGGGCTTGGTAGGGCTGTGTGAGCCGGGCAGGTTGCTTGACGTCTGGGATAATGATTGTATCTTCGTCATGGGATCACTGTGGGGACTTTGTATAGGATGGAATTAATGCAAAATGCTTAGCACGGTGCCTGGCACACAGTGAGCCCTTAACATGAGTGGTGGCTATTGTTATGACAATGTGAGGACTGACTTTACCATGAAGCCAATGGGCCATCTTAAGAAGGTGTCCTCCCAGTTCTCTGGGCTCCCACAGTTTATCCCCAAGAAGCTTTGGGCCTCCAAAATAGGCACATCTCCCAGACTGGAATCTGCGTTTAGCCAGTATCACCTGTCAGTTTGTCATCTGGGTTAGATTTGCAGTCGCCCAGCACAGCCCCGAGGAAGCAGGACTCAGAAGCGGTTGGCTTTGAGGGTTAAGAACCCAAGTTTTCTACCCGGGGATGTTCCTGAGAGAGGGCAGCGACATTTCGTGCGCGTGTGCCTGTTGGTAGGGGACGGGAGGCGGGCTCAGGGGTGCGTCCCTGGAGGAGGAAGAAAGGAGGGGGCGTGAGAAAGGGCCTGCAAAACACACGTCTCATTTCCTCTTCTGGAATGTCCACTACCGGCCCCAACAAATGCGCTTTGGTTGGAACTGAACTGGGAAAGCCCCTGAGCGCAAACCTCCCTCCCTTTGACACCTGACTCTGCCAAGGGCCCTGGGGTTGGGACACTCCGGCTTCTTAGAAAGAAACTGAAAGCCCTGAGGAGAAACTCCACCACTTCCCCTTCCTCAGTAAGAGGAACTTGGAGTGGCCCTGACAGGAAAGTCTTGATGGCTTCTCGGAAGCCGCCACCGCTGTTGTACTGAGGAAAACCGCAGGCCGGAGGCCAGGCCAGGGGCCAGGCTGGTGGAGGACCAGCCACTGACACAGACACGGCCTTCGGCGAAGCTCACGAGAATTAGGAAGCTGTCAATGTTTCCTCCTCAGCACCACCTGCCACCCCGTCTTTAGGGAGTCTTCGTGCTGCTCCCCTCCCTCTCGGCTGTGGGGGTTCCCTCCCCACTACTCACCAGCCCTCTGACCGGATCGTCCTCGTGTCGGTCCTCCAGAATCCCCTGCTGCAGTCACCACCCATCACAACTCAGCCGTCGGGGTGCTGCACCCTCAGAGAAGCGCTGACTCTCCAGTAGGGGAATTGGGGGCAGCTGGTGGGCACAGGGAGCTGTGTTTTGGAATAGGCCACACCCTCTGACCTGTCTCCGATGGCCTGGTGAGCTGATAAAGGGCATCTACCGGGCACATGGGGAGCCTGACTTAACGGTGGCTGCTGTTTGCTTCTTTCATTTCTAGACTGAACACAGGCTTCTCTCTGGGGACTGGGGGGCCTCTCCCCATCCCAGACACATCCAAGCGCAGCTGCTGCAGCAGGAGGAGACGGTGCACAGGGACAAACTGCACCCAAGGCCCAGCCCAGAAGGGCTGAGAGATGCTCCGGTCCTAAGCTTGAATACAAACGTGTCGGTATGGTATGGCACCACGCTCCCCACTGCCTGTGGGGACACAGACCAGTCTCTGCAGCCTGTGTACCAGACCCTCTGCCAGGGATCCCAGCTCCCCTCTCCAGCTCCTCCTCCGCCTTGGCTCTCATGAGACTCTGCCTCCTTCACCCTGCCATCTCCTGCTCACATGATAAGACCCAGCAGGGCATGGGTTCCCTGTCTCAGTCTAGATGGGTTAAGGTCTGCCTCGATGACCTCACCGGGTGCATCCCTCCCTGGACCCTTACCCACATCGCCATGTGATTGCCTGTCTCTTGACCATCACCCAGCCTATAGGTGCCCCAGGGGCAGTGACTGTGGGCTAGGCATATCTCCATGAACATTTGATGAGGGAATAAATGAGTGAATTTAGTGCTATCTGCCAGGCCGTGTGGCTGAGAGCCCCACGTGTCCACAGGCCCAGACATCCACGTGTGGACGTGTACGCCCACGTGCAGTGTGAGGAGACGTGCATGCCCGTCATGCCCCTGAAATGTGCGTCTGTGGGTCCCTGCATTTATCCGCCAATGTCGGCAACAGTGTCCTTCTGGCCAGCAGGTGGCGCTGCGCTCCTCCTCTGCGGTGTTTGTCCGTCCTGATGGGCACCGGCTGTCATCACTGAAGGGGCCTCAGTGGGCACATAGAGCCCACTTCCCTCATCCCACAGGGGGACCAGGGCTGCCTGGGTCTCATGGGCAATCAGTCTGGTCTTCCGACAGAGCAGCCAGGGCTCTGACACCACAGTGCCCAAACTCCAGTTCAACCCATGTCCACGGCACTCTGTATGCCCAGTGCGCAACTGGACCCCGCCGGAGATCCTGAAGTCCAGGCTGCAGAGCACAGAGGTTAAAATAAAAGCATGGGCTCAGAGTCCCAGCTCTGCCCCTGGCAGGCTGTGTGACCTTGGGCAAGTCCCTTAAACTCTCTGGGCTCATTTCTATGTCTGTTAAGTGGGAATCATGGCGATCTGTAAAATGAAATAATCAATGTAAAACATGGACCACGGTGGGGCTGTACCATAGGCAGGGGTTCTCAAACTGTAGCCCTGGGGGGCTTGTTAAAACAGATCTCTGGGCCCCAACTCCAGAGTTTCAGATTCAGTAGATCTAGGGTGGGACCTCTGAATTTGCATTTCTAATGAGTTCCTGGATGGTGCTGATGCTGCCTGTTTAGGGACCACACTTGGAGAACCCCTGGTTACAGGATGTTCATAGTCAGTCAGGGAGACATCAAGGTTATACACAGGGCACAAAAGAAGCAGGCCTTCTGAGAGACAGATGTAGAGAGAGAGATGTAATAGAAGCAGGGGAGACAGAGGGCCAACTCAGAGGGCTGCAGGGGCCCAAGCAGGGGGGACACCCACCCTCCTGGCCTGGGCGGGGAGGGAGAGAAGGAGGGGCCTCTGGACAGGTTTTGCTCTCTCCCGCCACAAGGCCGCAACCCTCAGCCCCGCCCCCTGGGCAGTGGTGCTGGAGGAGGTGAGCCCAGGGGCCGGCTGGCGGGGCACCAGGCCTGCCTGGCTCCGCGTGGCTGCTGCTTTTCCCTGGAAGCTATGGGTCAGCTGGTTCCGCTCCTGGCTTGGCCTCTGCTGTCCTTCCTCAGCTTCTGGGAACTCACATTACCTTTTTCTTTCTTTTTTTAATCAAATTATCATCAAGGCAATGTATGTCCATCTTAGAACATTAATACAAAGCAGAAAAATGTAAAGAAGAAAATGAAAATAGCAATACAAGATCCAGTCACTCAAAGATAATCAGTCAATTTCCCTGTATGTCTCATGCACAGTATTGTGTGCTCTTGACATTGTAGCACAAATGTTGTCCTCTGACATTAAAACTCCTGGAAAACATGAGTTTAAGGGCAGCATAGCAATCTAAGGGAACGTCCTGATGCATTAGGCACCGCCGGCATTTCAGGTGACTTCCCCAGGGGAACTTCCTAGAAAGGGACTCACTGGGTCAAAGGGCATGAAAAGTTTTAAGACTCTTGATAGATACGGACAAACTGCTTTCCAGAAAGGTTGTACGGGTTGACGGTCCCATCCAGGGTGGGAGGGTAGTGGCAGCTGCTGAGCCCAATTCACAACATTTGAGATGAGACCAGGAGGCCCAAGCAGCCACAGGGAGGGAAGGGACCCAGCGCTGTCCAACCTCCATGTCATCCCGGGTGGCGCCATGCCCCATGCCATGCTCCAGGCGAAGGATGTGGCACCTCAGGCCAGACGTGGCCCGGGCAGAGCTGGCCTCTTGTTCTTGGAGCCAGGGTCTCTCTTGACCCCTCACTCTATCTCATACCTCATGTCCAGGCTGGCTGCAAATGCCGTTGGAGCTACCTGCAAAACACGTCTGAGGGGCCGGCCCGGTGGCGCAAGCGGTTAAGTGCGTGCTCTCTGCTACGGCGGCCCGGGGTTCCCCGGTTCAGATCCCCGGCTCGCACCGACGCACTGCTTGTCAGGCCATGCTGTGGCGGCATCCCATATAAAGTGGAGGAAGATGGGCACGGATGTTAGCCCAGGGCCAGTCTTCCTCAGCAAAAAAAAAGAGGAGGCTTGGCAGATGTTAGCACAGAGCTGATCTCCTCACAAAAAAAAAAAAAAAATACACGTCCAAATGTGACCACTTCTCCACACTCCACCACCGCCAACCTGGCCCATGTCTGTCTGGATGATCTCAGTAGCCCCTCATTGTCTCCCTGCCTCAGCCCATCCCTTGCCCCCTTAGAGTCCATTCTCCATACCAACCAGAGAGATCCTTTTAAAACCTGGGTAGAATCAGGTCAATCCCTGGTTCAAAACCCTCCAGTGGCTCACATCTCTCTCTGGGTAAAAGCAAAGACCTCCCTATGACCTACAAGGCCTTTAGGATCTGTGCGTCCCCCACTCCTGTGACCTCCCAGACCTCACTTCCCCCACTCCCTGGCTTTCCTACCCGGCTCCCTGACGCTCCTCAGAGCACCCCATTCACACTCTGGCCTCAGAGCCTTTGCACTGGCTGTCCCCTCTACCTGGCATATTTCCTCCAAGATCCACAGGCCTCGTCTGCTCAAATGTCGTCTCAGAAACAACCACAAGCAAATATGCCCTATTTCAGAAAGGCCCTCCCTGACCACTCTGTCTGAAATAGCACCAGCCACTCGTCACTCCCTGACCCTGTGCCCTGTTCCTGCAGGAGCGAGGCTCACTTACTTAAGTACCGTCTGCTTTCCCTCGGGAAGAAAGCCTCCGGGAGGGCAGTCCCAGGTCTATTTTTGTTCACTGCTGTATCTCCGGGACCTGGCGGACGGCCTGGCGCATAGTAGGCGCTCAATGATTGTCCCTGGAATGGATAATTGAATGAAAGATTTCGCCATCTGGGGACGTGTGCGGTTTCCCCTCCAGACTATACCTTGCTGCCTCTAAGTGGCCAGCTTGGGACAGCACCCAGCATGTAGTAGGTGCCCATGAAGTGTTTGTCATACAAATGAATTCACCAGGAGAGGAAAGAATTCCAGGCAGGGCATGAGAGACGGCTGCCCGGATTCCAGGTGGGCCCCTGCCACTCACAGTCATTGATGCCTTGGGCCAGTCGCTTCACCTCTTTGAACCTTGGTTTTGTCATCCATAAAATGGGCGTGATGATACCTGTGCTGCCAGGATCACAGGGCTGTTGTGAGGATTAAATGACAAATGTAGGTCAGCAACGCACAAAGACCAACCCTGCTCGAGTGGCAGCTCCTCTGTGTGGCTCTGCCTGACACCCACCCTCACCCCAGCACCCACTCCCTTCTCTGAGGGCCCTCGGAGCCCTGCATAGAGGTGTGCGGGCCTGAGAGCCCTGCTGGTGTTTTTACAAGACTGTGCGGCCTTGAGATGGGGGCCGGGCCTCCCTCTCTTTGCATCCATTCATCGGGCACTGTGCCCTGGGCACCATGCAGCTGGGCAGTGCCCCTTGGACATGTGATGACTGACCAACAAATACATTCCTTGAAGGCTATAGAGGTGTTGCTGTGATACAAATAAATAAGAGTGAGGATTTCAGACCTGGACAGAGGGCTGGGGTGAGGCAGCCCAGCTAGGGGTTCTTTGGGTTCAGGGACAGGAGGGCCTTCGGGGGTCTCAAGTATGCTGACCAGTGAGGAAGGGAGGGAGGTACTGATGGACCGGCTGCGTTCGCTCTGGGCCGGGGCCTGGGCAGCTTTCTCCCCAGACATCTGCCACATCGGCCACATCTTCTGGGCTGCGGGCGGAGGCCTGGCTCCCCACCTGCATTCCTCGCTTTGTGTACCCATAATCTCATCCCGGCCCTGCAGCCACCCAC